>NC_092135.1:43930463-45130463 GCF_043159975.1 Macaca nemestrina
GTTTGTTTGTTTGGTTGGTTGGTTGGTTTTTTTGTTGAAACAGAGCCTTGCTCTGTCGCCCAGGCTGGAGTGCATTGGCATGATCTGGGCTCACTGCAAGGTCAGCCTTCTGGGTTCATGCCATTCTCCTGCCTCAGCCTCCTGAGTAGCTGGGGCTATAGGTGCCCACCACCACACCTGGATAATTTTTTTAAATATATATTTTTAGTAGAGATAGGGTTTCACCATGTTAGCCAGTATGGTCTCCATCTCCTGACCTTGTGATCCACCCGCCTCGGCCTCCCAAAGTGCTGGGATTACAGGCGTGAGCCACCGCGCCAGGACTTTCATCAGTTTTACATGACATGGGAACCTTAAAGAAGACCCAAAGACCCAGGGAAAGCTGTGTTTTTAAGCTTAGGTTCCATGAACCATAGACATCCGTGTAGAAACATGACTGGACAAAAGGGTATGAACTAATGGTAACAAACTGGGAGGGGTGACTCAGCAAGGCCTGTCTGTCCAGCTTCTTGGCCTCTCTGTATAGCATTTCTTCCCCTGGGTATGGGAAAGGACTACCCTGGAATTAGGGTCTTCAAGGGAGAAGGGAGTTACTTTCTAGGTTTTATGACTTGCTTTAAGGAAGAGGAATTCTGGTTTCCATGGCTTGCTTCTTGAGAGAAAGAAGGGCAGCAGGAGAAGGTCAGAGAATACCTGTTTCTGAGGCTTTCCAGTCTGCTTTAGTTCAAAGTCCTTAGCATGCCAAAGAGCCATTCTCTGGGGTGTCATTTTCTGAGCCCCTTACTACTTTTCTATATTTATAACATACTTCAATAAAAATGTTTAAAAGGTCAGTTATTTTTTTATAAAGAAGAAGAAACCTTAGGGATATTCTCAGCTAAATTTTGTCCACTGCTCTTTCCTCCATTACTTGCTTTAAAAACCTATGACACTAAGACATACGCAAATTGTTTTTACCACTAAAACTGATGAATCAAGGTATCTGAAGAGTATTTTGAAGTGCAATAGAAAGGTGCTATGTTCCCAGAAAGAATTCTTATTACCACGCTATTTTAAACATGTGTGTATGTGTGTGTGTGTGTGTGTGTGTGTGTGTGTGTACACATATACATGAACTG
This sequence comes from Macaca nemestrina, assembly GCF_043159975.1. Classification (NCBI taxonomy): domain Eukaryota; kingdom Metazoa; phylum Chordata; class Mammalia; order Primates; family Cercopithecidae; genus Macaca; species Macaca nemestrina. Next base: position 43,931,582 of record NC_092135.1, read on the forward strand.
TAGGGGCAAAGTAATACCTATCTTCTTCCATCATTAAGGGTCGTGGCCAACATTCCTGTAACAAAAGACAGGTTGACAAGAGAAAAACATAACATTTATTTAATCAAAGTTTATATTCCATGGGAGACTTTAGAATGAAGACCCAAAGACTCAGGGGAAACTATTTGTATGCTTAGGTTTAATGAAGAATAGATGGTATTGAAATGTGATTAAACAAAACAGTATGACTTAATGGAAATAGACTGAGTGTAAAACCCCATCAAGATTGTTTAGACTCATCTTGGCATCTCTCGTAGCATTTCCTTCTCCAAAGTATCAGGTAGGCCCCCTCTGGAACGAGGGTTTTATGACCTACTATAGGACAAAGGTAAGTCAGAGAATTTCTTGATACTCATCTCCTACACAGAAAGGTAGAAGAAAGAGTAATATTCTTAATTTTATGACTAGCTTTGGGGAAAAGGGATCTAGTTTCTATGACCCACTTTGGAGAAGAGAAATTCTGGTTTCTATGACTCATTTCAAGGGAGAATGAAGGGCAGAGGAAGGAGCAAAGAAGGAGGTCAGAGATCTTAGTTATCAGGCTGCTTCTGAATTATTCCAATGTCCTTTAATTCGAAGTATTCAGCATGCTAAAGTGCTATACTTTGGGGTGTTATTTCCTGAGCCCCAACAATATAGATAGAAAAAGATAGATATATAGATAGAAAGAAAGAAAGAAAGAAAGAAAGAAAGAAAGAAAGAAAGAAAGAAAGAAAGAAAGAAAGAAAGAAAGATATCATTCCATGTTATTCTAAAAAGTCTCCATCAAGTGTATTCCAGATTTGACATTCTTGGAATTCAGGGATTATATACTTTATTGCTATACATCAGATGCTTTAATAAATAAATACAGCCATGAGTGCTGATTTTACTTCACTTGACAGAAAGAATATAGAAAAAGATCTCTGCAGCTTGCTTCACTAAGAATATTCTTTCATTTTCATTCATCCTCCTGCAGCACATAAAATATTTGGTATAGGATGACTAGGATATCTGGCCACCTAGGGAGTACTGCAGAGTTTAGGTATAAAAAATAAATAAACATTCCGGAGTTTCTAGTTTATCTTGGCTGTATCTTTTTCTTTTCTTTTTTAACCATGTTTCGAGTCAAATTTTGTCTTGATAAAGATTCCACTAGAGAGACAGTAAATTTGGTAGAAAAAATTGTTTCAAAATAGACTAATTTTAAATAACATATGCTATATATATTCTAAGTTATATAAATAATAGCCTATATAATGTAGCAATAGATTTTCAGAGTTTTCTTTTTGGAAAGGAGAAAAAAATGTTTGAAACAAGTTGTCAATGAAATAATACATCGAGATTCAACATTTGGAATCTTTATTTATGTTTCCACTTCCCGTAGCAATGTGGCTTTAATGACAATTTCATTGACAACATAGTTTTGTTTTAAAATTAAATTAGTTTGAATAGCTCCCTAGAGTTCTATTAGTCTGTAGCATTAACGTTTCAAATAATAAAGCCTACATAAGTAGAAGAGAGATCATCCAAATCATTGAGATTTTAATAATTCAGTATTTCATTGTCAGGGAAAAAAACGTAAATACCAAAATTACCAAACTTCTGTTATTTCAGGCAGCTAGTTGATTGTGACCAAAATTTAGAACTTTCATATACGACTGAAAGCTGCAGAGAAAGCGTGTGACAGCCACTTCATTGTGGATGCATCAATGTAATTTCTGAGCTAGAATTATAAAACTACAAGCTATGGATAAAGAAATAGTGATATTTGTAATAAACATCTAAATTGTAATTTTCCTTTATTAATTTAATTGATTGTTTATTTCTGATCCAATGCAAGAGTTCCTGAAATCTTTCAGACCCCTGTGGTTTAATATAAATCTCAAAATAATAAAAGAATCTTGTAGAAGATTAGAAAGCAAATGAGACACTTCAAGACTCAAGATAATTTAAGATGTGCAAATTTTAAAGCGAATTAAACACAATTACTCTCTGCTTACTCTAAAAAAAAACTCTTTAATTTTTTTTTACTTTATGATAATTGATTTTATAGCTAATTTGTAAATAATCTTTGCCTTGAAAAAGTTGGCCAGCAAAAAGGCCTGAGACCTAACAGAATTTTTAAATATCATGCCATATTTTTCAGTTATGTTCAACATACCAAGTGATACATTGCACCAAATGTTATTGACAAGATGTAATTAGTAGAAAGTTATCAAGTTAGATATCACTGTACCTTTTTCCATTCCAAAATCATGTGTTACTCTTAACATTTATAAAGTCTAGGCTTTCAAGTTAATGACTGCAGGTGGCATGATTGTTCCAAAGGTATTATAAGAAACAGCCTCATTTGAATTCCTGAAACATCAGATATCTTACGCAAACAACAAAAAGAACATCACCTGTTTCATTTTCATTTGGCGTGTATTCCTTAAAATGCATGGGAAAGGATCTTGCTGAGCTTTCCAAATAACCACTCACGTCATTGAAAAGATGCCCATGTGCCATTGAAGTGACAGAGAATTTGGAGTCAGAAGGAACTGTCCTGAAAATCCAGTTCTGCCACATCCTTCTGTTTAAATTTTGGCAATGTAAAAAATTTTATATTCTAAAAAACGGTGCTGATAGCATGTACCTTTCAGAGTTGTTATAAATATTAGAGAAATTGTTATTTTCAATGCCTGCCAAAAAGTATACCTGCAGAGGATATTGTATTTTTCAAGAATACCATAAAAATAAAATATTTTGCATGAAAAATTCAGTACTAAATGATTTTCAAAGAATATGACATAGAGATAAAACCTTTTGAATAGGGCAAAATTTTGCAAAGAAAGTATGAGCTTCATTTGTTTATTTAATGTTTTAATTTTTAATTTTGGGGGCACATAGTATGTGTATATATTTATGGGGTACAGGAGATGCTCTGATATAGGCATGCAATGTGAAATCTTCACATAATAGAAGATGGGTATCTATCCCCTCAATAGTTGATCCTTTGTGTTACAAACAATCTATTTACTCTCTTTTAGTTATTTTAAAATGTATAATTAAGTTATTATTGACTACAGTCACCCCACTGTACCATAAAATATTAGGTCTTATTTACTCTTTTCAACATTATTTTGTATTCATTAATCATTCCCACCTCTCCCCCAAGCTTCTCACTACTCTTCTTAGTCTCTGGTAACCATCCTTCTACTCTCTATGTCCTTGAGTTCAATTGTTTTGATTTTTAGATCTCACAAATAAGTGAAAACTTGCAATGTTTGTTTTTCTGTGCTTGGCTTATTTCACTAAATATAATGATATCCAGTTCCAGCCATGTTGCTACAGATGACAGTATCTCATTCTTTTTTTATGACTGAATAGTACTCTATTATGTCTAAGTACCACATTTTCTTTATCTATTCACTTGTTGATGGACACTTAGGTTTCTTCCAAATCTTGACTATTGTGAACAGTGCTGCAACCAACAGGGAGTGCTGATATCTCTTTGATATACTAACTTCTTTCCTATGGGGTATATACCCAGCAGTGGGATTGCTGGATCATATGGCAGTTCTATTTTTAGTTTTTTGAGAAAATCCCCTACTATTATCCATAGTGGTTGTACTAATTTACATTCCCATTAACAGCATATGAAGGTTCCTTTTTCTTCACATCCTCTCCGGAATTTGTTATTACCCGTCTTTTGGATCTAAGCCATTTTAATTGGAGTGAGATGCTATCTCATTGTAGTTTTGATTTACATTTCTTTGCTGATCAGTGATGTTGAGCACCTTATTTCTCTGCTGATCAATGATGTTGAGCACCTTTTCATATACCTGTTTACGATGTGTGTGTCTGCTTTTCAGAAATGTCTATTCAAAATCTTTTGCCCATCGTTTAATCAGATTATTGGATTTTTTTCTTATTGAGTTGTTTGGGCTCTTTGTATATTCTGGTTATTAATCCCTTGTTAGATGGGTAGTTTGCAAATATTTTCTCCCATTCTGTGGGTTGCCTATTCAATTTGTTGATTGTTGCCTTTGCTGTGCAAAAGCTTTTTAACTTGATGTGGTCTCGTTTGTCCATTTTTGCTTTGGTTGCTTATACTTGTGGGGTATTACTCAAGAAACTTTTGCCTAGACTAATGTCATGGAGATTTTCCCCAATGTTGAATGTATGAGTTTTAGAGAACAAACTTTGGATTAAAAGCATTGTATAAAATACACACACACAAACATACACATACACACACACTATATATAATACATATATAAATATATATACACATTTAAATTTGAATGTATTTAACATATTTATAGTTTAAAAATTATGAAAAACAATATTATCTGTGGCTATGTATAAGTGGTGGTGTTCAGGGCCAGGCGCGTTGGCTCACGCCTGTAATCCCAGCACTTTGGGAGGCCAAGTTGGGTGGATCACAAGGGCAGGAGATGGGAGACCATCCTGGCCAACACGGTGAAACCCCATCTCTACTAAAAAAAAAAAAAAAAGAAAATTAGCTGGGCGTGGTGGCGGGCACCTGTAGTCCCAGCTACTTAGGAGGCTGAGGCAGGAGAATGGTGTGAACCTGGGAGGCGGAGCTTGCAGTGAGCCAAGATCGCGCCACTGCACTCCAGCCTGGGTGACAGAGCGAGACTCTGTCTCAAAAAAGAAGCAAAAAAAAAAGTGGTGGTGTTCAGGCCACATCGCTGCAAAATATGACTGTAGGAGACCAGAACATGCCACTTCAAAATATTCTAGCTAGCTATTGTGAGTAATTACAGACACAGGAGTAACTTGGAAAAGCTTCCCTATTATGAAAGAAATTTATATCTAGAAGAAAAATTTGTATTAGTATAGATATTAGTACCAGAAAGAAAGCTGTTCTAAAACATTTATCACCTGAGAGAATACTAGCTACATGAAAAGACAGCCTTAATTCACCATACATTTCCTTTACTCAACCTTGCATAATGTTATCACCACTGCCAGAAGCACAACCCTTATGCCTTTCTGTAGCTCAGGACATTATATAAGCAACAATCATCTGGTCCATATTTGAGTCTCATGTTTTTTTTGTGGGACTCCTGTGTGCACACGTGATTAAAATGTTTCTTTTTCTTGAGAATCTGTCTTATGTCAACTTAATTTGTAGACTAGCCAAAGAAACTTGAAGGGTAGAAGGAAGCTATTATTTCCTCGGCTACATAATCTTTATTAAATTTTATTATCTCTACCCTCAATTTAATTAATTAGAAAAAAAAGTTGTGTTGCTTAGCCTTTAGCATTATTTTAATTTTCCATTATATCAAATTTTATTTTTTATTCTGATACACATTTTAAAATTCAGTTTGGTGATATTTTATTTTTTATATTTTTTTTGAGGCAAGGTCTTGCTCTGTTGCCCAGACTGAAGTGCGCTGGTGTGATCATGGCTCACTGCAACCTTGACCTCCCTGGCTTAATCACCTCACCTCCATCTCGTAAGTAGTGTAGCGTGGCTGGGAATATAGGCACATGCCACCACACCTGGATTTTTTTTTTTTTATATATAATTTTCTGTAGAGATGGGGTCTCACTATATTGTCCAGGCTGGTGTCAACCTCCTAGCCTCAAGTGATCCTCCTATCTTGGCCTCCCAAAGCTCTGGGTTTACAGGCATGAGCCACTACACTTGGCTTTGTTTTAATATTAATGGAAGTAATTATTCATATTTATATTCTCTGGGGTTTTTTTGTTTGTTTTTGTTTTTGAGATGGAGTCTCGCTCTGTCGCCCAGGCTGGAGTGCAGTGGCGTGATCTCTACTCACTGAAAGCTCTGCCACCTCCCAGGTTCATGCCATTCTCCTGGCTCAGCCTCCCTAGAAGCTGGGACTACAGGCGCCCGCCACCACGCCTGGCTAATTTTTTTGTATTTTTAGTAGAGACGGGGTTTCACCGTGTTCGCCAGGATGGTCTTGATCTCCTGACCTCGTGATCCGCCTGCCTCGGCCTCCCAAAGTGCTGGGATTACAGGCATGAGCCACCGCGCCTGGCCTGTTTTTTTTTTCAATTGATAAACAAAGAAAAAGTCAACATTTTTGATGCATTTAATCATCTTGATCAAAAACAGTCCTCTGGCTAGGCGTGGTGGCCTGCACCTGTAATCCCAGCACTTTGGGAGCCCAAGGCAGGCGGATCTCCTGAGGTCAGGAGTTTGAGACCAGCCTGGCCAACATGATGAAACCCTGCCTCTACTAAACGTACAAAAATTAGCTGGGCGTGGTGGCAGGTGCCTATAGTCTCAGCCACTGGAGGCCGAGGCAGGAGAATTGCTTGAACCTGGTAAGTGGAGGTTGCAGTGAGCTGCCGTGAGTGTGCCACTGCACTCCAGCCTGGGTGACAAGAGTAAGATTCCATCTAAAAAAAGAAAAAAGAAAAAAAAAAAAAAAGGAAAAAAACAGTCTTCCATTTTCTTGAAAGAACACATAGCTCTGTTTTTAAAGAACATAAAACCCTGGATCTCCATTGAGTTTTAATTAAAATAAGATATTTTATTTAAAGATACCTGATGTGCATGCATCCAGAAAAGAAAATATAGTGGATGATGTTACAAATACAACTATAGATTAGTGATAATAGCTTTACAGGTTGAAATGGAATAGTCTGATGAAAACAAAGGTGTATTGCAACAACTTCACTTTGTAACAGCAATGTTTTAGTGCTACTGTTAATAAGAATGTCTTACTTCATGGTAGCATAAACTAAGGAAACATAAAATAAAGACCAAATAATTTATATCAAATTTTGTAAAAGATAAAACAAATTTTAGTGAGGATCTTCACTGTGTGAAAAGAAGCTTATGGGGATGAAATTGAAAAAGTGGGCTTATTTCTAAAAAAATTTGAAGTAGGATTTTCATTATAATGGAAGTGGAGCAATCATGCAATAACTCATAAAATAAGTGAAAATATTTGTTTTTGTTTTTTTTAATCTTTTGCATTGAGGTGAGTACATCATTTTCCACCACAGTTTGCCCCAAGGCATTTTTCAATTCCAAGGTGGCCCAGGGAATACAGCATAAGCAACACACAAAATATCAGAGATACCAGGGAATTCACAAATCAGGGGGGAAAAATCCATAAAAATAGTCAAAATTTGAGGATTCAAGATCCAAAGGAAAACAAAATACTGACTTTGACATTGTGTACTATTTTGATCCTCAAAGAATTAGCAATTTGTAAGTTGTATGAGGGGCGTCTAAAATCCAAGTAGGAATGGACAACTAAAAGGTACAAACTTAAGTAGAGGTTTTGCCATTCTCATAGTACAGGTGAATACTATGGAGTTTGGGGACTGCACTACCAAAGAGAAAGGGCTGAGGTAGACACACAGGTTCTCAACTGTGACCCCAGAAAGGCTAACACTGAGACTTGAAATACCTTAGTCCTGGGTAGATAAAGGTGATCTGCTTCAATTTAAACTGCTTATCAGAAGTCAATCATTTGTGGAAGAATATAATATTATCTAGAGTTTCTAATTTTTGTTTTTATAAACAATGTCTGGCATTAAGTCAAGCATTAACAAATAACAGCTCCAAATAAACAATGTAAAGGAATATTGCTGATATTGAGATCAAAAGGATGGAAAATATAGCAAACTCTGTAAGAGATACTTAGGACTTCAGGAAATTTCTAATATAAGTATGAACATTTAAGTGATAACTCTGACACGCTGCTGAAGGCAAGAGTATGGCCCACTGTGAGAGTAATACAATCTTGGGACTGCAGTATTGGAAGGGGCTTCCATAATTGTGTGGATTTTACCTCCTGGAAACTCAGCAGGTTCTCACAGTAAATAGTCAAGAAAAACACTTTTGTTTTTAACAGAGGAAAAAGGTAACCATTTTCCAATATACCCACAGCATTCTCCATAGCAAAAGCCTACTAAACAAGGGGAAAGACTTTATCAAAGACTTATCCAACATGGGAGAAGGGGTATTATCTGATTTAAGTCCCCTCAAGCATTTCTTTATTACCTACAAGGGGCCAAAAATTGAGAAACACCTGTGAAGGTAACAGCTTAATGACACAGGCTCACTATAATTACAGAATTACAGAATACTCATAGAATTATAGAATACTTCCCTGTCAACTATGCCTTAATACCACATCAACAGTGCTTCAGGATAATAACAGTGGATTGCAGCTAAGAGAGCTACAAAGCATAGATTCCACTTAAGAAGAAGTTTGTAGGGAATCTCTAAGACACAAGGGAGACAAAACAAGGACAGTAGAGATATTTGGAAACTCAGACAAGTACAGTACAGCAAATACTAAACACAGCTTGTCTCCAAGCCAGATTAAACCTCACACTAAAACCTGTTTATCTCAGTTCCTATTATGTGGTGCAACATGCCCAGCTTTTGACAAAATTTACAAGACATATTAAAAGGAAAGCAAACAAAGTCTTAAGGGCCAAAGCAAACATCATAACTATCCTAGATATGACACAGTGGTGGAATTATCAGACAGAGATTTCAAGTATGATTAGTATACTAGTGGCTCTATTAGAAAAAGTAGATAACATACAAGAACACATGGAAAATATAATCGGAAAGGTGGAAACTCTAAGAAAGAAGCAAAAGAAAATGTTAGAAATCCAAAACACTGTGACATAAATAAAGAATGCCTTTTATAGGCTTATTAGTAAGCTGGACAAAGCTAAGGAAAGAATCAGTGAGCTTCAATATATCAAAAGAAAATTCCTAGAATGAAATGAGACAGAAACAAGACAATAAAAAGAAGAAATTATCCAAAGACTGTGGAACAATTTCAAAAATTGTAACACACATACGATTGGAATAGCAGAAGATAATATAGCAGAATTATTTGAAATAACAATGACCAAGAATATTCCAAAATTAATAACACACATTAAAACACATATCCAGAAATCTCAGAGAACTCCATTCAGGACAAATACCAAAATCTCATGCCAAATACATATCATACACTTAAAAAAATGCCAATTTCTTACAATATCTTCCAGAAAATAGAAGCAGAGTGAACACCTCCTAACTTTCTATGAGGTCAGCATTAACCAATCACAAAAAACAGGCAAATACATTACAAGAAAGAAAAACTATGGAGTAATTTCTCTCACGAATATAGAAGCCAAAATTCTAAACAAAATGTTAGCAAATGGAATAATAAAAAATTATATGCAATCTCTAATAAAATTTATTCCAGGTTTGCAAAGCTGTTGAAAAAAGTCAATTAATACAACCCATCATATCAACAAGCAAAGAAGAAAAAAAGATATGCAGAAAAAGCATTTGATAAAACTGATTTCTTATTCATGATAAAACCTCTTGGCCAACTAGGGATATAATTTGCTATTTTAAAAAACCCTACAGCTAATATTATGCCCAATAGCGAGACACTAAATACTGTCTTTCAAAGACCGAAAAAAAGGAATGACTTCTTTGTCACTCCTATTCAACATTGTACTAGCTCATGCAATAAGACAAGAAAAGTACTAGCTCATGCAATAAGACAATAAATGAAATGAATAAAAATCAGGAGAAAAAAATTAAACTGTTTTTGTTTGCAAATTACATAATTATGTATGTAGGAAATCCCAAATAATAATAATAACACTTTGGCACTAATAACCTACTAAAGGTCCCTTTATACAAGGTTAATATACCAAGGTAAATTACTTTCCTATACACTAGCACTGAACAATTAGAATTACACATTTTAAAAAACATAACACCACTTATCACCAAAACATAAAATAGTTATATATACCACAAAATATAGACAGTATCCGTATGTTAAGAATGATAACATTGTGACAAAGAAGTCAAAGTGGTTCTAGATAAATGGAGAGATATTCAGTATATATAGATATGAAGACTCAATATTGTTATAATGTCTTCCAAAGGAGATCTATAGGTTCAAGGCAATCCAAAGCAAAATTCCAAAATTTATGTTGAAAAGAAACAGACCAACACATGGCTAACACAATGCCAAGGAAGAGGAACCAAGTTGGTGGACAGACACTACCTGACTTTAAGATTTACTATAAAGCCATAGTAATCAAGACATCATGGTGAAAGAATAGACCAAAGAAACAATATAGAAAGATCCAACGTAGACCTACACAATATAGTCCAACTGATCTTTGAAGAAGGAACAAGAACAAATTAATGAAGAAAAAATAGTCTTTTCAACAAATGGTATTGAGGAAACAGAATGTCCATATGCCAAAAATGATAAAGCAAGGAAAAGAAGAAAAGAAAGATGAAAGAAAAAAAGAAAGAAAGAAGAAAGAAAGAAAGGAAGAAAGAAAGAAAGAAAGAAAGAAAGAAAGAAAGAAAGAAAGAAAGAAAGAAAGAAAGAAAGAAAGAAAGAGAAAAGAAACAAAAACAGACACAGATCCTTCCCCTTTTGCAACTTTTAACTCAAAATACTGTAGCAGAGAAAAAGTAATACCTTTTCTCACCCACTATAAATGTCATGGTTAAAACTCCTATAACAAAAGGCAAGTTAACAGGAAAAAAGTATTAAAAAATTATTTGTCAGAAGTTTTGCCTTGCACAGGAGCCTTCAGAAATGAAGACCCAAAGACCAAGGAAAATTTGTATATTTTTATGCTTAGATTTCAAGAAGAATAGACAATCATGTAGAAGTATGATTGGACAGGAAGGGTATGATCTAATGGGAGGAACTCAGCAACATCTGTTTGTTCAAATTCTTCTACGTTTCCCTGGGTAGTATTCCTTTCCTATGGGTATAAAGAAGGACCATCTGTCAGATGAGGGGTTTAGGACCCACTTTCAGGAGAGGTATGTCAGAGGATTCCTTTACCACCAAATCCCACACAGAAAGGCAGGGGAAAGTCAGAGAGTGACCTATCAGGCACTACATTTTGCAGTAGCATCTTCTGAACTCCAACAATATAAAATACAAAGCTACAAAACTTCTAAAAGAAAACATAAGAGAAAATAGATATGATCTTGGATTTGTGATGAATTTGAGATACAGCATCAAAAATAAATGTCTATGAAAAAAATAATTTGGACTTTATCAAAATTAAAATGTTTATTTAGTGAAAAGTACTGTGACTAGAATGGGCAAAAAAAGCCATGGAATGGGAGAAAATATTTGCATATCACATATCCTATAAAAGTCTTATATCCAAAAATATACAAATATTTGTTAAAATTCAGCAATAGGAAAACAAATAATCGGTTTAAAAATTGGGTCAAAGTCCTAACACCTCCAAACAAAATAAATAGATGGCAAATAAGCATATAAAAAGACACTCAACATCTTTTATCATAATGGAGTTGCAAATTAAAATAACAATCATATACCACTACACATCTATTAAAATGGCTAAAATCCTAACATTTCAAATATCAATTGCTGGCAAGGATGTGGTGCAACAGGAACTCATTCATTCTTTGTGGGAATTGTACAACTGCTTTGGAAGACAGTTTGGCAGTTTCTTATAATGTTAAACCTAGTCTTAGTGTACAGCCAAGACATTGCATTCCTAGGTATTCACCCAACTGATTGATATTAAAATTTATGACTACACAAAACCTGCACACCAGTGTTTATAGCAGTTTTATTCATAATCTCCCCAAACTGGAAGCAGCAAAAATGCATTCAATGGGTAAATTTTTAAACCAACTGTGGTATAGCCATACAAGAACTATTATTCAGTGATAAAAATAAATGAAATTTCAATCCATGAAATGACAGGGGCGAATGTTAATTACATAGTGCTAAGTTAACAAAGCCAGTATGTAAATGTTACAAACTCTGTAATTTCAATTACACTACATTCTGGAAGTATAGTGCAAAACTATATACACATTAAAAAGATCAGTGTTTGCCAAGCATTCAAAGGGAGCAAGAGGGCTGAACAGTTGAAGCATAGGGAGTTTTCTAGTGTGATGGCATTATTCTGCATAGTACTTTCATGGTGAACACATAACACCCAGCATTTGTCAAAAACAGAACTTTTCAGAGCAAAGGGTGAAAATGTTATGAAAAATCAAAATAAATAATAATTTAGGAGTGTGAGGCATCACATGACATAAAATCTTACTGTATTACAAATGTATACAGTTAGATTAATTAGCTTCACTGAAGAGGGTTGGGGTAAAAATTCACCCACCTAAGTCATTTTGGAATTGAGTAGAGTTACAAGGGTAAAGGCAAAATTTACTGTATGTAAGTACTGCGCGCTACTTTAAAATTGTTTCCCATGGGGGCATGTGTTAACCTATCTGATACTGCTATAAATGGACACTGGCATTTAGTGGCAGATAATGGAGCCAGGGTTTTCACTGTTGGAACAGGAAGTTATGGATAAACAAAAGGAGGAGGCCAGGATGATCCAAGTGATAGTGTATTAGAGTTGAATGCATCTGTATGAACTCATAGGTAGCCAAAGATACATACAGAGTTACATATGAAAATTTTTGTAGATATGTCTACATACTGTTGAAACTCAGAAAGCAATATCCCAAAAGGAAGGCCTCAGAAGCAAAACTTTTTCTTTGACCTTCTTCTTCCCTCCTGTTTCTCATTCTAATTCTCCCCCTGGGGCTAGTCACTGAAACTAGAATCCTTCTTCCCTAAGGCAGGTGGTAGAAACTAGAACCCCCTTTCCCCAAAGCAGGTCATAGAAATCAGTCAGAACGTCTTTTCCCTGAAGACAGGTTTAGACAAAACCTAAAAATATTACTGTAACTTTTTATCTGCCTTTCTATGTAAATATCAGCCATAAAAAGTTACCTGACCTACCTCGTTTGACTATATGTCATAAGAACCCCATTCAAGAGTTGGTCTTGTCCCATACCCAGAAGGAAGGAATGCTGCCTAGAGAGACCAAGAAGCACCTAGGCAGACAGACCTTTCGAAGCTTCCCTATTGACTCTATTAGCATTAGATCATACCCTTTTGGCTCAATCATATTTCTACATGGCTATTCATATTTTATTGAACCTAAACATAAAAATGGACAATTTTCCCTATATCTTTGGGTCTTTATTCTGGATGCCTTTTCTCCAATTAATATGCCTTTTTTGAGTTGATTTTTTCAGCATTGCTTTAGAGCTAAGGGGAAGTTTCCCTTGGCCCCAACAATACATTTTAGTATGCAGATGCCATATTTCCTTATTCCTTCAGCTGAGAAGTCTAGAAGAAAAGGAACTCTAATATCAGTAAGCATACCTGACACCCAGATCTTTGCTTCTAATAATGTTGTCCAATAAAATAAACCAGGCATCCTTGAAGAAATATATAAACCTACTACTGGGGCAGGAAATTAACAAGGAGAGTCTGGAACTTCTTAAAGTGCCAGAAAGTAGTGGAATATCAAGAAAAAATAATTCACAACAATGAAAGGGACACAGGAGACATTTGAAAGCTCACTATAATAATCAAAGGTAAAATTAGCTGTGCAAATAATAAAGTAGTGTTAGATAATTCAAATTATAAAATATGTATGTGTTCATACTATATAAATGAATGATTGAATAAACAATTAAATGTGGCAGAATAGACAAACCTCCTGAGCAAAAATATTTCAAATAATTTATGTAGATACTCTGTTCTATGAGGTATTACATAAATCCCCACACCCCAATTATTGGCTACAGCTTATTTTCAAAGAGTAAAGTATGGAAAATATGACCAAAAAATAATTTTACAAGAAAGAAATCTGACGCTCTACCTTGGCCATTTGTTCAAGGTTAACATCAATAAGTAATAAGTTATGCTGATGGTTGATACAATGTGATGAAAATTGCATTTAACCCCTACGATTTACCTCCTAAAAAGATGTAACTCCAGTCTAATCATGAGAAAAAAATCAGAAAAATTCCAGTGAGGGACATTCTACAAAATAACTAACCAAGATTCTTCAGAACTCTCAATGTCATCAAAAACAGGAAAAACCTAAGAAACTGTCATAGCCAAGAGTATTGTAAATAGTTAGGACTACTAAATGTAATGTAGTATCCTGGATGGAAGCCTGAAATAGAAAAAGGACATTAGGTTTAAAAATAATAATAATATATGGAGTATGGCCTTCAGTTAATAATAATGTATCCATATCAGTTCATGTAATAAGTGTACCACACTAATGTCACATGTTAATAGGAAAACATCTGTTACACACATAAAAACGATCTTCACAGTTTTTTTTATAAATCTAAAACTTTTCTAAAATAAAAGGTTTTTTTTCTTTTAAAAAAAGAAAAGACATGAAGGACAGTTTAGTAAATAATGCTGAGAAAACTAGATATCCGTGTGCAGAAGGATGGAGCTAGACCCCTCTCTCTCACCATATATAACAATCAAATCAAATGGATTAAAGACTTAAGTGGAAGACCTCAAACTATGGAACTGCTAAAAGAAAACATTGAAGAAACTCTCCAGGATATTGGTCTGGGCAAGGATTTCTGGAGTAATATCCCATAAGCACAGGCAACCAAAGAAAAATGAATAAATGGGATCACATCAAGTAAAAAAGCTTCTGCACAGCAAAGGGAAACAATCAAGAAAGTAAAGAGACAATCCACAGAATGGGAGAAAATAGTTGCAAACTATCCATCTGGCAAGTTATTAATAACCAGAATATATAAAGAGCTCAAACAACTCAGTAGGAAAAAAATTGAATAATCTGATTTTAAAAATGGACAAAAGCTTTGAATAGACATTTTTCAAAAGAAAATATATAAATGACAGTCAGCTATATAAAGAGATGCTCAACACCATTGATCATCAGAGGAATGCAAATCAAAACTGCAATGAGATATCATCTCACTCCAGTTAAAATGGACTATATTCACATGACAGATAATAAAAAATACTGGCAAGAATGTGAAGGAAGGGGAATCCATATACACTGTTGATCGGAATGCATATTAGTACAATCACTGTGGAGAACAGTATGGAAGTTCCTCCAAAACCTAAATGTAGAGCTACTGCATGATCCAGCAATCCCACTGCTGGGTATATACCCAAAAGAGAGAAAATCAGTGTATCAAAGAGCTATCTGCAATCCCATGTTTATTGAAACACTATTCACAATAGCCAAGATTTGGAAGTAACCTAAGTGTCCATCAACAGAAAAATGGATAAAGAAAACATGGTACAAATACACAGTGGAGTATATTCGGTCATAAAAAAAAAAAAAAAAAAAAAGAATGAGATCCTGTCATTTGCAGCAACATGGATGGAGCTAGAGGATATTATGATAAACGAAATAAGCCAGGCACAGAAAGGCAAACTTCACATGCTATCACTTACTTGTGGGAACTAAAAAGTAAAACAACTGAACTCATGGAGATAGAGGTAGAGTGATGGCTACAAGAGGCTAGAGAGGGTAGTGGTGTTGAGGGGCATGGGGGAAATGGGGATGGTTAATGAGTATGACAACATACTTCAGATGAATAAGAGCTAGTATTTGATAACACAACAAGGCGTCTACAGTCAGCAACAATTTGTTGTTCATTTTAGAATAACTGAGGGAGTACAAATGGAATGTCTGTAGCACAAAGAAATGATGTATGCTTGAGGTGATGGATGTCTTGCTTACCCTTACAGGATTATTATACATTGCATGCCTGTATAAAAATATCCTGTACCTCATAAAGATATACACCTACTATATACCCATAAAAATTAAAAATAATTCTTTTCCAAAAAAGAAGAGGCAGCAAAGTGCTTCAAAAATATTTTTAAAAACATGATTTCTACTTTGAAAAGGCAACCATTTAGGAGAAAAAAACTACTACATGTGTAATAATACATTAGAATCAACAAGTCTCAATTCTGAAAAATATTATCTGACTGCTTTTGTTTTTTCATTTTAATTAACATATAGTGGAATTGACTGTTTTGGTATAAAATTCTATGAATTTTAACAATTTCTAAATTTGTGTTACTTCCACAATCAGAATACAGGACAGTCCTATCATTCTGGAAATGTCCCTTATGCTAGTCATCTGAACACTTTTTCTGGATCCCAGACAACTGGAAATCACTGATGTGTTCTATATCACCTTGTCTGATTATTTTGAGAATGTCATATAAATCGAATCATATAGTATATAACCATTTGATACTGTCTGCTTTCATGTTCACTTTGAGTTTTATACAAGGTATGTGAATCAATACTTTCCTCTTTTTTGTTGCTTATTATTATTCCATTGCAGGAAACTACCACAGTTTTTTATCCATTCATCTATAGAAAAAGATTTCTGTAGCTTCCAGTTTGGGGCAATTATAAATAGATATTCTATAAAAATTTATGTGTAAGTTTTTGTGTGAAAATAAGTTTTCATGTGACTAAATACTATGGAGTGAGATGGCTGACTCATGTGGTAAGTGAACCTTTAACTTTAAAATAAATTTATTTCATTTTAACACAAGACTTTTGTTGGATATTTAGTTCTTTCAGTCTGTAGTTGCATTTTCATTATCTTAAAAGTACCTTTCAGTATGTTTCAATTTTTATAAAGTCTAATTTTTCAAAGTTGTTTTTGTCATGTCAAAATTGATTTACCTGATTACTGTATGAAGATTCTCTCCTATATTTGTCCATTTTCACACTGCTGATGAGACTGAGCAATTTACAAAAGAAAGAGGTTTATTGGACTTAGAGTTCCACATGGTTGGGGAGGCCTCACAATAAGGGCAGAAGGCAAGAAGGAGCAAGTCACATCTTATGTAATGGCAGCAGGCAGAGAGATAACTTATGCAGGGCAACTCCCATTTTTAAAACCATCAGATCTTGTGAGACCTGTTCATTATCATGAGAACAGCATGGGAAAGACCCAGACCCATGATTCAATCTCCCACCGGGTCTCTCCCACAACACATGGGAATTATGGGAGCTAAAGATAAGATTTGGATGGAGACACAGCCAAGCCATATTGTTTTGCCCATGGCACCCCCCCAAATCTCATTTCCTCTCATTTAAAAACCAATCCTTCCTTCCCAACAGTCCCCCAAAGTCTTAATTCATTTTGGCATTAACTCAAAGCCCACAGTCCAAAGTTTCATCTGAGATAAGACAAGTCCCTTCCGCCTATGAGCCTATGAAATCCAAAGCAAATTAGTTACCTCCTAGATACAATGGGGGTACAGGTATTGGATAAATACAGCCATTCCAAATGGCATAAATTGGCCAAAACAAAGGGACTACAGGCCTCCTACAAGTACAAAATCCAACAGGGCAGTCAATTCTTAAAGCTCCAAAATGATCTCCTTTGACTTCGTGTCTCACATCCAGGTCACACCAGTGCAAGAGGTAGGTCCCCATAGTCTTGGGCAGCTCTACCCTAGTGGCTTTGCAGGGCACAGACTCCCTCCCAGCTGCCTTGGTGGGGTGGTGTTGAGTGTCTGTGGCTTTTCCACGTGCATGGTGCAAGCTGTCATTGCACTATGAATCTATCATTCTGGGATCTGGAGGACAGTGGCCTTCTTCTCATAGCTCCAATAGATAGTGCCCCAGTGGGGCTCCGACCCCATATTTCCCTTCTGCACTGCCCTAGCAGAGGTTCTCCATGAGGACCCTGCCCCTACAGCAAACTTCTACCTGGGCATCCAGGCTTTTCCATACATCTTGTGAAATCTAGCGGGAGGTTCCCAAACTTCAGTTCTTGACTCTGTATACTCTCAGGGTCAACATCATGTGGAAGATGCCAAGGCTTGAGGCTTGCACCCTCTGAAGCCAAGGCCCAAGCTCTATGTTGGTCCCTTTCAGCCATGGCTGGAGCAGCTGGGACACAGGGCACCAAGTCCCTAGGCTGCACACAGCACAAGGCCACTGGGCCTGGCCCATGAAACCACTTTTTCCTCCTAGGCCTCCCAACCTGTGATGGGAGGTGCTGCTGTGAAAACCTCTGATATGCCCTGGAGACATTTTCCCTGGTGTCTGGGGGATTAACATTTGACTCCTTATTACTTATGCAAATTTATGCAGCTGGTTTGAGTTCCTCCTCAGGAAATGGGACTTTCTTTTCTATCACATTGGCAGACTGCAAATTTTCCAAACTTTTGTGCTCTGTTTGCCTTTTAAAATTGAATGCCTTTAATAGCACCCAACTCAACTCCTGAAGGCTTTGCTGCTTAGAAATTTCTTCCTCCCTAAATTATCTCTCTCAAGTTCAAAGTTCTGCAAATCTCTAAGGCAGGGGCAAAATGCTGCTAGTCTTTTTATTAAAACATAACAAGGATCACCTTTGCTCCAGTTCCCAACAAGTTCCTCATTTCCATCTGAGACCACCTCAGTCTGGACTTTATTGTACATATCACTATCAGCATTTTGGGCAAAGCCATTCAACAAGTCTCCAGGAAGTTCCAAACTTTACCATATTTTCCTGTCTTCTTCTGAGCCCTCCAAACTGTTCCAACCTCTGTCTGTTACCCAGTTTCAAAGTCGCTTTCACATTTTCAGGTATCTTTTCAGCAGCACCTCACTCTATTGGTACCAATATACTGTATTTGCCGATTTTCATGCTGTTGATAAAGACAAACCTGAGACTGGACAATTTACAATAGAAAGAGGTTTATTGGACTTATAGATCTACATGGCTGGGGAATCTTCACAATCATAGTGGAAGGCAAGGAGGAGCAAGTCTCATCTTACATGGATGGCAGCAGGTGAAGAGAGAGCTTGTGCAGGGCAATTCCTGTTTTTAAAATCATCAGATCTAGTAAGACCCATTCACTATCACAAGAACAGCATGGGAAATACCCGCCCACTTGGTTCAATCATCTCCCACTGGGTCGGTCCCAGAATGAGTGGAAATTATGGGAGCTACAAGATGAGATTTTAGTGGAGACACAGAGCCAAACCATGTTATCTATGTTTTCTTTGAAAAGTCATATTTTTTTTGTTTTACAATTATATCTATGATTCATTATAAGCTAATTTTTATGAAGTATGATATTTAATTTTTGCATGTGGATGCCTATTATTCCCACACCATTTGTAGAAAAAGTAATGGAGAAATGTATCATGACATTACTTCATTGCTGTCTGACTGTTCAGCCCTCTGATTACTCATTAGTATTCTTTCTCTCTCTCTCTCTCTCTCTGTCTCTCTCTCTCTCTCTCAGACACATACACACACACACACACACACACACACATACACACACAAATATAAGCAAAGGAAAATTTTGGCTGGTGATCATTCATGAACTGGAAAAACTGAAAAGTAGGTTTCAAGGACACAGAGGATCCCAGAATTTGAATTCCGTAATGCCGAATCATGGAACATTTAAACACATAATCATAAACACTGAATGCAATGTTCATATGTTTCTACAGATCAATATTATTTTATCTGCACACAACTGGTAAATCAATACATGACTATACATGTAATACAATCTTGAGGTTTATTAGAACACACGCACACCCCCCACACATATCCTGAAAATTATTCTGAAAATAAAATAATTTTTAAGAATAAAAATTATTCTTAAAATACATCTATGAATTGATACAACATATTTCCATATACTTACATAACTTTCTATTAGGAAGGTATTTTTTTGAGATGCAGGTGTAAAATGTTAGAGTTCTGTGTGGGAGCATTATGAAATAAACATGATGATGTGGCATGAGATATTCTTTAAGCCTATGATGATTCCATGTTGCTGAAAACTGGGAGGGTCATTATGTATGGTTTGGCAAAGGTATGGGTATTGTACATAAATGAACAAAGTACCTGTTGGTTGAAAGTAGTCCAAGGAGACCAAGAGTGGGAATCATATTCTCCCTTTTGCTGTAATTTTAGAGCAAATTTGATTAGAGTTTATTGCTGACAACCTCAATACAACAGAAAGTTTTGATCTTACTATGGCTGGCATAACTGTTAGTATTTAAAACCTGTCCTCCTCCAATGATTTCCTGAGTTTGTTTTGTTGTCATGCTTCAGGTTTCTGTGAAGGATTTTATGTCTTGCAAATAAAGGGGATTAGAACATTTGTGGCATTTCATGTACAATCTTAACACATTAGAACAACCTGAATTTCAACATGGGTCTTTTATTAAATCTTGACAATGTTGTGAATGCTCTAGAGTTTAGCCTTATTAGTAAAGACACAAGGAGTAGCTTCTATTTCATCTTCATGTTATTAAAACTGGAAAATACTATAGTATCAAAGAGATACAGCTACTTATCAGTCATTTTAGAATGATCTGAACTATGCATGTACATAGTTATATGTTTAGACTCTGGAGACAATTTAGCTGACATATTTCTATTTACAGGAAGTAATCTCTGGAAGTCTGTGTCCCAAGGGATCTTGGATCTTCCACAATACTTTAACCATGCATTATAAATGCACATCTGCTTTTCTGTATCTCTTCCTTAATGGAAGACAAGAACTGAGGATAGAGATGTTATATCTTCCTTGCCTTTGTATTCAAAGCAGCTATTACAGTATCTGCCTTGTGATGTCTATAATAAAAGATACTGTTAAATTAATTAATGGAAGGGTGAGTTAATGGAGACAGTGACTTATTAATTAATATATTTATCAATTAAGAAGGAATAGAGATTTTATTTGTGGTGCACAGTAATAAGCTAACATACATTTTTCCACTTTCATTTGAAGGAGATCTTGTGAATACGTAAAAACTTTCATAGCTTGAATATCCTGGATTTTCAAATCCTCTGTTTATTTCCAATTATACTCAATATTTTTAGAAAGACTCTTTCTGCTTGTTATTTAGGTTGACGATCCAAGCCTGGGTCTTTCCCTGTCAACTGTACTTCTTAAAATTGCCACTACCTGATGTAGGACAGAAAACTTACGATAAATACTTATTCACGATGCCAATGTGTGCAAAATCCGGGAAGCTCTCAGATGTATTTACCTTCCAGGGAGCCTACCAGCTATTGGTACAGTGTAGATTTTAAGTCAAGGGTAGAATAACCTGTTTCATAGTCCTTCTTTGAGTTCAAAATGGAAATCAGTATTAAAGCTTCACTGCGATTTTTTCTCTGACCTTTGCTCTATCAGGGATTTATGCCATCTTCTCTATATCCACTCTCATATATACAAATATTTGGACTATAGTGTCAGAAAATTTTGATCTCTGTGTCTATACTCTTTATACTCTTATGTCTTTCCAGTTTCTCTAAGTTTCCCTTAAGCTCCATGGGGGTTTTTCTTCTTTTTTGGGACAAGAACTTTTCCTATTCATTCTTCTTTCTTGAATTATATTTAGTGAGCCCTCGATTCATTAAAATTTTGTTTTTATATATGGAAAACCCAGCTTTCGATTTACTTTCTGGCAATGATGGATTAAAAAAAAAAAACTGTACTTAAGCTCCCTCAATGCTGGAGTGTGTGTGTGTGTATGTGGGTGTGTGTGTGTGTGTGTGTGTGTGTGTGTGTGTGTGAGATGGGGTATATATCCTAATCTATTTGCAGATATCAGACAATAGGCAGTGTAGAACTGTCATCCTTGAGAGAAGGAGGAAATGAGGTAGCCTTACCATCAATAATTCTTTTTGATAGAAGGCAATTTCCCGAATGAAATGTATGGTAGAATGATAAGGACTAAGCATCGCTCAGCTGCTTAGCTGAATTAAAGAGACAGATACCAGAGTTTGGGGAAACTAAGTGGTTATGAATCAAAGGGGAAAGTTTTAGAAAGGAAAAAAAGCAGAAAAAATTCAGGATGTAGAGTCCTGAGTTTTGAATGCTTGAGTCCTTGCTGAATACTACCACACATGCAGAAAGTGAAACCCCACAAGCTTAACGAAAGCCAACAGGGATACAAGTGGAACAATTCTTAGAGCTTACAAAAGGAAGGAAGAAATTTGAGCTCCAAATTCCCAGAGTACAGAGACCTTGCTGATTCCTTGTGGCTTTCAGTGGAGACTGCAGAGAAGCTACAACTTAGTAGTAGGGCTAAACTATATCTACAGAAAATGCTAGTCTAGCTCTCCTGAGACATAGGTCTCAAAGGGATCAAACTGATAATCAGCAAACTTCATTTCCTGAAAAAGCAGCTCATCACTTTGTTTGAAGGAAGTTAGAATCTCAAAACTCATTTATATAATACACACAATGCTCAGCATCAAAGGAAAAATAAATAGACTTACTAAGAAGCAGAACAATGTGACCAGGGGAAAAAAGTCAGTCAATTAAAGAAAAACTAATATAACAGACATAGCATAAATAGTAGAAAAGATTAACTACATATACATGTATTTAAAGAAAAACATGAAAATGAGAGAAAGAAAAGATATACAACAGGAACCATAAAGAGTTTCTACATGAAAAGTAAATGTTTGAAATAAAGATTCACTGGACAAAATCTTAAAATTGCATCAGATTAGATACCATAGAAGATCAGATCTCTGACCAAAACACATAGCAGTTGTATCTAATAATAATAGAACACACACATACCATGATAAAATGAACAGAACCTCAGGAATCTGTCTCATAATAAACTAACATGTGCATAATAGAAATTTCAGAAGGGTGGAACATCAGAAAAAAATTATTTAAAGAAATAATGACCAACAGTTTTAAAATTTGATGAAAATTGCAAATTTATTAATTTAAATAATCCAACAAATCATGCGCAGGATAACACAACAAAAATACATCAAGACACATCACAAGTTGTTGAAAATTAATAATAAAGAAAAATATTAAAACAGCAATGGGTTATGTAAAGAAAGAGAAATATAAGACATACAAAAGACTGCTATCAGAAATAATGAAAGGCAAAAGACAATGGAACAACATATTTAAAATGCTGAAAAAATTACAATAAAAAGCAATTTTAAATCTAGAATTTGATACCTGGAGATGCTCTACAAATATGAAGATTAAATTAAAAATTTTATAGACAAATGTTGTAATAATTTATTGTGAGAATACCTACTCCCTATGGCGTAGGTATTCCTCTGATGTGAGGAAAATAATACTAGATAGAAACTGGAACTGAAGACTACTGAAAAAAAATATCAGTGGGTGAAGTTCATTTTTTTAAAATGTACTTTTTCAAAAGTACTTTTGAGGTTTTTGGACTCTGATCCACCCCTGGCTTCCTTGCTCCTCAACTTGCTGATGACCAATTGTGTGACTTTACCATGTGATCCTGTGAGTCAGTTCTCATTAATAAACTCTCTTTTTAATATGGATGTATCCTATTAGTTCTGTCCCTCCAGAAAACCCTAATACACCAAAAAATAGAAATTGTACTGTATAAATATAACAGATGGAGAAGAAAAATACATGACAATAAAAGAAAAGAAAAATGGGCAAATACTCTTGTAAGAGTTTAAATATATGCATGAGGTGGTATATTGTGATAAGTTAAAGGCACATATTATAAACACTAGAGAAACCACTACAAAAATAAATAAAACAAAAGTGTAACCAATAAACCAATTCACAGCATGAAATGCTAAAACATACTCATTGTATAAAAAAAAAATCTTGATATTGAACTAGACAGAGACATTACAAGAAAATATACAGAGGGCAATATTCCTTACACACAAAAATGAAAAATATTAAAAGTTTTATTTTGCTAAAATTCTCTAAATTTGCTAATAAAACCCATTCATGCGTGATTCCACATATATATGAAACAACATACCACAGGTAAATACAATGTACCTAGAAATGCAAGAATATATTAATATTTAAATATAAATTAATATGATTCATCAAATAAACAGAATGAAGGTAAAAATGATATGATAACCTTGATAATGCAGAAAAAATTAAATATTCCACATTTTTATGATAGAAACCTTAAGCAAACTAGAAATGTAGAAGAGTCCCTGCATTTAATAAAAGTCATCTATAAAATTTTTAAAAAGAAAGAAAAATGAGGAAAACTTTTAGCTGACATTATTGAACACTTTCTTAAGACATCCAGTAAGGCAGGTACCCACTCTCATCACTTCTATTCAATTCAGGGTAGGTCCTAATCATTTCAGATTGGCAAGATAAATAGATGAATAGCATGTACTTTGGAAAATAAGAAACATTCTTTGTTTTCAGGCTACATGAGCAGGTACACAGAAAATTGTAAGAAGTCTACAAAAATTTACTAAAGAATGAACATGATAGCTATTGGACCTAGTAAGTGGTTTTTTGAAAGTAGCAGGATAAAAGTTCAAAAAATAGGCCAGGCACAGTGGCTCATGCCTGTAATCCCAGCACTTTGGAAGGCCGAGGTGGGTCGATCATCTGGGGTCAGCAGTTCAAGATCAGCCTTGCCAACATGGTGAAACCTTCTGTCTACTAAAAATACAAAAATTATCCTGGTGTGGTGGTGAATGCCTGTAACCCCAGCTACCCAGGAGGCTGAGGCAAGAGAATCACTTGAACCCTAGAGGTGGAGGTTGCAGTGAGCTAAGATCACGCCATTGCACTCCAGCCTAGGCAACAGAGCAAGACTGCCTCAAAAAAAAATTTCAAAAAATAATATTCCATTACTTTTCTAAATACTATCAATTGAAAATTGGGAATTAAATTGTTTAAATTATATCAAAATAACATTAACATTGGAAATACTTAATGATAAAATCCATCTTTGCAACAGACCTACACAGTTGATACTATGTTTATCACTGGAATACAGAGAAGAAAACTGAGGCATAAAACAGGAAAGGATCATACAATTTCCCAACACACATTAGGGACTGTATTTGCTCGATTTCTAACAGATACATGAAGCAACCAGAAGTAAAATTAAGTGTAAAAATAAATTATTAATTAAATGCGATGTCCAAAATAATCTTACTTATTTCTTAATTTTAAAACCTAGAATTCTATCAATTAAAATAAAATAAATCATAAGCAACCTATCGCATATTTCACTATGGTGTTATGGCTCAATGTAGAATTTCCTTTGAATAAGTAAGTCACTACCAGTCTAAGATTACTAACTTTAAATTTTTGAGGAATTTGTTTACATTTAATTATTCTAGTTAATATATTTTGCAATAGTATTTTGCATGTATGTGTATGTGTATGTATGTGTCCATGCAAAACCCTAAAATACAGATATAATAAGTTCTGTTATATGTATGATAATTTCACATCCTAAGTATCTTTTGATATTATAAATTCATCTTAATACACCCTTATAAATAAGATACATTTTCTTTTGTACCTAACGCAAGGCAATTAACATATTCTAAATTTGATTGTTGTTAAATTTTAGCTGCCAACATGATGTATCAGGAGATGAGCAATATATTTTGCAGAAGTTTTACATATTAAACTGTGCAGGCATAATATAAGATTGCTGATAATGTAAAATCGCATCAGATAAATAACAAAATTAAGTCATTATTAGTTAGTACACTTGATTTGAGACAGAAAATGTGTTAATGGCTGTTAAATGAGGTATAGTGTATAAAGATTTATATTATGAAAGGTGTTAAATGATGTTGGGGATTAATATTACAACTAACATAATCATGGGCCTTTGATTTATAATGTTGTTATTTTCTAAGGTACCTTTATGCAGCAGCAGAACTAATTTCCAAAGGAATTTTTCTTTGTAGGTGAAAAAAGATGACTTGTTATACAGTACAAACAACAGAGGACATTCAAATCGAATAAGAACGCTCATCTTCTAAGCAAAAATCTATCACTAAGTATCACTATGTACTAACAGTATATAAATCAATTCTCACATTGAGATAATTATACTCTGGATATTTGGGAGGCTGAGGCAGGAGAATGGCGTGAACCCGGGAGGCTGAGCTTGCAGTGAGCCGAGATCGCGCCACTGCACTCCAGCCTGGGCAACAGAGCGAAACTCCATCTCAAAAAAAAAAAAAAAAAAAGAAAGAAAAAAATGCACTTAAAAATGACTTTCCAAATCTGATAAGTTCTAATGATGATAAGGCTATGTATATAGACTTGTCATTGTACTATATTATGTACTTGCATTTCTGCAATTATTTTAATTTTATAGTTTAAAATCACAGCATGCTGTTATTTAACATGAATTGAACCAAACAATTTAAAACTATTTATCAACATTTTTAGCTAGATTTTTCCTATATTACTCCTTCCTTGCATTGTTGGCTCATTGAGTGATCATATGAGTGAGTGTGATGGCGATATCTCAACTGGTTATGCTCTCTTATGCTTGAAGTATATAATAGAAAAATTAATCTGGGACCAAAATCCCAGTTTTGCCTTATGATGATTAATTTTGTGTGTCCACTTGACTGGGCCATGGAGTACCAGGATATCTAATGAAACATGTTTCTGAGTGAGTCTGTGAGGGTGTTTCCTGAAGAGATTACCATCTGAATTGGATTGAGTAAAGAAGATGTCTGTTCCTGATTTGAGTGGGCACCATCTAACCCATTGAAGGTCTGAATAGAAGAAGGTGGAGGAAGGTTGGATTTGCTCTCTCTCTGCCTGACTAATTGAGTTGGATCGTTGGTCATTTCCTGCCCTCACCTCTTCTGGTTCTTGAGCCTTCAGGCTCAGACTGAATCTATGCCACCAGCTCTCTGGCTCTCTGAACCACAAAAGCGCATCAACTTTCATGGATCTCCAACTTGCAGACAACAGATCATGGGATGTCTCCACCTCCATATTCATGTAGAGTTTATACACACACACACACACGAGATATATATATGATATATATGATCATATATGTGTGTGTATGTGTGTGTGTATATATATACACAAATATATATATAAGGAAAAATCTATCACAAAGTATCAGTATGTACAAAAAGTATAGAAATTAATTCTCACATTGAGGTAATTATACTCTGGATATTTTTAAAATGCATTTAAAAATGGCATATATACATATATACACACACACATATATATATATATATCCTATAGGTTATGTTTCTCTGGAGAACCCTAACACAGCTGCTTATGAGCTTTTTGTTTCAGTCCAAGTTATTTAACTTTTTATGAAGAAATGTGAATATTAATACCTATGAGAGGACAACTCTAATCGAATTTCTTGTATTAATATCTCTAGCAGTGTTGTCAAACATCATGTTCTTCTCTCCAAAAGGCTTCTCTTTGTTCAGTAGGCACTTAATTATATTTTAGCCTTTGGAATTCTTCCAAATGCAGACTGAATGTAAAGGCAACTTTCCCAGCTCCCTAGCTTTCTCACTTTCTTGAACATATAGGATTGCACCAAAGAAAAAAAAAAAAAATTCCACTGGAGACAAAGACAACTGTAAAAAATGAAAACATACTCATTTAAAAATATTGAACCTTGCCTTGCCTTTTTTTTTTCCTTTTCAGTGTGGGAAAAGGAAAAGAAAAAAAAGTCACAGAAATGCATTGGTAATTTGCTGGAAACTTTTTGGAAAATACACACACACACACACACACACACAGTTTTGCTTATGTCATGAACCTCCCTGAGTCCTCATCATAAATGTTGCAGAATCTTAAACTTATCTTCTATTCATCATCCATGATTGTGGTTCTTTTTGTCTTATAAATCAGAAATGATGCCCCACGGTCATCTGCTCTCTACTCTTAAGTCTAAATTTACCAAATTTCCTACTCTTTCTGACCCCTTCTCAATCTCTGTGTGAAATAAGAAATCCAGTCACTCAGCTAATTTGCCTTTCTAAACTAGGTATGGTGTCTCTTGGGAATTTGATTACATTTATTTCATAGATTTTTAAATTAATAATTTAATGAAATTATGAAGAAAGTACCTTTTTTATTATACTTTAAGTTCTAGGGTACATGTGCACAACATGCAGTTTTGTTACATAGGTATACATGTGCCATGTTGGTTTGCTGCACCCATCAACTCGTCATTTACATTAGGTATTTCTCCTAATGCCATCCCTCCCCCAGCCCCCCACACACCGACAGGCCCTGGTGTGTGATGTTCCCCACCCTGTGTCCATGTGTTTTCGTTGTTCAACTCCCAACTATGAGTGAGAACATGCAGTGTTTGGTTTTCTGTCCTTTTAATAGTTTGCTTAGAATGATGGCTTCCAGCTTCATCCATGTCCCTGCAAAGGACATAAACTCATCCTTTTTTATGACTGCATAGTATTCCATGGTGTATATGTGCTACATTTTCTTAATCCAGTCTATCACTGATGGACATTTATCATTGATGGATTGGTTCCAAGTCTTTGCTATTGTGAGTAGTGCCACAATAAACATACATGTGCATGTGTGTTTATACTAGCGTGATTTGCAATCCTTTGGGTATATACCCAGTAATGGGATCACTGTGTCAAATGATATTTCTAGTTCTACATCCTTGAGGAATCGCCACTCTTTCTTCCACAATGGTTGAACTAATTTACACTCCTACCAATAGTGTAAAAGCATTCCTATTTCTCCAGGTCCTCTCTGGCATCTGTTGTTTCCCGAATTTTTAATGATCACCATTCTAACTGGCATGAGATGTTATCTCATTGTGGTTTTGATTTGCTTTTCTCTGATGACCAGTGATGATGAGCATTTTTGCGTATGTCTGTTGCTGCATAAATGTCTTCTTTTGAGAAGTGTCTGTTCATATACTTTGCCCACTTTTTGATGGCGTTGTTTGTATTTTTCTTGTAAATTTGTTTAAGTTCTTTGTAGATTCTGGATATTAGCCCTTTGTCAGATTGGTAGATTGCAAAAATTTTCTCCCATTCTGTAGGTGGCCTGTTCACTCAGATGATAGTTTCTTTTTCTCTGCAGAAGGTCTTTAGTTTAATTAGATCTCATTTGTCTATTGTGGCTTTTGTTGCCATTGCCTTTGGTGTTTTAATCATGAAGTCTTTGTCCATGCCTATGTCCTGAATGGTATTTCCCAGGTTTTCTTCTAGGGTTTTTATAGTATTAGGTCTTACATTTAAGTCTTTAAATCATCTCGAGTTAATTTTTGTGTATGGTGTAAGGAAGGCATCCAGTTTCAGCTTTCTAACCAACTAACATCATAATGACAGGATCAAATTCAAACATAACAATATTAACCTTAAATGTAAATGGGCTAAATGCTCCAATTAAAAGACACAGACTGGCAAATTGGATAAAGAGTCAAGACCCATCCTCGTTCTTTATTCAAAAGACTCATCTCATGTGCAAAGACTCACATAGAGGAAGATTTACCAAGCAAATGGAAAGAAAAAAAATCAGGGGTTGCAATCCTAGTCTCTGATAAAACAGACTTTAAACCAGCAAAGATCAAAAGACATAAAGAAGGCCACTATATAATGGGATCAATTCAACAAGAAGAGCTAAGTATCCTAAATATATATGCACTCAATACCAAAGCAACCAGATTCATAAAGCAAGTCCCTAGAGACCTACAAAGAGACTTAGACTCCCACACAATAATAATGGGAGACTTTAACACCCCACTGTCAATATTAGACAGATTAAGAAAACAGAAGATTAACAAGAATAACCAGAACTTGAACTCAGCTCCGCACCAAGTGGACCTAATAGACATCTACAGAACTCTACACCCCAAATCAACAGAACATACATTCTTCTCAGCACCACATAGCACTTATTCTAAAATTGACCACATAATTGAAAGTGAAACACTCCTCAGCAAATGTAAAAGAACAGAAATCAAAACAAACTGTCTCTCAGACCACAGTGCAATCAAATTAGAACTCAGGATTAAGAAACTTACTCAATACCTCACAACTACATGGAAACTGAACAATTTGCTCCTGAATGACTACTGGGTATATAACGAAATGAAAGCAGAAATAAAGATGTTCTTTGAAACCAATGAGAACAAAGACACAAGGTACCAGAATCTCTGGGAAACATATAAAGCAATGTATAGAGGGAAATTTATAGCACTAATGCCCACAAGCGAAAGCAGGAAAGATTTAAAATTGACACCCTAACATCAAAATTAAAAGAACTAGAGAAGCAAGAGCAAACAAATTCAAAAGCTAGCAGAAGGCAAGAAATAATTAAGATCAGAGCAGAGCTGAAGGAGATAGAGATACAAAAAAAACTTTCAAAAAAATTAATGAATCCAGGAGCTGGTTTTTGGAAAAGATCAACAAAATAGACCCCTAGCAAGACTAATAAAGAAGATAAAATAATCAAATAGATGCAGTAAAAATGATAAAGGGGATATCACCACTGATCCCATAGAAATACAAACTACCATCAGAGAATACTATAAACACCTCTATGCAAATAAACTAGAAAATCTAGAAGAAATGGATAAATCCCTGGACACATACACCATCCCAAGACTAAACCAGGAAGACGTTTAATCTCTGAATAGGCCAATAACAGGTTCTGAAATTGAGACAATAATTAATAACCTACCAACCAAAAAACATCCAGAACCAGATGGATTCACAGCCGAATTCTACCAGAGGTAAAAAAAGGAGTCGGCACCATTCCTTCTGAAACTATTTCAATTAATAGAAAATGAGGGAATCCTCCCTAACTCATTTTATGAGGCCAGTATCATCCTGATACCAAAGCCTGGTAGAGACACAGCAAAAAAAGAATAATTTTAGGCCAATATCCCTGATGAGCATCGATGCGAAAATCCTCAATAAAATACTGGCAAACCGAATCCACCAGCACAACAAAATGCTTATCCACCACTATCAAGTCGGCTTCATCCCTGGGAAGAAAGTCTGGTTCAACATACGCAAATCAATAAACGTAATCCATCACATAAACAGAAGCAACAACAAAAACCACATGATTATCTCAATAGATGCAGAAAAAGCCTTCAAAAGAATTCAACAGCCCTTCATGCTAAAAACTCTCAATAAACTAGGTATTGAGAAAGTGCCTTTTTTAATGCTTTCCAGATAATAGGTCTTAAATCTATGGTTAGTCACAACAAACTCCTGTGTTGCTGCCTCTTCATTATTGCCATCATGATTATTGGGATTGCTATGTTCAGCCTTTTATTCATCTTATTGCTCATCTTATTATCAAGTAAACCTATCTTTGTTTGATAAGTTTATCATCAGCCTTTACTGTGACAGTTAAAATAGGCTGTCATGGTGTAAATTCTCATTTAAATGCTTGTGTTTTAGAAGACTCTAAAGTAACATACACAGCTGGAGAAAGAGAAGATAGATTTCTCAAGTCATCCTCTGTACTATTTTTTAGAAGTAAATTCCCTTAATTTAAAACCACCCTTTAAGCTACATGGGAAAATATTTTCTAGTATTTCCCAACCAAAATGAGCCACACTCTCTTTCTTGACTGTTTGTGTTCCTTTCTGATTTAATTGTATCGGGACATTTATATTTTCTGAAAAATATATATTGAAACTTCTACTTATGCTAGGGTGATTCTGAAGGCAGATACAGATCATTCCATTGAACAAACTAAATTTATGATAAAAATGTTTCATCTCATTCAAGTCATGCTGAGTTTAAGATGCCATTTTTCTTAATGTTGTATCCTGAAGTAATCAATGCTGGACATCCAAGTGAAAAATAATTCACAGAAAATATATGTACTTCAGGGGGAATTATACTAAGGTAGTGAAATAAATTTTTGGAAGCACAAATTGCAAAAAGGTACTGTAAACATGTTGAGGCAAGTGAAAATTTTCAGATTCTGAATAGGGGAAACTTTAAATCCACAGACATAAAAAGGCAGTGGTGGTGGTTTACATAACTATCATCAGATAAAAGGTTTTAAGCCTTAGATAAAACAATCAATCTACCATTTCTGTATAAAAGCATAAACGCTAATTGAGGACAACCACTTAATGTAAATAGATAGGATATGTATTAGGGATGTTTTCTTTCTCTCACCTCACCCCACCCAAATGTAGCTGCTACTAACCCAGCTTACTATGTGATTGGGAAGGCAATCCTTTTGCTCACAATTTTTTTTCTGAACAACAAACATTCTAATGTATCGGAATAGCTTTCTCAGTATATTATTAAAAATCTTTTGAAAATATATGTTAGGCATTATGGTTTTCACAGTAGCAAAATGCCAACTATTTTCGAATGAGGAAGAGAAACATAGTTATTTATTTCTAACTTATGTTTTAACCGACAGTAACTGTAGCACCAGCGTTCAATAAATAATAGCTAGTTTTCTACCAATTCAGATAAAACAATTTGAAGTTACTGGATACTTTGCTTTGTTATACTGCATATTGGCTTCTTTGAATAACTAAAAGAGACAAGCTAAAAAAAAAACCTGGGATAATGGTAAATAAAGCAATTTGTTTCACAGTTCATGTAGATGGTAAAAACTCATACCAGAATGCATTCTAGAAACTCATCAAAAGTAAGCATATCTGAACTTGGTAATTTCAATGTAGCATATTTTCATTTTAATAGATTTTTATTAAATTCATAAAAGTTAATGGACTAGGGATTAAGTCATTATGAACTCTGCCCCAATTGCCTGTTATTAATAGCATCACAATTGTGATTCCATTGTTAAATACTGTGTTTCTAAATGTCTTTTTTTAGTCAATCACAATTTTTCATCTTAGATTTCTCACTTCAACAATTCTTCCAGATGATTATGCTACTTGATCTTAGGCCCTACATTTTTAGTGTTCTGAAAGCTTTGTTGTTCATATTATATGTTATGTATAAAAAGTATGTAATATAAAAAATCTATATTAAAAAACCAGGAGACTTCATTTCATTCTTATAACTCAGAAAGATATTACTAACCACACCATTATGACTCTACTAGTACACAGAGTTAGGAGATGACAAAAAATGAAATTCTCTTTAAAATGAGAGCCTAAATTAATCTTCTCAAATCTGTTTTTTCGGCACTCTTCTTTACAAAGCAGTAAAATCAAAAATTCATTTTAAGATAAAAGTAAAACTTAAGGTTATATTCAAGGCAGCCTCCACTTTTCAGAACCACATTTTTACTCATTAGCAGCACTCAGTCACCATTATCCCAATTGCACCATATTCCTTTATCACTCATCACTCTCCTTCTTTCCTGGGACACACACAGATTGCTGATAGAAATTTTTTTCTGCAGAGGAAGCATACCTATATGGTAGCTCATCTGTTCAAGTACAACTTACCTGAAATATTGTAATCAATTAATTTAAGCTATTTGTGACTCCCAGAATGTTGCTTTTGAACTGTGTCCTTGTGGAAATACTGTTTTAGAAAGCTTGAATTGAAAAGGAATGGGTCGAAGTAAAAGTTTATTGTTTAAAAGTAATTAGTGGTTTGGTTATATACACCACCACTGCTGCTTAAATCTCAACAGCTAGACTTATTTGTTCATGAGTATAAAATATTTTGCTGCATTTGATGGGAATAACTAATCTATTGGTATAAATACATCTAGCTATATATGTAATTTAAAGAAAGATTTGTCATAAATGATCCAACATATAGAGGACACTTTTGGAAGCCTTATACAGTTGGAAGACCTGATTTGGATGCCCACATATATTTTCTTCCACTCCAAGAACTCAAAGAATAAGCCATGAGGCAACTTATTCAACTCTAGAATTTGAGGATTCATGTCCTCTTGGCAGGCTTAACTTTGTCCTTCTGAGCAGAGGCATTATAATAACATCTTTTATTATGGAATCACATAACAGTATGTGACATACCATTCATCAAATAATAAAATAGAAACCACATTTGTGGTATAATCTTAACTGTGCATATAGAGCTTTTGTATTAGTCTACAGTATGTCCTGAAGCTAAATTTGATTACTATTCCTCTAGCAAGATGTTTAAACTAAGTCGAATTATGTAGAGTTGTACTTATGGCTTAAATGGCACTCTCCTGTGTAATGTAAATAGAATAGCCACAGTAGTGTGCAACTATATGCATGTAAGAAAGAATAACATCAGATTATTTGGGACCCAAAGGTTTAATGTATCTTTTTTCTGGGAAATCCCTGATGCATTTAAAAACTTTTTCCATTGTCATATCAATGATAATTATTATTGAAACCAAGCTTGCACATTTTAAACTGAAAATAAGGCCACGCATTTTAGTTCATATACAGTTCAGAATGTTTCATCCCTTGACCTTTAAAGAAAGCATTTTAGATGGAAGAATAACTTAAAGGTAGTATCAAGATGTTCTTTAATGCATAAAGGATACATGCTGAAAAAGTAGTGGATTAAAACATAGATTTCTTAAATGTATACAAATTTATGACTAATAATACATGATGGGTACTTACTGGGAAGTTGGGGATGGGATGGTGAGGGTGATCACATAAAATGCTAAGACCATATCCTTCATGATCTATCCTTAGGTCATCTCATCAAATAGTGTTCTATTCTGGACCAATCAGTTTTAACATTTCATACATTTTCTCCCTCATGAGAAGCGTTATTTAAAACTATCACAGGAATAACATAAAATTTAAATTAAAATGACAGGAAAAAATATTCTTTCTTCCTCTTCTTATCATGATTAGAAAATAAGGAAGTGTCTGAATAATTAACGTCAAAAAGGGACAGATTATGTAGGAATATTAGAAAACATTCACATTTATAGTGAGATATTTGAATACACTTGCTTAAGTAGCTTTAAATGAAACTGACAAATAATTTAAGGAAATCTATTTTTATGCAAAGAAAACATATTCTATGATGTAGAAGATTTAACACAATTAACAATATATAACTAATACATGTCTATTTCAAAAATTCAAAATATTTTAAATACAACTTTCACACTGTCAACAGCATTATAGGCAATAAATCAGACCAAAAATTATTAAGTATATTTAGAAACCTTAAAAAATTGCCAAAATAATTTACAGGTTAAAGAGATGAGTGTGGTGCCAATATGAGAGAGAGATTTATGATCTTAATCAAATTTATTTATAAAACAAAAATTTTACATGTACAGGATTCTCAAGAAGCCAGAAAGAAATCAAGAGACAAAACCAGAAGTAAGTAGAATAAAGAGAACAGATATTAAAACTACTCTTAATTTTAAAAAAAATGAAAAGCAATTGAATATAAATATAAAAAATAACTACTTGGGAGAAAAGACCCAAATCAGAATTGAAAATATCTGACAAAATATATTTTTAAAGGTAACAAAATAGGAACCATTATGTTTGTTATGGCATAATTTGAAATTAGAACATAATTTATTAAAAACAATACACGTATATATGTACATATATATACAATTAAGCAAATACACATATATGTCTAAACTTTGAAGGTTAGGATGTAATGAGCATATTTCTAGAACAATAAAATAAGCTGAATAAGCTAAATAGAAAAGTAACAGATAACCTATAAAGTTTCAAAACAGAAAAAGAAATTGCAGGGAAGGTTAAAAAAATTTCTCACTGCAAAACTCATTAATGCTAAGTAGATTTTTAGTTGAGTTTTAGCAAACTCTTTATATAAGAAATAATTTATATCTTAAGTAAACTATTTCAGAGAATTAAAATGGGAGAAGTTAATTTGGGAACTTAGGAAAACCTTAATAACTTTCTGCTTTAAGATAACACAAGAAATAACTATTGACAAATATCAATAAAATCAACTCTGCTGCAAAATTTCTAATTAAAATTACTGTAAATTTGAATTTCCAAGTTAAAATAATGTATTATAACTGAGATTGTCTGTCTCTATCTTTTATCTCTCTGTCTGTCTTTCTATTTCCTGTCTCTCTAAATCACCTCTACCTGAATTTCTTATCACTTTCTTCTTGCTCATTTTCTCTCAAAGGCTAGTTTCCACAGGGTCATTGAATTTCTCCCACCTTAGGGCCTCTGCACTGGCCATTTCCTCTATCTGGATTGCACCTTCAACCCCTAATAGTTAACAAATTGAATCTCTCACCTCCTTCAAGTTATTTCAATGTCAATTTCTCAATGAGGCCTTTCTTAATTACTTTATTTTAATTTGCCACCTATCTGCTCCATTACTGGTGTCTTTTGTTTCACTACAAATTGTCTTTCTTCCTTAGCACTAACCATCTTCCACTATACCATATAAGTTTAGTTTATTACTGTCCCTCACAATGTAACATAAACTCCTTGAAGGTCAATATCTTTACTGGATTTGTTCACTGATGATTCTCTCATGCCTTGAAGAGAAATGGACAAACAGAGACATTCAAGTTGATCAGTAAATTATTTCTACAACGAGAAGAAGGGGAGAGGATATTAGATAAAAACAACAGATAGCTACTCAATTTTGGTAATATGTATTTCCTTAAGAAATTATCCATTGCAAGCAGAAATTCATATTATTACATTGATGGTAAAGTAACTGTGGTTTTTGCCATTCCTTTAAATGGCAAAAATGCAGTGACTTTTGCACCAACCTAATATTACATAGTCAACCAACATAGTCTCCTATAATTCATTAAATGTGCTAAGTATCTCTGATTATTTCAGCTTGCTTCTTCAAAATTCTGTTTTACTTTTAATTTTTTGATGAGATTAGAAATTTGTTTATTCATGTGATAGTGATTTTTCTCCTCAAGAATAACCATTCTACTGTTTTCTGTCTCTTATGCCATAAATTTATTTTATGTCTATGATATTCTATTTATAATGTTTATATTAGTATAACTAATGCTTAAATGTAATAAAACATAGGTTGTGTTGTGTAGTGTTTTCATCAGAACGATTTTCTACATAGTCTTCTATGGTTGTTTGGAAATTTTATTTGGCCCCAAAATCATTTAGAAGAGAGTACTTTACTTTTTAAAAAGTTGACTTTTTTTTTCCAGGGTTGCTGTTTTGTCATTATTGCATCTGTCTCTGCCTATGTTACTTAATTCTAACATTACTGTTACGAAAATATCAGTGTACCATGCCTTTATTGTTTGAGATTTTCTTTGCATTCTAATGTACAATAAAGCGAACACATTTATCTATACTAAAATGCATATACCCAGAAACAGAAAATTTACCATGTCTGTACACAAGTTTCCTGAAAATGTGTGTATGTGTGTGTGCACATGTATATGTATGGTATATAACAAATTACTATAAACTTGAAACAACACATAACACATAATTTTTATCTTATACTCTCTGAGAATCAGGAATTGGATTGTGTGACTTAGTTTGGTTACTTGATTCACTGTCTTACCAAGCTGCAATCAAGGTGTCAGTCAGGCTGTATTTTCATCTGAAGTTTCAACTGCAGAAGAGCCAACTTCCAAAATCACTCAGATTGTTGGCAGAATTCATTTCTTTCTCGCTGTAGTACTAAGATCCTTAGTTTTTTAATGGTTGTCAGAGTCTACTCTCAGCTGTTAGAGGTCACTCTCAGGTTCCTACCACATAGCTCTGCATAGGCAATTCACAACATAGCAGATTGCCTCATTAAAGACAGTAGGATAGAAAGTGAGGGGACAATACAACATAATGAAACCGTGGCAGTGACATGTCATTGTATTTCACTGGTTAAAAGCAAGTCACAAGTCGTGCTCACATTCAAGTAGATGGTATTACTCAAAGCCATGAGTACCATGAGACTTAATGGGAGATACCTAGGAGTTTGTTTTCCATGGTATACTTTGTGGTTCCCAGACTAACTTTCCTCCCCTATACAAAATACATCCATTCTCTCCCAACCTCTCAAAAGTATCAAAACAGATATATAGACCAATGGAACAAAACAGAAGCCTCAGAAATAATGATACATATCTACAACCATTTGATCCTTGACAAACCTGACAAAAACAAGCAATAGGCAAAGGATTCCTTATTTAATAAACGGTGTTGGGAAAACTGGCTAGCCATATGCAGAAAACTGAAACTGGACCCCTTCCTTACATCTTATACAAAAATTAATTCAAAATGGATTAATGACTTAAATATAAGACTGAAAACCATAAAAACCCTAGAAGAAAACCTAGGCAAAAGCATTCAGGACATAGGCATGGACAAAGACTTCATGACTAAAACACCAAAAGCAATGGCAACAAAAGCCAAAATTGACAAATGGGATCTAATTAAACTAAAGAGCTCTGCACAGCAAAATAAACTATCATCAGAGTGAACACACAAACTACAGAATGGGAAAAAACTATTGCAATCTATCCATCTGACAAAGGGCTAATATTGAGAATCTACAAGGAACTTAAACAAATTTACAAGAAAAAAAACAACCCCATCAAAAAGTGGGCAAAGGATACGAACAGACACTTCTCAAAAGAAGATATTTATGCAGCCAACAAACATATGAAAAAAAGCTCATCATCACTTGTCATTAGACAAATGCAAATCAAAACCACAATGAGATACCATCTCTCTCCAGTTAGAATGACAATCATTAAAAAGTCAGGAAACAACAGATGCTGGAGAGGATGTGGAGAAATAGGATTGCTTTTACACTTTTGGTGGCAGTGTAAATTAGTTCAACCCTTGAGGAAGACAGTGTGGCAATTCCTCAAGGATCTAGAACCAGAGATACCATTTGACTCAGCAAACCCAAAAGATTATAAATCGTGCTACTATAAAGACACATGCACATGTATGTTTATTGCTGCACTATTCACAATAGCAAAGCCTTGAAACCAACCCAAATGCCCATTAATGATAGACTGGATAAAGAAAATGTGGCATATATACACAATAGAATACTATACAGCCACAAAAAAGATGAGTTCATGTCATTTTCAGGGACATGGATTAAGCTGGAGGCCATCACTCTTAGCAAATGAACACAGGAACAGAAAACCGAGCACCATATGTTCTTACTCATAAGTGGGAGTTGAACAATGAGAACACATGGTCACAGGGAGGGGAACATTACACACTGGGGCCTGTCGAGGGTGGAGGGCTAGGGGAGGGATAGCATTAGGAGAAATATCTAATGCAGATGATGGGTTGATGGATACAGCAAATCACCATGGCACGTGTATAACTATGTACCAAACCTGTACATTCTGCACACGTATCCCAGAAGTTAAAGTATTTAAAAAAAAAAAGAAAAGAAAAAAAAAAGTCTCCTCTCATTGCATCATCAGCTCAAGGGCCAAAATTTCATCATCTATAGAAAGTTTAGTTGTGGATGGGGTTCTTGTGATACCTTCACCAACAGCTTCCTAGCATCTATATTTCTACTAATAATCTGTTTAAGGCAATTTAGGCTTTCTCTATTAGGCCTCTCAAAATTCCTTCAGTCCTCACTCACTTTCTGGTTCCAACACCACTCCCACATTTATAGATGTTTTTTACAGTTCAGTTTTACATTCAGTACAGTTCCCAGGTACAATTTTTCTCCATCTGAGGAACTGTAAAGCTAAGGAGCTATGAAGCGCTCTGCTTCAAACACCATTAACACACAAGGGTAGAGAGTCATAGGGTAACAATTATACACATTTCTGTTTAATATGTGGGAAAATGAGAGAGGTTCAAAGACGTTACTCACCTATAAATGTACTGAAATCTAGCTTGGAAAATGTTGGTAGGGCCTTGATTTCAAAGACTCATTGTTAGTTATAGATCAAGGACTAGGAATAATTTTCCATGGCTCTTGATTCTGCCTCCTAGGTTCCCGGCTCTGCTCTCTGAGTCATCCTTCCTTTTCAATGAAAGGCAGCATGAATTTGAGTAGTTTTATCAGTTTTCTTCCTCCAAAATTTCAGGGAGTCTAGCAGACCCCTTTCATTTTGTATTCTTGCTATTTCAGTCCAAGTTGGTGTTTTTCCTCTTAGTAATTTTCTGAAGAACTTTATAGTTTCTCATATATTTCAATACAGTCCATTCCATTAGACCAAAGCCATACTCACAGATCTTCACAAATCATCCCTTCTCTATCTTTGGCTTCTGTTGAGATGGTTGAAAAACAATGCCTTCAAGCTTTACAGAGTTTCTGTGGTTTGTTTCATAGGATCTGTGAGGTACAACATTAATCTCTTTTATGTGACCTTTGCATGACTGAACACTAATCTTTTGATTTTTATGAGGCTGGAGTAGAAGGTGGTAGAAACACAATCTCCACCTTTTCTTTAGAGCACATTTTCCTTACAGTGAATCTTAATTTGTTTATTTCTTGCATATAAAAAGCAGAGAATTTAAAAAATCATCCAGTCCTCATTTCTTTTTACTTAACATTTCTTACCTCAATTCATCTCTCCCCTTTCACATTTTTCCTATAAGCAGCAAGAAAAACAGTGAGCATTTACAATATCTTCTATAGTTATATAACCAATTTTTCCTTAGCTATATAACCAAGTTTACCAAGCTATGTAATCAAGTTTACCACTTACAAGTTCTGCTTTCCATATACCTGCAGGAGACAAACTCAGTAACTATTTTGCCACTCCATGACAAAGATCCCTGTAACTCAGTCAGGCACCATGGTGGTTCACACCTGTAATCCTAGCACTTTGGGAGGCTAAGGCAGGAGTATCTCTTGAGTTGAGGTGTTTAAGACCAGTCTGGGCAACAAAGTGAGACCCTGTCTTTACAAAAAATAAAAAATTAGCTGGGTATGGTAGCACACGCCTGTAGTACCAGCTACTCAGGAGGCTGAAGCTGAAGGATCACTTGAGACTAGGAGACTGAGGCTGCAGTGAACTATGATCACACTACTACACCCCAGCCTGGGTAACAAAGTGAAACCCTGTTCAAAAGAAAAAAACAATTTAAATCCATAACTCTACTTTTCAATAGGTTCCTCACTTCCTTCTAAACCTTCACCAACGGCATCCTACCATCTATATTTCTACTAATAATCTGTTTAAGGCAATTTAGGCTTTTTCTATTAGGCCTCTCAAAATTCCTTCAGTCTTCACTCACTTTCTGGTTCTAACACCACTCTCACATTCATAGATGTTTTTTACAGAATTATACTACAGTCAAGTACCAATATCTGAAAGCCGTAGTTTTCTAGTGCTGTGTAAAAATTACCACAAACTTAGCACCTTAGACAAACACAGATTTATTTTCTTACTGTTTCTGTAAGTGAGGAGTGAAAGGCATAATTAATTAGGTTATTGGCTTCAGGGTTTCACCGAGCTGCAATAAGAGTGACAGCTGGAAAGCACTCTTAACTGGAGGGCTGAGCCAAAAAGAGTTAACTTCAAAGCTCACTCAGGTTGCTCACAGAAGTGATTTTTGTAAGTTCTAGGACTGAGGGCATTGGTTTTTTGGCTGTCTGTTGACCAGGGACCACCCTCAGCTTTTAGAAGTCATCACAGTTCTCTCCAACATAGTCTTCTCCTACAGAGTTCAAAACCCGGCAGGTTGCTTCTTCAAGGACAGATGGAGAAGGGGAATGAGCCTTCTAATAAGACTGAGTCATATAGGACATAATCATGGAAGTGACATTCCATCATGTTTGCCATATTCTATTGGCTAGAAACAAGTTGCAGGACCCACCTCACACTTAAGAGGAGGGTACCACACAAAGATATAAAACCAGGAGGAGTGTCATGGAGCTAAACAGACCTACTATAGAGTCTATCAGCTAAACAGATCTAATATAAATACATATTTTGTATACTAAAATCTTCATGTAGGCTTGTATACTTTAACAAGTTTGATATTCTCAGATATGTAGTAATATGTTAAAGTCTCCCAATATATTGAATTTGTGCCATAATTTTATTATATTTTCTGCAGGATATTCTTAATATTTTGATACTTTTCTATTAAATGTATATGGGTTCCTAAGAGGTGTATCTCTTATAAATAATAAATTTGATAAATGTTCTCTTTATATCATTTAGTACTTTCATTGCTGAAGTCATATTTATCTAATATTAGTGATAGAAATTCTT
This sequence comes from Macaca nemestrina, assembly GCF_043159975.1. Lineage (NCBI taxonomy): Eukaryota > Metazoa > Chordata > Mammalia > Primates > Cercopithecidae > Macaca > Macaca nemestrina. The sequence continues at coordinate 43,973,314 of NC_092135.1, forward strand.
TTTTTCCTCCTTCCCTTCATTTCTCTCTTTTCTAGACAACAATACCTGGTTCTCAAACTAACTAGGTCTTGTAGTAAATACAAACACATGAAATTTAAAAATCTTTGTTAGGAATCTCTTAAATGCATCTCTGGATTAGATCAATTATGACATAGAGAAAGAAGATAGAGTAAAAAGCAGAAAGCTTCAACAATAAAAACATAAATTATCATTATGACAGTAAGAATTAATATTTCATGTCTTGGTTTGATATATTACATTAAGATTTTCTCAATATGTAATATCCTTCCATTGCTTTCTTAAATATCCATAGTTATGGTAAAGTGATATTTTCATCTTAAATCAGCACTGTTTGAGTGCAAGGAACAGAAAGCTACTAATTTTATGTGAATAAAATGGGCATGAAATAATAATTCTGTCTGACTCATGGAGCTCAAGGATAATAATGCAGCTGGATCACGAAAATGAATAGAAAAGCAAACTAGAAAAACATTAGGGAATCAATCAGAGTTGTTACTCCTTCTTGGTGTCCTTATGAGCATATGTTTATTTTATGTCATTGGATATTAGTTTACTCTGTGCCCTGCTTCCCATGGCAGAATATGAACACTAAAAAGCAACCTAATTTTTTACATCAAAGCATATGGAAAGATTTAAATTCTTACTCAGATAAATCTCAAATTTCTGAAGAAGAGAATCTGGTAAGCCTAATCCACTTGTAGTGAAATCAATTAAGATTAAAATTGTAGTCAATGTTTGTAATTCATTTGCGTTAAAATCATATATTTCATCAACTTATTAGAATGTGCACATCATTAATCAGCTATTTCTAAAATTATTGTGGTAGCTGCATATTGTTGTATTGTTTCAAATATAATTGAAAATTATTCTTTTCCTCTCTTTTTTATTGAGGATATCTTGTCAAGAGTTTTTTGGACTGAGAAAGAGAAATGCAGCCCCTGACCTACAGGAGCTGACCAAGTTTTGTCAACTAGTCCTTGGTAGTGGCATAAGCTGGTATAACACTCATGAGATCATAAGCTGGTCTTGGTGTTCTTCTGCTGGACATAACCAATTTCTCAAAAATCAACATCAGATAAGGCCACTGCATCATCCTTATGGATGAAGACAAAAACGAGGCAACTCCATAATCATGTCTGAACACAGAAAAACATGAACATTGTTTAAGACTAAAAATGATCAAATTTACCTTTATCCTGATGAATATGAGTGACTGCTAATTCTTTATCAATTACAAATTTATCTTTGCCTTTTCTGTTCTTCCAATAGATAAAAGTTGTCAAAATGAACAATTATAGAATCAGTTCAACTTTCTGACAACAGCCAATCTAGAGGAAAGCCGCAATTTAAATCCCTTCTCTCCCCAGAAGACCATCGATGGCAAGTGTAAATCATTGTATAAGCCTTTTTTAACATCTGTAACAGAGATGCCCCATGATTAGCACTTTCCCATTAACAGTAAACAGAACAACTACAGGTATGTTTCCAATGGTCTTTTGCTGAAAGGCATTTACAGAATCAACTCCTTAGTAAGTATTTATTTTAATACAAAGTTCATGATATGTCAGAAGAGACAGATTGTGCATTAGATTAGAATTAAAATCACCTGGCCAGGCACAGTTTTTCATACTTGTAATCCAAGCACTTTGGGAGGACACGGGAGGTGAATCGCTTGAGCCTAGGAGTTTGTAACCAGTCTGGGCAACATGATGAGGCACCATCTGTACAGAAAGCACAAAAATTAACCAGGCATAGTGGCACATGCATGTAGTCCTGGTTACTTGGAGGTTCACTTGAGCTCAGGAGGTTGAAGCTGCAGTGAGCCATGGATATGTCACTGCACTCCAGTCTTGTTCCACCAGAACAAGACGCCATCTCAAAAAGAAAAAAAAAAAAGAAAAAAGAAAATGACCTAGCCCATTGCATATTAGTATTTCTGAGTTTCCTTTTCTCTTTTCCTTTCCTTTTCTTCTTTTTTTTTGTTTGTTCTCCCTTCTCCCTTCCTCCCTCCTTCGTTCCCTTCCTCCTTTCCTCCTTTCTTTCCTTTTGGCTTATTTATTTATTTATTTATTTATTTATTTATTTATTTATTGAGGATGCCACACATGAGGAAGACACTTATTTTCTTGTATTAATTTTATTGAGAAGCCTGATATGCAAAAAATAAACTACACTGATTTAAATTGTAAAATTCAAAGAGTTTGACAGATGTATACATACATAAAGCTACCACCACAGTGATGATGCAGTACACTTCCACAACTACAAAATATTTTTCATGTCACTTTCAGTTTGTCATTTACCTACATCTAGTCGCTGTTGACAATCAATCTGCTTTTTGTCTCTAGATGTTACTGTGCATTTTCTTGCATTAAATATGTCTTTAATCATTTTTTCCTTGCTCCTTTCATTTATCATAATTTTGAGATTCATTCATGATGGTGTGCTTTCTTAAAGTGACTATATAATTTTATACTCTCTTAAGCAGTATATGGGAGTTCCAGTTCCTTCCCATTCTCCCCAACGACTTGATATTATCAACCTTTATAATTGTAGCTATTGTAATAGATATGTAATGGAATTTCTTTATGGTTTTAAATTATATTTCTTTGCTGATGAATGTTGAGCATCTATTCATGTACTGATAACATTATCTAATCTTCATTTTTGAAGTGTCTGTTCAAATCTTTTGCTATTTACTTATTAATTTTTGTCTTTTTATTATTGAGGTAAAAAATAGTTACTTTTTCTGATCTCAAATACTTTGTCAGATATATGTATCGTGAATAATTTTCTTCATTCTATCAATTACCGATTCATTATTTCATTTTGTCTTTTGAAGAGAAAATGGTTTTAATTTGATAAAATCAAACTTCTTTTTTTTTGTTTTTCAGTATCTACAAAATATTGCCCAAGGTATTATTGCAAAGATATTTTCACATTAGACATAGTGGCTCACAGCTATAATCCCAGCACTTTGGGAGGCTGAGACAGGCAGATCGCTTGATCCCAGCCATCTGAGACCAGCCTAGGCAACAAGGGAAAACCCCATCTCTATAGAAAACACAAAAAATTAGCTGAGCATGGTGGCATGCACCTGTAGTCCCAGCTACTTAGAAAGCTGAGATGGGAGAATTGCTTAAGCCTGGGAGGTTGAAGCTGCAGTGAGCAATGATCGCACCATTGTACTCCAGCTTGGGTGACAGTGCAAGACTTCTCTCAAATATATATATAATATTTCTTCTTAGTAGAAACATTTGCTGAAAATTATCTACATTTTCCTTTCCAGGTCTTTAGGATTTATGAGTCCCTCTTTTATTTCTGATATTGGCAGTGTGTGTATTTCCCTGTCTTACAAATAGTGTAAGTTTTTGTCAATTTCTTGATATTTTCAAATAACCAACTTTTTGTATTATAAAAATCAAATAGTAGAAATAACTCAAATATTCTTCAGCAATAAAATAGGGTAGATAAGCTAATTGTATTGTGTTTATTCAGTGGAAAACTATTCAGCAATAAGAATAAAGAAACTACTGCCATGCAGAACAATATGCAAAATTCATGCAAATTTTTACAAATTTGAATGCCTCTATGTATCAATTTATCCAGGCAATAAAAAACTTCCAGTAAGCAAAACTAGCAAAGACATTTACATCCAAGAGGTTTACATTACAATGCAATTAAATAAAAATAAATGATAAATATAATAAACATGTATTATAATAAATTGGAAGGTGGTTAGTGCTAAGGAAAAAAGACAATATATAATAAATAAAAAAGATCAACAGTACAGTTGGTAGGTGGCAATTTACAATTAGGTGATTAGGGAAGAACTCATCGAGAAGGCAGCGTTAACACAATGACTTGAAAGAGATGAAGGATTTCATCTGATAAGTATCTAGAGAAAATCAGGACAAATGTGGTGGCTAATGCCTGTAATCCCAGTGCATTTGGAGGCCAAGGCAGGAGGATCATTTTAGATCAAGAGTTTGAGACCAGCCTGGCCAACATGGTGAAACCCCACCTCTACTAACAATACAAAAATTAGTCCAGTGTGGTGCGAGGCACCTGTAATCTCAGCTGTTTAGGAGGCTGAGGCAGGAGAATTGCTTGAACCCGAGAGGCAGTGAACCCCAGAGGTTGCAGTGAGCCAAGATCACACCACTGCACCCCAGCCTGAACAACAGAGTGAGACTTTGTCTTAAAAAAAATATATGAAAAGACAATGAGATTCAGACAGAAGAAACAGACAGTACAGACACCTTAAGGTGGGCGAAATCTATAGAAGACCAGTCTGTGGGGAAAAAATGAGCAACAGAAGACTGATAGAAAATCAAATAAAGGTAGTATAAATCAATGGATAGGTATATAGATGATAGATAGATAGATAGATAGATGATTGATAGATGATATATGTAGATAGGGACAGATAGCTATGGACAGTCAATAGTATTCAGTTACATTATTTATGGTTCATTTTTTGTCTTCTGTATGTATGTTAAAAACACACACTCACAAATCATATAATCCAAGTCAATGTATGAGAAGTGTAACAAGAGTAGTTTACCAAAGTTGCAACATATTTCACTGAAAGTCAGTAGCTGATGAAGGCAAAGTCAGGTGAGAATTTGTAGATAAGAATGACATATAATCATTGCTTTAACAAATAGGCAGTCTTTTAACTCATAGAATCTAAATAAAGGCAATTAAAAGAGGAAGTTGCTGAGGCAGCAATGATGTGAAAAGTGGGCAGGTGCAGGACATAATAGCCAACCAGCTTGTAACTCGTCATGACTGGAGTCAAGAATAAGGGTTCTAAGTGTTACAGGATTGTTGGGAGAAAATATACAAAAAAAAAAAAAAAAAGATTTTCTGTTGTTTTCTAGAGACAGGTTCTCGCAATGTTGCTCAGGCTGGTTGTGCATGGGCTGAAGCAATCCTCTCGCATTGGCCTCCCAAATTTTGGGATTGTAGACATGAGTCATCATGTGTGGCCCCAAAAAAGTTTTTGAAAGTTAACAAATGCTTTGTAAATGATAATTATTTTATATGATTATCTCAGCAACCATAAGGTATAAGTAGCATTATGATCTCTTGTATTAGCCAATTTTTGCACTGCTGTAAAGACATATCTGAGACTGGGAAATTTATAAAGTAGCTTTAGTTGTTTCATGGTTCTGTGGGTTGTACAGGCTTCTGCTCCTAGGGAAGCCTCAGGACACTTGCAATCGTGGCAAAAGAGAAGCAGGCACATCTTCACATGGCTGGCAGGAGAGAGGGGAGATGGAAGGTGCTATACACTTTGAAACAATCAGCTCTCTTATTAGAACTCTATCACAAGAACAGCAAGGGGGAAGCATGCCACCATGACTCAATCGCCTCCAACCAGGCCGCTCCTCCAACACTGCAAATTACAATTCAACATGAGATTTGGGTGGGCACACAGAGCCAAACCATATTATTCTGCCCCTGTCCCCTCCCAAATCTCAAGTCATTCTCACATTTCAAAACACATTCATACCTTCCCAACAGTTCCCCAAAGTGTTAACTCATTTTAATCATGAACTCAAAAGTCTCAATCCAAAGTACAAATCTGAGACAAGCCAAGTCCCTTCCACCAATAAGCCTGTAAAATAAAAACTAAGTTACTTTCAACATACAATGGGCACACAGGCATCGGGTAAATGCTGCTGTTCTAAAAGGGAGAAATTGAGAAAAACAAAGGGGCTACAGGCCACTTGCAAGTCTAAAACACAACAAGGCAGTCCTTAACCCTTAAAGCTTCAAAATTATCTCCTTTTACTCTATGTCTCATATCCAGGCCACACCAATGCAAGGGTAGATTCCCAAAGTCTTGGACAGCTTTGCCCCCGTGGCTCTGCAGGTTACAGCCACAGTAGATGCCTTCACAGACTTTCCTTGAGTGCCCAGCTTTTCCAGGCACATGGTGCAAGCTGTCCGTGGATCTTCCATTCTGGGCATTTGAAGATGCTGGCCCTATCCTCACAGCTTCACTAGGCCAACCCTGTGTGGGGGTTCTAACCCCACTTTTCCACACCATACTACCATAATAGAGGTTCTTCATGAGGGCTCCAACCCTGTAGCAGGTTTCTATCGGGATGTCCAAGCATTTCCATACATCCTTTGAAATTTAGGCTGAGGTTCCCAAGACTCAACTCTTTTAATCTGCACACCTGGAAACTTAACACCACATGAAAGCCACCAAGGCTTGGGCTTGCACCTCTGAAGCAATGGGCCAGGCTGTACCTTGGCCCATTTTAGCCATAGCTGGAGCTGGAGCAGCTGGGAAATAGGGTGTAATGTCCCGAGGTTGCACAGAGCAGCAAGTCCCTAAACTTGAACCATGAAACCATTTCTCCCTCCTAGGCCTTCAGGCCTGTGATCAGAGGGGCTGCTGCAAAGGTCTCTGAAATGCCTTGGAGGCATTCTCCCCATTGTGTTGGCTATTAACATTTGGCTCCTCTTTACTTATGCAAATTTCTTCAGCAGACATAAATTTCTCTCCAGGGGGAAAAAAAAAATGAGTTTTTCTTTTCTGAAAAACACTCAGGGTAAAGCTGCAAATTATTCAAACTTTTATGCTCTGTTTTTCTTTTAAATGTAAATTACAGTTTCAGATAATCTCTTTGCTCACACATACGCTCTTAGAAGCAGCCAGGCCACATTTTGAAAGCTTTGCTGCTTGGAAATTTCTTCTGCCAGATAGTCTAAATCATCTCTCTCATGTTCAAATTTCCTCAGATCTCTAGGGCTAGGGGACAACACCACCAGGCTCTTTGAGAAAGCATAGCAAGAGTCAACTTTACTCCAGTTCCCAATAAGTTCCTCATTTCCATCTGAGATCATATCAATCTGTATTTCATTTTTCATATCACTATCAGCATTTTGGTAACAACCATTCAGCAAGTTTCTAGTAATTTCAATACTTTCCCTCATCTTCCTGCCTTCTTCTGAGCCTTCCAAACTGTTCCAACCTCTGCCCACTATCAAGTTCCAAAGTTGCTTCTACATTTTCAAGTATTTTTATATCAATGTCTCACTTTCTGGTACCATTTTTCTGAATTAGTTCATCCCATGCTGATGTGAAGATATATCTGAGACAAAGTAATTTAATTAAAAAAAAAAAAAAAAAAAGAGGATTACTTATGGTTCTATGGGCTGTACAGGCCTCTGCTTCTTGGGAGGCCTCAAGAAACTTACAATTATATTGGAAGGTGAAGGAAAGAAGGCGCATCTTCAATGACTGGCAGGAGTAAGGGGGAGGTGCTGCACCTTTTCAAACAACCAGATTTCCTGAGAACTTTATGATGAGAACAGTAAGGGGAAAGTCATCCCCATGATTCAATCACCTCCCACCAGGCCCCTCCTTCAATGGTGAGAATTACAATTTGACATGAGATTTGGGTGGGGACACAGAGCCAAACCATATCATCTAATACAAAAATGAGGCTTTCCAGTGTAATACCAGATGGGCAATACTAGGATTTCTCTTCATCTGCTTCTAACTACAGAGATTGCTACTTCATTAATTGAGTTTTACTTTCTTATATAGGGGAACTATAAGCTCATATTACATTGTAAATTTTAAACAATATCAGTGTTATCACATCTCATTATTATTGGGGAAACAGATTGATAATAATTAATTTTATGGTTATTTTAATGTGTGTCTGAAAGTAAAAAATTAATTTAACATATTCTTTATGTTTATATATTTATACTTTACTTGAAAATATCATCTACATGGAATCTAGTTGTTTTAAAATTAGGCTATGTCAGATACTAGGAAAATATACATTTCCATGCCACTGTCTCATGAATGCAATAGCATGAACTAGGAATTAGAAATTACTCAATTAAAATGGCATGATATGTGCATATTGTTCTGTCCATTAAAAAAAAAACTAAAATAAAATAGCAGCAAACTGAGACATTATTTTAGAAAAATTCTGAAAACATCAGATTGCATCTATAACAAAGGCCCAAGAATCTCCCTATAGAAAAATTATGTCAGCTAGTTATTAAAGGGTGATGAACACTTTTTGTTACTATTAGGTAAAATATTCCAAGTTTTAAAATAAAATTTAGACCTATGTGACTACATACTAAAACAGGTTAGTAAAACTTGCTTAGAAGTAGCAACAAAGATAAAGTTTGACATTTCAATATATAATTCCCAGTTTTTGAGGTCAAACACAAATCTGCACTTAGAGACAAATTGTTCACAGGTTGCCAATTTTAAAAGATAAGTCAGGTCAACTTGGCTGTATCAGCAAATTTGATGAAGTCCAATAAATTTTGAAGAAGCAACTCACAACTTTCTGTCAGTGTACTCAAGCAGAATCTAAATTCTAGGGTTTTTGAAGTTGAGGTTTCCCTAATGGCAATTGTAAGTAGTGTTGGTGTAAAGTGAAACCCATTCTTCCAATCTACAAGGTACTTGGTGTGCCAGTTTCTCTATGTTGGGTATTTTAGGAACATAAGATCCAACTGAAAGAGCAGCAAGGGTCTACTGCAGAATTGCACAGAATATATATACACACACACACACGCATGCACATAGAGGCAACAATTTTACTGTATATACTATATATACACACACACATACAAATCTATACATATATGTATATATACATGCACATGTATAGCAGTCTAATTTACTTATTTTTATTGCTTTATGCTCAACTTATTTCTTCTCTTATGTGGATATCAGACCTCATTTTATTGAGATAATTTAAATTCTAATCTTGTCTATTAAGTTTTAGATAATTTGTTTGATGTCATTATCATCAGGATATTTTGAAACTCAAATTATATTGATGATTTCAGTCTTAGGAATTTCAAGACACAAATAAGTTTTGGCATTGAATCTCTGGCAATGATTTAGAGAACAGTATAATTTTACATATATCATATTGCTGGGGAATAAAACTGGGTAGAATTAAGAATCTGGAGAATATCTGAAGAAAGATTCTGCTGCTTCAACAGTGCATCTTATTCTGTCACTGACAATAGAAACTATTCCCCTGAAAGGCACAATATACAGAGTTCCAGCACTTTGACTCTTATGTGCTTAAAAGACAATGAACATTTTATAAAATATTCTTCTTGCTATTCTCCACATTCATGACTTACTTAATACAAATACCCTGTATTGTTCATCAAGGGCCCATAAGCATCATTTCATTTTTCTTTGCATAATCACATTATTCCCTCAACCCATATATCTGTATGTGGTGATTACAATTCTTGCCCATCAATCTATATTCTTTTTTCCCACATCCAGTATTTATTGAAAGGATCAAGGGAACGATCCTTCAAACAAAAATGGGATTGGCTAGTCACAATTAGGTCATTAATACATCAGTAAAGTTACTGTTCTTCAAAAAAATGAGAAAATAAATCTTCAAAGAGATTTACATTAATGTAGACCTGTTAATGAGCAACTGTGGTATAATTTTTCAAAACCTGTGTGACTTTGTCACCTAATAAAATTTACATAATATTTTAAAGTCCACATTTTTGTAATTATCATAGAAATCACTTATGGTAGCAAATGTCTTTCTGACTATTGACAGCTTCTAATATTTTTCTCTCAGCTTTAATAAAATATTAACACTTTTTTGAGGGAATGAAAATAAGCATTATAATGTATTAAGTAGGTTATCTACTGTAATTGGAGTTTATCAAACTTCATTACTAAAGCATTAAGCTGATCCAATATCTTTTCCACACATTGCAAAGGGACATTTATTTATAAAATAACTGAACAAAATGTAACCCAAAAATCATAAATTTCAACAAATATTGGGGAAAACAAATTTTGGGGTAATCAAAATTACATAGAAATATAATTTTGTGGTTGTCTACACAAGCAGAATTTTGTAAAATTACTAAAGGGTATTTTATCTCCAAAGTTATAAAATCATGTTTACTATGTAATAAAAAGAGCATTAAAATAAATAGGTAGTTAGGATATCCATAGTCTATCTTCCATAATTATAGGTGAACTGTTGAATTCTAGAATCTTTTGATATTGAAGACATTTCCATGTGACTGTTTAGCACATGATTTTGAATTTTAGATATTGGGATGGTTGATTTTGTGTGTCAAATTGGTTAAGATATAATGCTGAATTGTTTGATCAAACACCAGTCTAGACATTGCAGTAAAGATATTTTGTAGACGTAATTAATGTAAAATTGATTGACTTTGAGGGAAAAAGATTACCATCAGAAATGTGGGTGAGCCTCATGTGACCAGCCTAAAGAGCAAAAATGAAGTTCTCTTGAAAAGGGAATTCTGCCTCGAGACAGTAACATAGCATCACTGCCTGAGTTTCCAGCCTGATGTCTTAATTTACAGATTTGATATTCCACACTACAACTTCAAATTTTGCCTGAGTTTCTAGCAGTTGGCCTGTACTGTGGACTTTAGACACAAGTCCCATAGACACATGAACCCATTCCTTAAAATCTTACTCTCTCCCCTTTTGGTTATGTTTTTCTAGAGACCAACTGTCACAGATTTTTGGACAGAGTGGTTCTAGAAAAATCAAATCTTAATGATCAGTTTTCGGAATTGATTCTAAGGTTTCTGAAAGTGGTTTTCTAATCTGATTAGCTTTAAAGGTACTAATGACTCTATTTGCAGTAGCAAAGGGCACAGTGATAGTCTGTGGTGTGGTGTGGCAATAGATACATAAAATATCACCACTGCATATTACTAATAAAATATTTATAAGACCCAGAGGGACCATAATACCTTAGAACATTTTTGTCAAATTAATGAATATAATGACAGTGGCTGTTTCCTCCTAATTGCACTAGACAAATTGGGGGGGAAAAAGATAATCTCATGGCTTCAAATTCCCAGCACAAGTGCTGCATGAATAACCAGGAAGTCTCTATGTCTGTCCTGAAAAAAACACTCCCATAGCTGCACAGCTGAGATTACTGATAACCAAACCTAGAGTCTCATCCTGCAAGTGGCTGAATTACAACACAAATTGAATTCGCAGCTTCACAGGGTGTGGGTGTCTAATGTTAAAGTGAAGACGTTACTTGGGATGGAATGAAATCTTAAGAACTGGAATGAAGACACAGCAAAGCTCCTGATAAAAGTGGGGCCCTTGAATCCCTAAATTATGATGAGTCTTTTTTGTAAGTAGAAGCAGTGCTTCCCCCATAAGATTACTCTTGCTTTGCCTGAGGAAGTGCCAGCTTACTCTGAGGCAGTTATCTTGCAAGACACTGCTGGGTCTTCTCAGAATCTGCTGCCACCACCCATCTTTGCTTCTAGACCTCTAACTAGACTCAAGTCTCTACAGGCCCCAAAACATGACGTACAAAGTGTGACTCATGAGGAGACACACTGCATTCTGGAAGAACTGTATGATGTTTTCAGTTTACATAGTCAGAGATTTGGAGAATATTTGTAGGAATCTATATTAACGGTGTAGAAAAATGGTGAAAGAAACATAAAGTTGGGTCAGGATAAATGTATTGGTATTGGTCTGTTAAGCAGAGATTATGGATTAAATGTTGCAGCTCAGGGAGTTAGAAAGGCTCTAATAGTCTGATTGATTAGCTGGCTGAAACGCAGAACAAAAGGTGTCCTGTATTAAATGAAGTATATATGCCAGAACTACTTTGATACACTATAGAAGAAGATATTTAAAGGTTAAGGAGACTAAAATGTTAGAGTGGATTTAACACATAAAACCTGCTCACTCTCCCAGAGTACACACCTTTTACCTGGACTGTGAGGAATAAATTTATGAGAGGACCTCCAGCATCCTTGAAGAGCTAGGAGGTTGCTCTTCTCTGTAGGTAAAGAATTACAGTGATAATGGCCACATCTGAGCTGGGATCCTTAAGTGTAATGGGGGTAACTGAACTGCAGGGTGGCAAGGCCAAGTGACAGCCCTTAATTGCCAAAGACAAGGTGGGCATGGTTACCATATCCGACAGCAGAGTCAGAGCAGTAATCAGCATAGTCTGACTTGCAGAGACCAGTGGCATTGGCTAATTGATCATGGTGTCCCTGGAAGTCAAATAGATGAGCAGTACATAATCTTACATGATCTTTTAAAAATAAATTTATGGGGTGCATGTGTAAATCTGTGACATGCATAGATTGCATAGTGATATAATCAAAGTGGAAGAGTACTAAGTCAAGTGAACAAAAGTCTAACTTGAATCATCAACATAGAGAGTCACGGCCTTGTAAACTGGAGCCAGTTAACAGACCCAGAACCTCATGAATGAAGGGGAGGCTGGGTCCCTTTGAGGAGGAGCACCACTATACCGCCAAATATGTATACTGTTAATCTTTCTGTTAGCCTTCTCTACTCTACTTTTACCAGGTTAGTTAGTGTACACTGGAAACAAGGGAAGAATCAAATTTTGAAGAAATTATGGAACACTGGCTCTGAACTGACACCAATTATAAGACACTCAAAACATCACTGTGGCCAGATGATATTTGGCCACAAAGTCATGAAAGTCAGGTGCTTTATCTTAGGCCCATCTCACAGGGGGTACAGTGAGTTCCCACACCTATTCTATGGTGATTTCCCTAGTTCCAGCGTGTATACTTGGAATAAACAATCAGCAAGTGGCAGAATCCCCACATCAGTTTTCTGACCTGTGATGTGAAGGTTATTATAGTGAGAAATGCCAAGTGGAAGCCACTACAACTGTCTATACCTACCTATAAAAATAGTCTCATCTTCCTGGGAGGATGATTCCAGAGATTAGTGACAACATCTTAAACAGAAAGGATGCAGGTGTGGTGATTCCAACCATATTCCCACTTGACCTGCACAGAAAACAGATACATCTTGGCAGATGAGCCTGTGTAACTGTAAACTTACCCAGTTGGTGATTCCAAATGCAGCTGCTATTCCAGATGTGATTTCCTTGCTTGAGCAAATTAGCACACCCCCTGGCACCTGGTATGTAGCTATTGAGCTAGTGAACTTCATTTTCTCTCCATATTGTTAATAAAGACCAGAAGAAGTAGTTTCTTTTGGCTGGCAATTCCAGCAATGTTTCTTCACTATCCTACATTAGAGATATATCAACTCTCCAGTCCTCTGTCATAATTTGATTCTCAGAGACTTTGATTATCTTTCTCTTCCACAAGATGTCACATGGGTCCATAACATTGGTGACATTATGCTGATTGGTCCTAGTGAGCAACAAGTAGCAACTACTCTAGATTTATTGGTAACATATTTGCATGTTGAAGATGGGAAATATATCTGATGAAAATTTAGGGTCTTCCACTTCAGTGAAATTTCTAGGGTTCCATTGGTGTGAGGCATGCTGAGTTATCCCTTCTAAGGTGAAGGATAATTTGTTGCATCTGGCTTCTCCTACAACCAAAAAAAGAGGCATAATGCATAGTTGGCCTCTTTCGATTTTAGAGGAAACATATTCCTCATTTGGGTATGTTAGTCTGGCCCATTTACCGAGTGACCCAACAAACAGCTAGTTTTGAATGGTACCCAGAACAAGAGAAGGCTCTGTAACAAGTCCAAGCTGCTATGCAAGCTGCTCTGCAACTTCGATTATATGATTCAGTCGATCCAATGGTGCTTGAAGTGCCATTGGCAAATAGTGACTCTATTTGGAATCTTTGGCAGGTCCCTGTAGGTGAATCACAGAGCGGTCTTTAGGATTTTGAAGCAAAATCCGGCCTTCCTCTACAGATAACTTCTCTTCCCTTGAGAAATAGCTTTTTTTTGAGACAGAGTCTCACACTGTCACCAGGGCTAGAGTGCAGTGGCATGATCTCAGCTCACTGCAACCTCTGCCTCCCAGATTCAAGCAATTCTCCTTGCCTCAGCCTTCCAAGTAGCTGTGATTACAGGCGCCCACCACCACGCCTGGTTAATTATTTTTTATTTTTAGTAGAAATGGGGTTTCACTATGTTGGCCAGGCTGATCTCGAACTCCTGACTTCGTGATCTGCCTGCCTCAGCCTCCCAAAGTGCTGAGATTACAGGCATGAGCCATCATGCCCCCCCTTTTTTTTTCCATGCTATTGGGCCTTAAACTGATTGCCAACCCATGAACCACTGAGTTACCATGTGACCTGAACTCCCATCATGGTCTGGGTGTGATCTAACCTGTCAAGCCACAAGCTGGACATACACAGCAACATAGCATCATCACATGGAAGTGTTATATACAAATGTAAGCTTCAACAGGCCTCAAAGGCACAAGTAAGTTACATGAGGAAGTAGTTCAAATGTCCAAGGTTCCCACTTCATCTGTTATCTTCTCTCCCAGCCTGCACCTGTGGTCTCATGGGGAGTTTTCTATAATCTGTTGACTGAAGTAGAAAAAACTCCGGCGTGATTTACAGATGGTTCTACACAATACACAAGCACTATCCAAAGTGGACAGCTGCAGCACTACATCCCCTTTCTTGGACATCCCTGAGAGACACGGGAAAGGGAAACCCTCCCAGAAGGCAGAACTTGAAGACTGCATCACTCTATTTGAAGTGAGAAATGGCCAGATGTGCAATTATATACCGATTCTGTAATTACCTGACAGGTTCATTTTGCCTGCCACCCGGAGAAGCTAATGCACTGAGCATAGCAGATTTTTGCAAGAGAGAAAGTTTATTAAATGCAGAGCTGGATGAGCAAAAGACCAGTGTTTATTGCTCAAATCAGTCATCCCCAAAATTCGAAGGCTAGGGTTATTTAAATACGGTTTAGTGTGAAGGGGGCTAGGGCATGGAGAATGCAGTGTTGCGGATGAAATCATAAGGAGTCAGAGCTAGTCTTCTTGCCCTGAATCAATTCCTGGGTGAGAGTCACAAGACAAGATGACCCAGTTTGCTGGTGTGGGTGGCACCAGCTGCTCCATCAGAATGTAGGGTCTGAAAAATACCACAAACACCAATCTTAAGTTTTATAATGGTAATGTTATCTATAGGAGCAATTGGGGAGCTTAGAAATCTTGTGACCTCTGGCTGTATGACTGCTGAGACATAATATCTAATCTTGTGTTTAATTTGTTAGTTTTGCAAAGGTGGTCTTGTCCCCAAGCAAGGAGGGAGTTTGTTTTGGGGAGGGACTGTTATCTTCTATGCTTCAAAATCAAACTATAAATTAGTTTGCTTGGTCTATGCCCAGAAATTAGCCAAAGTTAGCTTGGCCTATGTCCAGAAATGAGCAAGGGGCAGCTCAGAGGTAAGAAGCAAGACGGAGTCAGCTAGGTCAAATGTCTTTCACTCTCATAATGTTCCTATGTCAGATTTTTCTCACTAATAGTTTTTATAAAGGCAGTTTCAATCTATGGGTAGTAGACAATGTTTGGCTAGATGATTAGGGAAATGCAAGGAACACGATTGTAGAATTAGAGGAAAAACTTTTGAGGAAGAAGCATATGAATGGACCTCTCTGAATTGGAAAAGCATGTAGATATGTGTGTATTTGTGTTTTACTCAAAGTTGAAATTCAAGAGAATTTTAATAATCAAATGGATCAAGGATAGCCTGTCTGTGAATACCAATCAGCCTCTGTCCCAACTATCCCTGTCATTGACCAAAAGGTCCATGAACAAAATGGTGATGGTGGTTGGGCTGAAGGTTAAGCATGGGCTCACAAACATTGTCTTTCACTCACCAAGTTTGAGTAGACTACAGCTGCTCAGTTCCCAGTCTGCCAGCCTCAAGAACAACATTCCACCCTGATATAGCACCATTCCCTGTGGTAATAAGCCAGCTACCTGGAGGCATGTTGATGCTGTTACGCCACTTTTATAATGGAAAGGGCAGCATTTTGTTCTTACTGGAAGAGATGCTTCGAATATAGATTTGTCTTCACTGCATGCAGTGCTTCTGCCAAAACCCCCCATTCATGGACTGACAAAATACCTTATTCAACATCATGGTTTTCCAATAGCATTGCTTCTGATCATATAACTCACTTCACAGCAAACAAGGTGCAGCAGTGTGCCCATCCTCATGGGATTCACTGATCTTACCATGTTCCCCATTATCCTGAAGCAGCTGGCTTGATAGAATGATGGAAGAGCCTTTTGTAGACTCAGTTACAGTGACACCCAGGTGCCAGTACCTTGCAAGGTGGAGGCAATGTTCTCCAGGAGGCCCTATGCTCTAAAGCAGCATCCACTATATGGTGTTGTTGCTCCCAAAGCCAGGAATGGTAAGTGTAGAAATCAGTGGATGGAAATGGAAGTGCCAGCACTTCTTATTATCCTCAGTGATTTACCAGCAAAATTTTTGTTTTGTGCCCCCGTTCCTTTATTCTCTGCTGGTCCAGAGGTGCTAATTTTAAAGAGAAGAGTGCTCCACAAGAAGACAGCAACAATGATTCCACTGAATTCCCAATTAAGACTGCCTTTAGTCCACTTCGAATTCCTCGTGCTCCTGAATCAACAGAAAAAAAAAAAAAAAATGAAGTTACCATACTGTCTGGGATAATTGATCCTCATTACCAAGACAAAACTGGACTGCTATGACATTAAGTAAACAAGAGTATGTCTGGAATACTAGGGAACCCTTAGGCTGTATCTTAGTAAGGTCAGTGGAAAATAAAACAACCCCATTTAAGCAGAACTTGTAATGGTTCAGATGCTTCAGAAATGAACTGGTAAAGATACTAGGTAAAGAACCACGACCAACTGAGATGCTTACTAAGGGCAAAAAATATGTAGAGTGAGTAGTGGAAGACTATAGTTATAAATAAAAGCTATGACTACATGACCATTTGCAGAAACAACTATTAAAAGTATTTTTCCTTATTTTTATCATGTTGTTTATGAGTATGTGTATATAAATGTATATATTTGTATATGTATTTGTGTGTGTGTATCTTTGTTTTCTACTCTCTCTTCCCTATTTCTTCTCTTCCCTTTTCTCTTTTATATCCTGTAACTTAGATACTATGAAGTAAAATTGCAGATAACGAAATACTATGATGTAAAGTTAATATATCTTAACTGAAGAAAGAATTTGACCCAGGGGCATAAGGCAGAGTGAGAGACCAAGGCAAGCTTTCGATCAGGAGTGAAAGTTTATTAAAAAGTTTTAGAGCAGAAACAAAAGGAAGTAAAATGCACTTGGAAGAGCAAGAGTCTTGAGTGATCCAAGTGGGTTGTCTGACCTTTGACTTGGGTTTTTTTTTTTTTTTTTTTTTTTTTTTTTTTTTTATGTTGGGATGCTTCCAGAGTCTTTCACTTCTTCTCCGTTGATTGTCCCATTGGGGTGGGTGTCCGCATGTGCAGTGGCCTGCTAGCACTTGGGAGGAGCTGCATGCTCAGTGTGTTTACTGAAGTTGTGCACATGCTCACTTGAGGTGTTTTTGCCTTACCAGTTGAGAGTTCCTACAGGAAGGTCATACACCAGTTAAACTACCATTTTGCCTCTTAGTGCACATACTTGAGCCCACTCACAAAACTCCTGAGATCTTATTGGGAAGCTGCTGATCACTAGCTTTGGGTTTTTGTTTTTGTTTTTTCTATTGGAAGACTGCCTTTTTCTAGTACCAACTTCAACCAATTATTATTTTAGAGAGATAATATCCCTTGACATTCCTGGTTGGAGGGGTCCTCTTCTGCTCTGCTCATGTCTAACTACCTACTGTGACATTTCCAGTTCTCCTTCTTTGCCTTCCTCTACTTTATTCCATAACTGTCTATTATTTTCCACTAAATGTAGCTGTGTCACAGACTTATGAGATCTGAGTAAAAGGCAGTCTTTCCCCAAAGTACTAGAAATTGTTTATGAGGACAGCAATCATCTCCACTATCCTGCATAGCTCCTCACTGTTCACTGGGATTAGTCAAATTGATTTTGTAAAGTGCTTCAAGCTCCTCAGAATTGTTATGTAAATAGCACATAATATTTTAATTATGTATTGTTTTTGATAAGTCTTTTGCCCTGCAGGAGATCAGCTTCCTCCCAATTTAATCTGCCAAAAAACGTTCATGACTTCTTTCCCTTTTCAGTAGTTTTTTACTGTACTTGAAGACTAAGAAACCTACGCACAAAATATTAGCACAAATACTATACAATGATTAATGTATAAAAATCAAACTAAAACAATAAGCAAAAAAACAAAAATCTCTTAATACTATACAATGATTAATGTATATAAAACAAACTAAAACAATAAACAAACAAACTAAAACAATAAGCAAACAAACAAAACCTCTTAGAGTTTTGGTTAATCATGAACCCAGGATAAATCCATGAAAAGAAGGTTAGATCAGCCCACCTCAGGAACCACAAGCTTGACTTTACTATTGGAAGTCAGTCTGCACTGACTTGCTACTTAACTCTGTGGGAATCGATAAGCCCACTTATCTTGTAATTTTTTGTCTATTAAAGGGATGAATTAATGGTACAAATGTCTGTGAGGATCCAATGTTGCAGTACACGTGAATGCAGTTTGTTGATAGCTTTTACTATATACAAAATACTACTATATGAAAAGTACCAAGGTTTGTCTCATTTTCCATAAAAGTATGGTTTACTTAGGGACCATATCTTCTAAGACAAATACTTAACATGTCCTTTTGTAACCAAGTGAAGTTCAGCTACTCACTGCTTCGAGGTAAGAACACGAGAATTGAGGTATACTGAAAGGAAAGCAACATTATTCAAGTGCTAGCAGTTGGAAAATGGCCAGACTCATGTCTCTGAAAGATCATTTCATATTTTGGGCTGGGTAAGGGATTTAAGAAGGGGAACTTGTTATGAGAAACATGCAGGAGTAGTATTGGATATAGGGTCTGCGTATCTTGCTCCAATGTCTACCTTAAGTTATCGTCCATCTGGAGTGCAGGCTGGCTCCATCTCAGCAGTGGCCAGGTTGTAGATTAACTCCCTTGAGGTAATCTCTAGATGGGAAGGATTCCTCAGCTGGGTCTCTGGGCCTGGTTCATTTCAAGATTAACCCCTGGAATTTCTAAGCAAGCAGTTAATTAGATAAGCTGGCAGAGTGCAAGGAGTGTCTAGTGGAAAGGGAGGAAAATCAAGAGTTTCAAAGTGTATTTTAAGGCTAAGACTAGAGAGGATTTTTTAAAAAGTTTAAAATGCATTTTGAAGCTAAGCTAGTCAGTTACACTATAACCTTTTATAGGAAAGTCTATTCTCAAGTGGGAAAAGATGAGTGTATTTTTAAAAGCCATTGTATATAGATATAGATATATTTTGAAAACATTATATAGAATGTTTTAAAAATATATTGTGTATATGTATATATAATGCAACATGCTTATATCATGTAAGCACAGAATAATACATTTACAGTTTAGAAGCAGAAGACTGAAATCAAAATGCAAGAGGAAGTCGAATAAAAAGCAACTCTTGCATCTTGATTTCAGTCTTGTGCTTCCAAATTGTAAAGATATTATTCCGTGCTTACGTGTTATAACCACTTCTTAGAAAATGCCAGCGCCGCATCATCCTATCTTTTTCCATATCATTACTTCTTAAATGCTGCACCACAATGATGTTGAAAAAGACATCATTACTACTACAGAGGTGGTATGCTACTAAGAACATTAAAAGATTACTAAGTAGATATCATTTTTCTTTTTGTTATTATGCAGGTGTCAACTAGAAATTTTGATCAACAATGTAATACTCAAATTACCTATTTCAGAATTTTTTCATCTAATTATGTCATATGTTGTAATAATGTGCTCTTAAAACTTTCAGATATGTCCCTGTCTCTCCTTATAAAAATCTGACCCAAAACAAGGGCTTCTGAAACTGTTTCTGAAAACCCATCAAAATAATAAAAGACATGAGAACATTAAAAATACATTGGAATAAAAATATCTCTGAAATGAACAAGTCATTTCTTCTCTAATCTTCTATAGCCATTAAATTGTAACATTGGTTGAATTTCAGATATAATATGAGCTCTCCTAAATTCAACTGTCATATTATGTTATTCTATGTGATTTTATGAGATGTTGTGTTAGCAAAGAATGGGAAAACACTGGATATAACTCAGAGTAGTATAAACTAGATAACACGATTTGACAACTGAAATTTAAAAGGGAAAGTAGTTACAGTAGTTTTACATCAGATACACCCATCAAGTTGTAAATCTAATAGAAGTGAAGTTAAGTATAAAAGTTGGGAAGAATATATTGCCAGGAAACCTGTAGATCAAATAGTATTGTGTTGAACAGTTTTAGGATACTTCTTATTTTTGCAAAATAATTTCTCTCTTTAGGTGTTATAGTGTGTTACATACAAAAAAAAAAAAAAAGCAAAGTTAACTTTAACAATAATATTACTAAACAACAATTAGAAACCAAATTCTTACTCTTGCACATTTTATCTTGGAGAAGAAAGCAAGATAAGATCTCTAGCTTTGAATAATGGATATTTTACATAGTAAAAACCTTCTCCAAATGAATACCCTTTTAAAAGTCATGATATTATTTTATTTAAATCATCAATATTCTGGGCATAGCTTACTTTACCAAGAGAAGATTCATTCTTTGCTGAAGCATAATTACATTATCAGATATTAAGAAGAAGCCATAAACCACAAAATGGAAATCAGCCCTCCAGTGGCCATTTCATACTTCGAAGATGATTGTATTTTAACATTTTTGTTGCCAACCACAGCAGTAGCATGCTAGAATGTGAAACCCAAGTTTCAACATCACTCTAACCTGAATAAAATTTAAATATATGAACACTAAATTGAATAATCAATAATAGATTTTAGTCAGATAACCATCTGTTTGACAGTAAGTGGCATATAGGCAAATCCATCTAAGCAAACTCCATCTTCATTAGTGTCGCGGTATTGCAAGATATTTTAGAAGCAAGAAGATATTTTCATGTTTTCCATTGCTCCATTGTTTTTAGTCTCCATTAAAAATTAGCAGCTATGCTACCACTTTCTCTTCATTGCCTATTTCGATTTGTAAATGGAATTCATTGCAAGCAATGTCATTTTACAGATTAAATTAATATTATTATAAAAAGCTTTAAAACTCAAACATATTTATGAGTCACACTGAGAAAGACCTGTACTCAGTTATAATGATTAATGCAAGTTGCCCAAGTTTTACAGATGAAATCGCCACCATTTACATATTTTGAGCACAAAACAGATAACTATAATTCTAAAAGACCAACAGAAGAAGCACTGTGCTACTGATGTATCTGTTGGGATGAGCTTGCTGTTGTATTGAGCAATGTTTTGCTTTTCAATTTCATTCATTTGTGCTAGACAAATTTAAAATTGAATTCAATTTTAAAATTGAAAATCAACTGTATGTGTATTTGAGCCTATTGCAGTAGGTCACCAAAACATTTCCTAATCCATTTCATTTCTTTCCGATGTAATGTGTTTTGTTGTTGTTGTTCGTTTGTTTGTTTGTTTTTTGAGATGGAGTCTCACTCTGTCACACAGGCTGGCACGCAGTGGCATGATCTCAGCTCACTGCAACCTCCACCTCCTGGATTAAAGCAATTCTCTTGCCTCAGCCTCACTAGTAGCTGGAATTAACAGGCATGCGCCACCACACCTAGCTAATTTTTGTATTCTTAGAAGAGATGGGATTTCGCCATGTTGGCTAGGCTGGTCTCAAACTCCTGACATCAGGTAATCCTCCCACCTCAGCCTCCTAAAGTGCTGGGATTACAGGTGTGAGCGCAATGTAATGTTGATGTTTTTACTATCAATAGGTGGTGTCTATTTGTCTATTCTCCTGTGTAGGAACAGATTTTGTGACTTGCTTTGGCAAATAGAGTGTGGCTTTTCTAGTCTTTATTTCAATGCACTCAGCTAAAGGATATAATCTAAATTCCTACCCTATATGTGTTTACAGAAATGATACAGTGAAAAATAATGGTACCTCTGCCTCTTGGGTTCAATCTTGTATTGCCACAAGATTCAAAAATATGAAATAATTTTGTTTATATTATTTTGTAAAAAATATAGCATATCAATACTTTTAGAAATATTTGCAACAGAAAAGACTGAAATGTTGGGAATGTCTCTGGCTAATTGAGACTTATTAACAGAAACTGTTATCTATATTACTCCATTTACTTGGAATTACTGTTTGATAGGTTTACTAGACTGAATTTCTGAAACAGTTTACATAATGTGTTTTGTTTTTTCAAATATGGTTAACAATCTTAAAATTTATAAAATACTATTATTGTAAATAATCCAATTATAATTTCTATTATATTCTAAGAAAAATATGCTTTCAAGTTTAATCATGATAACATAAGCAAGAAAATTGCCCTTTTAGAATTAGATGTCATTGTAATACAAATATTCTATACCTTGATCTTTTTACATACTTGTAGCTTATTTATAGGCTATATAAATCCTAATTCCAAGACAATTCTCTTTCTCTCTCTCTCTCAAAATAATAGGCATTAAAATTTGTGCTAAGTAGATTTAGCTGAATTTGTTTAAATTAATTTTTTAAAATATATAAAATGTGCAATTAAATAGGTAATTATTTTCTCTGTATTTTTAGATTTAAAATTTTACTTGGATTTCACACAAAATTAATTCAAATGTTATAGTCTCCTCATCCTATTCTGTACATGTGAAAAATTAATTTTCTCTTCCAAGGTACTACATTTCACTTTTCCTAGTTTGAAAAGCCTTACTGTTTAAATTATCCCCAAGTGGGGTGCTCAATAAATTGAAGTCAACTTATTCTTAATATCCAGGTATTTCCTAATATTCTTCTACCCCTTTTGACTTTCACTGCAGAATTTAGTAAGCATTGCATACATTTCCTTGTTGTTTTTACACCTTTTATGAAGGAAGAAAGTTATTTGTCTGTTGATACTAGATATTAACACAAATATGATGATTGAATAAACTTTGAAATTTGTTAGGATTTTCTCCCAGAACCCATACATGGCTTCTAGGATTATAGCTCTGTTGTTCAAATGCAATTGAGAATACAACAGTTTTGAGTACTATTTCCAAATTAATGCATCTTGAAACCATGATGACATTTTCTCCATAGGACTGTCAGTAAGTAGTAGCGATTGCAGCTGATGAATATGTTTACATCAAGAGAGAAGGGCCTTTACTCTAATTAACTGGATGATCTTGAATGACCACATCTAGAACCCAATACCATATCCTTTATCAAAAAGCACAGAATTAAAGTATCTGCTATCAGACCTGCAAATAGACTTCGTGAGAACGCTTACATTTGTACCTGATGGGAAACATAACCTACCAAGACTGAATTACGAAAAAATAAAATATCTAAACAGACCAATGGGTAGTTTAGTTGAACCAGTGATTTTTAAAAATCTTCCATCAAAGAAATGCCAAAGATTTTATGGTTTCACTGATAAATACTACCAGAAATTTAAAGAGAACTAACAACATTCCTTTTCAAATTCTTCCAAAAAATTAAAGAGGAGAGAACACCTCCAAACTAATCTTATAAGACCAATATCACTCTGATACTAAAGCCAGACAGGGACACTATAAGAAAAGAAAATTATAGGCCAATAGCCCCAATGATCATACATCTAAACCTCCAACAAAATACTAGCAAATTAAATTAAATAGCACCTTGAAAGGATCACACAGCATAATAAACTGGGATTTATTTCTATGAAACAAGCATGATTCAACATCTGCAAATCAATAAATGTGATATATCATATTAACAAAATAAAGGACAAAAATCACATGATCATTTTAGTTGATGCAGAAAGAGCATTTGACAACAATCACCATCCTTCATGATAAAAAACTCTCAACAAATTAGGTATAAAAGGAAAGTACCTTAACACAACAAAGGCTGCATATGACAAGCCCACAGCTCACATCATAGTCGATGGTTAAAAGCTGAAAACCTCTTATCTAATATCAGGAGGAAGACAAAGCTATCCATTTTCACCACTTCTATTCAATACAGTACTGGAAGTCCTAGCCAGGGAAATCAGACAGGAAAAAGAAATAAAAAGTATCAAAATAGAAAAGGAAGAATTAAATTATCTGTTTGCAGATGACATGATATTATATAAAGAAAACCTTAAAGACTCCATCAAAAAATCTATTAGAATTAACAAACAAATTCATTAACATTGTAGGATACAAAATCAACCTACAAATACCAGCTGCATTGCTATATACTAACAACAAGCTATTTGAACAAAAAGTTAAGAAAATAATTCCATTTACCAAAGCATCAAAAAATACTAAAGTATCAATTTAACCAAGAAAGTAGAAGATATGCACACTGAAATATAAAAAGAGATCAAAACACAAATAAAAAGAAAGATATCCTGTATTCATAGGTTCGAAGAATTGTCAAAATGTCTATACTGAAAGCAATATGCAGATTCAATGCAATCACTATCAAAATTCCAATGGAGTTTTCCACAGAAATAGAAAAAAGCATCCTAAAATTTGTGTGGAAGTACAACAGACTCCATGTAGCTAAAGCAATCTTGAGAAAGAAGAACAAAGCTGGAGACATCACACTACCTGATTTCAAATTATATAACAAAGCTCTACTTATCAAGCAGTACTAGTTTAAAAAGAGACACATAAACCAATGGGAGTAAAATAGGAAGCACAGAAATAAACCCACAGGTAGATGATCATCTAATATGCAACAAGGGTACCAAGAATATTCAATGGAGAAGGGATAGTTTCTTCAATAAGAAAACATGAAGATGTCTTCATGTGAAAAAAAAAATTGGTTCCTAATTTTACACTATACATGAAAAATCAACTCAAAATTATTAAGGACTTAAATGTAAGACATGAATTGTAAAACTCCTAGAAGAAAACATAAGGAGAAGAGCTCTACAACATTGGTCTTGGTAATAATTTTTTTGGGATATGAAGTCAAAAGCACAGGCAACAAAAGAAAAAATAAACAAATGGGTCTACATCAAACTAGAAAGTTTGGACACAGCAAAGGAAATACTCAACAAAATGAAGAGGCAGTCTGTGAAATGGAAGAAAATGTTTGTTAACCGTGCATATAATAAGGGGTTAGTTAATATACAAAATATAGAAGGAACTCATACAATTCAATCTCAAAAAACAACCTGTTTGAAAATAGTTAAAGTACCTGTATAGACACTTTTCCAAAGATGAAAATGTGTTAAACATCACCAATCATGAGAGAAACGCAAATCGAAATCACAATGAGATATCACCTCACATCTGTTAGGATAGCTATTATAAAAATGTCAAAAGATATCAAGGATTGATGAGATCGTACAGAAAAGGGAGCCCTTATGCATTGTTGGTAAAAATTAATTCAGACATTACAGAAAATAGTATGGAGGGTCCTCCAAAAATTACAAACAACTACTGTATAATATAGTAATCTCACTTTTGTATATATATTCAAAGGAAGTAAAATCACTGTCTCAAATAAATCTCTGCACTTCCATGTTCATCATAGCATTATCCACAAAAATCAACATATGGAAATAAGTTGTGTCTGTCAACAGACTAATGAATAAAGAAAATGTAGAGTGTGTATATATATTATATATATATATATATATCACTATATCCATCTGTCTCTGTCTCTCTCTCTCTCTCTCTATATATATATATATATATATATATCTACGGAATATTATTCAGCTATTGAAAAGAGGAAAGTCCACCATTTGTGACAACATAGATTGACCTAGAGGATATTAAATAAAATACCCCAAACATAGAAAGAAAAACACTTATGATCTCACTTATATAAATGTGGAATCTAAAAAAGTCAAATTCATAGAGTGAGAGGAAGGGTGGTTACCAGGGCTTAGGGGGTGAGGTTAATGGGGAGATGCTGGTCAATGTAAAGTAAGTAAGTCCCAGAGACTTAATGTACAACATAGTGACTGTAATAAATAATATTATGTACTGCATAGTTGAAATTTGCTAAGAGAATGCATCTTAAGTATTCCTACAAGAAAAAAGGTATTTACACGAGATAATAGATACGTTAATGAGCTTACCTGTGATAATCATTTCACAATGTATATATATAATATCATGTTCTACACCTTGGACAGATACAATTTTCATCCATCAATCATATCTCACTATAACTGGGAGGAAAAGGCATATTTATTGAAACTACTCAGAAAGAGGGCAATTTGTGGTGGCTTTGTTTTGTTCTGTTTTGTTTTTCTGAATGAGACCAAAAGACAATCATATAGTAAATAATTTTCTTGGGAGTAAGTAGAAGCTTATATTTAAGATCTATAGTTAACTGGTTTTATTGCTGACCTAATAAAAAGGAAATGCTCAGGCATTCTGGAAGAGTAAACTTTAGATGGGTCAAATTTGTTCATATCCTTTAGAATGGAATACTAGCCTGAGGGGGCATTGTAATTATGTTATTATTTCTAGTAAATTTATCATGCAAGTTTGGAGCTTGAATTTGGGAATATACAATAGATCCTCAAAGTAATTAATCCAGTGTAATAAATTGTTTTGATATAACAAGATTGATGCTAACGTCTGTCCTCAGACCAGCTGTAGTTTTCAATCTAGGAAAGTCAAAGTTCTTCACTGCTGGAATGGGAGTAAAGAGGTAGTTGGTGGAAATGGCCAGCACAGCAGGAAACCAATAGGAAGCCCCACTCCAGGAAGGAATGAAAGGCAGAGGTGAGCCCTGTAGCTCTGGTGTTCAACCCAAATTCTTCCTTTTCAGAATATAAGCAATTAACCAGAAGACTCCTGAAATCACAAACACTGTTTACATGCTCCAGTAAGCCACAGAACCAACAATCTCCTCTAATACTATTGAAGTTGAAGCTGACAAGCACCACAGGGTGGGACCACACTGCATTTGGAACTTGAAAGAATCGGAATCTCATCCACACTCAAAGACACCCTCAACTATTGCACAGGATCATCTCAATTACGCTGTCTATAATACAATGTCCATTTTAGAAAACTGAATTTTCAGACTCCCTTTACTGTGAAGTTTTACTGTATGTATCAACAAAAACCGAATTCCGTAAGCTCTACTACCTGAGAAGCCAACATCATTTAGAGACAAAGGGTATTAGCTAATATAAGGAAACTACATAGATGACCAATTGCTCTGGAAATCACCTGAAGACTTACCCATCCAGTGAAAATGAATTACAATATTTGGGTCAACCTGCCCCCAGAGGAAAAGCTAAAAAACAAAAAAACAAAAAACAAACCCCATCAAAAGAAGCCAAAAAACCTACACTTGACCAATTTTTTTTCTTAAAAATATCAAAGAGATCATAAGATGGCCAAAATAAAGGAGAAAATGAAAACCTGGAGGACATTTGCTGACCTTGAAGAAGCAACAAGGAGGAGTCCTGCTTTCAGTATTAGAAATAATTTCCTAACAAACCAACACCTCACAGGTAAAAACTGCAAAATTTGGGCAAAACATGAGCATCTGGAAAGTAAAAGCTGGCCAATTTTGAAGAAAACTCAAAACCTAAAGAAAACTGTGGCCTGGGTGAGTTTCCTGTTTTGAGAACTTTAAACTGAAGCTAGTGACCCACAATAAAAGTCCAATAGAATGTCTTACATTATTCTGGCTGGGAAACAAACAGACAAACAACAAACAAACAAATAAGGAATGAGCTGTATAGCCAGAGCTGCCAGTGAGTCAGGGAATTTCAGAGAGGAGAGAGAATGATCCACAAATAGAGAAGGGGTCCAAAATTTCTGTGTATAAATTCTGTTCATATTTCTGGCCCACCTGTGAAGCATGCATTTATAGAGTAAGTTGAGAACAACCTGGAACAAGGTTTGATATGCTGTCCATGGGCAGGCCGGGCAGAGTTTTTGGTTTGAGACTAACTACATTCGTTGTTCTCTAAAGCAAAAACCCTCTTTAGAGGATGATAACAGCATCTAGGCTCTCTACAACAAAACCTTCATTATATCCAGGGTGTTATGGACAACTTTATGCAAACAAATTGGAACATTTAGACAAATGAATAACCCCCTAGGAAAAATCTTACTTAGCTGATATCAAAAATTATAAATTTAGATGAAGTATGATATTAACACAAGGATAGAAAAAATAGAACAATGAAAGTGAAGAGAGAGCCAAGAAGCACACATCTGTGTGTATATCAACACTGGATTTACAAAAACGGTGTTACTACAGACAGTGAGGGTGGGGAAAGAAGACGAACCCTATCTCACAGAATAGTCATCTTGATGTCAGCATACGCCTAGGTGTGAAATGCAAAAACTATAATGATTTTAAGCATAATACAGAAAAATAGCATATTACTTTGTGTATGCCGTTTCCTTTAATCAAGGCAAAAATAACCACTATATTAGTCAGGGTTCTCTAACGGGACAGAACTAACAGGATAGATGAATATATGAAGGGGAGTTTGTTAAGAGAATTGACTCACATGATCGCAACGTGAAGTCCCACAATAGGCCATCTGTAAGCGGAGGAGACAGGAAGCCAGTCTGAGTCCCAAAACTTCAAAAGTAGGGAAACCAATAGTGCAGCTTTCAGTCTGTAGCTGAAGAACCCTGGCAAATCACTGGTGTAAGTCTAAGAGCCCAAAAGCTGAAGAACTTGGAGTATGATGTTCAAGGGCAGGAAGCATCTAGCATGGCAGGAAGATGAAGTCCAGAAGACTCAAAATTTTTAGTCCTTCCACGTTCCTCTGTCTGCTTTTATTCTAGCCACACTGGCAGCTGATTAGATAGCACCCACCCAGATTGAGGGTGGGTCTGCCTCTCCCAGTCCACTGACTCAAATGTCAATCTCCTTTGGCCACACCCTCACTAACACACCTGGGAACTATACTTTGCATCCTTCAATCCAATCAAGTTGACACTCAGTACTATCACAACCACTAAGCAAGAAAGAAAAGGCTGATAAATTTCACTACATTAAAATTAAGGATTTCTCTTCCTCAAATGATACCATAATATAATAATATAGAAATAAACTTTAAAACCATGATGAAATTCCATTAAATACCGACCAGATTGGCAAACATTTTAAAATGTGACATTATCAAGGATTGGATTTTTTTTTTCCATGAAATCCTGCATATGACAAATCAAGTATTGCTGATGATATGAAGTAATGTAGATTTTTTTGTACACTGTTGAAGGACATAAAAATGTAATCAGCCATTTTGGAAAATATTATATTCTATTCAATATATTTGAAGAGTGGAAATCCACTTTTGATTGCACACACTATAGAAGTAGCTGGAATCTTTTTTTAAAATAGCCCCAAACTGGAAACAGTGTAACTTTTGATCTACAGTACAACAGATAACAATTAATGGTATATTAATCAATGGAATACTATACAGTAGTTCTACGTAAAATGTCCATTAACTGGCACAGGTACAAGAAATGTTTGATAGTGTGGTATGAAGACATAAGGATCCTGTAACATAATAAAAAGTACTTCACTTAGCATATTAGGCTTTGTTTTTGTTGCTGTTGTTGTTTGTTTTAGCAAGAATTTCTCAATAAAGATTTAGTACATTGATTTACTTTCTTGTATGTTCATTTATATTTATCCTGGACTGATAATTTCTGAATCTACTCTGAGTAGCACAGATACACATAACATGGATAACGAATGAACTAGATATAAATACTGTAATATAATTCTAAAATATGTATTTAGTAAAAAAAAAAAAAAAAAAAAAAAAAGCACCAGTCATTCCCACTATTTTCCCCATACCTAAAGCTCTAAATAGGCAAACTAATCTATATTAATAACCATATTGACTATAAAAATATGATTATCTTGAATGTTGGCAAGTTGGTTCTTTATAATGAATGCGTTATATGTATGATCGAGAAAAAAAATAACTAATAAGAAACTTGGGGTTGCCACTAATATTCTAGAGGTTGATTTGCTTGATAGTTACATGGGTTTCAAATTCATAATTATTTTTAACATTCTGAATGTATGCCTTATGCAACTTTATATGTATGATGGATGTGTGCTATATCTCACATTAGACAAGATTTGAATAAAGAAATTATCTGTGTGTAATGTCCAAACCAAAAAAATGTTCCAGGTCCAGGTAAGAGAATAAAGTTGCAAAGAAGATACCAAAAAAAAAAAAAAAAAAAAAAAAAAAAGGAGGAGGTTTGTCTTTTTTCCAAATAAAGACCAAAAAAGAAAAAAAAAATCCACTTATCTGAACTGAATAGACAAATGATTTTTTTAAAATTAGATGATTACATTAGGTTGAAGAATCCCAAATAAAAAGATATTTGAGATTGTTGCACCAATAACATATACCCTACAACTGCTGAAAGTAATGAGGTGGTGATTAGATAAAGCTAGGGTGATAAAGGCACTTACAGAAAGGAGTGAGAACATGATATAGATAGACTTTAAGGGTCATGGGGAAAAATCTTAGCTAGGTAACCATAGGTGATGTAAAAAAGGAATGGAGGGAGAAGGGAGATAGGAAGAAAGGAAAGGAGGGTAGGAGAAAGGAAAGTAAGAAAGAACAAAGAAAGAGAAGGAAGGAAGGAGGAAGGAAAGAAGGAAGGAAAGAAGGAAAAAAAGAAAGAAGGAAGAAAACAAGGAAGGGAGGGAGGAAGAGAATAACAATCGCCCTCTCCATCACTGCCCCAAAACAAATTTCAGTGAGAGGGAAGAAAATAAAAGATAAAATTTTCCTAGAAAGAAAATATGAAGATCACAGAAAAGAAACAGACTAGGACCAGAATAGACTGCAACGAGTAGAATAAGTGAATATAAATAAAAAGGACCACTATCTATAAAATCCTAGTGCCAGAAGAAACAGAAGTTTAGTGGTTCAGGATCTGGATGAGACTGAGACCTCACATCAGTGGCTCCTACTGATCTGGAGTTTTGACAACTGAAAGGAAATGGTGTATTGCCCCTTGCCCTTACCATACAATGGTGAGATGGGAACAGAAAGACTACAATTGACTACGCTAGACACACCTGTTCAAAAAGTAAGATAATGGGAAGCATGCATCAATCAGCGATCTAGAACAATTCTGAAACCCAGCTGAAGATCTGATGAAAGGCTATGGCTACTCTTTGTCAGGAGAAAGAAGCATGAAATGAGGAACAACAGGAGGAAAACAGCTGAAACCTACTGGCACTTCTACGTCTGGCTGAAATTTCCTCTAATCACGATGCCTTTCAGAAAACAATGGTCCGTGGAGCCGTGCTAGGGACACAAATCAGAAAAAAATACTTAGCAAGTTTTATAGTGACTTTATCATCCAAGTGACTGACAAGTGGAGCCTTGTGGTTAACAGGATAAAGAATTGCATGGGTGTTATCAAAGCTGCGTGGTAAGTAGCCTGTGCTAACAAGCACAGTGGAAACATGATACAACATAGGTTATTGTAAGTTTTGGTTGTTATATAGCTATAAGCAAGATAGTCAATTTATTATAACTTTCAACTTTTACAATCATTCAAAATTTTCATCAACCCTGTTTTTTTTAAAATTTTCATTTATAGCTTAACATTATTGGCTACATTAGAGAAGTAAACATTGTAATCTTCATTTTAACCCTAATTTGCATATAGTAAAAAGCATCAACTTTGAGACTGCAGCAGCAAGAGTAAACCAAATGATGACAGTAGAAATAATTGTGAAGGCATGAGGATCAAAAGAGTTCATGCAAGTTTTACTTAAAAGCATGATCTCTCATATATTTATTGTAATTGATAGTAACATGCTAAAACAACATTGAATTATTTGTGAAAATGCAACAGCTAATGAGGCAATTAACTTTCAAAATTTAAATGGTATTAACATAAAAGACATATGGAAATAAGTTCAAAACCAAAGAACTATTTGAAAGACAGATTATTAAAATAAAGTCAACAGAAGCAGATGTTCAATATTTTACATATAAACATTAGTGCATTGTTGGTTTCTTATAAAGTAGCACTTTGGGTTGCTAACACTGAAAAAAAAAAACATAAGCAATTACAAAGACGTCAGTGAAATACTGCATCAAATGTGTTTTCTTGGAAATGATGAGGGACTGCTGCAAAGAAGGTAACTCAAGTTCCACTTTCCAGTGACATACCACATTTGAACATATTCAGGAACTGAGGATGAGCTAGAAGAACAAATAAAGCTAGTAAAGTATTTTTCCTGAGAGCTTGATGTGCAAATACTGTTTAAAGGGCACTTCCTTTACTGTAAGAACAATTTAAGTGTGATGACTTTATGAAGGGAGATTTCATTTTATTTTTTGCTTCATTTTTAACAAACACAATTAGCTCTGCACTCTGTAAAGCTGTGACTGCATGCATTGCCGACAAACGCAGTTTGAAAGTTAAATTTGGGTCACAAGTATTTTTCAATGACACAGCTGCAGTGTCATGAAAACTTTCTGGAGAAATTATTCAAATTAAAGAGCTTGCACCAGAATAGAAAGCAGTACAATGCTTTCCTTGTTGAAAAAGTTATGTTTAAAGACATTATAATTTTGACTAAAGAGTGTGCTTAGTGATGTAGTAAAATTATAAATTATTTAAAGGCTACTGAATTAAGTTTGATATTTTTCATTAGATGACAAGACAGAAAGTTATTATTATAAACTATTACTGCAGGCTGAGTTACTAAGGTTATTGAAGGTAAAGAAGTGTCAAGAAATTATCCACTAAGCAAAGATCTCATTGTGTTTTTGTCAGGTAAGAAACCAGTTTGACCTCAACTGTGAACAAGATATAAACAACACAGCCAAATTTACTTATCTGTCTGATATGTTTATTTTAATAATATTATTGCTTATGCAAGAATGTGATGCAAGTTTTTTTCCATTGATTGAAAAAGTTAATGAGTAAAAATTAGAGTAAGAAGTGGGAAACTTTTTATAGATTGTAATGACAGTTTCCAAAAATTTGGCAACAGTTATTAAAGATGTAAATGATAATTTTGTTACTATATATTTGCCAAATTTATCATGGAGCACCTAAAAAACCATTTAGAATATTCTGAATATGTTTTAATTTTAAAAGATCTGTTCATAGGAGATTCAAGGAACCAGAATGCATTTATTTTATTAAACAATAAAAGAAACTAAATCATAACTCTATATAGTATAAATTGTTAGAATTTCTACTGGTGAACTAAAGATGCATTTTTAACATGCGACATCACTTGCTTAATTTTGAATAAACATGAAAAACAAATACTGTTAGCTTGCTAAAATTGTTTTAAATTCTCCTCTTGGAACAGAGCTTCCAGGAATAGAAGCTCAGTATGACTGGTTTCTCTATTCTGAACACATAGACAAATTTTACTATACATTTTCCTTTGTAAGTAGCATTATTACACTCAACCTAGATTAGCGAAGTTAAGCAAAAATGAAGTAATTTGTCACATTAAAAACTATAAATATTAATTGAGACTGTGCATTAAATGTATGTGGTAGCATCTCATATGAGGTAATTGCTACTTTATTCTTAAGAGTCTTCTTTGATTACAAGAGGGGCCAGCTGTTGTGGAACTGGGATTTCCACTATCATTACCTATGTGTATCCTTAATAAACAGTGCATACGGTTTTGTAATTTGTTTCTTTTCTGTGGTATATCTGTTCTGACTATATTTATTGAAAGGCATTTTATTGCTGTTGAACCAAGAAAAGTTTTAATGAAAGATTTTTAAAAAGTGTTTTTTAGAATGCTGTTCTATACAGCTGGAGTAATTAAAAAATCAGAACTGTATAAGAGTGGAATATATGAACCAAAATAATTTAAATTTAAACAGTAAGAGGTGCCAGCATAGAGTCAATGTAATAAAATAGTTTAAACATGAATAAATACACTTTGTAAAAATGACAGCAAGCTCAAGAAAGAAAATCAAGGAATAATGGCCTTAAAGTCAGAGATAAAAACGTGATTCTGAAGTCCATACTTACTACTGCATGAACAGTGAGCTATCTGACTGGTCCAGTTTGAAATAAGGAACTGGGCATGTGAAGTTTAAGTTTCTTCCTCCCTTTCTTACTACAGATCTGAGATCTGTACTCGTGTTTTCTCCTAACTATCTAATAAACTGGAGGTAAAGACTCTGCCCTTGTACAGCAAGGCCTCAGTTTACATCCAAGCCAGTGACTGTATAATGCATAACGTACATTATTCCACCTCTGTCAGGACAAGAGCTGGTATTTTGGTCTCCATCTCCTTGGCTCCATTATACATTTGGAAAGAACTCTGGAAAATGGTCTTGGGCATTGATCCCTTCCAGTCTCAATGTCTACTAAGAGAGACACCTTTGCAAGTCATAAGTTGAAAATCTGAGGAGGATACTTCTATCATCAAAATATCAATTTATTATATGTCTTGTGTAGATATACTACAGTCTTCTCTCCCTCTTTTTCTCCTACTCTTTCATCTGTATATGTACATTTATCATTCTATCTGCTTACCTACATTCTATCAGTGTATCAATTTATCAATTGATTGCTCAATGCGTATATCTAATAGACTTCAGACTGTTATCCTTGCATCAAGTGTTGTCACAAATACTTTTGATAACACTTCATCCATATGTTATCATCAAAACAATAACATGTCTTGACATTCATCCTGTTGTGAAATATAATATACTTGCTACTCAGATCTCCATAACATTCTTGCATCACATGGAAAATTCTTCTCTATGTGCCAGTTACCACAGAGATGGTCCTAAGAGTAGAAAACAATGTGATCTTCTCAGTTACTTAAGCACAGATTTTTAAATACAGGCTTTTCATGCTCTGTTCCATTCACCAGAGTTCTTGTCAACTTGCATTACATGTGAATAACACAAAGACTTAAAGACATTCCCACTGGTTAAATTTGTTTAAAAAAGACAAAAATAACCTAACAGTTTTCCAGAGCATGCAGGATTAATCACACATAACAATTATACAAAGTATTAACACACTTATTATAAAACTATATACACACCATTAAACAAACAGTGGCAGAAACTTCCAGGAAGGAGCAAATAAGCATTAATTGGTAATGATAAAGGGGAAGAAAAGATACCCAGAAATATAAATTCCAGTTTTCACTGGTGAGATATTTTGGTCTAAGGGATTCAAAGCTCTGGTTCTTCTGAGACTATGCTGGCCCCTCTTATCAATGAATCATCTGCAGGGAAACACTTGGCCCTGAAAATCCACTGCCAGCCTGGCATACACAACAGATTACTAAGCATCTTCTCTTTCATTTTGAATTTTATGCTTTTAAACACTTCTTGGTGCCAAAAGGGTCAAGAAGAGGAATTCAAAGAAGAAGTTTTTAATACCACAAAATAGATGCTGATGAACAGTCCGTTTAAATAGCATGCTTCTGTTTCCAAACATCAGTCTGCTGTATTAGAAAGGAATATGGATAAGAGATTTCTATGGATAACCTATGCGCTATGTTATGGGAAGCATTCTTCTTAAATTTGACTTGTCTAGATGAAAGCACTAAAACCAAACCAATGTGGCAAAGAAACATTAGTTTTTCATTAACGCTGTCTCTATGTAATGACTCTCATGGTCACTTTATAGTTCATATTAACCCTGATGTTCATGAAATGACAGTTTGTGTATTCCCTTTATAGCCCCAGGTTTTCTTTGAGTGCTAATAAATTCATCACTCAGTTCCTCCTATCAAAAAACAAACATGTTTATATATCATCGGTGTCCATCTATTTAATCATGGCTTCTTGAATATTCTTCAGATGATGAATGGAAGTTTTCACCCTCTCTGTGGTTCATGGTCATTCTCAGTAGTAGGAGACTCATAGCTGGAAGGTGTAGTGATGTCTTATTAAGTATCTTTACTTGAGAGACAACCTATATTCAACTGTACACTAAGGAACTTCAACTCCACTATTGTCTGATTTCTCCACCAAAACTCGCAAACACATAATTTGAAAGCTTCAATATTTCGAGAAATAAATCCAATTACATGCAGTAATCATGTCATCCTACAAAATACTCCATAGAATTTAAACTTTTCGAAAACAATGGTATGAGCTCTTATCTGGAAAGTGAGAGCTTTGGGCTATAATCCCAGCTCTACTGCTAACTAGTTATATGGTTTGGGGGCATACTGATTATCCACTCTAAATCTGTTTCTCCTTCTTATCAAATGATGAAGACATGCAGATAATGCATCTAAGTGATTCAAGTGAGCTGCACGACGAAAGAGGATGTGGGCATTTTGGTAAACTGCTGAGCACAAGTCCAGCTGAAAGGCTTGCAAATTCTTTTCATTTTTCTTACTAAGAGTCTATTTAGCTGAATAACACACATTTGATTTGAATTTACCTTGGAGGGTCTTAGTTTGCAACTCATGTCTTTAAGAAACTTGTTTAGCCCTTCTCAGTGGAAACTCCTTTGATTCTACAAAAAGTGCTCTCCAATGGTATTCAAACTAATTTAGTACCATGAAATCAAAAGCAGACATGTCTTACACAAAAAAATGTAAGAGAGATCAGGAAAGTTATTTGTGTCATTTACTTATAGCTGTATAACATAAAACTTAAGTTTTTTCAAACTTAATAGCAAGTAATATCATGAGCAGGAACCAACAATATGGAATTTTCCCATTAGCAGCAATATAATAGGCCATTAAAAGCATGCCACCATATTGGTTGGTGAACTTTCTTATCCCTTAAACTTTTCCTTGCACTTTTCCTAATTTTACTCTTAGCCTACTTTCTGGTCCTATAGTGGGGATCATTAAATGCATAAGAAGCTCAAATAGCGCTAATTTAGCTTCTTGTCAAATATTTACATTTCATGGGTAAAGTCTTGCAAAGGAGTTGTGATTAGCTGCCAAGGAATATCAAGAATCAGATGTGGTTGTTAGTATTTAAAGATTTTTCTGTTTATTTTTGCAAATACAGAGGGTAAACACTGTCAGTTCAAAGTAAACTCCAGAGTATATATAATTTTCAAAGATAATAGTCCTCTAAAATTTTCATTGTTCAAAACACATGGCAGAGTGCTAGATTTTCAACCAGCTTTTAGGAGTTAACAGTGCCATGTGTGAAGAATCAAGCAACTGCCTTACCCTCTGGCCACTTCGAAACTAATTAGAAACTTCCATTACAGAGCTTGAAAGCTAGTGGAGAAACACAAGTGAAAAAATAAACCTAAACAAAACAAATGCAATCATGGTTGTAAGGGAGACAAATTCTGAGTTTCATATTTAGAATAATCAGGAAAACACAACTTGAATTTGAGAGGGGATAACAAAAGCACTGTATGGGGAACACAAGCTACTGTTCTGTAAGATGCTGGTTTGAGTGACATTCAGATTTTGATTGGAAGCAGCCATTTCACTCAGTCACTTGAGAACTATTTACTAACACTGTCCTCATTGCCAAGTATTTTTTCCCTCATTCCCACTTATGTGATTAGGAAACTAATTCCATCTAATGATGATTCCCAGTTGTGCATCAAATACTTTTTGCTCTGTGGGTTTGTTAATAATCCTCCTCTCCCTACCCCATGACAAAAGTCCACAGGTATGGAATCTCTATCCTTGAAATGTGTTTTTTATTAATAAGAGATACATTAATAAGAAATACATTAGCATTTACCCTATGGTTACTATCTCATTCACTTCTCCCCATTTCATCCTTCAATTCTTTCCTCTACCTCTCTTTTCTCCTCCTCTTCCGTATGATCATTTAGACTCACTTCATTACCTGGGGACTTAAAATTTTTTAAGGTTTTCACAAAATACACTAATAAGCACTGTCCCTTCTGTTAGTAAACTACTATCTGAGGGGACCAAGAAACAGAAAAGATATAAAGATGTAAACAAATTTTTAAGAAATAAGATTAATAAAAATGGAATATTTGCTGGATTTGATGGATATTTAGGAAGCAGTTCTGTATAATGCAGTAGATAGAACTCTGGAACAAGAGTTAAAAAATCTGGGGCCTAGTCCTTCTCTACAAGTAATTAACTGTAACACTTTGAAAAATTGATTTTTCTTACCCTAAAGGTGAAAATAAGCAAACAATGTAGAATGTGGTAAGTGTTATAAGAGAAATGCCAACTATTTGCTATAAGAAAACATACAAGGTAAGGTTTATTCTTACAGCTGGGATTAAGAGAAATTCATGGACAAAATGTCATTTGAACTGAGCCTTGAAGTTTATGATGAATTTTAGTAATCAGAAAAGAGAAGAAAATAAAGACATTTCAACTGAGTTCACAACACCAGCAAGAAAAATATAGGCTATTATACAATAATGCGGAAAGATGTTGTTCAAAAAAGGCACAGAACTTGTGTCTCAAAATTTGTGGTATTTACTATGGATAATTTCCAGTGGCCTATCAAGTGATGCTAAACTTTATTGGAAATTTTTTAAAATCAGTGATTTGAAGGTAACATCACAAACGTGGAATTAAATATGTTTTCTGCAGAAATTTCAGTAGTTCTTAATGATATTTATATTCTTAAGGGTTGTAATGTTGGGTCACAGTTGTGCTTCCAACCAACATTTAGGAAATAGTGTTCACCTTCTTTTAACTGATTTTTTTCAGGTCATCTTTATATTGTTGTTATATTTGTTGACTTTTGCTTTTTGTTATTATTGTGCTACTTGACATCACCAGTTAAGCAAAATGGATAAGTGATTCAATATGGTTAACTGAAACCTAGCAGTGGGGAGGAAATAGTAAACAGAAGTAAGCAGATTATGCATAGGACACTAGGGTTAACAAACAATAGAAATTTGTATGATGCTAGGACAACTAACTCTTGCAAGCATGATGAATTTCCCAAGAACCTGGAATGGAAAACTGAAGATGGAAAGTATGATAATGTCTACTGAAAAAAATCAGATTTTACTGCACCACCAGTCCACTAACCTTTAATACTCAGAGTTTTGTCTCTTATGAAACTTTGTCTGCTTTTCTGTAAGGAACATGGGCAGAAAGCGTTCCTTGCTTTTATGTTTTGTTTTTGTTTGTTTTACAGAGCATAGTGACCTCTCATAAACTAGCAACAAAGTTAAAATTACATTTATTTATTTTCTTTTATTTAAGATTCAGGGGTACATTTGCAGATGTGTAATATGGGTATATTGCATGATGCTGAGGTTTGGGGTACA
Source organism: Macaca nemestrina (assembly GCF_043159975.1). Taxonomy (NCBI): domain Eukaryota; kingdom Metazoa; phylum Chordata; class Mammalia; order Primates; family Cercopithecidae; genus Macaca; species Macaca nemestrina. Next base: position 44,012,459 of record NC_092135.1, read on the forward strand.
GGTAGTCCCATCACCCAGGCAGTGAGCATAGTATGGAATGGGTAGTTTTTAGCTAATTCCTCCCTCCTCTCCTCCCCTGTCTAGTAGTCCCCAGTGTTTATTGCTTCCATCTTTATGTTTATTCATATTTAATGTTTAGCTCCCACTTGTAAGTGAGAACATGTGGTATTTGTTTCTGTACTAATTTGCTTAGGATAATGGACTCCAGCTGTGTCCAGCTGTGCTGCAAAGGACAAGGTTTTATTACTTTTATGGTTGTGTAGTATTCCATGATGTATATATACCACATTTCCTTTATCCAATCGACCACTGATGGGCACCTAGGTTGATTCTATGTCTTTACTATTGTGAACAACCCTGCAATGAACATAAGAGTGCATGTGTCTTTGGTAAAGTGATTTATTTTCCTTTGGCTATGTATCCAGTAATGAGATTGCTGTGTCAAATGGAAGTTCGTTTCGAGTTCTTTGAGAAATCTTCAAACTGCCTTCTACAGTGACTCAACTAATTTGCATTCTGACCAACAGTATTTAAGTACTCCTTTTTCTCTATATCCTCGATAGCATCTGTTGTTCTTTGTCTTTTTAATAATCACCATCTGTCTGGTATAAGATGGCATTTCATTGTGGTTTTGATTGGCATTTCTCTGATGATTAGTGATGTTGAGCAGTTTTTTGATTTGTTGGCCATTGGTACATCTTCTTTTGAGAAGTGTTTGTTCATGACATTTGCCCGTTTTTTAATTGGATTGTTTTTTACTTGTTGATTGCTTTAAGTTCCTTGTAGATTTTGGATATTTGTAAATATTTTCTCCAACTCTTTGGGCAATGTGTGTACTCCATTTACGATTTTTTTGCGCAAAAGCTCTTTAGTTTGATTAAGTCCCTGTATTAGTCCCTTCTCACACTGCTATAAAGAACTGCCCAAGACTGGTTAATTTATAGAGAAAAGAGGTTTAATTGACTTACAGTTAAAAGGTCTCAGAAAGCTTACAATCATGGCAGAAGGTTAGGGGAAGCAAGGCACCTTTTTCACAAGATGATAGGAAGAAGAATTAATGCAGGAGGAACTACCAAACACTTATAAAATCATCAGATCTCATGAGAACTCACTCACCATCACAAGAACGGCATGGGGGAAACTGCCCCCATGATCCAATTACCTCCACCTGGTCTCTCCATTGACAAGTGGAAATTATGGAGATTATGGGAATTAAAATTCAAGATGAGATGTGGGTGGGGACACAAAGTCTAACCATATCAGTCTCCTTGTCAATTTTTGTTTCTGTTGCAATTGTTTTGGGAGATTAGCCATAAATTCTTTGTCAACGCTGTTGTTGAGAAGGGTATTTCTTAGGTTTTCTTCTAGGATTTTTATAGTTTTAGGTCTTACATTTAAATTTTTAATCCATGTTGAGTTAATTTTTGTATATGGGGAAATGCAGGAGTCTACTTTTATGTAAGTCTGTTGACCTTTCTTTCCAGCTGCCTTTCAAATTGTTTCTTTTGTGTTGACCTTGGTAAATATGATGATGATGTGCCTTAGGAATGTTGTCTCATGCAGGATCTTGCAGGTGTTGTCTATATTTTTTGAATTTGCATGTCTACATCTCTAGCGAGATTGGATTATTTTTCATGGACTAGATCCTCAAACATGTTTTCCAAGGTGCTTACTTTCTTTCCTTCTCTTTCAGGAATGCCAATGAGTGACAGATTTCGGTCTCTTTACAGAATTCCATGTTTCTTAGAAGTTTTATTTTTAAAATTCTACTTTATTTTGAAATTTTGCTTTGTTTTTGTCTGAGTTGATTTAAATAACTGGTTTTGTGCTGCGATTCTTTCCTCAACTTGATCTAGTCTGTGTTAATGCTTCTGCCTGTAATTTTAAATTCTTATAGTGAATTCTTCAATTTCAAAAATTCAGTTTGGTTCTTTTTTAAAGTGACCATTTCATCTTTCAGCTCTTGGATCCTTTTACTGTTTTTCTTGGACCCCTTGGATTGGATTTCAACTTTCTCCTGGAAGTTGATGAGCTTTCTTGCCATCCAGATTCTGAATTCTATGTCTGTCATTTCAATCTGGTTAAGAACAATTCCTGGGGGGCTAGTTTGTTTACTTGGAAGTCAGGGGACACCCCAGCTTTTTGAGTAGCTAGAATTCTTGTGCTGATTATTTCTCATCTGACAGGACTGTTGTTCCTTTAACTGTAATGTAAGATGAGTATAGTATGTTGGCTCTATTTCTGGGTGCTTTCAGAGGGTCAAGGCTCTGTTCAGGATCTTTCTTTGTGGCTGAGTTTTTGCCTTAGGTTTCACAGGCACTGTGTACTGGCAAAATACTTTTGGTATTGTAATTTGGGTTCTGATCCAGGAAATAGCACTTAAGTGTGATGGTCTATAGATAGGCTCTTAGCCATTCTGTGCTTTCATGTTTGAGTGTGTTCACAGCAGTGCTCTGGAGTCAGTGGGGGTGGGACACTGGCGGGGGGAGATAGATAAACCTCTCCCTAAGACCTGTCCTGGGCCTTGGAGGCACTCTATCTGATCCCTGGTCCCACACCAGTGTTCCATATGTCAGGTATTCCAGACCATGCATGAGACTTCCTCAGGCAGAGGTTATGACTGGCAGGCAGGCTGCACCCTTCACAGACTAGCCCTACCAAGGGAGGCACACTGCTCTCCCCAACCAGCTCACAAACCTGGGTATCTCACCCCTCTCACTGTTCTGAGAATGGGGGAATCCTCCCTTGCTTGGGAGCCACTCAATCTTACAAGTCTTTACTGACTAGAAGCAGCAGGCACACGGCTTGTACAGTACAACGTCCAGGTGTTTCCTAGGGGAAAACAGAACTGTGCGCACCAGCAGGGTTCAGGAAAAGGTGGGCCACTCTGCTGGAAGCAGGAGCCCACCCCTCTCTGGCGAGAAGTACTGGGAACAGTCTGCTTTCTTCTGCCACCGTGACTGTGGACTCTATCGGTGTAATGGAAGCTGGTGCTGGGGTCCTCAGGGATCCAAAGCCTGTAGGGCTTCCCATAGTTTTGAGTGGTTCCTCTGAAGAAATTCCATGAATACATGCTCTTTGTATTAGTCTGGAGGCCTGTGGTTGGAAGTTTCAGGAGGTTCTCTCATTCCCAGAATTGCACAGGTCCCTGTAGGAAGTGTGGATCGGGGGATCTTACCCTCTCACTCTTATCCTACGTTAGAAAGCTTCTCCCCGTTTCACAGTGATCGCGGGTGGGTGCCTTCCCAGCTTTGTTATTCTCTGTTTTCCATGTGACCCCTAACGCTTCTGATGGATCCCAACTAGTTTCTATTGACTAGAGTCAATATTTACCCACCACTTTGTTTCCTCTCCGTGAGAGTGGTGCACAGTAAATGCTTCTAGTCAGCCATTGACAACTCACACAGTTATTTTTGGAAATAAAACAGAATGAGGCAATGACAACATTTTCTTTCACATTACCCTTTTGGTAAATAATGTATCATTTCAACAAAATTCAGTACAAAGGTGTATTACCATCATAGGTGTGTTCTCTCAGAAACTGCAGTTGGAGGAAAATACTGAGATTCAGGGTACGAAATGTGCACTTTACATGGAAACTTAAAGAAGAAGAGTACTGTCTGTTCATCCCTAAATATCATGCTACAGGAAAAGAGATATTTTATTTAGAATAAGGCAATTTTCCTAGCTAGCACATGGATTTTGAAAAAGCACATCAGGGTTAGGTTGTGTGGACCATTAACATGTATGACAAGAAAGGGCCAGTTAAGTCAATTAAATAATTGGTACCTGAAAAAAAAAAAAAAATCCTACTCCACCTTATTTGCAGAAATCAACTAGCATTCAACAATATACCTAACCTTTTTAATTTCATGTTGAATAGAATTTAGAAAACGAGACCATGTACTACTCTTTTATTATGCACCATTGCACAATCATGTAAAATTACACGTACTTCTTTGGACAGGTAATATATTTATTTTTCACCCTGAAATATGCTAGCTTTAAGGGGAAAAATGTCCATCAGGGACGACATAAATTTATATCCTTTTAAGGAACTGAAAACGATAGAAAATAAAAAACACCTCTCTATGATTTTAAGAAGAATGTTCAAATAAACAAAATAAGTATCTTGAATAGCGTGAAACTATTACTTCCTGAACATAGTATGGATGTTTTCGAATTTGAGTATGAGCTATCAGTATTCCTAAGGACACTATGGTACAAATGATAATCTTTTTTTAAAAAAATCACCACCGTCATCTAATACTATTTCTCACAGATAGGAAAAAAGCGTAGGAAGAGATGCTCTGTAGTAGTAAATGCAGATAAATAGTACATTGAGTTCATTCTCTGTTGTTTTCTTCTAGTTTGTTTATTTATTTATTTATTTATTTTTGAGACAGAGTCTAACTCTGTTGCTCAGGCTAGAGTGCAGTGGAGTGATCTTGGCTCACTGCAACCTCTGCCTTCTGGTTTCAAGCGATTCTTTTTCCTCAGCCTCCCAAGTGGCTGGGACTACAGGCCTGCACCACCACGCCTGGTTAATTGTTTGTATTTTTAGTAAAGATGGGGTTTCACCATGTAGGCCAGGATGGTCTCGATCTCTTGACCTCATAGTCTGTCCACCTCAGTCTCCCAAAGTGCTGGGATTACAGTCATGAGCCACTGTGCCTGGCCTTTCTTCTAGCTTTGAGTGCTCTCAATAGCTGTCCATACAATAAAAGCATGGTACTGCTCATTTCAACTAAACAAAAAATCAGCTAAGAGGATACAGTTTCTGTCAACACAGGCACTTTCACATCAATTACATGTTAATTGTAATTTTTGTCATTGTATTTTTCCATCACCAAACCTTGAAAATACAAATGATCTGCTGTTGAGCTAGTATTTATTACTGCAAGGAAAGCAGTCTTTGGAGTGAAGTGCATGCTTCATTCAAATGTTCAGAGAAATTTGATGGAGCCACCATATAATTGCTGTGTATTCTACTCGTCTCTTACTATTTTTTCCATTCTCACTTAGATCCAGCCCCACTGGCCTCATTAATGTATTTTGGAATTGCCAGGTACTAAACCTTTACCCTAGCCATGCCCTTTCCCTGGAACACTCTTACTCTAGATACTCACTTGCCTAAATCCCTCGCCTCTTTCAGGAATTTGTTATATCTCAGTTTCTCAGTAAGAACTACCTTGAACACTTCCATCACTGCAAACTTCGATCCTTCCTTCCTTCCTTCCTTTCTTTCTTTCTTTCTTTCTTTCTTTCTTTCTTTCTTTCTTTCTTTCTTTCTTTCTTTCTTTCTTTCTTTCTTTCTTTCTTCCTTTCTTCCTTTCTTCCTTTCTTCCTTCCTTTCTTTCTTTCTTTCTTTCTTTCTTTCTTTCTTTCTTTCTTTCTTTCTTTCTTTCTTTCTTTCTTTCTCTCTTTCTTTCTTCATTTCTTTCTTTTCTTTCTTTCTTGTTTCCTTCTCTCCTTCCTTCCTTTCTTTCTTTCTCTTTCCTTTCTTTCTTTCTTTCTTTTTCTTCTTTCCTTCCTTCTTTCTCTCTTTCTTTCTCTCTCTCCCTTTCCTTCCTTCCTTCCTTCCTTCTCCTTCCTTCCTTCCTTCTTTCCTTCCTTCCTTTCTTTCTTTCTTTCTTTCTTTCTTTCTTTCTTTCTTTCTTTCTTTCTTTCTTTCTTTCTCTCTCTCTTTTCCCTCTTTCTCTCTTTCTTTCTTCCTTCCTTTCTTCCCTCCCTTCCTTTCTTCCTTTCTTTCTTTCTCTTTCTTTCTTTCTTTTTCTTTCTTCTTTCCTTCCTTCGTTCTCTTTCTTTCTCTCTTTCCTTCTCTCTTTCTTTCTCTCTCTCTCTTCCTTTCCTCCCTTCCTTCCTTCTCCTTCCTTCCTTCCTTTTTTCTTTCTCTCTTTCTTTCTCTCTCTCTCCCTTTCCTTCCTTCCTTCCTTTTCCTTCCTTCCTTCCTTCCTCCCTTTTTCTTTCTTTCTTTCTTTCTTTCTTTCTTTCTTTCTTTCTTTCTTTCTTTCTTTCTTTTTCTTTCTTTCTTTCTCTCTCTCTTTTCTCTTTCTCCCTTTCTTTCTTTCTTTCTGTCTGACTGTCTTTCTTTCTGTCTTTCTTTCTGTCTGTCTTTCTTTCTTTCTTTCTTGTTCTGTTTCTTTATAGCACTTTTCACTGTGAATTACAACTGTAAATAAGGCCCTGAGCTCTCCAGACAACAGGAACTCCTTATGGCTGAGATACCCAAGTTTAGGTAGCAGAACTAACTGGTCATGGCAGGGTAAGAGAAGAGTAGTCACACACTATTTGCTCTTGGAAAGGAAGCTCTTGACAAACAAACTGCTTTATGCCTTTGAGCCAGAACAATTCCTGTAACTGGAACCAAGGAAAACTGCAGCCAGAAAGCACCCCAATCAGTCGTATGAACAAAGTATCTGTCACAGATTTCTGGTTAGGGTTTGGGAAGCCACCCAATCAGAGCTTGACTATCTTGACCAAAGCTAAACAAAATTGAATCCTTCATTTGAATAAATGGACCTGATTAAGAACTTGAGGTAGGAGCTTTTTCTACTTAAGCCAAGCTTCTCCTTTGTTCTTTGGAAAGCCCACTTTCATTTGTACTCAGTGATGATCTCCCTAATCTATACATTGTTCTTATGGAAATAAAAGCTGTCCCTTCTTCCTCTGCAGGTCTCATGGTCTTTTGTTAACATCATTTTCTAATCTACTAAATAATCAACTTATTTGTTGTATACAAACTTCTAAGTTGATTATTTGTTGATTATTATTACTTGTTTGATTATTTGTTGCCTGTCTTCCCATTTTAACATGCAAGTTCCTCTAGAGTTGGGAATTTTGTCTAATGCATTCTATGTATCAGATATATTCAATTATATCATGTGTTTCTTAGCAAATAAAAGATTTGCAATAAATATTTTTCCTTACTGAATAGATTAGCTACCAGAGTTATAATTATGAGTTCAAGTTGTTTTATTGAATAAAAATACTAAGCGGAAAAAAAAATGAATGTGGACTCTGACACTTGGCCCAAGATATTAAAAGGTCAGATGTAGATACGTTTTTGAAGGACTGAAAACTAAATAATCCCATTTCTGATATTTAATAATTAATACTGTTCATAATCACTATGTTATCATGATTTATTTTGATAAGCTTTTATTATTATAAACTTTTTTTTACAATTTGAATACAACTGGCAGATTTTTTGCTGAACATTCATCTAATGGTTTGAATATACTGAGTTTTTGAAAAATGTTAGCATATTGTATGAGAAAAATTCCAGAGAATTTAACCTAGATTGTTGACAGAAGTGATTTCAAATAGTGTGAATTAATGAGGGCTGGCACGGGGATAACACCAAGGTGATACCCTATAGGAGGGAGTTATACATATTTCCCAAATATGTAGTCTAACTTGGGCATTGATATATCCTCTTATGTGATTTTGAACAAACATATGAGCTCTTACACTTCTTTTTTTTAATCATATTTATGTCCCATTGTTATCCAGAGATAACATGAGTGAACATAAAAAGATAAAATGGAAAATATCAGTACTAAAAGGTTATATATATTAATAGATAAAAAACAGATGCTGATTCCAATATAAATGCAGATAGAGATGAAAATCATTCAATTTTTATTGAACTTAGATTCTGGCTGTATTTGGGAGGAACAAACTAACCAGATATCTAGTATTAAAATATTCAGTAAACCTAATTTTTAGTCTATTTATACTTAAATATTAACAGATTCAGTCACTAGAGAACTACTACCTTGTAAAAAACAAACACTACCATTGTAAAGCACTGGAGAGATAATGAGAGTGAAGGTAACATGGTGAATATCACAAGTAGAATGCAGAAGAAGGAACTTGGAAATAAAGAAAAGGAACCATTGAGTGTGCCCTGATGGATAGAAGTGAGTAGGCCTGAGAAAATATAGGACAACCTAAACTCCTGTTCGAAGAAGATCCATCTTAGTGGATGGATTAGGGCTTTGTTTGGAGGCCTTAAACCATGGTACATTATCCAGGGTTTAAGGCCCCCAAACAAAACCCTCAATTGGGGTGGAAAGCTGTGGAATGATGCCTGTTCTGAGACTTATGGCATTGTGAAAAGCCAAAGAAACCAGCTTTATTTTCATTCCTACACTTCCAGATCTTCTCTATTTCTTTCTTTCTTTTTTTTTTTTTTTTAAGAGTATCAGTATGTTGCTCAGGATGGTGTTAAACTCCTGGCCTCAAGCAATCCTCCTGATTTGACTTCTCAAAGTGCAGGAATTACAAGCATGTGCCACCATGCTGAGCCTCGATTTAGATTTATTATTCTACTACTCTCTTTTCTTGGTCCTTTAAAGAGGAGTGAAAAATAACAACCTTGCTAACACAAAGTAAACAAGCTGGTCATAAATAGGATCAGGATTGTTGGCATGCATGGGGACTTGCTGTGGAGCAGGGCTGCTGTTGTGGTAACTCTGATGCCTACAGTAGTTTAAGTAAAGTAGTTTGCATGACTGTTGCCTGAGACCACAGACCTTAATGGCTGAAAGAATAATAAATTATAAAAAATAAAGCAACAAAGAAACAATTATACATCTTGCTATGTGCTTGAGACTCTCTTCTCTTTCAAAGGCAATCTTGTTTTATCCTTTCAGCAAATGTATGTGGGACATTGGATTAAAACCAACTACAGATGAGGCAACTGAGCCTCAGAGAGGTCAAGTCACTTTTTTAAAGTGTATAAAAGTTTTGTAAAGTATGCTATAATGTTTATCCATTCTAATTTTTTCCTGAAACTCTATGTTAAAGGACATGCTGCCTATTTTAACATTTTACTGAACTTAGTTGCTTAGAACTAGGAATTTCACACACAAAAAAGGCAGTTTTATTTGAACTCTTCGGGATTTGGGTTTATGTTTCACTTTCTCAGGCAGGCCTGGTTATCAAGTCTGGGTTAGCCAACTTGCTTTACTTTCTTATAGTACCTGTACTTTTCACTTTTTAGGATAATTACTTTACTAATTAAACAATTAAATTCAGACCAATGAGGTCAGAAACTGTGCCTATTTAACTACTTTATTCTCACAATTTGCTAGACGATCACTCAAATTTTGAAGGAAGGCAGTGTATTGGTCCGTTTTCATGCTCGTGATAAAGACACACACAAGACTGGGTAATTTCTGAAGAAAAAGAGGTTTAGCAGACCCACAGCTCCACGTGGCTGGGGTAGCCCCACTATCATGGCAGAAGGTGAAAGGCACATCTTACATGGCAGCAGACAAGACAGAATAAGAGCCAAACAAAAGAGGTTTCCCCTTATAAAACCATCAGGTCTTGTGAGAATTATTCACTACTCCAAGAACAGTATGGGGAAAACCACCCCCATAATTCAATTATTGCCCACCAGATCCCCCCCACCCCACAACACATGGGAATTATGGAAGCTAAAATTCAAGAAGACATTGGTTGGAGCCACAGACAAACCACATTATTCCAACCCTGGCCCCTCCCAGATCCCATGTCCTCACATTTCAAAACCAATCATGCCTTTCTAACAGTCCCCCAAGTCTTAACTCATTTCAGCATTAACTCAAAAGTCCACAGTCCAAAGTCTCATCTAAGACCAAGCAAGTCCTTTCTGCCTATCAGCCTCTAAAATAAAAAACAAGTTGGTTGCTTCCTAGATACAATGGGGGTACAAACGTTAGATAAATACACTCATTCTAAATGGGAGAAATTGGCCAAAATGAAGAGGTTAAAGGCCCCATGCAAGCACAAAATACAGCAGGGCAAGTCAAACGTTTTTAACGTTAATGTCTTAATGTTAAACAGTCATGTCCTTTGACTCCTGGCCTCACATCCAGGTCACACTGATGCAAGAAGTAGATCCCCATGGTCTTGGGCAGCTTTGCTCTTGTGGCATTGCAGGGTACGGCCACCCTCCTGGCTGCTTAAAAGCCATAAATGGGCTGGCATTGAGTGTCTTTGGCTTTTCCAGGAGCACAGTGCCAGCTGTCAGTGGATCTACCATTCTGAGATTCTGGGGTCTGGAGGATGGTGGCTCTCTTCTCACAGTTCCACTAGGCAGTGCCACAGTGGTGACTCTGTGCAGGGTCTTCAATCCCCCATTTCCCTTCTGCACTGCCTCAGCAGAGGTTCTCTATGAGGGCCCCACACTTGCAGCAAACTTCTGCCTAGACATCCAGGCATTTTCATACATCTTCTAAAATCTAGGCAGAGGTTCCCAAACCTCAATTCTTGACTTGTGTGCACCTGCAATCTCAACACCATATGGAAGCTGCCAAGTCTTGGAACTTGCTTGCACCCTCAGAAGCCACAGTCCAAGATGTACCTTGGCCCCGTTTAGCCATGGGTAAAGAGCTGGGAAGCAGGGCACCAAGTGTTTAGGTTGCACATAAGAAGGGGTCCCTGGGCCCGGCCCATGAAACCATTTTTTCCTTCTAGGCCTCTAGGCCTGTGATGTAATGGGCTGCTGCAAATGTCTCTGACATGCCCTGGAGACATTTTCCCCTTTGTCTTGGTGATTAACACTTGACTCTTCATTAATTATGCAAATTTCTGCAGCCAGCTTGAATTTTTCCTCAGAATTTTTTTTTTTCTATTGCATCGTTAGGCTACAAATTTTCTGAACTTTTATGCTCTATTTCCCTTTTAAAACTGAATGCTTTTAACAGCACCCAAGTCACCTCTTGAATCCTTTGCTGCTTAGAAATTTCTTCCACCAGATACTGTAAATCATCTCCCCCAAGTTCGAAGTTCCACAAATCTCTAGGGCTGGGGCAAAATGCTGCATCTCCTTGCTGAAACAAAACAAGAGGCACCTTTACTCCATTTCACAAGTTCCTCGTCTCCATCTGAGAACACCTCAGCCTGGATTTTATTGTCCATATTGCTATCAGCATTTTGGTCAAAGCCATTCAACAAGTCTCTAGAAACTTCCAAACTTTCCCACATTTTCCTGTCTTCTTCTGAGCCCTCCAAACTGATCCAACCTCTGCCTGTTACCTAGTTCTGAAGTTGCTTCCACATTTTTGGACACCTTTCCAGCAGAGCCTCACTCTACCGATACCAGTTTACTGTGTTAGTCTGTTTTCATGCTGCTGATAAAGACATACTCAAGACTGGGTAATTTATTAAAAAAAAAAAAAAAAGTTTAATTTCACAGTTCCATGTGGCTGGTGAGGCCTCCCCATCATGGTGGAAGGTGAAAGGCATATCTTACATGGTGGCAGACAAGAGAGAATGAGAGCCAAGTTAAAGAGGTTTCCTCTTATAAAACCATCTGTTCTTGTTAGACTTATTCACCACTACAAGAACAATATGGGGGAAACTGCCCCCAAGATTCAGTTATTGCCAACGAGGTCCTCCCACAACACATAGGAATTGTGAGAGCTACAATTCAAGATGAGATTTGGGTGAGGACACAGCCAAACCTGGAAGGAAGGAAGGAAAGAAGGAAGGAAGGAAGGAAGGAAGGAAGGAAGGAAGGAAGGAAGGAAGGAAGGAAGGAAGGAAGGAAGGAAGGAAGGAAGGAGCCTCTGCTGGGAACATCAAGACCACATTCCAGGCTAATCAACCAAGACAACCAGATTTACTGGGGAACTGACAGGCTGTCTTTCTGTCATCAGCAAATTTTTCTGCTGGGCATTAGCTTCTCTCCTAGGGAAACTCCATGTGCCTTTTGAGTTCAAGATCCTCATAATAGATCCTTACGTTCTAAAGAGACAAGATTTACACACATAGCACTAATGTCATTTACTCAAATACTGTGTTGATTTCTTTCCAGTTTTCTGTAAATTCTAGTTTTTGTTTCTAAGTGGAATGCCATAGAAAGAAAAGAAGAGAGAACACATTAAAAAATGAATTCTGTGTGTGTGTGCGCGTTTGTATGCACAGGTGTTTTTACTTTTGATTTCCATGATACTGTGTAAAACAATAGTTAAAAGATGCAGATTCTGAAGCCAGACTGCTTGGGTTCAAATTACAACACAATTATTTCTGAATTTTATTACCTTGGGAACATCACTTAAGCTTTTGTTGTCTCAGTTTTCTCTTATTTTATCAGTTAAGCAAAGATAATAATATTACTCACCTCCAAAGATCACAGGAGTTCATTTTTGTTAACTCTAAAGACCATTGCTTGGAATGCTGTAAATGCTCAATAAGCCCTGACTATTACAGTGATTATTTCATGGAAAAAATAGAAATAGAATGTATTATGATTGGAGAAATCCAGGGCAGCTTAACTTCAACAAGTATAAAAATATCCTGATACTATCTTCCACTATACAGATAGAAATATTTAACTCTAGATTTAATTATAGTGCAGACTGTAGAGAGACAAGGAAAGATTAGGAATAAAGATAAATGAATAGGTTAGTGATACCATTTTCTGCCCTTTTCTTCTTTCAAAACTTACCCCAAAACTACCGGAAAAACAAGAAAGCAAAATAAAAACTTGAATCTTTCTAAATTAGAAGACATCTTAAACCCATTAATCTACAATATCTCATGACACAGAGAGAGAGTGGGAAAGAATAAATGACTCAGATGAGTGGGAGCAAATCAAATCTAAGAGTTTGAAAGTAGATCCACATGGGAATGCTTTCCCAGTTTGCAGGTTGCAAAAGGTTTTTGAACTGATGAGGGAGAGTAGTCTAGACTTGAAAACTGAGACGATTATGTGAATTTAGAATTAGGACTAATTGAACTAAATTTCTCACACTGAATTACCTTAAGAATCAATTGAGCATCTATGTGTCAAATAATATATTCTGTTTCATTGAGCTATATGTCTTTTTGTCAATATCATATTCTTTTGATTACTGTAGCTTGAAATGTAGTATTCTAAGTGTAAAATGTCTTGAAATGTATTCTAAGAACTCCATTTTGTTCTTTTTTGAAAATTATGTTACCTATACTAGATCATTTGCTTTTTAGAATGATTTCATCAATTTTTACATAAAAATAAAATCTCATTGGAAATAATAGGGATTATATTGAATCTTCAGATAATTTACATCTTAACAATGTTGATTCTTTTGATAGATGAACATAGTACCTTTCTCTATTTAGCTCTTTTTAAATTTCTCCCAACAAATTAATGTAATTTTCAGAGACTTACATATATTTTATTACCTTTAGATCTTACATATATTTTGTTATATTTATCCTTAAGTATTGAATATTTTATGCTATTGAAGATAGTACTTTTAATTTCAATTTCAAATTTGTTAAATGTAGAAACACACTAACTTTTTTTTTTTTTTTTTTTTTTTTTTGACAGAGTCTCGCTCTGTCTCCAGGCTGGAGTGCAATGGCACGATCTCAGCTCACTGCAACCTCCGCCTCCCAGGTTCAAGTCATTCTCCTGCCTCGGGCTCCCGAGTAGCTGGGACTACAGGCATGCCCCACCATGCCCAGCTAATTTTTGCATTTTTAGTAGATATGGGGTTATACCATGTTGGCCAGGATGGTCTCGATCTCCCAAAGTACCGGAATTACAGACGTGAGCCACCGCACACAGCCACAATAACATTTTATATTTAAATTTTACCTTAAAGTACCTAATATTAATTTTAGTATTTGAATTTTTGTGCATTCTGTAGGCTCTTCTATATGTTCAATCATATAATCAGTTCAGTTCTGTTGCTGTCTGTATATCTTTTGTATTTTTTTACCCAATTTCATTGCATTGCCTAGGCCTTCTGGTAAAATGTTGGATACAAATAGTAAGACTAATCATCCTTTTTTGTTCCTGAATTTAAAGTAGAAGCTTTCAGTTTTTTATCATTAGCTTTAGATTACTCATAAATTATCTTTTGTTTTTTTTAACACAAGGTCTTGTTCTGTCTCCCAGGCTGGAGTCTTCCAGGTTCAAGCCATTCTCCCACCTCAGCCTCCCGAGTAGCTTGGCCTACAGGTGCACACCACCATGCCTGGAATTTTTTTTGTGTGTGTTGTTTAGTAGAGATGGGGCTTTGCCATGTTGGCCAGGCTGGTCTGGAACTCCTGACCTCAGGTGATCTGCTCTCCTCAGCCTCTCAAAGTACTGACATTACATGCATGAGCCACTGTGCCTAGCCATAAATTATCGTTTTTAGATTGAAAAACTTTTCTTGAATTCTTAGTCTGCTGCAAGTTGTTATTATGAATGTGTGCTGAATTTTGTGAAATTTTTTTGTACATAATTATATGCTCTTTTTACATTTTTAATCGGTTATACAGTCAAATAATTAAATGAGTTGTGAATGTTAAATCTACCTTGCATTCCTGATATAAGCCAACGCATTTAAAAATTTACTTTGTTGGTTACTGCATTTCCTTGCATATTTAAAAGAAGTATTTGCTTCTCTTCTGTCACACAGTTAAGTTCTTGGAGTAAGTTGGATTCTTTTGATGCTTGATTTTGAGTTTTTAGGGCAAACCCAGAGAAGTCTTCAGTCCATGACTTATTTTGCCCCACTGACAAGGTGAAATTCTGATGATTCTGTTTGTTCCGTTTACAAATATTCTATTGTTCCAATTACAAATTGTTTTTCTGTGCTAGCTTGTGAGATCATTATCTATTTTCCAAGTACTCCAAGACATGAAAGGACCCTTCTGTAGAACATGATGATTTGTGAAATTTGATAGCTTAGATTAGGACAAAATAGCATAAGGTATCAGGCCAAAAAAAAGAAAGTCTTGTATTTGGAAAGGTTATTTATTTAATTCTATTTTATGCTTATTTTAAATATGCATTTAACTTCTGGATATACTTTCCTGGTTAATATCGAAAGACCACAATACCATGTAATGACTAAGAATCAACTATTATTTGAAGTGATTATCAACAATGTATTGTCCTCCATCAGAAATATAAACAAATATCTATTCCAACCTAAAATTTTTCAGATTTGATTTTAATGATTATACTAGAATATCTTGATATGATTATGCTAAAATGACTGTTGTGTACATGAATAATTTTTCTCATTACATTTAAGAAAACTATTCTCTTTCTCAGAAGAAGACTTGAAATAATTCAGTAAGCTACAGGAATTTTCAATATATGCTAGCCAATTCTCATAATGCTAACTGACATTTATTGAGCTCTTACTTTGTGCAAAGGACTTGGCACATATTATTGTGTTGAGATGGAAAGACTCTTGGAGTTGATACAAACTACTTGTCAATTTATTTTTGTCAATGAAAAAACTCACACACATTCTAAGCATTGGTTTACTTATCTTCAAAGCAGGAGAAATGACACTCCAGACAATGTGACCAGACACAGCATGTAAAAACCCCTTTAAAACCTTATGGTACAATATTATCCTTAAGGATGTTATTGTGATATGCATATTCCCTTTGACATTCAAATATTTTCAATGGTATTTTTTGTAATTTCATAGCATATTACTCGTATATATTCTTTATATATTTGTGTACACACACTTATATATGTGTGTGTGTATATATATATATTTTTTTTTGTGTATTTTTTTTTTGAAGACAGTATCTTATTCTGTCACTAAGGCTAATGTGCAGTGGTATTATCAGAGCTTACTGCAGCCTTCAATTACTGACATCAAGCAATGTTCATGCTTCAGTCTCCTAAGTAGCTAAGAGTACAGGTGCATGCCACCACACCCAACTAATTAAAACAGAAATTATAGAAATAGAGTCCTGCCATGTTGCCCAGGCTGATCTTGAACTCCTGGCCTCAAGTAATCCTGCAGCTTCAGTATAATTTCTTAACATATACTTCCAACTGGTTTTTAAGAACAGAAACAATAGCCAGCCTTTCCTCAAAGACTGAGTTTTATGTAAACTCCTCCTTTCATATATAGACATTCATGCACATTGCATTTTTCACAATTGTACCAGAATTCAGTAAATATGAGGGTAGACCTCGTTTTAATGTGATAACAGTCATAATTTGTCCATTTTGCGCTTAACAGTTTGCTCTTGTTCCAGTCTCCAAAACTCATATTTTAAAATATTGTTTAGCTAAATTAAATAGAATTTCCAGTTTTTCAAACATTTCTTATGTGCCACCAGTAGAATGATAGAGTGTCTTGCATTGCTCAAAAAATTACCTTAAATTCAAAAATCAACCCCCATGAGCTTAATTTTATCAAAGAAGAAATGTCTTGTCAAATACAGTCCCAACCAACATATTCAGTAGCTTTCAAAGTATGTTTGACATTGAGGACTGAAAAACAACATAGGAGTCAAAGAAACAAACATCGATGGCCTGTCAAATTTTTTGTAGACATGATGCTATTATCAAGGCACATCAGGATAAAATAAAATGACCTAGCTGACCACAGGCTTACAAATGTCCTGTGAAGGAAAGAAAAACGGTGAATCAAAAGGTAGCTTTGTTGCATGTCCCCCCAGGCCTTTTTATTGACAAGAATGACAATGGTCCCAAGATGCACCATTATCTATGACCAGCAAGCAGACATCAAATGCTCCTGAGCCGTATCTGTCAGAATAGAAAATTCTGCTCAAAACAGACAGGGCTTGTTACACTTTGTTCAGCTAAGGTTTGTCAAAAGCCAGGGTCACTTGTATTGCTCTGCCCTGAAGGGGAATTGTAAAAGGAGAGAAGTACATGATTTCTCAATGTTTCTTCTGCAAGGAGACTTTGAGTCTGGTTGACCAAATGTTTTGAAAGTCAAGTCATGACTCAAAGGAAGTAGAAAGGAAAGTTAATAGTCTGTCATTTATCTACTTAGAAATGAGGTTCACATGCTAAAAGGTTAGAGTTTTAGTAGATTCCTACATTTAGGAAAAATTTTTTGCTATGTGTGATTTGTTTTTACAAATTAAAAAAGGAAAATACTACTGCTATTGAAATTGGAGGGAACAAGTTAATGTGTTCTGGCCAAGTATTGTGAGCTAAGGCATTACGGAGTTTATTACAATCTGAAATATTTACACTGGTAAGATATTTCTCTAATTTGCTTCTTTTTGACTAAAGAAGGATTTTATACACAAATGTCCAGCCTCTGACACTTGAGTAAACTCACTAACTTGTGGAAACATCTGTTAACCACTCATGAGAAAATGCAATTTGGGAGTATTTCTGTAATTGATTAAAAAACAAAACAAAACAAAACAAAACAAAAAAAACCCCACACTTTTCTTCTTTAATAAGTTTGAGGGTAAAAATGAAGCCATCACAAAGACAGCATTTGTGAACAAAGGGATTATTTTTCCCTTCTTTCCTTCCCCTATCTTTTACCCTCTCCACTCCTCTCCCCTCTGCTCTTCTCTTTACTGTGGTACTTCTCAATTTGTAGCTTCGCATTTTTTCCTATGCCCAGAGACAAATCCAATTCTGATCAAACTTGTTATAAGTTGTCTTGCAAAAGATGCTATCACATTTGGTAATCCTACACTTCTGTAATTTAAAAACATAGAGTTTGCAAACTCATGGTCATGGTTGTTTTGTTTGTCCCACACAATCTTTTTCCAAAGTCTATTTTATTTACCATCTTGAAAAAACAAAAAAGCTCAGAAAATAATTTTAAATTCCAGATTTCTAGGAAAAAAAGAGGGAGATGGGCTAATTTGACAATGCATAATTTGAATTTCTACTTAACAATATTCTTCCACAGCACAGGGACTAAGTGTTACAGCTCTTTTGGAATTTATTTAGCAGGCTCTCTGGTCTTTACTGGAAAGCCTCTTAAAAAAACAACAAACAAATAATCAAACAAGAAAAAACCACAGAGACTGATCAACCTTTTAGTCAGAACATATAATCTCCAATGTATCATAGTTTCCATAAGGTTTACTTCTCTCACTCATCCCTAGGGGTTTGAATTGTGAGTTCTACTCAAATTCAATTAATGAATTAAACTGATCAACTATTTTTCTTATCAATATGACTGTATAATTCTAGCTAATACCTTATTATTCAGAATATAATTACTCAATTGTTTCATGAGTGGGAATTCCATCTCCATCACTAGACTGTGAGCTTTGCCAGGAGCTAGACATATTTTAGACATTGTTTACTATTCACACTGCAGTAGTGCCTGGTACAGTGTGACGTTCAACGAACGCTTCTGCAGAAAGAAAAGAAGGTAGGAAGGAAAAAGGAAGGAAGATAACATTTTGAATTAAAAAATGAATCTTTTCATTGTTTCCATTTCCAATAGTACCAATCGTGCTGTGGACACTTAAATAAGAATCTTCGTTCAACTGGCTAAACAGAAAAAAACAAAATATGGGCCTTAGAATTATATATCACCTTGGCAACATTACAGTGAAGCTCACATGAGATCCTGTAAATATTTGTCCAATTCATTCTAGAAAAGCTTCAGGATAATGATTGGTAATACATGTTTTTCTTGATGGAACTTTATTTCCAATAATGTGCCAGGTCATCCATCAGACTTAACCATTTCCCAAGTGTACTGCAAAAAACTACTATCCCACCCTAACCTTAAGGCAGGAAAATGTTTCTGTGGTGAAATAAAAATTCCTCATGACTTAGTATACCTTTTAATTACTGATGACTTTAAAAATTTCTATACCCAATATTTCATTCCTCTCTATTTCTAGAAAAAAAAGTGCTAGATTTAGAGTCAGCAGCCCTTCAGTTCAAGTCCTAAATCTGCCATTTATTAGCAGTACAGTAATATAGTCAACAATCACTTAACCCTGATATACCTCTTTATTTCCATCAGTAAAGTGGAGTCAAAAACACTTCCATCACTTCCATCACAATATTGTAAAAACTCAGTTATAAGTGCTATGTAAAAAATGTAAACAAGTTTTTAAAAAAATCTATAGACATTACTTAAATAAGAAACAAAAAATTTGAGAACAAGCTCCTGCCTTTATAACAAACTATACAATTCAATCTTTTCTGTTTCACCCAACTTGGCAATGACAATTGATTTAACCAGTCAATTAATCTGATTACCAATTTGACTGAATTAAGCAATTAATTCCGTAACAGAGTCAAACAATTGATCAGTTCGTGTTAGCAGAGAAATGCAAAGTATTAAAAATGGTGGTTAAGGATAAACTAGAGTAATTTTCTCATTAATTTATTTCTAATTTGAGACTTGCTCAAGTAAAATTGTACTGTGTCCCTGAAAGTACAAAAGTTCCTCTGGGTACACAGAATTCTAATCACACAATAGCAACCTTGTCCAGTCAGTCTCAGTAATGATTTCTCTCACTTTACCCTGACACACCTTTGAAATTTCTATTCAATTTTCTTGAACAAAATTAGATAACTGACTCTATGAAACTTTTAAAGACCTTTTCAGTGGAACACTCTCTTCACATTACTCTATTCATTATTACAGCTTTTTATTGATTACATACTAATTATCTGTTTATGTGGTCACCTGTGGTAAAATTGTGAGCACATTAAACGCAGACTGTGTGGTCTTCATGTTGGAACCAAAATTCTAGCATAGCATCTGAATTTTTCCTGGATTCAGTAAACATTTGTTGAAAAAGGAATGTAAGAGTTATTGTACTACTAATCAACATATAAATCAATTTCTGAACAAAGAGAGGAAATAGAATACACGAAGGAGGATGATGTGTTGGGGCTTTAATTGAGTTCTTGCCCCTTCTCCCCATTCAATGTCCTCTTAGAGCATCTTAGAGTGTCCTACTTAGAGAGTACTTAGAGAGTACATTTCCCTTCTGTCTACCTTAGAGATAGTTAATTTTTTAATGTATTTTCCTCAGAAATGCTCGAAACTAGAAGAAGCTGAGAGCTAGGATTTAGATGATGTGAATATAGACTGCTGGAATAGAGGCTATAGCAAAGCTGGAAATCTCACCAACAAAAGGTTGCACACTATTGAAACTGGCCCAATAGTCTCATACAAATAATATTTATGTTTTTTTGAATAGACATAGCAATTGACCTTCTCTTGTTTTAAAACTTGAAACTGACATTTGTCTCATCTGACTTCCTCAGGAAACCGCCCTCAGTGAAGAAACTAAAGCTCATCAGATTACCATGTCCAGAAAATGAGACACCAGCCCCCCATCCATCATGACTGCTTCCTTACCACTCCCTAATTCCTGGTTTTCTACCTTTCCTGCTATATAAACCCCACCATTTTACTTGGGTGGAAGATGGATTTGCTACTTTACCTCCTGTTATCTTTGGCTGCAGCACCAGATTAAAGCCTTCTTCCCTGACAATACTCCTTGTCTCAGTGATTGGCATTCTATGCCACAAGCAGCAGGACCTATACTGAACCCCTGGAGTTTTGGTGACATTTTGATTACCAGGATAAGAGACAGCAGCTACTAATGAAATATAAATCAGTGTGGCCAAGTATGTCATGGAAAGAAATGGTTCTTTGCTTAATCCAGGTGAAAGGGAAACTTCTAGAAACTTAAACTGCCCAAAGGGAGAAGGGAGGAAGGAGAGAGAAAGCATATTTGATTGGTTGAGTTTAAAAATTTCAATGAACGAAATTTAATCGTGGGAGTGATTTCATAAACTTGAATTAAAAGTTGAAAATTTTCATCTACTCATTGAAATGAGAACATCAAGAAAAACCTTTGCCTACATATATATAAAGTTATACATCCTTTTATACTCAGGCCTGTGTATTACTAAGACTATACTATTTAATTTGACTACTATACTTTATGTATAGTTTGGACTTGAAAGGAATTTGATGAGGTTTTGAGAATAATAGCATTAAATTTTGGTAGAAAATAACAATAGTTTTCATTAATTTGGACAATCTAGCCTTACATTATTCTCATAAGAATTGATTAATAGTTTGTGCTGTTTTATCATTCATAATTAAAGAGTTATAATGTTATAATAATTACTGTTAATATGGTATGTTTTTGTTTGGGGAATTTTTGAGGAAACAAATTCTTTGCATTTGATTTATTTAAAAATTCACATATAACTCAAGTCTAAGCTTAGATTGAGTAACTTGCAAACTGTGTGCCTTGAGCAAGTTGGTCAACAGGTCTGAGCTACCTTGCTTCCTTAGTTTGTGTGTTTGGGATAAATATATTTGTCCTAGCTCCCTGAATCACTGAAAGGCTCAAAACT
Organism: Macaca nemestrina; assembly: GCF_043159975.1. Classification (NCBI taxonomy): domain Eukaryota; kingdom Metazoa; phylum Chordata; class Mammalia; order Primates; family Cercopithecidae; genus Macaca; species Macaca nemestrina. Next base: position 44,033,541 of record NC_092135.1, read on the forward strand.
CTTAATATATGGAAAAGTGCATTGAAAACTTAAAAGCTCTACAAGTTATTGTTTTATCAATATGTTGTACTAATTTTTCTAAACATTCTCAAAGATACCTTTTTATTTTTCATTACAACCAAGTACTTCCCAATCATTTATTAAATACAGTCACTGGGCTATGTAAATAGGTCTGCTTCCTTGTGATATCTAATTCGATATTCATGATTTGCAAGATACTTTACTGTTCAATGTGTACAGTCGAAAGAAAAGATGATCTAAAATATGTACTCAATTTGTATACAATTTCAAAGTACATCATAAGCAAACTTGTCTTGGAAACTATTTTAAGGGCAAATATAATTTTAAATTTCACTACTCCTCACTCCTAAAACAACAACAAAATACTAGATATTCAGGATTGGGGAACCTCCTGAATGGAAAAATAACTTTCTAAATCTTAAAAAGTTCAAATAAGCAAAATCTAGGGTTTAAGAAACCCTGAAGGAGGCTATAGAAGGACTCATTTACTGAGAATTCTTAGTAATTACCTTCAGTTTTAGCCCAGGTTTTCTAGCCACCTTTTTTTCTTTACCTGTTTATATAGTCTATGAGATGGTAACAGCTAAAATATTCATAGGCACTGAGTTTATCATATAACTATTACCTAAATGAAAAGTAAGATGTAAAACATTTGTCAAAATGCCAGTAACATTTTCACAGAATTTGACATGTGACCTCAGTCATTATCCTTGTATATCCAGAAGAGTAACCTGTTTTCTGTCTTCCATACTTAATCCCAAGAAGCCAAATGAAAACAACTGTTAATGCAAAAGCGAATCCACAAATACAAGAATTCATGAAATACATGGCTTTTCCTTTAAATGTGTGATTCTAGAAACTTATAGTAGGAAGTTCATGAGAAACTCAAGAAATTGCAAAGGGTATCAAGATGGATTGAAGGCAGAAGATGAGTTGTGTTTAGGGATGTTTGCCACTTGTTTTGTACACTTAACTGCTGTACCAATATTTCTATGTCTATAGTAAAAACTGAATCTAACCAAGCTAGAATCAGGAAATCATGATCCTCACCTCAGCAGCTGCCAGCCAGAAGTACTTTCAGGAATAAGGATTTTCCTTTTTACTGCTGAGAAAAGAAAATAAACGTGGAATAAGGGGCACTATAAACCATTCTAACTGTGATCCCATACCTTACTTTTTGCCAAGATATATGAAGTCATTTATTTCTCATTTCTACTATTTGGTTTGAATTTACCTTTTGAGGAGTTCGTAGAAATGCAATAACTATAAACATTGTTCTGAAGGAAGAAAACTTATTTAAACTGCAAATTAAAAGAGTTTCTTGTGTTTCAGAGTTAAACTGCAGGATGTCATTAATCTTCTAGTAGAGCAGGTTTTAGCAGAAGGCACTGGTGAAATTTTTCATACTGTAATTTATCTTTTGTTCCATTAAAGTAGGAGGTATTTTAAAGCTTTGATTGTAAACATTCTATAATTCTTTTAGCCAATTTGGAGAAAAAGATTAAAATGATTATGGTTTCTTGTGGTCTCTTGGGACTTTTTGTTTCTGGGATTTGATATACAGTTATAAATGAAATGATAGAAGATAATATGCATGAAATCAATTTTATCTTACAAGACTTATCTAAAAATGAGTAATAAAGGTACTTGCTATTATAGTGAGTTGTCCAATAATTTATTCTGCAAATATTTATTGAGTACCTATTATACTCTAGGGAATATTTTGGGACTTCGCTTCATAAAAAAATTGACAAAGACTGGGTTCTCTTCAGAAAGTAGAATCGGAGAAAAGACATGTATGCAGGCAGTTTATTTTAGAAAGAGACCCCAAGGAAGGAGGTGAAGCCAATGCAAAATTCCATTACCAGTGAGTTGCCATCATGAGCAACTGCAGTTTGATTATGCTGAGGACACTTTGAGGTATTGTGTCAAATGAGGTTTAGAAGGTTCATGGAATGGAAAATAGAGCTTTTATCCACCAGCAACCATCCCCTATTAGTCAAAAGTTGCCCTATCAGATGTTAACTCTCTCAGAATCCTAGGTTAGCCCAGGGATCAGAATATCCAAGTAAGTTTCCATACAACTGTGTCATTGAAGCCCAGGAGACAAGATTTAACTGTTGAGGAAATTCTGGCAATAAAAGGGGGCAAAGAGTCTATTGATTATGTAAGCATGTTGCAAAAGATCAGGGAATGTATCTTTCATATTAGTAAATCTATTTACTTATTTGTTCACGATGCTTATTGAGTGCTTATTATGTGCCAGAGATAGTTTTATATATGGTGTTGTAGCAGTAAGCTAAACGGAACATGATCTCTACTTTCATTGAATTAAGGAAAGTGGGAGAAAGGAAAAAAATAAAGAAAACGATAGTTTATAAGATTATAATAAAGCAGAGTGGAAGAGGGAGCCTTGCACACTTCTGAAAAAGCATCATTTGTAACATAATTAGTAAGTTCACAAGTTCTGGTGTGAGGTGTCTGGAGTGTTCGAGGAACAAAGAACAAAGAACAGAGGAAATGTTGGGATGCCTTGAAAAACCTTTGACTTTTTTCCTGCATAAGATGAGAAGCCACCAAAGCATTTAGGGCAGTGATGTACATAATGTGGGTTATATCACAGAATGATGATCCTGTCTGTGGCATTGAGAATAAAGTGAAGTAAAGTACAAATATAATAGTGGTGAGAGTCCAACCAAGAGAGTTTGAATAATTGGAAGAGGAAGGTAGTGACAGAATTGATGGATTCTGGCATTTGAAGAGATATACAGCTGACAGGATTTGCTGATGGATTCAATAACAGATGTGAGAATTTTAAGAGGACTCCTAGATAACATGAGGAATATTTGTTTATTTGTTTGCTTGTTTTCTTTTGATTTTATTGGATGTATTAGTTCATTCTGATGCTGCTATAAAGAACTACATGAGGCTGTGTAATGTATAAAGGAAAAAGGTTTAACTGACCCACAGTTCTGCATTGCTGGAGAGGGCTGAGGAAACTGACAATTATGCGAAAATGCAAAGGAGAACCAGGCACCTTCTTCACAGGGCAGCAGGATGAACTGAGTGCAAGCAGGGGAAATGCCAGACACTTATAAAACAATCAGATCTCGTGAGACTCACTCATTGTCATGAGAACAGCATGGGAAAAACTGCCCCTATTATCCAATTATCTCCACCTGGTCCTGCCCTTGACACGTGGGGACTATTACAATTCAAGGTGAGATTAGGATGGGGACACAGAGTCAAACCATACCACTGGAGGAATGGAATTGTCATGTATTAAGGTAGAGATAAATGGATAAGTAGTTTAAAAGGGAGTGCTATTTTGGACAGGTGGAATTAAGCAAAACTCATTAGCCAAGCATAAAAATGCCAGGTATATATTTGGATATATGTAAGTCCGGAGTTAAGCACTGAGAATGGAGGGAGGGGAGATGACTTATCCTTCCCCTATTAAATGGTGTTAATAGGCCAAATAAGATAACAAATAAATATTGAGTACTATAACAACATGGAGATTGTTATTGAAAAGAACTTACTATTACTGAGAAGTTTGTTAGATAAGGAACACTTTTCCCGTGGAGTGATGGTCTTAAGAAGAGAAACAGAAGGGAAGCCTGGTTGGAGTATATTCAAGAAAGAAAGAGAGGATGAAAGTTTAGAAGCAGAATTATATGGAAAATGGGGAAAGAAATAGATAGTTGCAGGAAGGAATGCACGATCGAGAGATAATTTTTCTTTGTATAAGACAGAGGAAATACATATTTATATACTGATGAGAAGCTTCTATTGAGAGAGGAATAATTAGTCTTGCAGAAAAGATAGTGAGACTGTCTGATGTAGTATATTCGTTTCCTAGGGCTGCCATCGCACATACCACAGACTGGGTGGCTTAAACAACAGACGTTTATTTTCTCAACCTTCTGGAGGCTAAAAGTTCAAGGTCAAGTGTAGGCATGTTTTGTATCTTCTTAGGCTTCTCTTCTTGGCTTGCAGATGACTGTCTTCTCATTATCCTCACATGGTCACCCCTTAATCTCTGAGTACATGAGTCAGGTACCTCTCTCTGTCTGTCTCATAATCTCCTCTTCCTATATGAATACCAGCAGTGTTGGATTAGGGCCCACCCTAAAGACCACATTGCACTTAATTACCCCTTTAAAGATGTTATCTCCAGATACCATCACATTCTGAGGTACTCAGTGTTAGGACTTCAAAGTACAAATTTTTGGGAAATACATTTCAGCCCACAATAAGTAAATGGACTGAGGAATGAGTGAGGGGGAAATAAAATGTAATGCACAGATGGAGGGAGGGGACTTATGGTTACACAGATAAGCTAAAAAAGCCAGAGAATAAGATGCAGATGCCGTAGGAAAGTAGATAATGATGGGAAGTGTGTAAAAGTTTCCTAATTATATTTATATTTATTTTCAATGAAATTAGAAGCAGCAGTTAAGAATCCTGCTGAGAGTAAAATTGAGAAGAAGGTGCTGGAAGTTTGAGAAGTGAGGACAACATATAGTTATTTAGCTGTGTGGTAGAACAAGAGGAATTAAGAAATTCAATTTGAGTTCTGGCTCTCCTCTTACATATAGTACTCATGAATTTGAAGTAAGACCAGTCATGATGTTTTCCTTCACATTTGTTCAGCTTCAAAGGAACAGGCATGAGGTTGATATTGAATTATATTTAACCAGGGTTTGGATTTTGCCAGATAAATACAGTGAATGGAGATGGGCAAGGCAGTTGAATCATTTTTAATAAATGACGTTCTATGAAATCTAAACTGTTAAAAAAGAAGAAAGTGAGGAATGAAGTCAGAAAGGGAGAATGAAAAGGCATAGAGTCAATAGAATGTTAGTCATAGACTGGTAAAGAACTATTAGCGGTAGGTGACTAGAGTGAGTAGAAACTGGTTTTATTCTTGAAACGGAAATTTGGAGGAGTTGCAGTTGTTACTGATGATACCTCAGTTGAAATGAGGAGAGAAAGGCTGAAGATGGAGGAATGACTATATCTGTGGAGAAGTAAACGCCAAGGAACTTTGAAGCCAGGGAAGTGAGAGAAGCATCTATATCGATAATTCTTAATAATTGCAACAGCAATAGTATTGCAAAGAGTCACAGTAAACCAGAGTTAAAAATATTAAAGGGATGAGAATGGGTCATTAGAGTCTTAGCAATAACTGCAATAGGGAAGTGGGGGTTGCATTATTTGATGGCATGAGCTTTAAACTTTTTTTTCTTAAGTAAACAGGGAGACACAATTTGTCTCAAGTAGCAGTAGCAAGAAGCATCAAGAAAAATACCGAACTCACCACTAAGCCCAAGAATACAACCTGTGGTACAAGAGTATGACATGAAGACTTAGAGTCTCTTTCTTTTCCTGCTGCTGGAATTGTGCAGGCTGAGGAAGGGGCAGTGTTACAACTGGTTATATTGAATAAACATGGGTAGTTCTAAAAGGGCTCCTTCAAAGCGTAATCACTACATTTATAATAGATTCATCTTTACACTCCTTTACAACTCATAGAAATTTCTCAGAAATGCCTGCCAATAACTGACTTATTTGTTTGTTTGTTTGTTTGTTTGTTTTTTCCTTAATTAACAAGCACTGGTAGAGCAATTACTTAGTGCCAAATACTTTTCAAAATACTTGGTAATGTTAAACAGTTAATTTTCATAACAATCCTAGGATTGTTAGGCAGAGACTATCTATCTATAGATAGATATCTATATTGTCTCTCTGTAGAGAAACTATCCATCTAGAAAATAGTTATTCTAGGAGAGAGTTATTATCCTCTCCTTAAAAATGAGAAATCTGAGGCATAGAGTTTAAGTCAATTGTTCAAAGTCATATTTTAATGGTAATTAACATATTTTTAAAAGCTTAGTTTTAAGTAAAGGAGTTAAGTAAAGTTAAGACTCTGTTGGGGTTTTCACCAAAAAAGTTAATTGTTCAGTCATTATTTATTAATAGTGAAGAAAAGCTATCTCTAAAACTGAGCAGTTTTAAATAAATTTATTTGAATCGACAATTCAGGCAAAATCACTCATCCTAAATTATCAGAATGTGGCCTAAAAACCTGACATAAATGTTTAGTTTGGCCAAAAAACTCCCCATTTTTTAAGTGTCAGGTTTTCTCAGACATTTCTCAGCATACTGTATTTAAAAGAGTGAGACTAGATCCCTGACTCTACAGAGCGTACCTTCTCTTCAAATGCCATGTCAACAGAGGTGTGAACAGGGAAGGCAAAGAAAGTTGTGGAAGCACAGAGAGGAAAGATTCCCACCCTGGGGGTATTCATGAAGGTCCCAAAACGGAGGGTAATACTTGACCTCAGCAGAAAAGACAAAGAGATTGCCAGGCTGCTGGCAGATCCATCCAGGCAAAGCAAATTCAAGGGTCAAGAAAGGTGACCAGTTCAAAGATCACTCAAAGGCAGACCATGTTCTGGCGATGGTGAGATACATATGATGCCTGAGTGCAGGTGTCTCCATGAAGGATGCAGAAACAGGCTTATGAACAGGAGTGATATAATCATATTAACTTCAATAAAACACATATGACAGGACTGGATTGGAGAGGGTCTAGAGTGATGCTGAATTAGAGGGTGACCAGAGATAATCCAGGAGAAAAACCACCAAGCTCACTTGGCACCAAATTCCTCCTTGCTCTCTCTTATTCATTCATGTTGACATCCTAAGATCATACCTGCCAAATGTTCTCTCAGTACAGATTTTTGCATATGATTTGCCTTTCATATGTAATGCTTTTCCCTTTCTAGCTAACACTTACTCATCCTTTAGGCTGATATTAAATTGTCAGTTGCCCAAAGAAGTCTTCTCTGACCTTCCTGACTAGGTCAACTCTCCCTTTCATATGCTCCAATAACACCTCTTATTCTAGCAGTATACTCAAGGGTGAATTTATGTTTATTTACGGAATCATTTGATCAGTGTCTGTTCCTACCATTAGACTACAAGCTTCCAGAAGTTAGGGATTCAGGTCATGTTTTGCTTGTCTTTATATTCCCAGAACAATGCCAGGCAAATAATAGGTACACCAAAATATCAACTGAATACATGAAAGTTTGAACTAAGGCAATGGAAATGAGAAGTGAGGAGTAGGTGGGAATTTTGAAGTAAGTGAATGCATGACTAAGTAAATATTGCTTGATGCTATTTTAAAATTAACTCACATTGAAGAAGTAACTCTTCAAAAATTATATAGTGATATATCATATTTGCCAAGATTTGACAGAGAATTAGAAAAGAAAGCATGTGTATTCAGTTATTTGATCTGAAAAATTGAATAGACATACAATTTTCTACAGTGAATGAAGAAATTGTGGAAATGTCATATTTTTCCATCCTGAAATTTCTTCTCCTGCATCTTCTTCTTACACTATTGCCTTCTTGCTACCCTCATCTTATTCATATTTCAAGGCATAGCTAAAACCCATCTCCTTCATGATGTCTACTATAATATTCAATCAATATTGATTAATAGATTGCTACACTCAAACCCCTAGGTCTGGTTAATGTGTGTTTAATTATCTTTTCTCCATGATTTCACAGGTAAAATATTCACAACAGTAATAGATCTTATACAAGTACCAGCAGGAAGCTAACTGAATGATTGATTAACAACACATGGAGTCATTTTTTCACTCCCAACAAATATTTTTCCTGCTGGCAGAATATCTGTATTTCAAATATAGTAACATTTTAACTGTGTACCTTACCTACACTCTTTTAAGGACATAAATTCCTTGTCAAGTCAACCAATTGTTTTACTAATTTTATATTGCTTACTTTGACTTCCTATTTTTTTTTTTTTTTCAAAATTGTACGCAAGAATCAAGATCTGAAATCCTAAGTCCAATTTTAACAGCTGGTAGCTGTATCATGAAGCCTACAAGAAAAACCCCATAAAACCCTGTTTGATAAGATTAACCAAATTGAGCAAATCAGTGAATTGTTATGAATGGTATCTACATCTTTTTAAATCTGTGACTTATAAATTTTAATAAAATATAGGAGCTTAGTTTCATGTGATATTTCACCTAATTTCCCTACTGCTGCTTTTTCATGTGTGAAACCATTTTTCTCTGCCAGGTATGTAAGAGGTGGTATTGAGTAATACTTGTCTTCCATTTTCCATTAGTCAAATCATGTGGCTATTGTATTAAAAGAATGAATAAAATGATCTTTTTAAAAGGCAAATAAGATAAAATAAATCAGTAACAAAGCATTTTTGTTATTGTTTCTATTATGTCTTTTATCTTTGTACCCTTAGAAATGAAATTTGACATTAAGTGTCTTTTGTAGAACATATTTTGTTATTTCTAATAGAAATATTCTTAATGTAATAAAACCTACCAAATTACACATTTAAAGAACTGGAAAAATTGATTGTGCTAGAATAAAATAAATTCAGATTATCCAAAAGCTATATTAAGGGGCCACAATTTATGTAACAGGTTGAAAATAAACATATACAGAGTCTTATTGTGTGTGCGCACATGAGAGAAAGAGAGTGTGTGTGTGTGTGTGTGTGTGTACATCTATGTTTTAGGCATCATTGTGTAATGGATCAAAAAATTACGAGTAAAACAGTATAGAAAAATTGAGAAAATCAAGTCATTTCAGGCTAATACAGATAAATTAAAAAGCCTTTCATGAGAAAAACGTAACAGTTGTACAAGACCTTTTACACTCTTCCTGTTGGTCTTATCTGTAAATTGAGAAGAATAAAATCTGTCATTCTGCCTTGCACAATTACTGAAGATCCAGTAAAAATATTATGTAAAAATGCTTTAAGGCCGGGCGCGGTGGCTCAAGCCTGTAATCCCAGCACTTTGGGAGGCCGAGACGGGCGGATCACGAGGTCAGGAGATCGAGACCATCCTGGCTAACATGGTGAAACCCCGTCTCTACTAAAATATACAAAAAACTAGCCGGGCGAGGTGGCGGGCGCCTGTAGTCCCAGCTACTCGGGAGGCTGAGGCAGGAGAATGGCGTGAACCCGGGAGGCGGAGCTTGCAGTGAGCTGAGATCCGGCCACTGCACTCCAGCCTGGGCGGCAGAGCAAGGCTCCGTCTCAAAAAAAAAAAAAAAAAAAAAAAAAAAAAAAAAAAAAAGCTTTAAGTATCAGAAATACTTAGGACAACGGTGTGCTAAATACTATGTTAGTACGATGTAATATAATGCTAATAATAACAATATGGCTAGCATTTATCGAGAGTGATTTTCATGTACTTACTAAGTCCTTCATATGTATTTTTTCATTTAACCTTCACAACAGCCCAAGAAAATTCTTACTGTTATGGTCCATGTTTTAAGATGAAGAATTTGTGGGTAAAATAATTAAAGTACTTCCTTAAGGTCATACAAGAAGGAAATGGCAAAGTCAGAATTGACCCATCACTGAATGACCAGCAAGCCCAAACTCTTTTCCATTAGGCTTACCACTTCTTATCCCTATTGTTTTTAGTTGGAACCCTGCTCCCCACCTCCCTGAACTCCCATTTCACTGTGTATACCTCTTCTTCCAGCACTTGGCATATTGTATTTTAATTACAGTTGTGTCACTTTATGTTGGCAATATATTCTGATAAATGTGTTGTTAGGCTATTTCTTCACTGTGCAAACATCATAGAATGTACTTACACAAACCTACTTGGTGTACCCTATGGCGTACCTAGGCTGTATGGCAAAGCCTTTTGCTCCCAGTCTACAAACCTGTACAGCATGTACTGTAGGGAATATTGTAGGCAATTGCAACACAGTAGAATCTATATGTCTAAACATATCTAAACATGGAAAAGATATAGCAAAAATGCCATATTCTAATCTTATAGGACTACCATTGTATATGCGGTCTGTTGTTGACTGACAAGTTATTATGGGGCACATGACTTTATTTGTGTACCTACCTTCTCCACTGGACTGTGATCCCATTAAAAGCAATGCTGGAACCTCACCCATCAAGCATCAAGGAAACAATAGTAAACATTGGCTTAATGACTGCTTGAACTCGTTCTCATTTATTGTTTTAATCAAAACACACATCATCTGTAAGGAATAATAATTATCAAAATGTATTGGGTAACTCAAATATCCACCACAGTTCTTACAAACATTTGGTTTCAAAAGAAAAAAATAAACACAATTCCTCTTACTCTCAAATACTGCTTCTAAAATTTTCAATATTTTTGGCTGCCTTTGATTTGTGTTACTTATTTTATTTGATAAATTAGTGAATATATTAGTGATTTAATTATTCATTAAAATACATAAATAATATATATATTTAAAACCACATATGTAGTGCTCCTTATAAGTATAGTACTGTAAGTCTTTCATTAGTTTAACCCTCAAACCAATCCTATGAAGAAGGTGCTAGTATTACCTCTGTTTTACAGAAGAGCAGTTTAGCAACTTGCCATGGTTGTGCTGCTTGATGTAGAGGTACCAGCATCTAAACACCTGTCATTTGGCTTCAGAGTGTGACTCGTAACCATTTCACTATCATCTCTGTGTTTCATGGTATCTGGAATTCTGCTGATTTCCTGTAAGTCAGAGGGCTCCAGGTTTTTTCCTAATTTTTTTGGAGAATCCTTTCTCCACAGTAGCTCCCACTCTTTCCTTTTTATTGGGCATTTTTAAGGTAAGGTTTATTGAGGTATATTTTGCAGTTAATAAAATTTACCTTCTCTCAGGTTCATTTAAGTGGGTTTTGACAAATGTGTACAGTTACAAATCCATTGCCACAAACAGTATCTCCTCCTTAATAATACTCTTCATTTCCATTTATATTTCAGTTTTGTATTATTTTTATTTCAATTTCCAAACATTTGGTGCTAGTGCATTGTAACAATTTATTTTTGTATATGGTTTTATAGCCTGCAACCTGGCTAAAACCACAAATGGGTTATAACAGCTATTGTAGATTCTTATAGGCAATCATGTTGACTTCAAATAGAGATAGTTCTATTTCTTTCTTTCCAATCATGATGTCTCTAATCTTTTTTCTTGCCTAGCTTCACTTGTTAGAACCCTATTCAACACTGAATTAAAATGTTGAAATTAGACACTTCTGCCTCAATCCCAGTCTTTAAAAAGAAAGCATTCAATCTTTCACCATTAAGTATGATATACACTGCGATGTGTGTGTGTGTGTGTGTGTGTGTGTGTGTGTGTGTGTCTGACGTGGGGTCTCACTTTGTCACCCAGGCTGGCATGATCTCAGCTCACTGCAACATTGCAGCCTCCACATCCCAGGTTCAAATGATTCTCATGCTTCGGAATCCTGGGTAGCTGGAATTACAGCCATGCACTACAAATCCTGGCTAATTTGTGTATATTTTAGTAGAGACAGGGTGGTGTCATGTTGGCCAGGCTGGTCTCCAACTCCTGACCTCCACTGATCCGCCCACCTCAGCCTCCCAAAGTGCTGGGATTACAGATATGAGCTACTGTGCCAGGCCTGTAGTTTTTTCAATAGATTCTTAAATAAAGTTGAGGAAGTTCTCTTTTACTGATACTTTGCTTATTTTTAAAAAATCATAAACAGATTATGAGCCTTGACAAATGTTTTTTTCTGAAGTTATTGAGATGGCATTGATTTGTTATTTTCACCTCATGACTATATTGATTGATTTTTAAGTTTTGAGTGAACCTTTCATTCTTGGGACAAATCTAATTTAGATGTGTTATCTTCTCTATACTTTTCTGAATTTATTTTACTAATATTTCCTCAAGGACTTTGAGGCTACCTTGATCAGGGCCTTCCTACCCCTTCTAATGGGAACAGAACTCTGCTCTGTATTGGTGTAAATGCTGGGCCCCAGTAGGTTTTCTGCCGCTCCCACTGGAGCAGAGACATTTTACTTCCTGCTCTGAATCCAGAAGTCAAGGATCTTTACCTGGGCCTTGGAGCTCAGTGGATTTCCTAATTATTCCTCAGCAGTTTAATATTTTTCTTAGTTTGATAGAAGACTCTAGGAGATGTGTGCAACTTCAAGCCTGTGCCTCACCCTGGAAGGGACTCTCCCCTTGTCACCTACCTGTCTGTAATCATTCTCATAAATAATCTGTGGAGGTTAGAACAAGCTTGGAAATGAGTGCCAATCTAATAGTTCTTGGGGATTCTCCAGGCTTCTAATCTGTCACAGTAGATCACATTTACTATTTAAGAATTCAGTAATAATTTTCATTGTTTTCTTCTAATCCATGTCTGTGGCAACCACCTTCTCCTCCCATTCTCTGCCAAGATTAAAGAGCCTGTTTGTCTCATCTCTCCTTAGAAAAGCTTGTCACCCTTTGGAGTTCAGATCTACTGGTTACTTTACAACCTCCAAAAATAATAATTTTGTAGTTTATTTGGCCTTCCTTACGGATGGTGAGCAATATTCTCTAGCTTTCTACACCCTACTACCCTACTTGGAAGTAGAATTGTCTCCTTTTTTCTGTTTTATACTGAAAAGTATCCAAATCATATTTGATTTATACTTCAGACTCAAACTATAGCCTGGAGCTAGCAAGTATATCAAGACTGGGCAGAAACATAATTTTCTGACTTTGCCATTCTGATTCATTCAACATTCAATCAGAGTTATTTCACTCACTCCTCTGTTCTTTCGAAAATAATCTGATTCCAAAATAAACTTGAGCTAGAGGTAGTTACAGAAATTATATTCATATTTGCCATCTCTAATTTTAATTACTTCTCTGATAGAATATACAGAATATTGCATTATTAGGTTATAAATGAAATACAAACTGTAGTGAAATTAGGGTGTTAGCTTCATGTCTTAACTGAGAACAAAAAAACAATTGAGTCAAAAATATTATAAACAATTTTTGAACTCTTTATTTTCTTATTTTAACAACGCAGAAATAGTATGAAAATTAGTTTCAAATAAGTAGTGAAATAATTCACTATATTTTAGAAGTCTGTCTACATGTTTCAATGTAAAATTAAAATTACTGTATAAAATTTATACATAGTCCCATTTGACTCCTTGCGCTTCTTGTGCCTCAGGGTTTTCTATTGCTTTGGCACTATTATGGTTCCCTCACTTGCTCTAACTAAATTCAAGAACATATAATACAAACATCTGCTAATTTATTAAGAAGTTTCAGTTTTTTAAAGACAATACAACTATAAGGATATCACTTGGCTTAATGTGATCACTTATGTTAAAAAATATATACATACATATAACCTATGGAAATTAAGAAAATAAACCATAAAGAGATTAAGGAAAAAAGTTGATTAGCTCTGGAGGATTAAAATGAAAATGTGGATTGTCTGTATAATATTCTAAATTAATTAATTTTATTTTTAATAATTACATTAGAGAAGCCACCAATTCATCTGGAAATGATTTGTTCAGATGACTGCAGCATTTTGTCAGTAATGTTTTGAGTTATCTAAACTTACCTTCCTCCTTAAACAGTAAAGAGGAACAAAAGGCACAGTTGATTCCATTTTAGTCTCTGGATACATTTTTTATTCAACAAAAATTTCTTGAACGTTTATCTTGTACAAGTCAGCGGTCTGTTAGATATTGTAGATTTAACTGTAAAATAAGTAAGTGTAATTCCTGAATCCTGACTTCATTTATAGTTGTAAAATAAGTAATTGCAATAAATTTAGATGGCATATTAGTCTCTTCTTACATTGCTAATAAAGACGTACCTGAGACTGGGTAATTTATAAAGGAAAGTGGTTTAACTGACTCACTGTTCCACAGGGCTGGGGAGGCCTCACTCTGGTGGAAGGTGAAGGAGGAGCAAAGTCATGTCTTACATGGCGACAGACAAGAGAGTTTATGCAGGGGAATTCCTGTTTATAAAACCATCAGATTTTGTGAGACTTATTCACTGTCATGAGAACAGCACAGGAAAAACCCATCCCCATGATTCAGTTACCTCCCCCTGGGTCCTTCCCATGACACATGGGGATTATTACAATTCAAGGTGAGATTTGAGTAGGAATACAGTCAAGTCATATCAGATGGTTATTTTATCAGGAGAAATGGAAGGGATTTTGTAGGTGACAATATGGCAGTTCAGTTTATTCTTGGGACTTTTGAAATCACATGTTAGGTTTTACATGTTTCAGACTTGCTATTCTGAATGTTGACAATGGTGCACAGCAGATAAGAAACACACACAAATACATGGTAGAATGAAAATGTAATGAGACCAATTTGCCAAAGATAATTTACCAAGAAGTTCTGGGCACTCATTAAAGAGGATGGTTTTGCTGCAACGTTTATCTTCGTTTATATGACCTCATGTTCTGGACTACAAAAAGTCAATGAAGATTCTCTTTAGATGTTTTCTCCACATTACATTTGAAGTATGGGCTGCTGGAGATCTTGTAAGGCACCCATAGAAAGTGGAATCTTCCAGAGTAGATTACTCTAAACTCTGCCCTTTCCTTGAACAAGAATCTTTTTAAAAAGTAGAATTAAACAGAATCAAAGGTAGCCATTTGCATGTAGCAAAACATACAAGATATCTGTTAACAGTAGCATATAAAGAAGTAAAGAAACTCAAACTATGACAGTAATAGTAAAATTTGCTTAGACTTTCTATAAAACACATAGATCATTTAGGAAAGTGATTTACAAAATATGGTCCATTAATTACTATTGTCTTAGAAGTCTTATCATGTGGTTTTCAGCTGGCTTAACATTTTTAAAAGAAAAAAATAATTATTTTTCTTTACATACATTTTACAAATTTGAAAGACATAGCTAGTTGTAATTTTCACAGGAACTTCTGCCATGCTTTTTAAAGTTTATTTTGGACTGGTCAATGTGTCTCAACTTTCATGAAATAGAACAAAATATCTTTTCACATAACATGTCATTGTATGTTGTAATTTTAATTTTTTTTTTATTTTTAGTTATTTATTTATTTTTTTTGAGATGGAGTCTCGCTCTGTCACCCAGGCTGGAGTGCGGTGGCCGGATCTCAGCTCACTGCAAGCTCTGCCTCTCGGGTTCACGCCGTTCTCCTGCCTCAGCCTCCTGAGTAGCTGGGACTACAGGCACCCGCCACCTTGCCTGGCCAGTTTTTTGTATTTTTTTAGTAGAGATGGGGTTTCACCGTGTTAGCCAGGATGGTCTCGATCTCCTGACCTCATGATCCGTCCGTCTCGGCCTCCCAAAGTGCTGGGATTACAGGCTTGAGTCACCGCGCCCAGCCTGTAGTTTTAAATTTATAATTTTGGTTATTCTTATTGTGCTTTATTGTATCTGTACTTTATTAAAATGAATCAAAAATTCAAAAGTGGTTTATTAAATAGTAATTAAGTTGTTAAACATCTGAAAATGAGTTTTATTAGAAAGCTGCTAATTTTTTTCCCTAATATCTGTAAGGTCAATATATCACCAATTGCAAACTCACACAACAGTGAAAAAACGTCGTAGAAGATTTTTTATTATTTTTTATTATTTCCATAAAGTATAGAGATCTCTCTCATAAACCAAACTACACTTTAGAAAATGCCTCTATGTGAGGTGATGGACATGCTAATTAGCCTGGTTGTGGTGATCATTGATATAGGTACATGTGTACTTACATCAAAACATCATATGCACAAAAATATACAATTCCTATTTGTCAATTATATTTAAATAAAGCTAAAAATATCTTAAAAAGAAAGAAAGAATAGAAATATAAAGTAAAAAGTTAATGAAATTGATTTTCATTAAGAAATGAGAAAGCACACAATTACAAAGGTATTATCCAATATCATACTTCGTCACATCAATAAGATGTGGATATTCACTCCGAGAAAGCAAACCAAGTCATTGTTAATTTTTAACTGGATTATTATATTGGACATTGCATGATATCAATGTCTTTCAACACAGTTAACCAACTGTATTAGGCCCTTCTTGAGTGGCTATAAAGAAATAACTGAGGCTAATTTAGAAAGAAAGTTTGAATTGACTCACAGTTCTATACAAAGTACAAGATGCAAAGTGCTAGTATCTACTTCTGGTGAGGGTCTCAGCAGGCATACAATCATGGCAGAAGGCAAAGGTGGGGAGACAAGCATCTTACATGGCAAGAGTGAGAGCAAGAGTTGGGGCATGGTGCCACACAGTTTTAAACAACCAGATCTCTCAAGAACTCAGTCACTATTGCAAGGACAGCACCAAGAGGATGACTCTATTCCATTCCTGAGAAATCAGCCCCCATGATCCAATCACTTCCTACTAGGCCCTAACTCCAACACTGGGCATTATAATTCAACATGAGATTTAGAAGGGACAACATCCAAACGATATCAACAATTTAATTCAATTGTTTGTCAGAGCAGTTTGCTCTGTAGTTGGTCACATTTTTGATGTCCGGTACATATATGAAAATGACTCATCTACTTTTTCAATGTATATCTCAGAAAACCATGATACAAGAAAAATAGTAATTTAATTTATATTCTCAGCTGTTTCACAGATTAGAAAAGGTTGTTTTGAGTTAATTACTGAAGGAAAAAGCAGCAATGCACATACCTGAGCATCAATCCACATTCTGGGTTTAAAAAATAATAACATATTAAGGTGACATTCACATAACATAAAATCAACTATTCTTATAAGGAATAATTTCGTGGTATTTAGTATACTCACAGTGTTTTGTATCTACCACTTCTATCTACTTCCAAAACATTTTCATCACTCCAAAGTAAAATTTTTACTCATTAAGAAGATTTTCCCCCATTCCTCCTTCCCTTAAACTCTTGGTAACTTATAAATCTGCTTTATGTTTCTATGGATTTACCAATTCTGGATATTTCATATAAATTCAGTAATATGATATATGAGCTTTTGTGTCTGGTTTCTTTTACTTAGCAAATGTTTTGGAAGTTTCTTCATGTTGTGGCCTGTATCAGCACTGTATATTTTTATGGCTGAATAATGTTTCATTATATGCATATACACCAATTTATTTTTATTGATAGACATTTGGACTGTTTCTACCTTTTGGCTTTTGTCCATAGTGATGCTGTGAGCATGTGTGTACGTGTTTAGTACCTGCTTTCAGTTTATCTGTGTAAATTCATAGGAGTGAAATTATGGGGTTGTATGAGTAATTCTATTTTTAACTTTACCAGTTTTCCATAGTGACCGAATCATTTTGTATTACAGTCAGCAATGTACTGGGGTTCTAATTTCTTCACATCTTTACCACTATTGCTATTTTTAAAATTGCAAACAATCGGCCGGGTGCAGTGGCTCAAGCCTGTAATCCCAGCACTTTGGGAGGCCGAGGCGGGTGGATCACAAGGTCAGGAGATCGAGACCATACTGGCTAACATGGAGAAACCCCGTCTCTACTAAAAATACAAAAAAATTAGCCAGGCATGGTGGTGGACGCCTGTAGTCCCAGCTACTCGGGAGGCTGAGGCAGGAGAATGGCGTGAACCCAGGAGGCGGGGCTTTCAGTGAGCCGAGATCATGCCACTCACTGCACTCCAGCCTGGGCAACGGAGCGAGATTCTGTCTCAAAAAAAAAAAAAAAAAAAATTACAATATATAATCAAATCTTTAATTGATATCTTATTGTATTTTAGATTTTGCTTTGCTTTTTCCTTCCTTCCTTCCTTCCTTCATTTCCTTCTTTCCTTCTTTCCTTTTCTTTCTTCCTCCCTCCTTCCCTCCTTTCCTTCCTTCCTTCCTCCCTCCCTCCCATCATTACCCCTCCCTCCCTCCCTTCCTTTGCCTTCTCCCTCCCTCCCTCCGTCCTTCCTTCTTTATTCCTTTCTTCCTTGCTTCCCTTCCTTCCTTCTTTTCTTCCTTCCTTCCTTTCCTTCCTTCCTTCCTTCCTTCCTTCCTTCCTTCCTTCCTTCCTTCCTTCCTTCCTTCCTTCCTTCTCTCTCTCTCTCTCTCTCTCTCTCTCTCTCTCTCTCTGTCTGCTTTTGTCTCTCTCTCTCTCTCATTTCGTCTCCCAGGCTACAGTGCACTGGCATGATCATAGCTCACTGCAGCCTCAAACTCCTGAAGAGATCCTCCTTTCTCAGCCTCCTGATTACCTGGGACTGTAGGTATATGCTACCCACCACACCTGATTACTTTTTAAAATTTTTGTAGAGATGGAGTCTCACTATGTTGCCCAGGCTTGTCTTGAACAGAACTCCTGCCCTCAAACCATCCTCCTGCTTTGACTTCCGAAAGTGCTGGGATTATAACTTTGAGTCACTGTGTCCAACCTCATTGTGGATTTAATGCAAATTATTGCCATTTCCCTAATGTTAAATCATGTTGAGCATTTCTATGTGTGTTTGTTGGAAATTTTTTTATCTTCTTTGGAGAAATGTCTACTCAAGTCCTTTGCGAATTTTTAAATTCGGTTATATGTCCTTATGTCATTGAGTTGTAGGAGTTACAGTCCTGCTCTATATAACCACTTTTCTGTCAACAATAGACAATGCTACAACAGTGTTCCCATAAGATTATGATACCATATTTATACTGTACTTTTTCTATATTTAGATACACTGAGGCTTACCATGGTGTTACAATAGCCTACAGTAGTCAGTGCAGTAACATGCTGTACAGGTTTGTAGCCTAGCAGCAAAAGGCTATACCATGTAAACTAGTGTGTGTAGTAGGCTATGCCATCTAGGTTTGTATGAGTAAACTCTGATGTTTTCAGGGACTAACAATACAGTTCTCAGGATGCATCCCTGTCATTAAGTGATGATGATTGTATTTACATATTCTGAAAAACAGACCATTATTAGGTGTATGATTTGCGAATATATTCTGCATTTCAGTAAGTTGAAATATTTACTTTCTTTTGGTTGAATGACCAAACAGGGACAAGTGTCTTGAGTCCATCCTTCAAGCCATTTTGAGACAGGTTAGAATACACCTAAATAATAATTTAAAAGTAAAGCCTCTTCTGCTTTCTGTGGAACCAGGAATCAGGGGCACTTTAGTCTAAGTGGAGCTTTCTTCAATTAATATTGCATAACAACTGAAAAACAATAGATAATAAACAGACATTTGGATGAATTAGTTTAATGTATTACTCCTATGCATTGTTTCTGTCAAATCCTATTTATCATGCTTTCAACATTTATTGACAACTTCTGTTTTGTCCCATCTCCACATCCCTAACCAAGGACTCCATTGTTCTGAAGTTAACTACTACAATTGTCCTTCCCCGGAAAGTTGACCTGTCAAATCCATTTGCCACACAATGATCTAAATAATCTGTTTAATAACGCACTCTGATGTTTTTGTTCCCAACTCATTTAGTATGTTCTTCTTTCTCTTAGGATATTCTCAGCATTCTCAAAGTAATCTTATAAGAGCCCTAAATTATTTCACCTTGTCTTTGTCATTATTTCCAGCTCTTTGTCATTACAACTCACTAAAGCCAAGCTACCCTTCCTAGAAATTGCAAAGCTCTTTCCAGTTTCATTTGTACTGTTATATTTAGTCATGCAGGTTGGTGGGCTTCATACCTCTGGAAAGAATACCACATAAAGAGAACTTCCGGGGCTGATACCCAACTCCTTGCCCTGGAGTGGAGTATATAGAGGTCACGACCTTTCATGTATTATATTCTCTGCTTGGTATTTTTATGCTCATTCTTGTCCACTTTGTTGAAAGATTTCCTACTCATTCTTCTAATCTCAGCTTAAGTGTCACTAAATCAGGTGCTTAATAACATTTTTTGAAGGAATAAACTAATAATCATGAATGTAGAGTGTTCTAGTTAATAAAACAATAAATAAAATTTATTTAGCTTTTCTCAGCAATCCTGTAAGATTTGCTAGCGTTTGTTTGATTACGTTTTGAGACAGAGTCTTGCTCTTTCACTCAGACTGAAGTGTAGTGGCACAAACTCAGCTCACTGCAACCTCTGCCTCGTGGGTTCAACTTGTCCTCCTGCCTCAGCCTCCCAAGTAGCTGGGATCACAAGCATGCACCACCATGCCCAGCTAATTTTTGTATTTTAGTAGAGATAAGGTTTTGCTATGTCGACCAGGTTGGTCTCGAACTCCTGGCCTCAAGTGATTCACCTGCCTAGTGCTAAAATTTTTATTGTATCCTCATTTATATACAAAACTTTGAATCTCAATAAGTTTGTAATGGCCCATATTACTGACAGTAGGTAGACATATAGAATATAACCACTAAGTCTTCCAACTTAAAATTCTTATTTATTTATTAGTGAAAACGGTGCTTCACCATGTTGGCCACACTGATCTTGAACTCCTAACCTCAAGTGATCCACCTACCTTGACCTCCTAAAGTGCTGGGATTACAGGCATGAGCCACTGCACCCAGTCCCAACTTAAAATTCTTAGTTCTTTTCAGTAAATCAATATGGATTTTGCTTGGTCACATGCAATAGTATTTTCCAGTTGCATTATTTATAAAATTGTTTCTCAAACAAAATTATATGTTTCTTGAGAATGGGCACCATACAATTAATTTTAATAATATTAATTTTATGTATTTATTTCCACTTCCCTGTTCAAGCGATTCTCATGCCTCAGCTTCCCGAATAGCTGGGAGTACAAGTGTGAGCTACATTGCCTGGCTAATTTTTGTATTTTTAGTAGAGTTGGGGTTTTGCCATGTTGACCAAGCTGGCCTTAAACTCCTGACCTCAAGTGATCCACCTGCCTTGGCCTCCCAAAGGGCTGGGAATCACAGGCATGAACCACTGTGCCAGACCCTGATATTAATTTTATTTAATGTTTTAATCTTTAGTCTTATATAATGAATTAGAATAAAATTCAACAAAAGAAATCTGCTTTACACATATTATCAATGATGTTATTTATTAATACTGATCGAAACACCCCAACCTACTGTGATGAGCTTTGTAATGATACAATAATGCAGGTTATACAAAAAGTTATTTCTTAAAAATTTTACGGAGAAATGTACTACATAATTTTAGTGGTCAGACAATCTTTAAACACATAGCCGACACTAATTAGTTAATAAAATTTTATTGAGCTCGCCAAAACATTCTGTTTTCTGTTCAGTTCCTATGTTTTCAGAGGACTTTCCTGATTGGATCTTGCAATGCTACTGAAAAAATGGCTAATTTCTAGCATGTGGCCCAAAGCCATTCCACAAACGAAATACCAAATCTCTCTCCTTAATTCATGTGGAATTCCACTGCAGTAAAATATTACTCCTCCAGTTTTGAAAGTGTAATTTACATTGTTTTTGTTAGTAGAAGTTAATAGATTTTTAAAATATAAAATACTACTATAAAAACATTGATTCTAAAATTCATGATCACTAAAGAGAGCTGGGTCCCTTTTTCATGAAGGCCCTCAGCTTGTTTAATCAGTGATTGAACCACTGGACCTAGTCTTTTCAGCAAAACTAGAATTGCTACCCTATTTAGCTTATTGGTTTTTTCGGGAATTTGCATTGCAAGACATGGAGAGAATTCAAGTAGTTTCTGCTTGTCTCCCAACTTTCATATTTACAAATCATTTAGAGAGATTAGTCTTTTTATAAGATTTCTATCTCAACACAACAATGCTATCATGTTTTTCGCAAAGCTTGCAATAAGACCCTGGAGTTGGTCCCTTCATTCTTCTGCTTCTAAGCTTTTCACTCTGACTTTTCTCCTTCAGAAACAGCCATGTTCTAGTTGATTCCACTATTCACATCGCTGCTGATTTCTCAGCTCTTTACCATAAGCAATAAAAAATAAATTTGAAAGGCTCATTAGGTTGTTTGTCACCTATTTTAATTCTGTCAAGAACAAATGCTTTATTTTGATGTAACCACATGAAGTTTCTGTGATAAAGTACTTACGAACAAAATGCAACTATGGAGCATAAAGTTTTTAGGTATTTAATCAAACAGCTTAATAAAAAATATTCTCTCACTAACAGAGACAAGATTCTGATTACCTATCTTTGAGGAAATGGAATGTTTGAGAAAATTATTTGGTGAGCTTCACTATTGTACCTGTCACACACTTTTAATTAAAAATGTATTGATGCATGACTAAACTATGCTTGGTGAAAAACAGACCCACTTTAGTTCAATTGCAGTAATGTACACATAGTCCAATAGAGTAAACCCATGTGATTACAGCACAAAGACAGCTCCGGCACAGAGAGCCTCTCATGCCTCAATCTCAAAACACATGGAGATGAAAGGTGCCAAATATCACAAATCTATGTGGATGAAATCAACAATGAATTTACTAATCTACTCTAAATGCCTGTAATAAAGACATTTTACTTATCTATGGCAAATTAAATATGTGAAAAACTAAATGTGAATAATGATTAACCTCCTTTTTTCCCCTTTTTTAGTATTTCAGCACAATTTATTAAATCTATCTACCCTGACTATCTACAATGTCAGTGGCTGAAGTGAAATGCTGTATTTGAATATTTCATTCACTTATCGTATATGTTATGATAAGTTTGGAAACTAGATCTAAAATATACTTTTTATGGTGAGGGATTTTTTTTTTATAATTTTACTCACAAAAACATATCCTTTAACACTTTATTGCCCTGAGAAATGGAAATCAGAGACTAACATTGAAGTCATTAACCTTTATTGATTATTTTTGAAATAGAAAGGGTAAGGTGCTTTTAAGAATTTCCACAACTATAACGTAGAAAATAAAACCATAAAATAATAAATTATTCCAGTTTTGTCAGTTCTTTTATTCCTAAACTGGGACAATATATAGATCTAAAAATTGCTTTTAATAATGAAGTAACACAATGAAAATGACAATCACTGACTCAGAAATCTCTACAAGAACCCACTATCTCTTTATTATACTCATCACTTGGAAAAAGTTGAAAACAATTTACTTACTTCTTTACAGGAGAGGCCTCACATTTGTGTTTCTACATAGGGTATTTATTTTAATCCTCACCACACCATTGATTATTTTACAGGTGAGAAAACTGCCATTCCAATAAATGAACTGAAGTTCTCCACAAAGCTTGTGAGTGACAGATTCAAACATTCTGTCCTCTGAATGCAAATCTAGCTTCTTCTGACACTATTATAATTAATTATTTGTTCTTAGGTAAGTTAACAGTGCAAAAGGGGAGTTTACTTGGGGAAACTCACCAACATGCATGACCCTAATACATGCTATGTGTTTGCATACCTCATCTTACTTTGTTACTCTAATGTTTTAGAGTTAGCATTACATCTTCATTCTACAATAAGAAAATAAGTTAAGAGGGGTTATATCTTCCAAGGCTACTAGTACATGAAGAGTTAAATTTCTAATTTATATGTCCCTAATTCTCAAATTTCTGATTTTTTCTGCACTCACTTACAGAAATAACATACATGGAAGATAAATATGAGTATCCTACCATTTGGATGCTGGGAGGTGAAGTTTAATTGAAGTCTCTAGATTTGGGCAAATAATTGAAGGTGGTTGTTACAAGACAACTCACTGGAGCAACAATCCAATACACCAAGACAGCAGGGTTTGCAGCAAAGAAAGAGTTTAATGATCTCAGAGTGTCAAGGAAGGAGATGGGAGAAGACCCTCAAATCTATCTCCTTGAGGAGTTCTAAGCTGGGGCTTTTTAAGGGAATCATGAAAAATGAGGAGATGGAAAATTAGGGTCATTAATTGGTTGGGGTAAAGGGGCTGAAGTCATTAGGATATGAAAATTTCATTGTTTGGTGAGTCACCTCCTGTGTGGTCCTTCAGACCATCTGATGTCAGTAGTTTCACTGGTATACAGGACTTGAAAGAACGTCTTAAACGGAAAACTTAATGTTTCATAATGTTCAAGTTGTTACCTACAGAGCAGTTAAGAGAAACTGTAATCTAGAGTCTACATTATTCCAATACAAGAGGCAAGCAACTATGAGGAAGCTGTCAGGGAGCAAGCTGACCTAATGATTAATGCTGAGCATACTGTAAACTTGATTCAGTTTCTTTTCTCCCTCTCCCTTCTTTCTTGATTAATTTTATAAAGTAAATAGGGAAGGCTTCGTGTTTAGGTGAGAGAATAATATTCATTGGCATCTCACTACAAAGAATCAGGGTAATTATAGATACATATCTGGCAGCAATATAAAAGTTGATTTAAAAGGGCAGAATGTTGACAAATGATAATGAGGTAAAAGTTTCTGATGGCCAGATGAATTGGCAGAGTGGAAGTAAAAGCTATGATGGAGAGTGGTTATTAGGGATGTCAAATTGATTGGATCATCCTTGTACCCATTCAATGGCAGATCCAATGTTTCGGTCATTGATGAAAAGATGAGAGGAAAAAAAATGGCACAGAGAAGTAAAAGTTGGAATGCGGAGCAAAAACAGGAATAAATCTTGATTTTGAGCATAATGAATTTGGGATTTCTTCCACTGGGAGTATATTCCTCTGAGTACATTTCTATCCACTAACTTCCACTCTGTTCCTTGGCTACAAATCTCCATTTGTCCTTCTTGTATTTGGAGTTGAACCCGATCACTCTCCCTTATTACAAAACCTCGTTGCAGTAGTTCCTTGAATAAAATCTTCCTTACCATCTTTTAATAAGTTATAGAATAATTATTAATGGTTAGTAAAGCCATTATTTGATAAGAAAGAGGGAATATAGACATGGACTTAGCTTTGGGAAAGGTCTCTTTTCATTGGGAGGTAGAAGAGTCACATACATGGTCATGCAATTTGGTGGAGAATCAAGAAAGACAATATGAGGAAAATTAAGAGATGAGACAATTTCATTTCAAAAAATAAGACAGCACCAAATGTATTCCAGGCTATATTCTTATCTCTGGGAACCAGAGATTATAAGGGAACTTCAATATCCTCTTTCATAAAAACATGAAGGCTGATGGCACTGAAAAAAATATATAAGTTGACAGGATACTATAACATAGACTTCATGAAATGTTGCATTTTTGAAAGATGCAGTCGTACCGTATCTGCATTTTCAAACTTCTGACTTCCTCTGATATTTTCCCCTTCATTTCACAGATATCGAAAAGACTCTGTACATTTTCTTCAATAAAATAATTCATTCATCACACATACATTAGTTCGTTAATTAAAGATATACTTTCTGCTGATTTAGATGCTAGAGACCATAGAGTCAAGAAAAATAAAGACAAAATCCCTGACCTCATGGAGGATAGATGAGTTCTTTTTCATAATTAAAAATTTAGAATCTAACAACATAAAAATGCTACTGCAGATCCAAATCAAAGAAGCAATAATTTTTGAAGATGTTACTGTATTTCTTATTCTCTTTCACTGTGAGATACTAAAATCGATCTCAATAGGCTTTTAAAATTTTTTCTCTGATTCTACTAAGTCTATTTATTTAGCTATGGTTTAACTTTATGGGAACAGTAGAAATTTTATTTATCCATGCATTCTCAGGCAACAGGCTACAATTTGCTAAAGTGCCCTTGAACTAGGATTCTCTGCTCACTTTTATGGCAGGCAACATAAGAGAATGAGGTTATTCCCCTGGTAATAAGATTCATTGAGTGGATCAAGCAGCCATTTTGTTATTCGTATTCCTGAACCCAGGGCTCTTGAGAGGAAAGTTATTTTTAAGAAAAAGAGTAAAACACTTAAAACACTAAGCATGCTACTGAAAGTGTGTTGATGAATCTACAGATAAACATAATGTGAAAGAGATACAAGTAAATCTTCTCGAACAAATGCTATCGCGGTTATTTTACTCACTGGTTTGCATATCTCTTCCTTAGAAACATTGTTTTGCAAGGATTTTTTTTTTTGGCTGTTGCTTTTTATTTTGTTTTTAATAAATTACAACTCCAAATGAACACTATTCCAATAATCAAGGGAATTTGGAGTAATCAAGAGAATTTGGAATAAGCTTAACTTTCTTAAAGAACTTGAGAGCTATTGAATGATGCTGCAAGGTCTTCTCTGTTGCAGTCCTTCACAGAAACAGAGAATTGCCTCTAAACACACATGGAATCACTTTGGTTTGTAGCTCCACTGACCGATATTATTCACCTTTACTTATACAAACTCTTCACTAAAAGAGAAACAGCATGTTTTGAACAGCGCATTTTCAGTGTAGCATACTGGAAGAGATTTATTACTAGGAAGAGTTGAGTTCTAGGAATGCTGAAGGCCAGAAGGCAATGCAGATATATGCAGAAGGAGTCAATCACGGTTCCAGATGCCTTCTTCCCGTACGCTTTCAGGGCCTCCCCAAAGTAGCCATCTATTCAACATCTTGAGAGAACATGTGGCATTAAGGGCACCCTTATGATAAGAAATGTTATTTAGTAGACCTTTTCTTCCTCGCTGCTTCATTCATTTCATTCTTTTCTCATTGCTACTGTCTTAGCAACTGCAGGTTCACTTCGTCTTCTTCCACTGACCAGCCGGCTTTCAACTTGCTAGCATTCTGGAAATATTCATAGATGTCTAAATCCACATTCAGGTAGTTATGCTGTTATGTAGACCCAAACAAATTCTTAAGTAATTTCCCTAACGTATCAAGGAGATATCTTAAAATAATGCACCGAACTGCTTAGTATGTCTGCACCCTAATGTTCAGATTGTAAGCTTATACACATTTTCATTTAAAAAAATTTTAAAAAAATAGAAAGTCTTTCATGAATCATCATAGATCGCATGGTGTACATCCATTATGAAAAGATGTTAGAAAGCAGGCCTTTTTAAATTCTGCTTCCTCAAATAAAGGTCCTTCTCAGAAGAGAACTATTTCAGCACCAAGACACTGTATTCCAAGTGTTGCTCCAGTGGAGAGCAAAAATTATACTTAATTGGATTTTTCATTCATGAATCATATATCAGAAAGAAGACTCAGAACAAAGTCTATTATTAATGAAAACTAGTGACACATACAGTGATATAACACACACACTGTAGTGTAGTTATATACTCATAATTATGTAATTATGCTATATAAGTACACATACTAATATATATTAGTATAAATATATTATATAATTGTTTTTAGGTTTGTTATATTTAAGGAAAGATTAGTGAATCATATTCAGTAGCTATGAAATGTATAGTACACTTTAAAGTATCTCCTGATTTATAATTCTTAGGTCTAACCTTATTTCTATCTTATGCAAAACATGCCTTTTTGACTAGTTTCTCATGAATTATTAAATTGTGCAAAATATTTATCCTAACATTTCACTTATCTTTAATAGATCAAAGGACTGTTGTTGCAATCCCTTGAGAAAATATGGTACATTTTCATGTTACCTTCCACAAAACAAAGTAAGTGGTTTCATTTAGTTTCTAAAAAGCTGTCAATTTTATCAATGAACCTTGAATTTGTAAAATGTTTTCCCTCGGTTTAATTGGGTATGAGCCAAAAACAAGTTATGTGAGACATTTTCTTCAATTATTCACTTACAACAAATTTTTAAGTATGTATGTATGTATATAGCTCACACTATGTGTGTGTGTATGTGTGTATATACATATATCTAGAGAGAGAGAGAGTGAGTGAGAGAGATCCATTTATTACTGACATTCTTTAATTT
Source organism: Macaca nemestrina (assembly GCF_043159975.1). Lineage (NCBI taxonomy): Eukaryota > Metazoa > Chordata > Mammalia > Primates > Cercopithecidae > Macaca > Macaca nemestrina. The sequence goes on from NC_092135.1 coordinate 44,061,105, forward strand.
AAGGCAATCTCTGTGTATTCATCTAACATTTTCACTGCAATTTCTGCCTATTACTTACCAAAGCATTGGAGAATTGGAAGCATAGTCTTTTGATATGCTAATATAATCACTTTTTTTCTTAGAGTATAAAAATCACAAAGAGACCATGACTATACACATTCAGGATTTATCACCTACAACCCAGTACCTGAACCAAGCTAAGCCTTGAATTTTTAACTTTCAAGTGCCAAATATTCAAACTCATGTATTAATTGTCAGGACCCCACAGTTGCTGCCCCGTTAATGAGATCAAATTCTCCATGGTTCTAACCTTCCTTAAAATTGAAAAGCTTTATAGTACAAACAGGTTTGGGCATATGTAAATATGTTCTCTATTTGTTAGCCTGTCTTTCAATCTTATTTCAGGAATAAGTCACTCTTTCCACAAGCTTCTGTGACTTTCTTATTTCTGTCACTTCTCACTTGTTACTCAGAAGAAATCTACCCTGCTGAAATGTGTAAAATGTTCTTTATCTATCTCAGAACAGCTTTCCCTATTATTTGCATTTTTAAACCTTTTTTCTGAACACATCCAAGCACCTACTCAGCTGTTTCCAAAAAGATGTGCATTGGGGGACACCTTCTTTGAACCAGCAATGTTAGTAGTAAATGTCTTACCCCTCAGAGAATTTGCAAGTTCAAAACCTCATGGTATACATGGAGAGTTTAGATTATAATTTTTCAATATTCCTTCCTGTACATTTATCAAAAATGAATTTCATCTGCCACTGGACTGCTCAATTCTCCAGTATGATTAGAGCCATCTGGAGCATCTCCCAAACCTCATTAGTTGTTAACTAACCAAAATAGTTTAGTGTTGTCAGAATATTTCACCACTTCCCTGTTTATGTGGTTCTCCTCATCATTAGCAAGTACATTGAAATACATAGGTCCCAACACCAAAAGCCACCAATCTATCTTTCAAGTTCTCACACAAAGGAATATGCATGCTTTATCAATCAATGTTCCTAATCTCTTAGCCTCTTTTCCCAAAAAGCATATATATTGATTCATTGCCATGATGCCTTACACATATTCCTAAGAACTGGATAGTATACAGCTGAGTTAGTATGCTAGTAAAGAAGCAATATTTCATTTCCCGCTGACATTTTGGCAATTAGAAATCAAGAAACTAAGAACTCAGAGAAAAGACAAAGAACATTTGGAAAATAGTTCTCAAAGAATACTTGGCAGTGTTTCACAGTTTCTTTTCACTTCTAGGAGCAGCAGGACCTTCTATAAGACCTTGAAGCTTCTGTTTAGTTATGACTTTAGTTTTGGATATACATTAACTCATCTGACATGTATTGTTACTTCTTTTAGTTTATTTGTGATAATGTTAGCTCATGATATTATCATTTTAGCTAATTAATTGTTGTAAAATACTTAAATTATTTAAAATTTTATATTATTGACTTTATCACATTCTAAGATGAATATTTACCAGAAACACCAATATATCTAATCTATGTATATATAGATATATAATAACATGTACAATAAAATATATGCCACAGCATATATATGCTAGTGATACTGTGAAAAATATCTATATCTATATCCCTATTACCAGGGAATAGGTGATTCATTGAACTTATTTTGAAGAGATACAATTTCTCCTTTGGATTAAATAAATATTTTGGTCTTCTTGTTTTAAAAATCAATAAATTGTTATAGTTCTTAGTGTGTTTACAACGCATGTTTTTATTATGGTATTGTTTTTCTTGGATTATAATTTTCAAATTTTAGGAAACTCATATAACTCATATTTCTAACTATTGACTAATAATGTGCAAAGTTACACAAATATCAGTCCAATATAAATTAGATATATGATATAATACATAATTATATATATTCTATATATGTAATAATAAGAGTCAAACATTCTGCATAACTTATGCCTCCAGACCCTATGTGCACTCCTATAATGTATAATGGGATGACATAAAAATCAAATGCTTAAATGTTCAATTCATTTTTATGACTCAGTGAGTAACCCGTTTTGCACTATATGTCAAAACATGAATTTATATTACTAACTCCTTTGTATCTGATCTTTACTGCCACTCATTATTTACTGGATCATATATTTTGGCAATGATGTCTGATGGTCCTATTAAAACATGCATAGGTAAAGGCTTTAGATATTTTGTGAAATCTTAAACAAATACACATTAAAAATGGGTTAACAACACTGATGTACCCTTTATACGAGAATCATCCAGTGAAACAAAAAAAGAAATGAAAAGTAAAGCTAAACAACAACAAAAAAAACACAGCAATATTCTAGGAGGAAATGTCCTTCTTTAGAAGTCTAAATACAGTTAGTCGGATTTTTAAAAGGAAAGCTTTCAAAGTGCTAATAATATGCCACTTATTGACATGCACAGTTTAGTCAGATTTTTTCATTTTCATATGCATTCTCATTTCCAGCACATCCAATATGCACTGCTAACCTGTTGTCTTTACCTCCTTAATTATAAACCTTTGTAATTAAAAAAGTCAATCTTTACAATAATTAATTTAAATAATTTAATTTAATGAATGCTTCTGAAATGGAAGACTTAAAATTCCAGAAATAATTTTCTGGGGTCACTTTTAAAGTGGTGAATATTGTAATGATGAGTGCTCATAAATTCATTGTTCCTACTTCATGTATTTCCAACCATTTAATGTATTTTATAGCACTTGCTCTTCCTGTTCAATGAATGTGTTATCCTACTCACCTTTGGCCAGATGAAGGTAGATTAGTCATCTAGATAAACAGTATATTCTCTATTACAGACAAATTAAGAAGTCTTTTTAAAAGGACATCATATATGACTTGAAAGTTGTATGAATTTACCTTTTAAAAATAGCATATTTGAATTGTTTCTCATATTCAAATCTTTTCATTTGCTAAATAGTAATAACACTCCATCATAATTAGGGTTTCTTGAGGATTAAATAAGCACGTGTGTGTGTGTCTGTGTGTGTGTGTGTGTGTGTGTGTGTGTGTGTGTGGGTAGCTATCTATCTAAATTTTCCAAATTTCTACCTGTGACTATATAATTTATTTAACATTTTCTTTGCAGAAGCTTCAGACAGAAGACTCAGTAATGACTTCAGAAAAAGTCAATTCCGTTTCCATTTTTTCTTTTCACAAAGAATAAAGTATTAATATTTTGCTAAACTATCATAAAATTTTTTTTCCTTCACAGGAGTCCTTCAGAATGTGGGTGAAAGAAATACTAAGACCTTAATTGACTGTAATCCAGTTAACCAAAATCTGCATTAAAGGAAATGTTATGCCCTTCACTTCTAATGTTGTTATAAGAAACACAATATTATATAAAATATCGTAGCCTCTTTTATAATATACATATTCAAGTAAACTACCTGTATCTTCTTCATATCTTATACTGATCATTTAAAAACTAGAACTGTATTTAGCACATATAGTTAATATGTTAGGAAAATATACACATAATGCAATGGCAGGGATTGCTATGTATTTATATATATACAATAAAAAGGTAAATTTTAATACACAGATTTACTACCTGAAAATTCAACCTATTTACACCTTTTTTTCTTTCATCTGATTATTAGCTTATTTCTTGGTCTGAAATTGCACAATAAAGCATGTGATTTCAGCTGTATTAGAGTTGAATCTGTGTCATTATAGTAAGCAACTGGATTTCCTTTAACTTGAAGTCTTTATTTGTTCTCAGTAGTGAAAGCAATTTAAAATTTGTCAACAGTTTTCCATTTGCCTGATAAACATATGCATTATCCTCATTGAACATTATCTAAGTATAATTTTTATTTATTTATTTATTTATTTATTTTTAATTTTTTTTAATGAGGCAAGGTCTGACTATATTGTCCAGGCTGACTCCTGGGCTCAAGTGATCCTTCCAACTGAGTCTCTCAAGTAGCCAGGATTACAGGTATGTATTACCATGTCCTAATGTTTATATTTTTTACAACAATTTTAACTTTGAAATATTTCCGACTCCAGAAAATACACTCAGGTTTACCAATTGTTAACTTTTTGTAATATTATGTTGATGCATATGAGAGTTAATTAAAGTTGTGGTGATATTTTACCTCTCAATATTTAAGTATGTAACTCCTAAGACAATAGCATTATCCTGTATGAATGCAGTAAAACTTTCACAATAAGGAAAGTTAACATCTAGTATCTAATATATAGTAAATATTTAAATTTTCCCAGTTATCTCAATAATGCTTTTTGTAGCTGTCTTTTGCTTTGTTCTTCAGTCAAGGATTCAATCAAGGGTCATTTTGTGAAACTTAGTTGTCAGGTCTTTTATGTTAGAAACTAAAGGAGTGGGCTGGGCACAGTGGCTCATGCCTGTAATCCCAGCACTTTGGGAGGCCGGGCAGATCACCTGAGGTTGGGAGTTCGAGACCAGGATGACCAACATAGAGAAACTCCATCTCTACTAAAAATACAAAATTAGCTGGGCGTGGTGGCGCATGCCTGTAATCCCAGCTACTCGGGAGGCTGAGGCAGGAGAATCGCTTGAACCCAGAGGTGGAGGTTGCGGTGAGCCAAGATCGTGCCATTGCACTCCAACCTGGGCAACAAAAGTGAAACTCCGTCTCAAAAAAAAGAAAAAAGAGACTCAAGGAGTGCTCAAAAGCCTATCAGGCCATGTTAAAAGGACATAGAAAGATACCTTCTTTTATTGCTCAAATTATAAACAATTTGCTATGAAATAAATATTGACAGAATTGGATTATAAAACATTGGTTAAGTGACAGATCCATATGTCCTTATGTATTCTAAAAGACAAATTATTAAAACAGGAGCAGGTGGGGTACTTTACTTAACAAACAGTCTGCTAATAAAAGTAGAAGGAAAAATTGAAAGAGTAATGGAAAGTAATTCCCTTACCACAAATATGGATATGATTCCTTCAAGTAAAAATTGTCTATGGTTGCTATTCTCAGATAGTCTATCTAAGAACCATATACTCAGATTCAATGATCACCCCAGAAAGTGCATATTAACACACAAAGAGAAAAGAATTGAAGATTTCATGGACTACATAAACAAAAAGTTCAAACTTAGCATCAGCGATAATGGAACAAACTGACATCCTATGCCCTCTGATGTGATACTGGGAAGGACACCACATCAATTTAATAGCAGGTTGAATAAAGAATTATAATCTATTTTGCAATTGACAGTAGCATAACAGCCCAAGAAATTTATCAGAGATGGAACAACCAGCTGATTTAATTTATCATGCTCATTTTGTTATGACGGCATGTATATGGAGTCTAACTCACAATTAAAAAGGAAAATAAGACCCCTTTACTGGTTAAATATCTGGCTCCTTGACTGATAGGTTTAGTAAAACACTTAGATATTTCTGAATATGCGAGTGTTCTATATGGGAAATCAATCCAGGTGTGACTCAAATTTTCAGTTTTCCTGGATTCTTATTTTTTAAAAGGTCTCTATATAATGAAGTTAGCAAGTTATGTGATTTTTGAAATTAGTTTTATTTTTCACATAAAAGGGTAGAAATGTGTGATTTTGAATCATAAGCAATGGATGAGTGACATGATGCTTGCCAATTTGTCTAATCATCCCATACCATTTACATATTAACTTTTATAAAGATACTTGAAAAATAAATTGATGTAACAGATAGGTCTCCCTGTTTTTAAAACACACCAAGAGAGTCAACTACACTCATGTGATACATATTTACTATAGGAGGAAAAAAAACACCTGGTTTCAGAACAAGGTCATAGAGGTGTTACAGTCTTACCTCATCTACCTTTAAATGCCTTGTTTTGTAGGTACTCTTATTTTAGAGAAAAAAAAATAAAGAAAGAAGAACCTCTCTCTTTCCCAGGCTGTCTCAGTACTTTGGCAAGTTAAATACAGAAGGAATTCTTTTTCATGGTGAAAAGACTATATAACCTCATGAACACCAGGGTTTATGATGGCCTTCAGCAACAGTACTGTGCTTGGCGCCTCTATAATTTTATTTGATCCAGGGAAAAACAGCTTAAGTTATATAACGGACATTCTCTTCAAATTTCCTTTCTTTGCAGGCTTGCACGTGTATTGTTTTATATACGCCAATATCAGTCTTTGTGATTCAATGCTGCCAAAAATACTCTTTGATGAATGCTAATAAATAATATTACTCTGTAGTTTTTAAGGTTGGGAGTGGGAGAGAACAAAAGCCAAGTCTGAATAAATTATAGTCTACATTTGACATTGAAAATTGGACCAAATACGCATGACTTCAAAAGATGAAATCTGTCCGGTCAGAATATTTCCTTCTCCTCCTGTCCATGTTAATCAATGGGACCGCTTAATATAAAAGTCTTTATAGTGCATACCAGCAAATATGGAATCATATGTTACAACACAATAATCTATAGTTAATGGATGTGGAGGTTTTTGCAAAATTCCATGACATGTTGGAATGCATATTGTAGCTATGTTTCTTACAAATGAAATGTGTAGCACATGCTCTTGGGATTCTGAAATATTCATCTATTCTGGCAATAGAACTCCATCAAGACTTTGCCCTTGATGAAAAAAGGTAGAACTTTCTACTGTCTCTTTGTTAGTAACTAATTATAAAAGTGATTATAAATTATTAGCCAAGAGAAAAAAGACTCACAGATAATAACTAGTAACATGGTAAGTACTGATTTTGAGCACACCTAGAGCATTTCATTTCAAAATGGTATGGCATTATACTTTTTTCATGATCAATTTCAGGTATTCTGTCAAATAATTTGAGGATCCCCTGTATCAATCCTCAAGATCCATGAACATTTTTCAAAATGTGGCATGATAAGATTGAAAGAGACTTAACATATACAGGGTGACAGTATAAATTTTCATCCAAAAAGGGGTACTTTTGAAAGCGAAAGAGAATGCTATCCAGAAAGGACATGGGTGACTGCCACTATCCTGCAGAGGAATGGGACCTATGGCAACTCAATTAAAACAAAACTGAGGACATTAAAATGGGTCACTCTATCAGTGTCAGACCTGAGTCTCCAAAGACCTTTGCTTTATATTTTCTTATATGTCATGATATCAACCCAAACTTAAAATATCTAACATGACAATTATCTACAAAGTTGGCTTCACCACTGGCTTGCCTATTTTTGCCAGTGTTAACATCATTCTCCCAACTACTCATTTCCATAGGAAAAGAAAAATCTAATTTGGCATTGTTAATTTTCCTCAGTGTGATTGTAATTTGCATTGTATTTGTTAGGCAAACATTTATTTATACATATAATTTATATGGCAGATATTGTAGACATCTTCTAAGTCACCTTTGATATTGTTAGATTTCATAATTTTCTAATCTAATTTACTTATAATCATCTCTTATGGTAGTTAAAATTGGCAATTGCCTGAATGCTACTGAAATTTGGTACTTTTTCCTACGTTTATTGGCCATTTGTGTTTCCTCGTCTGAGAAATACCTGTTCATATCTTTTATCAGGTTTAAAATTTGTTGTTTCTCTTATTCCTATTTGCCATTCTTTTAATATTTTCATATTAATTATTTTCAATTATATGTGTTATAAATATGATTACCCCTTTATTGCTTGTGCTTTCACTTTATTCCTGACTTCAATTGAACAGAAGTTCTTAAATTTAAAGATGTCAAATTTGTCAATATTTCTTTTTATGCTTATTATATATTTAGGTATGGTGTTTAAAAAGTTATTTTGTAGCCTGAAATAATAGAAAAATTCATCTGTGCATTCTACTTAAATTTTAAAATATATCTTTAACTCATCTGTAATTAGTTTTCAATTTATAAGTGAATATATATTAGCATGGTGAAAGTTGAAATTTTTATCATATTGAGATATTCCATTCCATTACCTTGATATGTCTTTCTATGGACTTGGCTTTTTTAGTCCTTGGCAACATATTTCATAAAATTCTTCATATAAGTTTTAGTATATCTTTCATTAGATTTATTCCTAGAAATGCATTGGTTTTTGTTACTATTTCAAATTGTACTCTTCTTTTAATTATATTTTTTGTTTATTGCTGTTGAATAAAAGCATCATAGATTTTTGTATGTTTATCTTAAAATATATAGAATATATTACTACTAATAATTTCACTGTGAATTCACTTGGTTTGTGTATATAAACAATCATAGCATCTCTGTGTGTGGGTTTTTCTCTTAATAATTTGCCTGTACTTATTTATGCTTTTCTTTATTTTCTTTTTCCTGTGTTGGCTAGGGCATTTAGTATACAATTCGAAAAAGTAGTGATAATGAGTACGTTTATCTTTTATTTTAAAGACAATGCTTTGAATATTTTTGATTTAGAGTACTGTTTACTGAGAGTCTTTTGGTAGATACCTCAATAGGTTACTTTGCTAGAAGATGGATGATAAATAGGTGTTGAATATTATCAAATACATTTTTCTGCTTCTTTTGGATTTATCATATGGTGATTATCATACATTTCTCCTCCTTTAATCTTTTTATTTGGTAAATTAACATTATGTATTTTCTAATATTAATCCAACCTTTAAATTCTGGAATAAATTCAACTTGCTCATGTTGGATAATCATTTTTATGCACTGTAAGATTTGGCTTGTGAGTATAAAGACTTTTGATCTATATTCACAGCAGGATTGGCCTGTAAATTGGTTTTCTCATGCTAGCATTGTCTGGATTCAGAATAAAGATTATATTGGCTTAATAGAAATGATTGTGAAGTATTCTGTCTTGTTTATTGCATATAATGGGAATTATCTGTTTGTTGAAATTGTGTGAAATTTGCCTGTAAAACCATCTAGACCTGGGTTTTTCCAACAAGGTCTTTTCAATTACTTCTCCTGTTTCTTAACTACTTGTAAAAACGTTGAGGTGGGCTTTTTTTGTTTGTTTGTTTGTTTGTTTGTTTTAATTTGGTTTTGGTAATTTTTAGTTTTCTACATATTTGCTCATTTTATCTAAGTGTTTAGATTAACTGGAATACATTTACTAATACTACTTTTCACTGCATTATACAAAGTAGGTTCCCATTTTGTGATCCTACAATTGTTTATTTGTTCCTTCTCATTTTTATTCATTAATTTTGTAGTGTTTGCCTATTTTACTAGACTCCTCAGAGCACAAACTTATGCTTTTTTTAATTTTCTATGCATTTTTTTTCTTTTTAAAATTTCCAATGTTATCTTTACTTTGTTTTACTTGTCCTTAATTTAAGTTTATTTTGCTGTGTTTCTAGTTTCCTCACTTCTCTTGCATTATGTTAGGACACTTAGTTTTCAGGTTTACTTATCTTCAAATCCATATTTAATGCTATAAATTTCCATTTAATATCCCTTTTGCTAAATCCTCCAAGTTATAACATATAGCAATATCATAATAATTTATCACTAAGCATTTTTGTTAAGTGTATACCTAAGTATTTCTTGCTGTGATGATATTGAAAATGATGTAATTTTCTATTTCATTTTCCAATTTTTCATGATTGGTATGTACAAAAGCAGTTGATTTTTGTTCACTGATCTCATATATTTGTATCTACGTAGTTTTTATTTCTTTTTTGACCTTCTTATTTTGTTTCATAAGATATTTAGAAGGATTTGTTTACATTTCCAAACATATGGGTATTTTAAACTTTATATTTTTGTGTGCTCTAGTTTTGTGTGGGTTTTTTCATTGTTGAGGATGGATAAATGGCTATTCTTTATAATTATTCCAAACATACATGAAAAGAATGTATGATCTCTAACTGTTGCACACAACAATGGTATTTTTCTGTTTTACTTTCCAGTTGTTCACTACTAATATAGATGGATTGATAAGAAGATACTGATAGATGATAGACATATCAATGTTTCATCATGAAATATAATTGAATACACTTAATGAACTGGATTAAATACATTACTTATGCATTTATAATATGTATGCTCATGTACATATGTTTACAGTTGTGTTTATGTTAATCCACTCTAGGTCATTAAATATATTATTCAAATATTATTCTATGGCTCTATTTATCTTTTTCTGCCTAACCTATCAATGATTGAAAGAGATCTCCTGTAACCTCAAACTATGAAATTTTAACAATTTCTTCTTGTAGTTAAATCAAGTAATTCATATTTTGACTTTCTGAAGATAATATTGAAGTTTAAATTCATTTGTTTTCTATGTGAATGTCTTTAATAATTGTATAGTGAGCCTCTCTATCCATCATAATGATTTTTTCTTAAAGTCTACTTTAACTGATATTAATATGACTATATCAAGGTTTTGGCGGGAACCATATTTGTATTGTGTAATTTAAATAATTTTACTTTTAACTCTTCTATGTATATATTCTCAATAGCATATATATAACATATAATAGCATATATACAAATATATGTATACACACACACATACACACACACACACACCACACATATAGAGTATGCTACCCTAAGACTTTACAATGGTGATTATGACCTGCACTGTTTCTATTATTGTGGTATAATCTTCTTCTATTATTTGCTCTATTATTATATGCTTATTAACTTTAGTCTATTATTATAGTCTACTGTGGAATGGTATTATATATCTCCTTCTGGAAAGGCATTCAAATTTCAACCAACTAATCCATTACAAAGAAGTATGGAAGTCTATGTTTATGTCATATGAAAGTTCTTTAAATGCAGACTATTTTATTAATTTTTATGTCCCCAGCATCTAAGGCCTGTTTTACAGGAGTCATTTGTATGAATAAATGGGTTTTGAATGAATATAAATGAATAAAGGAGGTAAGAAAAGAAGGAAGGATAAAGGCAAGGGAGAGAGGAGAGAAAAAAGCCAAGAAGAAAGGAAGGAAGGGAAAAGGGAGAGAAGGTAGGAAGAAAGAATGTTCAACGTCCTCAAAAATCCTTATTTCATATAATGTATAGATTACCTGGTAAAATATGTAATACTGTAACACTGTATTTTCAAGGTAGTTGCTCAGATATAAGAGTTAAAAGTGAATAGATAGTATAATGACATTTTTATTGTGCATTCATTGGTTTTATCAAATGATGGTGCATATACCCCTTTGGACCTACCTCTGAATCACGTTAGTTAGAAGTAAGGTAAAGGTTTAATACATGCAAATTTGAGCAAGGTTTCAAAATAGTCTCATTAAAATGTAATATGTTATCTGTTTAGTATATTAAATCTACATGGAATGATGATGTATTGTGGGAAAAGCAGTAAAATGTCAGGTTTTTTGGGTGAATTTGTAACTCGTCATTATTACCCCTTTACTTACCTTAATTATTCATTATACCCAGAGCTAGTAAATAATAGTTTATAAATTTGCTGATAAAAAAGACCCATTGGTTAGGATATAGACCAGTTAGGATTACCTCTGTTTAGTTTAATAATAAATATAATCTCAATTTAATATATGATTTTAAAATTTCAAAGGTATTCTGGAGATACTACAATAATTATTTCATGCATTTGTGTTTTACTAGATTTCCTGTATCATATCTTTTAGGAACTGATGCCTATAAATCATATACAAGTGGACAGGATGATGTGAACTCACAAAAATATTAGACAGTATTAATAACACATTTAATTCATGCCTGTCAAACTAAAATAGAATTTCACCATTCCATCACTGTCAAAAATCAATTTAACACATTTTGGATGGTGATAAAACCTTATCTATTAAGTCCTGGTCGATTCTGCTGATTACATGTTGGGGTGTGTCTTGTTTTGCCATTAGTATTAACCTTTGGTTTTTCTTGAATCTATGAGTTGACAGTTCTATTCATATAGCTGGGACCCACCCTATTTTAAAGATAAATGAAAGTTGTCAATGGGCTAATAAATTCTAGATCTTTAAAGCCTATATCAAAAGAGGCATGAAAAAAATAATACTAGTGTTTCTTTGGAGTCTATAGTTTCAGCTCTTATTCTAAATCATATGTAAGAATTGGAATCAGGATTTCCAAGAGATACCTGTATGACCATATTCATTGCAACATTACTCACAATAGCCAAGATAGGAAAACAACCCAAGTGGCCAAGGACTGATGAATGGGTAAATAAAATGTGGTACTCATATAAATAGAATATTATTCAGCCTTAAAAACAATTCTGCCGTTTGTGGCAACAAAGAGGGACCTGAAGGATATTATGATAAATTACATAAGCCAGTCATAGAAGGACAATATTTTATAATTCCACTTACATGAAGTATCTAAAATAGTCAAACTTACAGAAGCAGAGAGTATTGGAGTGGTTGTTAGCAGTTAGGGGGTGGGGGAAATGGAGAGTTTTTCTTCAGTGGGTATAAAGTTTCAGTTATGCTGGATGAAAAAATTCTAGAGTTCTGTACAGCATCATGCCTATAGTTAACAATAGGGTATTGTGCATTTTCTTAAGAGGGTAGATCTGATGTTAAATGTTCTTAACACAATGAACAAAGAAAAAAGAAAGCAAAATGAATACAAGAAAATTTTAAGAGGTGTTGGATATGTCTATTATCTTGTTTGTGGTGATGGTAACCCGGGTGCATGTGTCTGAACTCACCAAGTTTAACACATTAACATAAGCAATTTTTTGTATATCCACTATACTTCAACAAACCTGTTAAGGAATGAATGAATAAATAAGTGAATAAAAGGCTTATTGAGGACAGATACAATTCTTAGTGCAATGCCTTGTGTTTCATAAGCACTCAATTACTACCATTCCAATTTTGATTCAGTTCACACATATTTTACCATTCTCTTATACTAGTCTGTTCAATAATTTAAGAAATACTAGTATATTTACCTTTAAAAGAACATTTTTAATTTATTGCAATTCCAAGAAATATAACCATAAATTTATAATCATTAGTCTTAAATATCTTTCAATCTTTTAAAAAATAGGAATTGCCATTAAAACACATAATAATAATTCCTGTGAAAACACTGACACGTTTGTAAACTGTTTTTCAGCACTTACTAATCTCATTTGTTTCTCAGAGCAACTCTGAGAGTTTGACTGGTGTCGCCAAAAGTTTCTATATTTTTCTGAGGTAACAGATATTCAGAAGAGTTACATAATGAGTCCAAAATTATACATACCTAATCAAGACAGGCCTTATGATTTGAAACCATTACACCTTTCACTACAATATGTTTATCATATTTCTCTCATAAACTTCAACAGTCTTAGAACAAACTGTTCCTTATACTATTTGATCCGGCATCCCGCAGTCAAAGTCTGTATGCCTCATTTTTCTTGAAAATTTCTAGAACCTATGCATTTATAGATAGAATTTTGTTGATTACATCTTGCATATTTATCACTAACAGTAGGGGATTTTATTTTTCATGGCCCCACTATCTATGACAATTAAGAGTCAAATGCTTATACAAAGCATTTATAAAATGTAATATATTTTTTAGGTTCTTTCTTCTGATAAGACAAACCTGAATTTTTTTTTTCACTAAAGTTGTAAATGTGAAAAAAAATATTGTTTTCTGTTCTGTCTTTCTTTTCCAGCATTTGTCTTTACAGGTTTTTCTGGAGTTTTGTTTCTATAGAAGCACTTTGGATCATAATTTATGAGGTAGGTTGAATCAGATAATAATGCATGCCATTTATACTTTATCATACTCACATAGCTTTATGGGTGTGTACCTTAGAGGCAGAGAGGCAAATTTTTATTAACACATGTTTATACATAATGGACCAATTGGGAAGTGGTAAGAAGTAATGGCTGTGATTTACATAGACTAAGAAATGTCTTAGAGCACCTCACCCTGTCTGGAGTCCCCACTGTGACAGATGAGCCCATGCCTGTGGGGGATGACAGCATGCTATTTATGGCATTTCCTTCTGAGACAATTAAGTAACATATGCCAGGACCATAGGGATTATCTTTGAGCTACACAGTATGTAACTCTATCTGAAGAGAAATATAATATTTTACAAATTTGACAAACCATAAGAAAGCTTAAATTGATTCACCCATTTTAATAAATACAATAACTTTTTTGTGCCTCAATAAGATTTATCTCCTGATAAGAGAATGTTATAAAACATTAACATATTATATATATGTATTATTCAGAAAATATGGCATATTTATTTTGTGAGAGTGTGATCTTCATAATGAACTCTTACATAGGCCTCTTATTTTAACAACTGCTTTATCTTCCTCTATTTAAACCAAGTCAAATGGAAAAGTTGGTTCATTGTAGAAATAAAAACTAATTTCTTATGGTGCTATTGCACTATTACCCTGCATGCTACAGTTTGGAAAAGACGATGGGTTGACTGGGACTAATGAGGGCTAAGGAAAGGAGGAATTAGATGTTAGGACCAATACACTGTTATAACCTTGTCCTCAGTAACATAGTGACTCAATGCAGTGCTGTGTTTATTGGGAGCATTTATGTGGTCCAAACTATGGCCTCTACGAAATTTAGGTTTATTGTTTCTACTTTATTATAGAAGTCATTGAGGTCTAGCGAGGTTTATTTAAAAATTCAAGTTCCAATGGGAAGTTGATTACAAATTAGAAATTACACATTAGGAAATGCTGGGATTAAAAGATCCACTACAGGTTATTTGGCATAATTGCCTCGTGAGGTTTACAGGTCTGCACAGTCTAGCTCATTTTCTTGGCGCAATATAGTAGCTCAAGAAGTATTTGTTAGATGCATGGAGAGGAAAAGTTGTTCTCCTGGATGTCTTCTCAGATTTCTTATCTCACTCAAGTTGATTTATGACCTGATTCTTCTTGTGTTTCTGAAGTTCATACTGCACACCCATGGCCTTCCACAAGTAATTATACTTGTAATTCTTGGTATTCTATGGCGAGGTGTGTATGAGGTCATCACTGGTAAGTGATTTCTATTATGGTCTAGTTTTTAAAGACCTCTATAAAGTCCAGTTTCCAAAAACAAAGAGGAGGGAGGGAGGGAGGGAGGGAGGGAAGGAAGGAAGGAAAGAAGGAAGGAAGGAAGGAAGGAAGGAAGGAAGGAAGGAAGGAAGGAAGGAAGGAAGGAAGGAAGGAAGGAAAGAGGGAAAGAAAGAGGGAAACAAGGACAAGTAGATGTGAAAAAGCAACTATAAAAGAATTAACTGACTTTCCTGGCAGCCCAAGAAGTTCTTGTTTGGTCTTTCAAATGGTATCAATTTGGCAGAGTAACTTTATAACAACTTTAAGCCTTAAGGCTATGTATACTACATCATTCCTTATGATACTACAGTGAAATGGTATTCCTATTTTGCCAGTTGAACAGGTGAAGGACCATGAGACTGAGTAGTGCAATAGTGACAATATTAGATTTGAATATCAGACCCATAGATCTTGCAGAGGGCTTTGTTGGGTTTATGATAACTTGATATGTAAGAATATCTTTATTTATATAGTGCTTTGCCATTGAGAAATTATTTCATACATAACCATTTAAACTCTGTCTCACTTTCTTTAGTAACAATTTTTTTTTGCTAGAATCTATGCAAACTTTATAATTCATCAAAAAATAAAGAACAAATTCCTTCACTTTGTGTTATTCAAAAATCCACCTTACATGCATTGTTTATTCCTCCCTGCCTTCTCCTATCCTTTATTCTGTCTTTCTCTCTCCTTTCTTCTACTCATATTTATTGAGTTTCTTCTCTGAGCCAGAGCCTGCAGTAAACACTACTCTCCTTCATGCAGGCAGCTCTGGACAGTTCCTCCTGGTCCCCTGAAATCCACACCCTTAGAATCACAGCACTCCTTTGATTCCACAATCCCAAAGATTTTCATACAGAAGAATAAGACAAAGTAGCATAGAAAATATTTATTGGCTAAGCTTCATCCTCACTGATTTTCATTTCTATATCTCCTCCCATCTCCAAAAGATGGGAACGAAAGAAAAAATAGAGGCAGGCAAGCTATATTTTTCACTCTAAGAGTACTCTAATATTAATGTACAACATCTATACTGAGAGAAAAAGAGAAAGGGGTGGTTATACTAAAAATCATAATTTGTTGAAAATTAATACATCAGGCAGTACGGTTAGAGAGCATTGTAGTACCTGGCACACTGGTGCAAATACAGGGTCTTTTAGAAGTAGGACGTCATGAATGTTGTCCCTCATATATTAACCACTTAAATAAGTGGATTTCCATCAATTATTTCTAATTATATGCACTTTCATCCAATTAACAAAAGCTGACAATGATGTAGTCTTGCAACATAGGATTTCATTTTCCCAGCATTTTTCACCCTTCATTTTCACTCTTTTTCAATAGAAGCCTTTCTTATTTTTAATAATTACTCCTGTGTTAACAAGAATAAACTTCCTAAGAAATAATGACTCAGTGACAGGCTAGATATAAGGCCTAGGAATCCTTGAATGGTAAGAAATATACAGTAAATATATTTGTTTGAAGGATATTTGGGGTTCTCAAGGTTGTAGGAAGACTGGAGAAACAGTAGTGGACAATGGTTAGGAAAAATATACCTCTGCAGGCTGTGAAGTAGGAGGCTCAGCTGTCAACAATCCACTGGGATGGATAGATCAGAACAGAGCCTTCCATTAATTATTAAACTCTTTTTCTGTTGAGTACCTTGCGATACAAGACCCAGTTAGGGTCATTCAGCTGATCCTAGAACAGGGTTTAGTGCCCTGGCTACCAAGAGGGGACAGCAAAAAGATTTCCCCTTTCAGTTTCTAAAGTGGGAGGGAGAGCATGGCCTCAAAGTTACTGT
The DNA here is from genome assembly GCF_043159975.1 of Macaca nemestrina. Lineage (NCBI taxonomy): Eukaryota > Metazoa > Chordata > Mammalia > Primates > Cercopithecidae > Macaca > Macaca nemestrina. Next base: position 44,077,898 of record NC_092135.1, read on the forward strand.
GGCAAGGGTACTGGAGGCAGGCAGTGACAAACCCTAAAAGAGAAAGACAGGTGGATACTAACAAAAAGTACTATTTATTAGAAACTATAAAAAATAAGAGGAATGTGAAGTGAAAGTAAACAATGTAATTTTCAGAGTTCTATTCTGACCTTGGGAGGGAGAGCATGGAAGATAGCAGAAATGAGAGATCATTAAAACAGTGTAGAATCCCAATTCAGAGTCAGCCAAAGACAACCTGTCATTCACAGTAGTAATTTTATTAACAATTAATCTGATATTTGGAATGACATGTTTTTAAAATTGTCACCAGATTGTTTCAAAGAAGGACTTGGGGGCCAGGCGCAGTGGCTCATGCCTGTAATCCCCGCACTTTGGGAGGCCAAGGCGGGCGGATCACGAGGTCAGGAGTTCAAGACCATCCTCGTCAACATGGTGAAACCCATCTCTACTGAAAATACAAAAAATTAGCTGGGCGTGGTAGTGCGTGCCTGTAGTCCCAGCTATTCGGGAGGCTGAGGCAGGAGAATCTCTTGAACCTGGGAGGTGGAGCTTTTGGTGAGCTGAGATGGCGCCACCACCGTACTCCAGTCTGGTGACAGAGAGAGATACTCTGTCAAAAAAGAAAGAAAGAAAGAAAGAAAGAAAGAAAGAAAGAAAGAAAGAAAGAAAGAAAGAAAGAAAGAAAGAAAGAAAGAAAGAAAGAAAGAAAGAAGAGAGAGAGAGAGAGAGAGAGAGAGAGAGAGAGAGAGAGAGAGAGAGAGAGAAAGAAAGAAAGAAAGAAAGAAAGAAAGAAAGACAGAAAGAAAGAAGAAAGAAAGACTCAGATCCAGTTTTGTGGTATCTCAATGCTTATTCACATTTCCCCAAGATAGCAGGCTCATCATGAATGACAGAACTTCTCCCAGGCCCTCTCCTCACTTATTCAGGGCTGCTAATGCATCTGTAGTCTCACTCGTTGAGTCCTCAAGAACTCCTTCAAAGCAGCAACCAAAGGAGATCGGCTGATCACAATCAATGAAGTGTTGGGGGAATGCACATAATAGGTTTACACACGAACTCAGAGTTTAGTTATTTTAATTAATTGACTGTTTAATAACTGGATATTAAACTAATAGTTTTTAAATAAAACTTTTCATTTTCAATGGCTATGTTGTAATTGTAATTAAATTTATTTCATGGGAATATTCAAAAAGCTTTCCCTCTTTATGAGCCTTTCTTTACTCCTGTAAACTGACATAATACAATATCTTTAGTTTCTAGAAACTTATTTTGTTTCTAGCCTATGTAAGCTTGAGTCAGGAAGTATACCTTGCTTATGTTGGCGTATTTGATTTCTCTCTTTGTCTCTCTCTGTACATACATATGTGCCATGTAAGCACATTGACATGTTGAAGAACTCCAACCAAATCCCCAATAGTGTTCAAGCAACAACCTATCACTAAAATAACAAAAATATTGGACACTTATGAAAAATTCTCAAATATCCAACAGTCTAAAATAAAATGACTGTTTGTAGTATTGAGAAAATTATTTATTTCTGTTTTTTAGGCAAAACATTAAAAGTATACAATGTGTAGAGAACGGTTTCTCTCCTACTCTGAGGATATGTACAGTGCTACAACCACATTATAGGGAAATTTATCAAAGCTAAATGCAATTATAAATATGCCTGTCACTTGACTCAGAAATTCTCTTTCTGGGAATTTATTCTACAGAAATTCTGTTACCAATGCATAAAATAAGAACATAAGCGGATTCACTAGGACATTGTCAGTAATATCAGAAACTGGGGAGCCACTGCTCTACCTCTTCCCCTAAGTGGCCTGAGGTGATCTTTGAAAAGGAATCTCTTGATTTGCAGGACTTCGCGGGGTTTTCTGTGTCAAGTGAATCATTTTCAAAGACCACCTCAGGAGAGGTAAGATTCAAATCATGTTCATTTAAGAACACTCGTGAAACTGCCCAGGCCATCAAGGATATGTATGTATGAAAAGCCACTACCTGACCTGAAAGATGTCACTTTACAGAAACAGCGTGTACCATTCCAACATTGCAATGGTGGAGTTGGTAGATGTGCCCAGGCCGAAGAGTGGAGCTGGACACAGGATCGGTGGCTTGAAATTTTGCTGCACATGCTTAAATATGCAGAGAGTTATGCTGAACTTAAGGGTTTACATGCAGATTATCTGGTCATCGAGCATATTCAGGTGAAGGAAGCACCCGAGATATGCCTTTGGATTTACAGAGCTGATGGTCAGATTAACTCATACGTAAAGAAGCCCTCCTTGCCGCATTCAGATGCCGCATCCTTACTGAAAAGAAACAAATTATTCCTAAACCAAAAGAGAAAGTTGCACAGAAGAAAAAGATATCTAAGAAGAAAATGAAGGAACAAAAACTTATGGCACGGGAATACATTCAGCATAAAATAAATGCAATAAAAGTGAAAAAAAAAAAAAAAAACCGTGGAAACAGCCCAAATGTCCAGCAATAAAGTAGTAACTTAATGAGTGTGGTATATTCCTATAATAAAATGCAGCTTTTAAAAGAAACGAAACAGACCTCAATGTACTGATTTGGAAAGATGGCCAAGATATATTACAAAGTAAAAACACCACACTAACAGTATGTATAATTATATTATATCATCTATATGGTTGTATATGTAAAGGAAATATTTCATAGAAATTTACAGAAAGCTAAAATAAAAATGCTCCCTGAGGAAAAGATTAAGTATATTTCTTCATTTGTATTGCTGCATTTTTTAACCTTTTCAACATATGTATATATCAACCTTACCTTTAGAAGAGTTTAAAGACAAAACAGGTATTATAGTGTAAAATGAACAAATCCGATTACAAGACAATGAACTCAATGTATTTCTAATTTTGTTAAAAAATAAGATTAATTAAAAACCTTTAGTAAGGTGTAATCAAAATTTAACAATGTTTGTAGGTGAGGGGAACTTGTTTTCTATGCTTCTCTTTATTTCTAAAAATCTACATAATAGAATTGTGCTGTTTTTATAATGATAAAAATACATAACAGCATATCCATGTATAAATGATTTAGGTATTATTATGCATGTTATTGAATTTTTTTTTTTTGACAGGATCTCACTCTGTCAGCCTGGAGAGCAGCGGTGTGATTATGGCTCATTGCAGCCTCCACCTCCCGGGCTCAAGTGATCTTCCCACCTCAGCCTCCCAAGTAGCTGAGACTAAAGGTGCATGTCACCATGCCCAGCTGATTTTATTTTTCTTCTTGTATTTTTGTAGACACAGAGTCTTGCCATGTTGCCCAGGCTGCTCTCGATCTCCTGGACTTAAGTGATCCATCCACATCGGCCTCCCAAAGTGCTGGAATTACAGGTGTGAGTCACCACACCAGTCATGGAATGATTTGTTTTAAATTTATTGTAATAATCCCATGGAGATTTTAGAGACCATTTTGATAACTTGTGATAACTTTAAATTTGTTTTTCTCAAACACCTATTTTAGTTTGCTCACAATATACACCAAGCCATTTACACAAAGGAAATCTCAATATTAATATCCTATAATGAAGGTCAACAACATGCAAGAATTTAGATTCTCGGTATGCTCAAGAAACTTGAAAATTAACTCAGCAATTTGACAAAAGAAAAAAGAGAGATTCTCATTTATTACAGCAAAATGGAATGAGAAGGCAAATATTTTAAGACAATGGTGAAGTCAATAGGATGCCAGAAAATGAATGTGTTCCTGTGAGTATTTTTCAAACACATGCAGCAATAACAGTGTGCGAGCATTTTTCTAAGCACATAGCAAATATTGAGTTACCTCATCCTTATAACAATCTTAGGAGTACATATCATTAAAATTTTTATATTTTATGAATGAGAAAACTTTGTTTAGAGAAATTAAGTAGCTTTCTCAATGTCAGGATTCAAAATAATAAAACACGTTTTTGATTGAATCAACAAAAGGCCATAGGAACCACTTTAAACAAAGAAGTATTAATGAGTTTGGTAACTTGTAGATACCATAGAGGTCTGCATGTACTGTGACGTTCCATAGGACAATATCTACACTTGGGGTCACTTAAGTTACCTACCTGCCTGTCTCCAAGTCCCATGCTATAAGTTTATCTGTCAGATGAGAAGTTTTCTATTAAATAATTTGTAAGAATTCTGAAAAGATTCTACCACTCTGAGCTATAATCTCAATATATTTCCCTTATTTAACTCAAGTTTCTTTAATGTATAGATTGTAAAATTGAGTGATTATTTCAAGTTTTGTGTATAATGATATGTCTCCAGGCCAGCTTCACTGAGGAGATAGTGAATAAATTTGATGTCTCCTCTCATCTTCTTTACTAATGTTGGCATTTCAGTCTTTTCCTCTGTTGTTTATTTGGTGTCACAGTTTCTCAGCCATGAGTTTTTAGTTAGAAGTCAGCTTGAATATGCCATTAAAATGTTCATTAAAAAGGTTCTTCTCTCATGTATATACATTTTTGAAAATTTATCTAGAACATTTGAAGATGGAAAGAAAATTTAAAGAAATTATTCTCTAACAATAAAAGTTAGTAACCATGAGATGTCTTAGTGTCCAGTGGTTTTTGCCATATTCTATTAAACTCACCACACAAAGAAATCTTGTTAATGTTTTCAGAAGAATCTCATTAAAATTATTGGTTTTAAATTTCTGGCAGAGTTACAACATGAATATATGTCACATACAGTGTCTTGCTATCCGGAGGAAAAACTACTTCTAATTTTTATTCAGATTCTGGTACATTAAAATAAAGTAGCAATTCATAGACTACATCTGATTATTCTTTGTCTCCTGCACCTTTTCTTGCTGTCTCTTCCCTTATCCCCAGTCTGGGTAAAACACACACATTTCATTAGTGAATTGAGCAAAACTACTTGATTTGAAATCCACTTCCTGCTCATGTTGGCCATGTACCCTTGGGCAAAGTTCTTTAACCTATCTGTGCCTCAATTCCCAATTCTATAAAAAGGGAGCCAGAATAGTATCCATGTCCAAGAGTTTCTGTGAGGATTGAGTAACTTAATATACATAATGTACTTACTTAGAAGAGTACCTGGCACATAAAATAGTTATATAATAGTTTGTCATTTACATTTCACAAAGATTAAACTTGTCATACTATAGTTTAACGTAGTTCTATAGAACTTATTTTAATTATTATTGTATTATAAAACCAATATATGCTTATACTGAAAACATGAAAAAATACAAACACAAAGATTATAATATCTTCCTTAGCTTTTTCCCATACGCAGGTAGAGTCAATACTTTAATCTTATTGTTTACAGGCACATTAAAAACAGCCATATGCCATTTTTTTCTGAGAATAAATAAGTACAACTTGAAAAAGACTTGGTTAAAATTATGAAAGGTGAAGAACATCTACTCCCACTCCACCTGATATGGTTTGGCTGTGCCCGTCCACCCAAATCTCATCTTGAATTCTCACGAGTTATGGAAGGGACCCTGTGGGAGGTAACTGAATCATGGGGGCAAGTCTTTCCCATGCTGTTCTGAAGATAGTAAATAAGTCTCATGAGATCTGGTGGTTGTATAAAGAGGGGTTCCCCTGCACAATTTCTCTCTATTTGCCTGCCACCATCCATATAACATGAGGCTTACTCCTTCTTGTCTTCCACCATGATTGTGAGACTTCCCCAGTCACGTTGAACTGTAAATCCATTATAAGCCTCTTCCTTTTGTAAATTGCCCAGTCTTGGGTATGTCTTTATCAGTAGTATGAAAACAGACTAAAACAGTAAATTGGTACCAGCAGAGTGGGGCGCTGCTGAAAAGATACCTGAAAATGTGGAAGAAACTTTGGAACGAGGTAACAGGCAGAGGTTGGAACAGTTTGGAGGGCTCAGAAGAAGACAGGACAATGTAGGAAAGTTTGGAATTTCCTAGAGACTTGTTAAATGGCTTTGAAAAAAATGCTGATGGTAATATGAACAATGAAGTCCAGGCTGAAGTGGTCTCAAATGGAGATGAGGAACTTGTTGGGAACTGGAGCAAAGGTGACCCTTGTTAGGTTTTAGCAAAGAGATTGGTGGCATTTTGCTCCTGCGCTAGAGATGTGTGGAACTTTGAACTTGAGAGAGATGATTTAGGGTGTCTGGTGGAAGAAATTTTTAAGCAGCAAAGTGTTCAAGATATGACTTTGGTGCTGTTAAAGGCATTCAGTTTTATAAAGGAAGCAGAGGATAAAAGTTCAGAAATTTGCAGCCTATCAATGTGATAGAAAAGAAAATTCCACTTTTTTGAGGAGAAATTCAAGGTAGCTGCAGAAATTTGCATAAGTAATGAGGAGCTGAACGTTAACACCCAAGACAATGGGGAAAAATGTCTCCAGGGTATGTCAGAGGCCTCTCCCATCACAGGCCTGGAGGCCTAGGAGGAAATGAAATGGGTTCGTGAGCCAGACCCAGGGCCCCCTTGCTGAGTGCAGCCTAGGGACTTGGTGCCCCGCATCTCAGCCGCTCAAGCCATGACTAAAAGGATAAAAGGTATAGTTCAGGCTGTGGCTTCCGATAGTGCAAATCCCAAGCTTTGGCAGCTTCCATGTGGTGTTGAGTCTGTGGGTGCACAGAGATCAAGAATTGAGGTTTGGGAACCTTCACCTAGATTTCAGAAGATGTATGGAAACACCTGGATGTATAGGCAGAAGTTTGCTGCAGGGGTGGGGTCCTCATGGAGAACCTCTGCTAGGGCAGTGCAGAACAGAAATGTGGGGTTGGAGCCCTCACACAGAGTCCCTACTGGGACACTGCCTACTGGAACTATGAGAAGAGGGCCACCGTCCTCCAGACCCCAGAATGGTAGATCACTGACAGTTTGTGCCATGTGCCTGGAAAAGCAGCAGACACTCAACACCAGCCCATCAAGGCAGCAGGGAGGGAGGCTGTGCCCTGAAAAGCCACAGGGGCAGAGCTGCACAAGACCATGGGAACCCACCTCTTGCATCAGCATGACCCGGATATGAGACATGGAGTCAAAGGAGATCATTTTGGAACTTTAAGATTTGACTGCCCCACTGAATTTTGGAGCTGCATGGGGCTGGTGGCACCTTTGTTTTGGCCAATTTCTCCCATTTGGATTGGCTGTATTTACCCAATGCCTATACCCCCACTGTATCTAGGAAGTAACTAACTTGCTTTTGATTTTCAGGTTCATAGGCAGAAGCGACTTGCCTTGTCTCAGATGAGACATTGGACTGTGAACTTTTGAGTTAATGCTGAAATGAGTTAAGACTTTGGGGGACTGTTGGGAAGGCATGATTGGTTTTGAAATGTGAGGACATGAGATTTGGGAGTGGCCGGAGGTGGCATGATATGATTTGACTGTGTCTCCACCCAAATCTCATCTTGAATTCCCACATGCTGTGGGAGGGACCCCATGGGAGGTAAATGAATCATGGGGACAAGTCTTTCCCATGCTGTTCTCATGATAGTGAATAAGTCTCATGAGATCTGGCGGCTTTATAAAGAAAAGTTCCACTTCACAAATTCTCTCTCTTTGCCTGCTACCATCTATGTAAGATGTGACTTACTCATTCTTGCTTTCCACCATGATTGTGAGGCCTTCTCAACCATGTGGAACTATAAGTCCATTATAAATCTCTTTTTTTGTAAATTGCCCAGTCTTGGGTATGTCTATCAGCAGCATGAAAACAGACTAATACACCACCCATGACTCCTTCTTCTCAAATGTCTTAAGATTATCAGTAGAAGATATATGTGTTTTTTTGTTTTTTGTTTTGTAAATATCATTAACAGTCTAGGGAAACAAGTGGTGTGCCAAAGACTCTCCTAAATATTATGATGAGCTATAAAAGACAGAAAATTAAAAGGGATCCGGTAGAAAGAACAGAGAGAAATTACAGACCTTCGTATAGTACATATTGAAAAACTTTGGGGAAGGATAGAATATATCCAGAGAAACTAAACATGTGAAATTAACACATGCATAGAAAAAGATGGGCCTGGGAATAAATGAATCACTTTCAGTTCTGTATTCAGAAAAGCAGCACTGCTTCTCCAATCCGTATCTCATTATCTGCAAAAGAAATCGTCCACAGACGCACTGATCCTGAGACCTGTGTGGAAAGTGTAAATTGCTTCCCAGGTGATCACTTGCATGAGTGAGAGAGAAGCCTGGATAGTTACATATTTCATAATAGGTCTAAGGAAAAACAAACAAAAGAAAGCTCTATGAAGGAGATTAACGCTGATTTCCAAGAGCCAAATCAAGCCATCCTCACTTTAGAATCTAGGGAAGGACAGAAATTAGTGGCTATCTTCACATCTAAACAGCATAACACAAAACCTACAACTCCCCACTGCTCTCTTTATAAGGCACCTGTTGACCTTGTTTTTGGAACAGTCTATTTTGGAAACACTTCAATAAACTCCTGAAGAAATCAACACCACTACTCATGATAATTAATTGACTTCATCATTCATAACTACAAATATGTTGGAAACAAATCTCTGGAAAGAAAAGATCAAAATGAGAATATAGAATAATAGATATATGCAAAAGAAAGTAGGCAATAATTAAAAGCAAAATAATAGCTGGCATCTTTAGAATGTTTGAGGGGACATTTCTTTTCAAATAAGAACAGGCTGCTATGAAGACAGAACATTCAGAAAGCAAGGGAGTTAGTAGGAAATAAAAATTTCAAGAAAATCTCAATAGAAGAATGCACTTACTAGACAACCTAAACCTTTGTATTGAAAATGTTCCTTAAGTGTTGGTCGGGCTGAATTTAAAAGCATATGCTAAAAGATGGAAAAATAGAAATAAGGATCAGACATCTTATTAGGTAGCTGCTGGATAAGAACCAGCATTTTAAATCTTAAAATTAGGCGGCCAGGCACAGTGGCTCACGCCTGTAATCCCAGCACTCTGAGAGGCCGAGGCAGCAGATCACAAGATCAGGAGATCGAGATCATCTTGGCTAACACGGTGATACCCCGCCTCTGCTGAAAATATAAAAAGTTAGCCGGGCGTGGTGGCGGACGCTTATAGTCCCAGCTACTCGGGAGGCTGAGGCAGGAGAATGTCGTGAACTCAGTAGGTGGAGGTTGCAGTGAACCGAGATCGTGCCACTGCACTCCAGCCTGGGTGACAGAGTGAGACTCCATCTCAAAAATAAATAAATAAATAAATAAATAAATAAATAAATAAGGCAAATTCTTGTGGAACCATGATTTTAAAAGTAAGGACTCAGGCCTAATTAAAGTACGATTTAAAAGGAAAAACAAAATAAACTCATTTACATAAAGAATACAATAAGATTATCTCCTTCCGAATTAATATCTCTGAAATAATTAATTAGGATGGACTGTAGAAAGGTGAGAATATATATATAGAAAAGAGGAATGTGTGAAATCCAAGAAGCAAAACACAGTGATATCAATAAATTACTAAACGATTTTAGCATTTACAACAAAAGATGCAATGATTTTCTCCTTTACAGAGAGACTAGGCAAACATAATTGCCACAAATGAAAGACCAATAGCCTACTTACATAAAGAGTTTCTTAAATACAACGAAGATAAGGTGGCCTAATAGATGTATTTTTAAATGGTTAATGTAGCAATATACTTAATAAGAAATACACATGATGATAAATGAACATTTAAAAACTCAGTAATAAGATAATGCAAGCAAAAACAATGGCATTTCTTTCATACTCTTCCATAACATCGGAAAACATACATGTCTGTGATAATATCCAAGGCAGAGGGAAAGACATTCAATCTGGTGGGAGAAAAAGCTAGCTAAGATTCTTTACAATAGCTACCAAAATCAAGATAAATGTATAATTCAACCTAGAAACTACACTTCTATGCATCTGCCTTCCTAAGTATGCATGCATGTACACACATACAGATTTGTCCATTGATATACATAACCAAATATTAGATGCCACCCGAACATCTATGAACAAGTTAATGATTTCACTAATACAATATAGTAATCACAACAGCTGACGATCTATATGTATTAAAATGAAAATATCCTTAAAATGTTATAAGTAAATAAAAGCAATTTGAAACCTAGTAACTGTTTTATGATACCATGTAAGATAAGAAACATGGCTATAGTTAACATACTTAGATACTATCAACTAGTAACTCAGATCAACCTCTCGAAACAGGGAACATAAGTAGCACCTGCTTAAGCAAATAGGAGCTTACTACTCTGTTGTATAGAAAGAAATGCAGAGATAAAGTATTCAGTGTCAGAATAATATCAGCTGGACTCCATCTTTTTATAGTTTTTTTTTGTTTTGTTTTGTTTTCTTTTCTTTTTGGCCTTTTTCAGTGTGGCCCTTGGCATTGTGTTTACAAAACAAGCTGCTGCCGTCCCACCCTTCACTTCAGGCCTCAAGCATCTTGACAGAGCTCTAAGCAGGAAAAAGGAAAGACTTGTATAAAGGGGAGCAGGCCCACTAAGTGTGTCACATTTTAAGAAGTTTCTCCTAACCCTAACATAATGACTTCTGCTTATATTTATTGGCCAGAAGGACATCACACTCCTTTCTGAAAGGAAGTTGTGGGGGAGATTTTGTTTCTCTATTCTGAGACATCGAATAACAGCTAGGCAACCTGTAGCCTTCCCGTACATAGTATACAAGAAAATTAGAAGAAAATAAAGGTCTGGAGAGTTTTCACTAACAACATCAGTTGCATCTGGGAAAACACTGGGTTATTAGGGTTCGAGAGCTGAAAGGGGATAGGAAAGGTCAAGACATCAAGAAAAAATACTTTGACATTTTATGCTGTATGTTTGTTGAAAAACTTTGCAACAAGAAGAGATTTTTGTATTGCTTACATAAAGTAAATAAAAACTTATTTGTATTGTATAAAATGTGAAGGCTATAGAAAAAATCAAAAGTAGTAACTAAAATCATGCAAAATTCCATTGCATTTTCACAGGTGATTTTGTGTATAATTTTCACATTGTATACAAATACAACACAAACAGATAATGTACAAGTTGAATTTTATTCATGGTAAACACAGGAATGACATGGGTTTTTGAAAGAATATTATAGATACAGGTTCTTCCCGGCAGATAGTATTCACCACTTGGTAGTCTTTCCAATTAAAAAAACCCATGAACCCAATTTTCAATGAGTTTTAAGGATGTAGAAATACATTATTTAAGTCCCTTGAAATAAAAATCATCCTTACGTTACTATAAGTGGTTTTGCTTTGGGGAGATACTTGTTTGATAAATCCATCTATAATGCCTCAACTGTGTAAGTAGATAAATAATTTTAGTTCATAATTTAATAATTTGTGACTACAATAAATATTTAAAAAATCAAAGTCTCATGTTATCAAAATTTCTTACCCAGTAAAAAGAAATGTGTTAATGTTTAATATTATAATATCAGCTGCATGGGATATATAAAAGAGTTTTTTTTTCAACTTAGATTGTCATAAACCATTGTGGTAACCTTAACATAAACTATTAATCCCAACACGAGGGCATTTTTCTCCAGTTTGGATTGTACCCATTGGACCCAGTATAAAGGGTGTGACTAATGCATAAGTGAAGTATTATAAAGTCTCTGTCACCTGTTTCTTTCTATTTTCTTCCCTCCTACTCTTGTTCTTTTAAGACAATGGTTAAATATTATTTCTAAATATTTCTCTCTTAAACTAGTTTTATAGTCTTCTAACTTCATTTGAATAAGAGACATAAAAGTAAGAAGTGAGAATTGGAAAGATGCACTAAAACTGTATCATGTTTCCCTCTAACTTCCCACCCATCCTCATCATCCAACCAAACCCTTAACACAAAAGAAAAGGAGTGCAGGGACTTAGCCCAGGAATTGTCTCTCTACTGTTAGCCTGAGAGTGGAGGATGAATTTAAATCCAAGGGAATTTGTAAAGACCATGTATCTGGGTAATTTTGGCTCTGGCCATGTGTGGAAGAATGAACCTCTATGATATGGTTAATAAGGAATAGCTGTGAGTAAGAACTGTCTGATCAGTACTTGGCAAAGTAGCACAGACTAGGCAGTGGTTACACCATGGATTGATGTATTAATTAATGTTAAGTTAATGATATATTGTAACATTTTATTTTTCAGGTAGGAGGTATGCATCCATATGTGTCTGGGCCTGTGAACTGTTTATTTAGGGGAGACATAGGAAATTAAGCCATTTCTTTCTCTGTAGTCACATTAAAAAAAAAAAAAAAACCCTGTCAATGCAATATACTAGGAAGATATTTACCTCATATTTGTTTATCATAGAAAACTTTAAATTTGCATAGAATTTTCCTAAATATAACCACAAATATTTTATTTCACAGAACTGCAATTAATTGTTACAAATAGAAACAGTAAAGAAAATGACCATTTACTTTTATTTCTATCAATATTGTTTCCATTTTAATAATTGGATTTTAATAACTGGATTATTGTTGTTCTGTGAGATGCAATGTTCCTGCAAGAATGTTTTCAAGTGATTTTATTAAAAAGATTATAACTGGCTTAAGAACTAAATGGTCCATAAAATTCTTGATCAGAAATAGAAAACATTTTTAAATTTATTGATAAATTATGTTTTTAGCAGTGTTCAACATTTCGAAGAAGAATCTGAGGAATAAAATTATTACCTTTATTATTCATCGATTATTGTCTCATTTCTGTTTTAAAAACACACTTAATAATCTCACAATTAAGAAAAATATTGCCAAAAATGAATTCACTTTTTATCCTTTAAGCTTGGACAGTGTCTTCAAAATTTACTGTAAATATTCATTTAATGCTTTTTATCTCATAGGTGAGAAAATGACATACTTTGTCAATACTATATTTTTAACATGAGTGCAGTTACATCAATATTATTATAATTAACGATTACATCATGCTTTAGGAGGAAAGTACAGAGAAGGTTGGTATTAACATGCACGGTACACCATTGTGATATCAATACTCTTTTTACTGTTCAGATTTTTTTTAAGCTAATAGCTGTCAAAAATACCCATTATAGGCTAGTCTATAATTTGTAGAAGTCAAGTAATACATTTTTTCTGAAGGTATAATGGATGCTCCATGGAGCAATTATTTTAGAAAGACAACTTCATCTCAGCTGTCTCGTGCCAGCAGAACTATTTAAGAGCCTGAGATGCATAATTCAATGTGGAAGGGCTGGCTGTCAGAGTTGAGAATACCTTTAAATTATAAAAACTTAGCACCACGAGTCAGTTATAATTATAATGGAAATGTAGTTTTCTGTCATTTTATCATGGCAAACATCTCTCAAGAAGCAATTTTGCGTGTTAAAATATTTTGGCAAAGTGACTTTTGATTCCAAAGGGATACAGATTATCTGGTTTTATACCTGATTTTTTTTTTTCCACAAATTGAGTTTAACAGCCTGCACTGCTTAAGATGGCAAACATCAGAATATTATTAAAATCCCATTGGAAAATCTTGCAGAGAGACCACAGGCTACAGTAACTCACAAAGGCAGGTCAGGTTATGCATAAAAATATATTATTTTAATAGCAAAATATGACAGGCAGTTCTTCATCTGACATTCAATTATTTCACATGGCAAATTTCTGAGTATAAAAATGGTTGCCATTGCAGACAGAGTCTCTTTTCCTAGCAAATATTTCCATGATTAAAAACTAAAGTAAAGGGTAATAGTTCAAGATCTTCCTGGATTCTTAGGTTCTTTGCCTTTGATGGCTTCCCAAAACTTTCTGCTCTCCAGATGGTAGCTCTTGTCTTCCTCCTCTTCTACAAAGCTTTTATTATTATGAAAGATCAAAAGTAAAAGAAAATTGTTTTAAGAAAATGAGCTAAAGAATAAAAGCACAGTAGCATATATCATAAATTTCAAGTACTCTTGTAAATTCCAATAGATGGAATATTTAAATGAGTTCAGATTCCACAGTTCTTTCCTACCAATTTTGAATAACAGGACCTAACAGGACACTCAATTTTTCACACTGCCATCAAAAATAATTCCCTAGGACAATGAGTATATTTGTTAACTTTATGTAAGTTTTCTTTTCATGTCAGCCATGTTAGTAAACTAATATTCTTTTTTCCAAATAATTGGAATGAACTTCGGGTTCTTAATTTATTTCTAAAAATGAGTAGGCTGATTCAAATATTTTTGTTTCCCCAAACCATTTATTGACTTCCTATTATATGCATCATTTTCTCCTTTTTGTAAATCATAAAAATAATTTTCAATTATTCAAAATATTTAATTGTCCATTTTTAATAAAACCAAGTCAAGCCAAAACTATATTCAATTAAAGCAGACTGAGAAGAATGTGTTGCAAATCAAGCTTGATTATATTTTCAATTCCACAAATGCTTGTTGGGTGCAAAATATGTCTGAGGAATTTTCTAGACACAGGATTTATCAATAAAAAGGGAAGAAAAAATATTTTCATCATGTGGTTTATATTACTTATCTCATAAAAGAGAAAATCCAGCAAGCTAAACACAAACTTTAGATATAATATATTTAATTGATGTTCTTTTATTACAAGGCTTCAATAGTTTCTTAAAATGAAGAGATACTTCAATAAAATCAAGGGCAGTCTTATTAATATTCTTATTTTAAGAAGTATAGGAAAATAATTATCCTCACACATATAAAATCCCTAAAAATAAGGACAAACATATCTGAAAAAAAGAGAGTAAGAAAGGAAGAGAGAAAGCATACTTATTTATGCTAGTTGGTTTCACTTTTGTTATATCATTGTATCTACACAATAACATTGAGAAATGCTGCCCTCATTCTAAGGAAAAAACTGAGTAACAAAGAATTAACTTTCCCAACAAATTGTAAGTTTTTTTAAGAGTAATTAAATCTGTTTTTGTCAAATTCTTCAACTTCTACCAAATTAGTTTTAAATTTTTTCACAGATTAAACAACCCGAAATGATATTTAGAGGTACATTAATTCATTTCTCTGCCTCTGGAGATAATCTATTGTTACTAATTTTAAAAAATGAGTTTTCCAAGGAAATGATTTATAAACTATTTTATATTATTTTTCGTTACACATGGAACACAATCTTTTCTATTCTGCATTAATTTTGTACTTAAGCACATATACACCTACACACACATGCACACTGCTTAAAAAACATTCTAACAAGGATTTAAGCTGATATTGGAATGCCAGATTTTTCCCCTGCTCCTTACTTTGCCTATTGTAATTCAAGATGATATAATACTTGCAATCAGTAGCTGACTTTTTTCATACAGAGATATAAAAAAAGCTATAAATACTGCATTCTTCTTGTTCATAATAGTACAATCTTATAGACATTGTAATGCACCGATTTTTAAATCATTACCAGAATTAAGTGTATTTTGCTGAAAAATTGAACATAGTTACGGTATTATTTTATTGTATCACAGATGTAATCATTATCTAGAAAATAAGAAATAATGCATTACAGTAATGCACTACACATATGATTACTTTTAGTATAATGCAGTATAATGCTTAAATTAATTCCAAGCAACTTCCTAATTTTATTTCAGTACAACTAGATTGCAAGATACAGGGAAGAAGAATATAAAACATAGCCAATATTTTATTTGATTCATTTTGACTGAATCATGAACTGCTATAACACACGAAGATTCTGAAAACATTAATTGCTTTAGAAGTGAATTTAATAATTTGTCTTTACTGATCTCGGTGAATAAATGAATGGAATTCAGAACTGACATAGAAACATGCAAAGTTCTATTTGTACAGCACTGGGGTGGAAGAACATTTTCAAGAAGGAATACGGAGGAGAGAGAACAAAAATGGAAAGAGGGCCAGTGAGAGAGAAATAGATAAAAAAGAAAGAAGGGGTCAAGTTAATTTGCGGGGTGGTATGAGCTTATTTGTGTGTTCAGCAAATTGGAAAACTAAATAGGCAAAGCTCCCAGCTTAACTTTGAGATTTGCCTTTTTTTGTATTCTTCTCTAATATAACAGTTCAAATGGGGACTTAAAATTAATGCTATAAATACAGACTTTTAATACAGTGTTGCATTGTTTGGAATATCACATTAGGTTTTTCTAATGAGTCAACAAAATTTCTACATTGCCCCCTAATACTCTAAAATTAAGAAATTTAATAATAATTAATAATAAGTATATGCATTTTAATAGAGGAAGAGTTAGTTGTACAACTTTTATGATGCCAAGCTTTGTATTTAGCTCAAACTGTGAGGCAGAGTGTTGGTGGTGTGGGATCCTATAGCTAGTAATCTTTCTTTTGAAGACACAGAGACATTTTGAAGCTGACTCATATTCTCATAAACTAAGGGAACAATGTGTCAAGATTCCAATCTGGGCATAGGATCTTGCTGAATATTACTAGTATATCTTTCTCTCTTTCTTCCTTTCTCTTCATCAAACTCTACTTTCTGCCTCCCTTGATATCTATCCCATTTTTTTTCTGCCTCTCAAATCATTAAAATATAATTTAACTATTAATTTAGTAGAATTAAGTATTCACATTTACTGTCCTATGTCTGAAGCCATTAAACTTAGAGATAAACAATTTTTTTATCCTGTTTTACTTGTGCAATTTATTTTAATATTGTTTAGGTGGTTAAATTGACCTTAAAGTACACTTAACTCCAGTTTATTAAGTATTGTGATGCCATATCATGTAAGTTTTAAAATATTAAATGACAAACATATCAAAGACATATTGTAGATAAGAGAGTGGTATTAAATCACAGAAAATTCAAAGATGGTTGAAACACTTTGAATAGCAAACTATTTCAGATGTCCTCTTAAGTAAAGCACTGCCTTCCTATGACTTGATCATTATGCTCCACCATATTCTTGTTTAAGTAATCTAGGCACTTTCAAAGTTTATTTCTTAACAAGAATGCTTTTGAATTTTTTTTTTTTTTTTTTTTTTTTTTTTTAAGGCAGAGTCTCGTTCTGTCGCCCAGGCTGGAGTGCAGTGGCACGATCTCAGCTCACTGCAAGCTCCGCCTCCCGGGTTCACACCATTCTCCTGCCTCAGCCTCCCCAGTCGCTGGCTTTTGAATTTTTGAAACTCTGTAATAATATGTATTCAAGCAGAAAATTTAAAAAACACGTAAGGTAACAAGGCAAACACCCCCAAATCACTCGATATCTCACTACGCTCCCCCAAAATGCCAAACACCATTCTACTAGATTTTTCCATGCATATATCATGTGTGGCTGTGGGATAATACACTTTCTACATATCTAAGAGGTTTTTAAATAAGAATTTTGCAATGTGTACAGAGAAATCATGAAAATGAATTAATGCCTGTTCAAAATCAGCATTTGGATGAATGGTAAGAGACAAAAACAACATTTCATTATTGAGTGGCAAACAGTGACGGAAATTATTTCTCAACCCCAGTTCAAAGTATAGTAAACAAATAGAATGTAATGGTGGGGGAAAGGAAGTGGAGGCTGAATAGTACAGAGAAGGTTGCAACTGGTAGAAACCTTGGACACTTAGTTTACTATTATTATTTTTGTTTGTTTTGGTTGATGTCTGATTAAAAGATGACAAGTTATAGATAAAGTGGACTTGGTGACTATTCATTTATATCCAGCTTTCTTTATATCCCAGAAATGATATTTAGGATTTTCTCTCCCTCTTGACTCCACTTTCTTTGCTTCCCTCCGTACACATATACTTCTTAAGTCCACATAACTTTTTAATACAAACAGTAACAAAAATTACAAGTATCTGAACTCTCTTGTGACTCAAGCACTGGTAAAATAGTTTTGTGGGCTGATTTGAGGGAGCAGACCCATCTCAAGAGAACTTTATGCCAATCTATTGTTCTAAAATCAGTAGTTTTCACATGAGTTTCATTTATGAGACTATGCTAAAGCCAGATCTCATCATCCCATCATAGCCAGGCTCAGCCTTTCCTTTTCTGCCTCTTTTCATGGAGGCTTTGTGATCTAAAAAAATGTCTTGGTCCACTATTCATGAATTCTATTAGCAGAGGCATTCTTTCACTTACGTCAAGTTATACTGCATATAAATGGAGGATAAAAGGATTACCAGATTATAAATCAAACAAGAGTTTCTGGCAATATAAATCTTGGTTAGGTAGGCTTTTGTGTTAATGGAATTGCAGAATTCCATTGGCCAGTAAGAATTTAAATTCTGTTAGAGGCCTCGCTAATTTCTCACAGGAGTCCCTCACTAAAATATAGTGAAAAATAAAGAGGAAGGCTTGCAAGCAAATTTGTATCAGGTCTTGAAATTATTTTCTAAGACAGTGCCAAAAATATTCCTGGCATTTGAAAATGTATTGTCAACATCCATGCTATACAATTCTAAGACTTGTCTTAGAACTTATTTAGTCACTTTAATCACTCAAATAAATGCAGCCAAATTGTGTTAAATGCAAACCAGAAGTGTATGTGACATTGAGATAAATGGGATATGTTAGCCAATGGATTAAAGTTCTGTAAGGTAGTATTTGGCTCAATCAAATGACTGAATCACTATGTTCAGGTTAATCAATTAATTCAGTCAAATGACTGTGGTAAAATTTCTGTGTTTATGGTGATGTATTTTTTTGTATACATAAATGCAAAATTAACTGTTTTGGGGAATTAACATGGTTTAAGTAGTTGTATTTGAACAATTAATAAATGACTTTATTTCTAAATGTGAATCTAATAGTGATACACATGGTAGTATTCTCTTGATTTATTAAAAATCATATTTAATATGTGGTGGTTATATAATGGGATGCATTTTGAGATGGTTAAAAAATCTTCATATATGGTAATTGTAAAACATTCTTGTTTCTTCAAAATAGTCTAGATATATTTTAAGATAATAAATATTCATTTATTAAACCTATATTTGTTGAGCATCAAGAATATACGAAGGAGTATGCTAGGTGTGGGATTATGAAACATAATAGGATATCGTGTCTACGAAAAAAGGGAGGACATATGGTTAAGGAGACACTTCAGTAGGAATTGAAGCCACTTCCTTTCCATGTAAGAAATGATGGTCAGATATAATGTCTATATTTTTACTTTTTATCCAAATTCCCTGTAGGGCTAAACATGTGACATGCCATTGTCAGTTTGCACAAGGCCAGTGCCTGATATCCTTTAATTTTATTTTCTGTCGGATATTTCCCTTTATTTCTCCTCTAATGTATAATGGTAGACAAAGTGGATGGGGTCCCATCTATGGCTAACCCAGAAGTACAATACAGCCTAGATCTGTTAGTGCATAAGAACAGTGTTGCAGATGTAAAAAATTCATTGTAGGAGAAAAGTCTTGGAATACAAACTTTGGTAACTCCTTGCCTCTCTACACCTCTTCAAAATTTATTTAAAGCACGTTTAAGTCTGGGCAGAAAACATTTATTACTTTGGGTCCCACGATGAGTCTTGGATATAAAATGTGTTTAAAGAATGGACCACTCCTGACAAAGGGTTTTCTAATTGTCTCCAGGCCGCAAAAGACCATTTCTCCAAAAGTGCATCCTGGCATTTACCACACACTAGCAAATATTTATTTATTTATTTATTTATTTTTTTTTTTTTTGGAGACGGAGTCTCGCTCTGTCGCCCAGGCTGGAGTGCAGTGGCCGGATCTCAGCTCACTGCAAGCTCCGCCTCCCGGGTCTACGCCATTCTCCTGCCTCAGCCTCCCGAGTAGCTGGGACTACAGGCGCCCGCCACCTCACCCGGCTAGTTTTTTGTATTTTTTAGTAGAGACGGGGTTTCACTGTGTTAGCCAGGATGGTCTCGATCTCCTGACCTCGTGATCCGCCCGTCTCGGCCTCCCAAAGTGCTGGGATTACAGGCTTGAGCCACCGCGCCCGGCCAAATATTTAAAATAATATAACATGACAGTGAATGAAAAAAAGTTTTACAATAGTTTTCATAGTTTAAATATTTACAATGATTTTAGAAGCACAGACCATATTTTAACAAGCTTTAGAGGTTAGTTAACGTGAACCTTCACGAATAACAAGAAGAACATCAGGCATTTTAGATGAGGAAACACATCACAAGTTGAGAAAAGGGAATAGTCAATGGCATCAGGTAGGTGTCAAATTATGGCGAGCTGTAATACTGGAAGGTCCCATCATGTAGGTAGAGCAGAAAGGGACATGATGCAATTTATGATTTGCAGGGCTGTCTTTGGCCACAATATGAAATGAAGAACTGAGAAACGACTCAGAAAGAGCAACTAGGAAATTATTGCAAAAATTCACACAAAAGATGTAGAACCTGGCAGTTAGAGTGAGAATGAAAAGGAGTTAGATTCAATAATTAGATCAACAGAGGAACTGAGAGTAATCATTTCACTATTGCTCTGTACCATTATTTGTCTGTTAATGTAGGAATGCAAATGGCATAGGAATTGACTGAGGTCAATATATTGATGCTGCTGCTTATGAGATGTGTAACCTTGCACAAGTTACTTAATCTTCCTAAAGTTTCAGTTTTCTTACCACAAGTGTGAAGATAATAAATCTCAATTTCATAGAATTTTGGAACTTAGCAAGCTATGATAACTTTTACATATTTCCTTCCTGCTATAAGTATCTATACCTGGACAGTGGTAGCAAGAAAAATTACAGCTGTTTTTAAAGTTAGTATGGATATTTTCACTTTATCTCTTTTTCAGAGAAATCATATGTTTGTGTGTATGTGTGTGTGTGCATGTTTGTGTGTGTGTGTGTGTGTATATATATATATATGTGTGTGTGTGTACGTATCTATCCATATCACATTTGAAGTCGATTGGATTCTGTAAAAAATTGGAGGAGACTCATCATATATAATGGTGCTATTTGGGCTCCCAGTTGGGAGTTCTCAAACTTGGCTACATATTGAGCTCATCAGGAATTTGGAAAACAAAATTTCTGGGATAAAAGCTGAGCCAATGGAATTAGAGTATCTGGAAATGGAAGACAGGAGTCATTTATTAGAGGATCACATGTAATTCTAGTGCACAGCTTAAATTGATGACCACTGCTCAAAGTGTTTCAGGTCAGCACTTCTCAAAATTGAATGTACATAAAAATCACCTGGGAAACCTGTTGAAATGCAGGTTCCATAAATCTAATATGGAGTCTGAGACTCTGCATTTCTGCAAGATCTCAGCAGCTGGCTTTTCACTGATGAGTACACCAAACTTTGAGTAGAACAGATCTT
Organism: Macaca nemestrina; assembly: GCF_043159975.1. Lineage (NCBI taxonomy): Eukaryota > Metazoa > Chordata > Mammalia > Primates > Cercopithecidae > Macaca > Macaca nemestrina. The sequence goes on from NC_092135.1 coordinate 44,099,147, forward strand.
GATAATTGAAATCAGAGATGCTTCTGTAGACCAGAAAAGTTTCTAGGAGCTTGGGCCAAGGGATTTCAACAGCTGGTAAAGGATGGAGATTCCATTCAGTCACATGGATCAAGAAGAACAGAGGGTACATGGGGGATGCACAGAGAACAATGGTGGTCTCCCTCTAATGCTAAAGAGCCTGGGCAAGAGTTCAAATGCGGCACTCTTCACAATAGCAAAGACTTGGAACCAATCCAAATGTCCATTAATGATAGACTGGATTAAGAAAATGTGGCATATATACATGATGAAATACTATGCAGCCATAAAAAAGGATGAGTTCATGTCCTTTGTAGGGACATGGATGAAGATGGAAACCATTACTCTGAGCAAACTATCGCAAGGACAGAAAACCAAACACTGCATGTTCTCACTTATAGGTGGGAATTGAACAATGAGAACACTTGGACACAGGGCGGGGAACATCACACACTGGGGCCTGTCGTGGGGTGGGGGGATGGGGGAGGGATAGCATTAGGAAAAATACCTAATGTAAATGATGAATTAATGGGTGCAGCACACCAACATGGCACATGTATACATATGTAACAAACCTGCACGTTGTGCACATGTACCCTAGAAATTAAAGTATAATTTAAAAAAGAAGTATATATTTTAAAATAGTTATAACAATTGCAATAACAAATACCATTCATTGATTTTGTATATTGTAGGCACTCTGATAAATACTTCATGCTGATTATGTGATTTTATTCTCATGATAGTACTATGAGATAGGTACTATCATCCCATTTTATTGTTCATGAAACTTAAATAGGCAGAAAATCAGTATCTTGCTCAAAGTCATAAGGCTGATAATGAATTCAGACCTAATTAGCTCATTCTTTCATTCTTTGTCAGTTTTTCAGAGATGGTACTATTCTGCTTTAAAAAAAAATCAAGTTACCAAGTTTACAATTGTATATTCATATACTGCTAAAATGGAGTTTTAGTCCAAACTGAGTAAACTATTACAAATTCATCCAAACTCAGCTAAAAAAGCAACAGTATCTTGCATGCCTTAGTCTGTGAAACCAGATGATTCTCAACATGTGTATGGGTCTATCCAACATGGTTTAGAAAAGACGTTTCTGAAAAATAATATCAATTTATTGATGCTGGGATTACAATACCTACTTGTGTTGGAGCAGATAGATCATAAAGAATCCTTCCTTAAATGATCAGTACATGTATACTGTTCTAGGATCGTGACAGGCCAAAAACAGAATAAAATTTTCTGGATAATCTGATTCAATGTATCTGTCCCCAGGGATCTAGAATCAAAAATTTCACAAGTACCCTATGTAAATATTATGGTATCCCATACAGCTTGAGAAATACGAATGTAGTTCAATGAATTCTGGCAAATAGTGAGAATTTTGAGACATTTTTAGTAATAGTTATTTGAAAAACATGATCAAGCTAATGGGACAGTAGACAGTCTTACCCGGAGAACGGAAGATGATTTTACTATGTGCCATGTATACTGATTACTAAAAGTAACCATACAAAGTGTATCCTCTATGACTCTGAATCTCTCTGTCAGTGGCTATACAGCAAGAGGGTAAACACTGTCACTTTCCTGTGCTGTAACAGTCCATAGACCATTCTGGCTACATATGACAGGGAAAATAATTTAAATAAAATTATTCCCAAGAACTGCAAAACATGTCAGCCTAAAGTATTTTCATGAAACATTTTTTTCCTTCTATCAACCCAACTCTATCATTAGAATGCAATTGTGACATCCAAATATAATGTATTCAAAATGTTTTCTTGCCATTCCTCACTATCCCCTAACTTCTCTTTCAGTATACTGAACCTTAGTCTAAGACTATACGTTAGAAAGAGCTACCTTAAAAAGCATCAGTAACTAAAATCTGCATGCTATTAGTTTTATTCCAAGCAAATTTATTATTGCTAGAGAAATGGAAATGAAAATGGAAGCACTCCACAGAATTCTCCCCATTTCCCAAATAAAATGTTGATATCATAAATATAAAATTGGGGAGAAACTTTTATTTATTCAAAAATGTATATCATAAGTCAAGATGGATGCTGGTCTAAGAACTGAACAGGTGTGATCCTACAATATATTTTGCTACTTGTGAGACAAAACAATTGTCTAAAATCTTTCTTTACTGTGAATAGTTTATGAAGAAATTCGATAGAGTTTTTGGCCCCTGAATTTGTCTATTATTCCTAACAAAAAATGTGAAGAAAGAGCTGAAGCTAAAAACTTTTTCTTTTTTAATAGCAACTGCTTTTAAAATATCTAATTATTTGAAACTTGAAAAAGGCAGAGTATAGGAAATTGTCATTTAACTGTGAGCTATATCTTGCAACTCACAAGGCCAAATAATGTCAGATGTTAGAAACACAAAAATAAAGATAAACGGGAAATCAGTGTCTATAGATTCTTCTCAAGGTAATAAATTTAAGACACTTCTGAAATCACATCCTAGGGTTTTTAGGAAAATATCTGACAGCTAAGATGATACTTGAGAGAGAAACTAATGAAAAATATCTCCAGGAAACAGAGAAAGACAAATATAAATTAGTGACTCAAGGGCATCATGAACTTACTGCCTTGTGATTTTCTTCACAATAACACTTTTTTTGCTGATTATTATAAGAAATAAATGTCAATGAGACAATATGGCAGAAGTTGATTCTGCTAGGTTGGTAAAACTGTGAAGGATATTTTTCCTTTGAAAAGTTGGCTGAGAGTTTATAAATATGGTTTCTGGACAGATTGAAAACAAATGAGCTTCAGTGTAAGACATTTCAAGGCATTTTTAATGCTTTTTTGATCTATCAACAATCAGGTATTTAATGTGTAACTAGCAATTCTACTCTTTATTGGGAAACAGGGCTAAAATTGAGACTTTAACTTTGCTTTATTAAAACATAAAAGGATGGGAAAATCCTTGGAATGCTATATTATATATATTTCCAACAGGGAAATTTTGGTAGGTACTTACAAATGTGTGCTCTGTACTATTTGAAATAATGACAATGCATTGAGAAGGCATGGCCCTAAGCAACTCAGGGAGTGGGGGCAGCTGAAGAGGAGGGCGGCATAGGAGATATTAAATCATGCTTCACTTTGTCATTAACAATTATGTATTCGGGTTCCAAGTCAATGTTTAATATATCATCGGAGCAATGCATTATAATTCTAGTATGGCTGGCACAGCCAAAGTAACATCACTCTGATGTCATATTAAACTCTGGCAAAGAGCCACAATGAGCATGAAAGTTTAGCCATTCTGAGAAGCATCTCTAGTATTTTTTTTTCCAAACAAATGATTAATATTAAGCAAACTAAAGAAACAACACATTTGAAGAAGTGGAGGTCATTTTCCAACTGTTACTTCATAGTATATACTGGAATCATGCCAGAGAGACAGAAGGGAAAGCCCTATCATAAAATATGTTTCAATAAATTATTAATTTTTTCATAGGCAGGCTAAAGATTTAGAAGGAAGATGGCATTTTCTAACTAGGCCATAAGCTTATTGAGGTTAAAACTCTTTTTCTTTTGCCCAACATTGCAATATGGATGAGCCTTTGCTCTAGCTTATCGTAACTGCAGTGCACAATCGATATTTAAATCCTGAAAGATCAGCAATAATGGATGCAAACTGAACAGATCAATATTTAGCCTTTTGTGGACTGTAACTTTTATCTTAGCCCCAATTACTCCGTGGCACAAGAGTTGATTTTTAATGTCTTGGGTGTTTGGAATCTCACTAATTTTAATTTTAATTTTAATTTTAAATGTTAAATAAAACATTGTGAGACACTTATAGAAATAACTGTTAATAAAAAATATTCAAAACATAGGCTTAAATAGGTTCAATGTCTTTTCAGTACCATTTAATAATAATAAATTTCAATTGTGACATGCATATCTTTTTTTAATTAGAGGGTATCAGATTATTTTTAAATCCATGAAAAGATATTTCCTTGTAATGTCCTTCGGCAATATTGCATGACCACTTGAGAATGATTTGACCAGTTTATCTTTTTAGGATAAAAACTAATTACAGATCTGATACAACATTAACATTAAATGTTATTTAATCAGGTATCACAGTATAATTAATCAAATGTGATCATTTGTCATTGCAGTTCTATAAAGGATCTTAAGGAAATGAAGATTCTGAAGAAAGAAATAACTTTCTCTAGAAATAGCAATTCTCATTTATCACTGAGACCATTTATTCATAAATGTGAACTCTGTTCCCAAATGCCCAAACTTATCTGATGCTAACAAAAAAAACTGTAACTTTTACCACTAAGTAAATTAGAACATTTGCTATGAAGAAATACAAAGTACTCATTCTTTTTTTTAGGATTTCTCAGTGTATGCGTGTATATTGTCTCAGAATTTAAAAAGAGAGGAGGTGAAAATTCCACTTGAAGGAAGCACATTAAGGTTGATTACTGCTTAAAAACTGACAAAACACCAAAAGCGACCACCTGAAGAATATGAAAAGTAGATGACAACAGTAAAACTGGGAAAGACATGAAAACTTGAGGAACAACCAATATGGTCATGTTTGGTTTCATGTAGTTTTTTCTTCTTCTTCTTCTTCTTTTTCTTCTTTAGCTCCCCACTGCAAGACAAATAAATCAAAATCTCTTAGTAATCTCTTTCTGGCTAGCATACTTGGGGGATAAAAAAGCCCCCTATGAGCTGAAGAGCATAAAGAGAATTCATTTTCTTCCCCTGTTGTTTGTTTGTTTGTTTTTAACTTCTCAGTCCCACACCAAATCCAGTCTTGTCATAGAACTGTAATGCAGCAGTGTAGCAGTGACACAAGTACCTAATGACATAAGAAAAAAAAAGCCATCATTCTAGATTCAGAAATGGAGAATGAAGTCACCTTGTACAAAGCGTGTAGAAGATTTCCAATTTTTTCTCTATATTGTCTTCCTTTGCTTGCCCCGAAAGGTAGGCCCAGTTACATGGAACTGCACACCAGCTTGAGAGGCTAAAACACTGAGAGAATATCATGATTTTGTCTACAAGAACCACAACAAACCAGTTCATAGATACTGGAGTGTGTGGGAGAGATCCGAGAGAGGAGTGAGCTGAAGAAAGAGTCCTAAATTTGTATATGAACCAATACAAGTTCTAAGCTTACCCTAAGCTGTCCATGTGCAGAACATACCCTGAAAGCATAGCAGAAGATTTGGAAAGTGAGCTGCTATATTAACCCTGTGCCTAAGTTCTAACTCATCCTCTAAGTTGCTCTGATGAGAGGCAGATGCAAAAAATACAGTAGGCACTTTAAAAATTGAATTTACTTTAGATTCACCACCTACAAAAGGCAGTCTGACTTGTATTCTGTACATAAGTTGATTGTCTGCTAAAACTAATAAACAAAAATCAATAGCATCCACTGGATTTTAAGAAGACCCAGTTTCTCACAACATGGCTTTCCCGTATGTCCAGGATACAATCCAAAGTAACTCAAACTATCAAGAACCAGGGAAATATGACCAACAATCAAGAGATAGACAATCCATAGATGACAATCCTGAGATGAACCAGATGTTGAAATTACCAAAGACTTTAAAGAAGTTATTATAATCATGTTTTATGAAATAAAAATGAGCAATTCAAATGAACAGGAAGTTGGAGAAAGAGAAACCATAAAATAGAAGCAAATGAAAATTTTAAGACAGAGAAATTTGCTCATTTTCCAATGTGTAAAATAAAATTACATGTTAGAATAGTATTTAGCTTGTAAAAATCAGGAAATTCTGTCATTTGTGATAACACGGATGAATCCAGAGTACGTAACACTTGGTGAAATAAGCCAGGCACAGAGAAAAAAATACCGTGTAATCTTACTTATATGTGAAATCTAAAAAGTGAACTAATAGAAATAGAAAATAGAGTGGTGGTTACCAGAGGCTGGGGTGTGGTGGGATGGAGGAGTGGAAGGGAAAAGGGTAATGTTTATCAAAAGGTTCAAAGTTTCAGTTGAATAGGAGAAGTAGGTGCTGCTGATTGATTGCACAGCATGGTTACTATAGTTACTAATAATGTATTGTGTATTTCAAAATAGCTGAAAAATGGACTTTATATGTTCTCATCATAAAGAAATGGCAAGTATTTGAGCTGATGAGTATGGTAAAAATCTGATTTTTTCATTTGATTAAAGCATCACATTTTGTATGCCTCATCAATATATACATAATTATTATTTGTCAATTAAAAATAAAGAAAACTTTAAAAATAAATAATAAATCATTGGAAGGCCTGAATAGCAGAACAGAGATGACAGAGGAAAAAACAGTAAAATCAAACAATAGAAATTATCTAATCTGAACAACATAATGAAAAACATACAGAAAATAAAATGAACACAGCCTTAGAAACCAGTGGAATAATATTTAGATATCTACCATTTTGACATTGGATTTCCTGAAATAGTGGAGAAAAGTGTTTTTGCACAAAGTGTATTTGATGAAACTGGTTGAAAGCATCCCAAACTTGGCAAAAGGCATATGTTTATAGACAGATAGATAGATATCTAGATAGATAGGCAAGAAGCTCAACAAATTCCAACTACAATTCTCTTAAAAGTATTTGTACATAGAAAGCTCTAAAATATAAGAAATATTACAAACAGATAAAATTAATATGGGAAATAGATAAGTTCACAGGTTTAAACACTCTTGATAGAACAAGTAGAGAATATTTCAAGGTTATAAAAAATTATAACAATACCGTAAACTAATTAGAACCAAAAGTGGCAAACTATGGTTTATCAATCAAATCCAGACCACCACTTTTTTGGTATGGTCTATGAGATAAGAATGATTTTCACACTTTTAATAGTTGCATTTTAAATGGTTCAATAAGTATCTACATAATGTCCTCAATTTTGCACCTTGGTCTACAAAGTCTACAATATTTACTGCTTAATAAAAAGTTTTCTAGTCTCTGAATGAGAGCTTAATTGACATTTATAGAACATGCCAGTTAGCCACTGCAGAAAAATGTAACAAAAAAAACACACAATATTCTTTCAAGTATTCATTGACTAGTCATTAAAATGGACCATATTCTTAGCCATATAACAAACTTTTAAGAAGTAGTAGAATTAAAACCAAATATAATATGTTCTATGATAATATCAGCATCGATATAGAAATCAGACTAACCAAAATATATCTGGAAAATCCCCAACTATGTTAAAGTTAAACAGGACACATGTATAATGGGGGTTATAAGATTATGTCTCAAATACAAATTGAAAACATTTTTAATTACAGTATATCAAATGAAGCTAAAACAGCTTTAAGAGAGACATTTATGGTAGCAAATGTTTATATCAAAATGTTATAAGTCTTACATAAAAAATAGGAGGATCCATCTTGAGAATCTGGAAAAAGAAAAGCAAATTAAACACCCCCCCCCAAAAAAAAGAAGAAAATAATGATGTAAAAACAAAATACAAAAAATTCAATACAAGAAATGGTATTATCTTAGGAAAATCAGGAAAATATGTAGACTACTATTGAAACTGACAAAAAAAAGACTCAAATTCATATTATCAATAAAAAAGGAGCTGTCACTATATTTAGTAAGTAAAACCTGAAAACAACCCAGATACCCCTGAAATAGGGAATAAACAACCAAAAATGGAAAGAAACTTGATGTATGCAAACATATCAATTCCTAAATGCATGATACAACATCATAGAAGCCAGTATCTAGTCAGGATATTGTATTCCATTTATATGGCATTCCAGAAAATACAAAACTGTAGAAATGGCTAATAGATGAGTGATTTCGGAGGTCATGGATCAAGGTAGATTTTGACTGCAAATGTAGCCTGAGGGTTTCTTTTGAGAGGTGACAAAACTATTCTATGTGCTAATTTGGTTGGTGTATGACTTCATGCATCAGTGCAAAATTACAGTACTGTACACCCTAAAGGAGTTTATTTTACTGTAAGTAAATTTAAAAATAATTCAATTAATAATGGTAAACTTTTCTGTGGCTAATACGTGCTAGCCATTCTTAGATCCTTTAATGTTACTACTCTAGGAAACATAATATGAGTTAGGTATTATCATTCTTATGTTCATCTCACAGATGAGAAACTGGGTTGAAGGTTTGAAAAACTTAACCCAAGTCACAAACCTAACACTTATTGGATCAGGGGATTTGAACCCAGCCAACATGACATCAGAAACCAAACTCTTGGCCAGGCGCGGTGGCTCAGGCCTGTAACCCCAGCACTTTGAGAGGCTGAGGCGGGCAGATCATGAGGTCAAGAGATCAAGATCATGCTGGTCAACATGATGAAACCCCGACTCTACTAAAAATACAAAAATTAGCTGGGCATGATGGTACATGCCTACAGTCCCAGCTATTCTTGAGGCCGAGGCAGGAGAATCGCTTGAACCTAGGAGACAGAGGTTGCAGTGAGCTGAGATCGCACAACTGCACTCCAGCCTGGCAACAGAGTGAGACTCTGTCTCAAAAAAACAAAGGAAAAAAAAAGAAAAAAAAAACAACAAACCAAACTCTTAAGCTTTACACATAATGCATGCATTTCTTTTTTTTTTTTTTTTTTTTTTTTTTTTTTTTTTTTTTTTGAGACGGAGTCTCGCTCTGTAGCCCAGGCTGGAGTGCAGTGGCTGGATCTCTATACACTATGTTTTCTCATACATGTACAAAAATGGATTAAAATAATTACTGCTAAACAAATGGAAACTATAAAATCAACAATAAAATTTGTGGTTTTGATAAGTCATTTAAAGAGTCTGGAAAAGAACATAAGTGACCTGAAGTGACTGGATTATGTCTGAGTGCCTCACTGTACAAGAAGCTGATCTAGATGTCAGGGAAGAATGAGTATCTATTGATGTGGTTCTAAGGTAAAAGGTAACTTCTGCTTCTTTTTGTTATTACCTCATGACATGAATTTTGTGAAAGTGTTCAAATTGTAAGTATATGTTGGTGTGTACTCTGCACTGTTTGTGAATATTTTTAAGATTACCTCCTAAATTCCCCAGAAAATGTATTTTTTTCTTAATTCAGAAATATTTCATCTCATAACCTACACAGTCAAAAGTTCTCCAAAATAATTAAACTGGCACATATGCCAGCTTCTTATCTCAGGTGTTTTGACAAACACATAACACTAAAGTTGCATATATTACATAACTATCTTAATTGATGAACACCACTAATTACTCTTAACAAAATGTGTCTTTGAGTTGGCCCACCAGTAGTTTGATTAGAAATAAAGTTTCTAATAACTAATGTTAATGTCTAAAGTCATTCAGGAGAAAATATATCTGATTTCTTCTTCCTTTAGACAACACTGAATAAGACTTATTTTAATTGTTCATTTATCTGAACCCCTTGACTCCAATGTAATTTGAACTTTAAATTGATTAAACATTTATTATATTTTAATCTGACGTTGAAGAGTTCAGAACTTATAGTGTCCAAAGGTGGGGAGAGAATGATTGAAAACAACAACAACAAAAAAAAACTTTGGAATTGGGTCTTATTAAGAGAAGTTGTCTCATCTGTATTATTTACCCTCTCACATTTTCAGTCTGATATAATCCTGATTAAAAAAACTATCAATTTCACATTTTTGGAGACAAACTACATGAAATTCAAACAAATGTTCATGGGAAAGCCTAATGTGTGTTTTGTTCCACCAAATAAAGTCATTTGGACTTTGTCAGTAATCTCTTTGTCTTTGGGTTTACATTCCATCTGTAATTAATTTCAACAACCTTCTTTCTGTGCCAATTAATAGATCATCGACATGTAGAAGTGAAGTTCAGTAACTGCTGGTCATATTAAATATGAGACATGGTGCATTTTAAGGAGATAAATAAAAATCATGGGTAGATCACTTTGGATTTCTCAACACTTTATGGCATAGAAACAGCATTTTCAGCCAATGAGAGAAGTTTATGCTTCATTTATTTGTTTTATCATTAGGTTTCATTGTTTGTAATGATTTTTTACTCCCAAATCCAATTTTTGTTAATATTTCCTTATTCTTTTTGTGGCCGTTTGAAATTTATTCAGCAATGCAACCACCAAATAGATTACTGATCCAATGGAATATCAATCTTCAAATTTCTTAAAATATAAACATATTCATTAACATAAGAAGCATATGGACTATCAAAGTGGACTTTGTCTTTGTATAAATAAATATTATCTGTTCTCCTTTTGTGGTTACTGAAACCACATGGTATGCACCCATCGAACTGAATGTATTTTCTTTTCCCCTTCCTCGACATATCCAAACGTTGTATCACCCCATTGTATTTTGTGTTTACTCCATAAGCTCTCAGTACAGTAAAGACAATAGGCAAACACAAGCAATAAGAAAGCAAAAAAAAAAAAAAAAAAAAAAAAAAACCTCCAATCACCACTATGCCTGAGACAAAAGAAAGTTGTAGTTAAGTACATTTTTTAAATAATGATCAACTCCCATACAACATCTCTGCTCCCTTAACTCAATAATGAACACCATTTATACTCAATTACTCATTATGATTTTCCATTGGAGTAATTCACAATAGGGTTACTAAAAGACACTCTTCTCCATATACTCCCAGAGCTATCTGGTAAGAGCATATCACAAATCTTTCTGTCCATTAATTACTCCTTTTGTAGCATAAGTTGAAAATTTTTGAAACTTGAGAATATTTCATTCCACAAACCACAATTGTCATTAAGTAGAACAAACGGGAACCAATAAAACAAGTGTTTCGATTTTTTTGAATCTGTCTGAAAGTCTGGTTCTTAATATGCTTGTCAGTTTCTTATAATTTTCTGGACCTTAATAACTTGAAGTTCATATACCAGTGAGAATATTAGTAACATGAAGAAATGTTAAATATTATAAGATAATTGAATATGTGGTGCCTCTTTTGTGTCAGTGCATTATATTCCTTATGATTATTCTGATTACTAATATAATTGACTTATGTATTCTGTAGCATATAAAAAGTCAGAATTCTGCACCATACATGCTTTTTCTTTAATTGTTGGAAAGAAATTTACTATAAGTTCAAGTTTCAACTTGCCCCCAAGTTTGGTAGCTGTTACACATTATAGTCACTTTGAGGAGCACTTTGGGATATAATTTACTATTACTTTACACAGGATTCTTTAAAGGCATAGAAGGTTTGAGGCACTGCCGAGGCGTCTTCCTGGAAACTCAGAAACTTTCTCTCTCTCTCTCTGAAACAAAATCCTTTATCACATTTTTTCCAAATTAATTATGAAAGCTAAAAATGAAATCTTACTTTTGTCCCCCACATTAATCCTAACTAGATCAAGAGTTTTTTTTGTTCATATTAATGGGAGCATAGCACTAGTGAGATTTAATTTCAAACTTTTGTAATTATAGTTGAAATTAAATTTTACCATGGATGAATTGTCCATGTCTGTAGATGAAAGCAGACTAGGAGGATTAGCAACTGGACCTCCAGTATGAGTTATGTTATCTTTGGTAATTAATTAAAATCTATGGGTAGAGACCTATATTTGGAACATTAAGGAATTTCCAAGCAGGGATTTTTCAAATTTCCTACAAGTCTAGTGTAAGAGATGGGAAAGTAAGCAGTTCTTTGAGGAAACATGAGAAGATCATAAAATAGTAGGGTAAACCTACAGTATCTTTTTCTTCTTACTGAAATAAGCAGAATTAGGAGCTCTTCTTGGTGTACTCTAGAAATTTCATAAAGCTGAAAAGCATGATTTGTATTTCCACAAAGGATAAACAATTGAGAAGCCACTACAGAGTGTGAGAAGGTAGATAATTTATCCTTAAAATTGAGCTTGTACAGAGAAAATAAGGGAGGAAGCCAACTGACCTTGAAAAGTGCTCTAAGAGAAAACAAATACACAACTAAAATTACTGGTTAAATGCAAAAACATAAATATTTTGATGCCAATGGCCAGAGTTGAGAATAGTAAAATATGAATATGTCATAGACACATACTAGCAAAACAGGGTATTATTTTAAAAAGCATTGCCCAAGAGAAGTTTTTGTAGGGTTTGAAGGGAAAGGTCCTATAAAGCTCCAAAGCAGTATCACAGAAAACAACATTCATTATGACGTCCAGTGACCTAGGCCACCAAAGAGTTTTCCTGGTTTTACCTTTTTTATAAAAGCCATTCCATGACACAATGCATTACACAAGTGTTACACCGTTAAAAAGTCCAACAAAGTATCCATTTTCCTTAACCTGGCAGCCCTGTGCTTTCCAAGTGCAGGGTTGTACTTAGAAAGGCAGCCACCCCTTTTCACAGCCAGGGCTGAGGTGTAAATATGTGTGTTTCCTTGGCAGTGACAATAAGTGTAATTGGGACAGATGTACACTAATTCCTTTCATCTCAATCCAGGCTGCTGTATCCTCATCCAGATTTTACCTTAAGAAAATAATTGTTTGACACTGCCAATAAAAATTTTTGAATTGTTTTTCATAAATCAAATACACTACAAGTGCCTAAAATGGTAAGACTTAAGCTTTGCATGTAATCTCATAGCAATTGTGTTATTGTGGGAAAGGAATAGTTTTGCTCATTCTATCCTAATACATATCTACTGTAGATTTGAGGGATTTATTTCCTTGAACTCTTCCCTTAATATTTTGTTATAATTTTTAGTTCTGGTTATTTGAGTTTTCAGGGTGGGCTGAGCCATTCTCCACTACTAGCCTAATCAGCCTTAAATTTGACTTGAAAAATATTATACACACCACTTCGACGCCTTGTCATCTGTTAATATGACATCTCTTAGGAAGCACATCCTGCACTCCTTTGCCTGAGCTTTTGCTCATGTTGTCCAGGCTCTTCCTCTCCTCTCAGTTTCATCTGTCATTACTGTCAATGGCAGCCTCAGTCTTCAGAGAAGTGTTTCCAGTCCAGTCCAGGACATTGCCCTCTCTGCTACCCTGCACTCATGGCATTTCATATCTTAGTTCTTCCTGTAGAAACATTATCCTGAATTGCTCCGTGACCTCTCTTGTGCTGCTGAATGAATATCTGATGTCGGTATTTTACCAGGCTTTCCATGCATATGCATTCTGTCTATAACTAGACTGTAAAGTGTGTGATATGCATTTTTGTGTATTGCCCATCTTTCCCCCATCCTACCCTCAGATGAACTAACATGGTACATTTGATATAATAGTATTTGTTCAATACATTTTTGCTAATTCCCTTTTAGTGGCCAATTATAAGTAGAAAATATCAAATTCAATTCTCCATTTGTAATAGTTTAGACATTTTTAATAATTTAGTCAGAAATAGCAAATACATAATCAAAGAGAATTGCAAAAATCATCTGTCGAGGAGCACTAACTGAGTTGGTATGTGTTACTATTTTGTCCAAGTGTATGATAATTCAGTGATCATCTGCCATTCACAGAAAATAGATTCATTTATTTTGTCCTAGAAAGTAGTAATAACATAATAACTTCAATAACATTTTTTTTAATGAGAAGCAACATGGTAAAAGCCAAATACACAATGTAGAGATTATGCCCTTCCATAATTATCGCCATCTACAATGTGATCCAAATCATCAATGTTACCACTATTAGGCCACTAATAATTGACATTTCATAGTCACAAATTTCCCTTGACAGAACAGCATGTCAGACATCTGTTACCACTCCACTCCATTGCTTCTGCATATTTATATTAACCTCCTTATTGACCTAATATTTGTCTTGTGCTTCCAGCCGCTATATAAAAAGGTACTCTGAACACTTGTTCTGAGAGTTATAGGGCTCGCCGCCATGCTATACAGCAGTCTCTGTGTCCTGAGAACCTATGCCCATCAGCTTGTTGAATCTTCTGTTAGATTTTATGCTGCATAGCTAGAATTTCACTCAAAAGCCATTGAACACATTAGAAAGATTACTTTGCCCCTTCTGACTCTAGCAGAAGCAATAAACCTGAATGCTATGAAAAGGCTATGAATTGATGGCCCCTGAGCTTAACAGTTGGAAATAATAAATGACCAGGTTGACTGTTATGACAGTGACCATCACTGAAAGTCCATAGGCTCCCACCACCTCTATGTGCGCAGTTTACTTGGAGCAGACATTTTCCTTTTCAGCCAGAAGAGAGTGTTGACTATATACTTGCCTTTGACTTAAATGGTCAGGTTATACCAACTGGTGAAATACACATTTCTAAATGCTGCTTCTTTCAGATTTTTTTCTACCCTTCTCAGAGGTTTCTAGGGGTTCTCCATTTATAATCCTGAGACTGATTCCACTGTGAAGTTTTTATTTATTCTTTAAATTTTAACTATTTCATTTAATCAGGCAAAAGGGAAACTCTTATCTGTATTTTAAAATTCGCCTCTAGAATTTCCTTTTATTCTAGGTGTCTGAATAAAGTTCCAGCATGGGATTATCCTTTTTCGCATTTAAAAAAATCATATGGCTACTCTCTTGTGCTTGCTCAGAAAAGCATTTAACAAATGGTACTTTCCTATGCTAACCCTTTTATTCCTACTTTAATCTATTGACCATTTCCTGTATCAGCGAAAGAGTTCACTGTCTCTCAGTTTTTCCTTCACTTCTCAGTCATTAAGATTGCATCATAGTTGTAGATCAAGGTTACACTTTTGCACCTGAGAATGCCCCTTCCACATATTTCCCAGGTTGCTTCATCATTTACATGAGTCAGATATAAAAAGACTGATAAATGGAAAGTAAAAAGTTGAAGGGATAGGCATAAAACCTCCAGACAAAATGTATGCTGAACAGATATTCATGGTTCAATGCTGTTGTCCAGACTGTGCATCCATAAGACCTACTAGAATTTTGAGATGTGATTATGAATGGGAGAAGATAAAGATTATAAACCGTGGCACATTCCTGTAGTCTCAGCACTTTTAGGGGCTAAGGCAGGAGGATCACTTGAGGGCAGGAATTGAAGACCAGCCTGATCAACGTAGCGAGACCCAGTATCAACAAAAAATTAAAAATTGAAAAAATTAAATGGCTGCGGTGGTGCATGCCTGTAGTCCCAGCTACAAGGATTACCGGAAGACTGAGGTGGGAGGATTGCTTGAGCATGAAAGGTCAAGGCTGCAGTGAGCTGTGATTATCGCACTATTGCCCTCAGGCCTGAGTGACAGAGCAAGATCCTGTCTCAAAAAAAAAAAAAAAAAAAAAAAAGGAAGGGATTATAAACTTTCAAAATGAATATGGGTGGCAGTCATTACCATACTCCCTGTGCCAAGAATTTCCAGCCCTTGGGTAGAGTGATAACTGGGAAAGGAGAATCTTCCACTTTGTGTCAGGAAGGTTGGTGCCAGGTATAGACAGGGACTATCATAAAATACTTACACATGTGCTTTGAAAGACTCACCACAACTTTATGAGGTTTGTGTTGTCCCAGTTTACAGAGAAAGAAAAATTAAGCATGGTGATGTTAGGTAACCTTTTTAAGGTCACAGAACTGAGAAGGAGTTAGGGATGAGAATTAAATGCTAGCAGTTCTACCCCATCACCAGAGCTTTTCATTGAGCTAATGCAATCACATTTTAGGGTGATTTAAATATCTAAAGATTGCTTTTTGTTTGTTTGGTTTGTTTTTTACTAGAATGATACAAATACTTTACAAAACTTTTTGGATGAGAATCTTGTAGATGAAACAACACGCTTCCTTTGGTGCTGGTATGGAACGAGATCTTTTATTTCCTCTGTCTTGGAAGTGTTAGGAGAAAGGAAGATATTTTCCCATGTACTGTGTTATTAGGTGCACTATCTTTGGAGACCAATATAATTTTTTTTAAAATGTTTTCTCCAGAGAAGACACAATGATACAGGATTTTCAGTTTGAACCATCCACGCAGAACAGAAACAAAAATAGTTTCCATCTTTGTAAACTAGATGACAAACAACTGGAATTACTACAAGCCAGTTACTTCCCAGGTTTAAATTAGTGAACAGGTATACCTATGTAACAAACCTGCACGTTCAGCACATGTATCCCAGAACTTAAAGTAAAATTTAAAAAAAAAAAATTCTGTCATGTCTTAATAAAAGTCTTTAAAAATAGCAAATGTAGTAGCTTCAGAAAAGAATTATGTCCACAAGAGGAAGTTCAAAAATGATAGAATCTAATAGAAAGTTTGAAATCCTGAACTGTATATGTTAAAAGTTGAGGATACTTTGTTTTATCCTTAACCTATGTGATTGCATATATGTATCTCAATTGTAAATGTTCAGCTGAGGTTTCATCTTTTTGATTTTGCTCCAGTCTTCTCTCTAGATGAGTACATGAATAGAGAAATAAAGTATATGGGTTGGCTTACAGGGCCTGAGGGTGTACACAGCTTTCAATGACAGTTTTAAATGGCCATGAATTTACATTGACCTTACAATGTCCCTGTTTATCCTGAAGTGCACATACCATTTTCCCCTTTGTTGCCTTGATTAATGACTCTTCACTTCTTTTCTGTAGTTTCTCTTTTCTAAACTTTCCTGTTGATAAGTATGTTTCGATTGGAAAGCAGAGTGTCACCACGGAGTTGGGGTCACTTCCTGTTGGTCTTAGTTACTTGGAATTGCCAGCCCCATGGGTTTAGCTTTTACAGTGCTGCAGATATTTCATCTTGGTTATGTAGTCCCTGTGACTGGGCCACATTGTCTATTATTTTAGATTGAGTACCCTGTGTTCCCTTTTTTGTATGGCACTTGAGTAACATTGCATGACTGCTGACCCTAAAGAAAATGAGATGTGCCTCCCACAAGACAAGAACTGAACACTGAAACTTCTAAATAACGTTTAAATGGAAGTCAATGCACTAACTCTAGACTGTAAATCTACGCACACTTTTTAAGTTCCCAAATTTAATTTTCTTTACATCCCCCATATGCCAGTTTCACTTGTGTTGAGTCCTGCAAACTATACTATCTTTACTCTGTTCCCTTTAAGCATCCGGGTGCATGGACCTAATTTTATCACAGAGCTGGCTCTACTTTTAAAAATTATAACTCAACACAAGACTCTAGGCTGGCAGTTTCAAGTACTTGGTTACATCTGTTTGCCTCATACATAGGAGAACCCCATCCCTTAGGTAAAACTTGAGGTTTCTGGTATTTGAGAATAACAAAGATGGCCATCTCGTTCTCTCTATCTCTCCCCATCTCTTCCTTCCTCTCTCTCCTCATCCTTCCCTCCCTCTCTCCCTTTCTCGCTTGCCACTGTGGAACATGCAATAAGAAAACAAATCTCAACTGCGTAATTTGTAACATTTTTTCCCATGATGCAGTCTATCATTATTTGGATGACTAAAAGCTTTAATTATTTACTTTTGGGAGTCCCTGAAACCCATGTCATTACAAATACTGAAGAATTTTCTGGGAAAGGTTTAAAACACTTCCAGTTACACCCTTGACTTAATATCTCAAGAAGGAAAAAAAAATAATGTTTCTGCCACATATTTTATTAAACCCTTTAGGTCCTTTTACAAGAGAGGAAATACCAATTAACGTATAATTTAGCAGAACAAAATATTATCCCATTTCAACCAGTGCCCACTTCCTTGAAGTTTATTCAAGCATTAATAACCATTTAATGCAATTTAACTACACTGAGGTATCCATTACATTAATATAATATATCCATCAGGAAATTAGAGTTTTGTCTCCATAAATTTTGTATTACAAGAAGGTCCTTATCATTTTATTCTGCATTTTATGATGCTTAATTTTAAATCCTCAGTCTTTGTTGCAGTGTGAGATGATCAAAATGTTCCTAATGTTAAAAGATTGCAATTACTTGATTTATTGAGCCACAAAAAAGAATTTTATATATATATAGATATACATATTATTAACATAGTGGAGGATTTAAAACGCTGGATTTGCCAGAATTATCAAATCTCATTAAGAATATAACAATGTGACTACATTTTTGAGACTTAATCATTAAAAGTGATCCTTTGAAAGAATACACATTGGAATGGTGTCCATAAAGTAACATCTTCAGAGTTTTATCTGTGTTTTCAAGGATAAGTTACATTACCTGTGTATGAAAAATTATATCTGTATATATAGTCTTACATGTTTTGGCTTAAGAAATATCTGATCATGGAACTTCAGCTACATTTTAATATGTAAGAAAAGAATGTAACCACATGACAGTGTATGTTAGAATGTTAGATATTTAGGGGACTTGATAATCCTTCTAATGGACATTCTTATTTTTCAGAAAATGCTTAGAGATTAAAAAAAAAAAAAAAAAAAACAAAAAACACTTGATCAAAGTGCCTTGGCTATATTTAGTGTTGGGATCAGAGAACCGGGCTGTCTGTGTCCAGGTTTACGCATTTCCTACAACCTTCCAAACTCTCATCCAGGTGGGGTATAAACATGTACAAACAGTAATGGCAGACACAAATTTATGCTTCAGAGTGTCTTTCCTTCCATGTCAGGAGGATTGAGGAAATATGCCATCAAGCCTTCTGAGCCCTTTGCAACTTTTCCCATATCACAACAGCATAAAAAGAAACTATACTGTAAAGAGTTCAACCTATCTCCATCAGGAAAGGTTTGCGAGCCTATCTGGGTCAGATTTGTCTTCTCAAGTAAAACTTGAACCTTTATCCCAGGAATTGTATTCTTTTCACATAATTATTATGATCTACTGTTTACTTTTTTTTCTTGTTGCATAGCATTTGCTTAAACGGTATCTGCAAAGAGAAGATTTTGAAAGTAATAATCTGAAAGGGAAAATAAAGGGTGAAAACTCCTAAAGTCTTGTTAAGTGAATTGCTGAAGTTGTAATTTGATTAATTCAAGAAAAAGTTTGTTACTAAGGAGGCTGTAATGGTGTTTACATGGGGAAAACAAATAGAAAGCCAGGAAGATATTCCACAAATTTCAGCAAGCTAGACCAAGCCAATGTATACATCTGACCCCTTATCCATTGCAAAGTTGAGATACTATCCAGGGAAACAGAATAATTTCCTAAGTTTTTCTGCCTGCATTTCCTAATTGATTCAGTTCAAGAGGTTACTCAAAAACCACTGTTCTGAATGCTAGAAGGCAAACAACTGTACAAAAGATAAATGAATTTTTCAGTGATTTTTAGCTTAGTCCATATGAGTAAGTGTTATGTCTCAAGCTATCGTTTCCTATTCCATCTTTGTTATCTATATGCCTTGTAACGAAATAAAGTGAGATCATAAACATACGTTGTTTAGCTCTATTTATCTTGCTGATCAAACAGTAAGGATGAGGTCCTAAAGAGTAATGCCTCAGCAAGAATAGATCAATAGCTTTAAATTCAATGAGTAGAGTTTTCTTCCTTGACAACAAGGAAGAAGGAGAGAAGAGAATGAAGAGAGGCAGCCAAGTACTCACTTTGGCAGAGAAATGAATTCTGGAAAGGGCTTCTGCTGGAAGGTGAGTTTGCTCTGTTTTTCTCATGCTTTCTCTACTGTTTCCCATCTTTTCTCTATCATTTTAAAATATTCTCACATCTACCTTCAGGTAAAATAAACGTAAAAGCTCTTGCCTTATTTTTCTTTTTTAATTTGTGTCTATCAAACCTGTAAGCAAACTTTCACATTATTCATTCAATAAACATTTATTGGGCACCTACTGTGTACCAAACAAGTTCATCTTATGGCTCTTGCACAACTTTTTAGCATAAGCATTGGCTTCTTGGCTTTCCTCCATCCGGGAGATGTGCTCAGATGCTAATTCTGGATCTGTCCTATCTACACGTAGGCCTGGCGCGGCGGTTCATGCCTGTAATCTCAGCTCTTTGGGAGGCCAAGGCAGGTGAATCACTTTAGGTCGGGAGTTCTAGACCAGCCTGGCCAATATGGAGAAATCTCATTTCTACTAAAAATACAAAATTAGCCAGGCATGGTGGCAGGCGCCTGTAATTCCTGCTCCTCAGGAGGCTGAGGCAGGAGTATCTCTTGAATCTGAGAGGCAGAGGTTGCAGTGAACTGAGATCGCACCATTGCACTCCAGCCTGGGCTACAGAGAGAGACTTTGTCTCAAAGAAAATAAAATAAAAATAAATAAACTTCATGTTCAGGCATTCAGACACCATGCTGACCCAGAACATCCAACTCAAAAATTATTCCTCACACTTTATCAACTCCACAGTTGTACAGAGGTTAATTTAATAAAGACTAAAAAAGAAAAATATTACTTTATTCATTCAAAATAAGATGTGTCTGGCATATAAAAATCCTTACCAAGAGTATTTGTATTTGATTTTTTAATGTCTTAAATAATTTGTAGATGAATATGTCACTGGTAAATTATCTCAAAGTTTTGTACAAAATCTCCCCACTACCACATATTTGTTGAATCCTGAGATCCCATTTCTACAATTTTGAATTGTTCTCCTCTGCTGATGTTTAAAGTGAAAACTCATCTACTAAATCAAACATTCTGACTGGTTGTACAGAAAACAGATAAAGTAATTTCTAATGTATCTGATTATCTTATACTGGGATGATGTGGCCTTAAATTTGAGAGGAGGTTTTAAAAATAGATGCCAGATTTCATTTTTTATATAGAAAACGGGATCAGTGGAGAAAACAAAGTACAAACATGAAAATATTGGTTATCTCTGTGGAACAAATCATGTGAGCAAAATTGTTTTTTAGAATGTAGTGAACATTGCGTGTCACTGTATAACAGTAAGGTCTATGTTACACAAACTTCATATTCTTTTTCACTGTTGGCTGTTTTTATTAAGACAAGTTTATTGGAACCCATTGATAGTTATTAAATACTTCTTATTTCACAAATTTTCTTCTTTTTTAGAATGATAGCAGTTCTGAATTCAATCATTTGAATTTACCAACAAAAAATATTATTACTTCTAAATTTACCAATGGAATAAACAGGTAGAAAAGTAAAAATCGACTAACACTTGAATCTGTTTCCCCAAATCAACAGGAAATATGTTGATTTATCAGTAGTTTTATGCATGATAAAATTGTACTCGATAAACACAAAAAAGATATTACTCAGTAAAATATTTAACTTTTTAAGAAAGAAGAGGCATGCAATTTCAGTTTCAAGAGGCAGTGATAGATACTTAGAGATTTCATGTTTAGTTTGACTTGGCCTGTTTAGACTTAACAGTTAATTTCCAGTTAGAATTAATGTTGAGATGACCTTCCTTTGTGACCTAAAAGTTAAAGGTTTCAGTTTAAATTATTTGAATTACAGCTTGTCCAATTAAAACAACACAAATTATATCCTGAAGAAATTAAAAATAGCTTTGGTACTATGTTCTTTTATGCAGTAATCGTTTACTTTTTACTCTAGTATAATAATTACTAGCTTCCAAAATGTTTAACTCAACTCTTAAGACCTTCTATAAAATCATAACTTTTGCTCTCTGAATGCTTACAATGTACCCAGCATTGTGGGAGACACTATCAACAAATTTATCCACAACACACGAAAGAGTTGTTACCATCTCCAATTTTCATTGTTCAAAAATAGAGCTTCAAACAAGTAAATTAGCCTAGGTAACCAAAGTTATGCACTGAAGAATCGGACCATTCAAATGTGAGTCTAGCTGTTCTAAACCTTGAGTATATTCAATCAGGCTACACAAACTTTGGCAATTTGATATCTGTGGCTCTGGAAAGTTACGCCCTGTCTTTATTCTAATTTTAATATTTTTTACTCAGTGTAAATGACTATTGCATATATAAGCAAGCTGTTCTTTATTATATCATAAATGTGAAACAGTGGATACAACAGAATGGATTCCCTATTACATGAATTCCCAATTAGAGAATCAAATATTGGGCATAGTAATAAGAGTCACTGAGTCAGTTTGCCTGCGCACACACTCTATCTCTTTCCCTATTGGCTTCTTCTAAGCATCCAAACTGTAAGGTATGGCTTAACTACAGAAAGCAGAAATGTTTGAGGTTGATGTCAAGAATATGGTAACACTCAGAAAAAACTATTTTGCAAAAGGAGCTGTTCTGCTTTTCTGATGTTGACTTGTAACTGTTCATTCTTATGTCTACTTTTCAAAACAGACTCAGCACATTTTCTCCAGCAATTTGGAAACTTAGAATTTTTATCCTGAGGTTTATTATCCATTAAAATATAGAATTAAAACTATAATCAAACAACTCTGCAAGACAGAAGTTGAAGATTTATATTTACTTTTATATCCATTTATTTCATAATTGACAAGGAAAGAAATGTTCTTCAATCACTAATCTGATTTTTATCTTATCAATTTAAATATCAATGGTAAGTAAAAGAAGATTAGATCTGCTCTCTTCACAAATTCTAGTTTTATTTTATTTTTTAGGGCAAGTAAAGCTGTAGGATTTTTAAATATTTGTGCTCTGGAGCCAGAAAGAAGTCTCCTGTAATTCTAGCTGCTCCATTTATTTATTCCTACCACATTGAAACATTACATAATCTCTGGATCCTTAGTTTACTGGTCTGTAAAATGAAGATAATAATGTTTACTTTTCAGTGTTGTCAAAAAGGTGAGAGACAACAGGTACAGAACATCTTCAGATCAGTAAGCATTCAGTAAATGGGTGGTCATTATAATTATTTAGGACTTAGTATAATGGCAATTTGCCTATTAGAGAGATAGGAAAAAATAATCCTGTAGAAATTTAACAATATGAGCATTCCATACCCTTTGGGAATGACACACAAACATATTTTTTATATCACAGCTTTCTGTAGAAGGAGTCAATGAAGTATTATAGAGCTATGCTGTTTTTGTTTTGTCGTGTTGTGTTTTCTGTTTCCCCTAAGTGGCATTAAATAAACATTACAGACTGCAATAGGATAAAGGCTGGTTTCTACTGCAATATAAAAAACATCCTAGGAAGACCGGGTGTAGCTATGCAGTTCCAATTGGGGCAAGGAAAAGCATATATAAAAGAGGGGAGTTTGGATTGCTGAAATATGAATTCTCATCGTCAAAAAAAAAACCAAAAACAAAAAACCAAAAAAAACCTTTGTTAAACTTCCATACATAGGATATTTGGCGGACAATGCTGCCGTAAATTAAATATCCAATATGCAGGTGCTTGTTTTCAAATACAGGTATTTAGGATTTATATCTCCTTGAGTTTATGAAATTAAATGAGTAGAGGTCCAGAATTTGTGTATAGTATTATTTAGTAAATGAGTCAGTGCTTATCTTCTAATAATGTTTATTGTCAACGAATTTCAGTGGGAAAACTTGAAGAAAAGATTGTTACAGCTCACAATTGCCAGGCATAGAGTCCCTTCCATGCATTTTAGCTTGAAAATGATCATTTATGGCAAAAGCAATTGTCTTTATAATTTGATTGAAACAAGCATATTATGACAAAAAGTTATCAGCAATGCGGAGACACTGTGTGCTCTCTCCCACTATTTCAACAAGTGAGTGGATAATTGTGCCATAGGCTTTAGTAATCTTTGCTAATTGCTCTCACTACTTAGATGATACCTGACCACTTTTTGTGTGCAGTACACAATTATGCCTTTCATTTAGACAATTCGCTCTTATTCTCTGCTTCCTAGTTCTTGTTTCAAATAGGGGATAAGCATCTTGGGAACAGTGTTGTGTCTTATCCATGTTAATCCTGTGTAGACCACAATCTTCATGGTGCTGAGCAAAAGACACACAACCAGCGGTTAGTCAATAAATCTTAAGATTTCTAGCCCTAGTGAAACATGTGGGAATATGGACCTGTTTGTGACCTATCAGTGGGAATATAAATTGATACAGCCTTCCTAGGGGGTAATTTGTCATGTATCAAATGGAAAATGTTGAAGTCCTTCAACCTAGCAATTCCTAGCTAACATGTTTTTCTGGAGGTCTTTCTCTGTGTATCATTTCCCCATATCACCACCACTTCATTCTCTACCCCACCTATTTTTCCAAATTGGTTAAATTTCAGTCTTTATTTTTTTTTAATTCTAACTTTATTGAGCTTTAAGTAACAGATTAAAATTGGATATGTTTAAGGAGCACAATGTGCTCTTTTGATATAGGTATAGATTGTGAAATGTTTATTAATCAAGCTAATTAATATATCCCTTACCTCTCATTGATGTGTAAGTGTACATTGGGAGAATACTTAAATTCTGAGGTCAAATGCAACCTCCTATTGGAAGCTCTTTTTAATCTTAAAATTGTCAGGTGGTTTTATTTTGAATTCCCCAAAATATCTCTTATCTCAGCATTCATATTTAACTTCATAACGGTTGTATCCTCTGTGCTCACCAGAGTGTCTATCATATTGCATATACTAATACACGTCTATTAAATTAGTGAATAAATGATTGGGTGAATGAGCGAATACACTGATGTGTTTGTATCCATGGTGTGAATAATTGTCTGTACATATTTTAAAATTACATTAAAATTTAAGAACCACCAAAACAACACTTTTTGTGTAGTGGAATGTCTTTATTTTATTAAAGAATTATTAAACTATAAAAGAAAAGAAGAACCAAATTTAATGTTCTTTTTCTATAATCACTTCATCAAAGAATAGTCCATATGCTTACTATAGACACTGTATTAGCAATTATAATATAGACGTCTATAAACAGAAAATGCATGGATCTGGGCCCTCCATTAGTGAGAACAATAAAACTGAGAATGAATTATCCCGTGATCTTTGAATTCTTTATATCCGTGTTCTACTGTGGTCTAAACTAGCTAGGATTTACTCTTTAAAAACACTACACAACAGCATGACTAATAAGAGGATCCTCTTAGATCATTCCAACCAAAATGATTATTTCCTTTTTTCCACTTCTTACACTGCTAAGAATCCTTTAATAAAGAACCCTCTTATAAATCTATAGTGAAGATAAAGAAGGCAACAAAGCAGCTATGTGAAAGAAAGTTCATTTTTTTCATTTAATTTTCTTATATGTTGCACATACTGAGAATAATCACTTTAGTTATCTCTATTTTCCTTAAAAAGAATCTAAGATCTCACTTTGTAAAATAGTAGACTATCGCTCCTATGTATGTATGTGTGTATATGTATGTGTATGTATATGTATGTATGTATATATGTATATGTGTGTATATAAAATTTTGGGGAAAACAATCATACCCTAACTCATCTAATCCTTAGCCAATTAATTAAATGACTTTTATATCTACCCAGATTCTTAGCATTCATTTGATACAATTGCCTAAATTATAAGTGGTGAAACTCAATCACAGAGAGAATTTTTTGTGTCTTTCGTGGAAACTGAACCCAAGTACTTGACAGACATGCCACTGGAGACTACCTCCTCAGACCCAGTCCAGGGCTTCCAGCACCCACAGATTCCCTCCCACTTCAATTAGTGTGTGACATTAAAGTATTTTAAATGACAATTTAGATCTCAAATTTTGTACATCTCGATCTAGTACTCACTCATCCCTGAATTCATTCTAGTAAATACTTACAAGTTGAAAATAATATTTTACACATTTTTATTATACTGATTTGCCAAAAATAACACACAGCAGTAACCAAAACACATCGCAGACTCTCTCTGTCTTTCACGCACACACACCTACACACTCTCTCTTTCTCTCTGTCTCTACTAAACCAAGGGTAGTAATGGTTCCTGTCTAAAAGCAAGAAAACTTAAAAGAAAAAACATCTATTATACAGCATGCAAATATTTCCTATGACTCTCTTATGCCATTCCCCCACCCCTTTGGTGAGATTAATTGTGTGACAAATGACATGAGATGGCCTTATGAAATTTCAGTCTGGAGCAATTTTTACTGCTAATGGAAATTATAAATAATATGTGCCTTTCGTCAACTGCATTCTTCAGTAATCTAATTGTATCAAGCTAATGAGACCTGGGTTAGGAAATGTTTTGAGGTTCCCATGCCCCAGGTCAGGGAAGGCTGAAAACATCTTGGAGCAGATGTGCTGAGTCTCAGGAGGATGGCTGCTGGAGCACTTGGTCACTCCACAAAGCACTGGCTGTGCGGGAGCCTGTGCACTTGACCTCTCCGCTAGAGGTAAAGAGCCTTCCTGTTGGTTAGCAGCAAAAATGAGGAGGGAGGAAGGGCAGAGGAAGATAAAAATTCTCCTTCTTACCCTCTGTACCTCCATCTTTTATTAATTTCGTAGAAAATTATCTCCATTTCTTCCCAGGGACAATGGCTGTAAATGCTGCCTTTTCAGAAACTAACACATGTCTTGGCATCTGCGTGTGTTGAAGTGTCCAGGAGGTCAGGGGAGGGTTGCATGAGAACTAAAACACCTCTTTTCTTCATTTCTCCAAATCAATATTGTTTACTCTACAATTACAAAGGTTGATGCAACACCACTGCAGGCTGTTATAGACTTCAACTGCTTCAAAGATTATTTTATATTATAGTTGGATGACAGGGGTTTAAATAAAAATTTTCAACATGTTCCTAAAGTGGCATATGCTATAACCTCCACCAACAACACACACACACACACACACACACACACACAGCCTTGAGGTTAGGATGTGTGGGTGGCTGAGCTGAGATATAATTACCTACATCCTCCAAATGATGTCACATAAGGGCAAGATGATCTTAGGGGTTGACTTTCATATTTTGGTCAATATCCAAAATCCAATATGAGATGTTTTTCCCTCTCAGTTACTCATAAGTTGTTTTTGTTTTGCTTTGTTTAGTTTTTTTCATTTCAATTCAGCTGGAAAATAGTTTTCTTACTCTCTCTTATTTTTTTCTTTGTGTTTTTTTTTTTTTAACCAAAGTACAATCATTCCTACTCTCCCATCTCTCCCCAACCCTGTGTACCATGAGAGTGACTATACACACACACACACACATCTGTCACATCTGTGCTGCCTTTGTTCCTTTGACGCACGGGAACACTGATTTCATAGTAGCATACTAGCAAAGAATTGTTCCTTTAGTAAGCCTCCTGGGGTTTTATTTAAGATGTTTCAAATGTCCAAGAATGAGGACGCTCATTGCTTTTGTAAGGATGTGATCAGTTCTCACGGTGAGCCTTTTTCCCTCTCTCTTCTCATGTTCAACTCAAATTCTTTCCTCGCCCTTTGTGCTGTCCATTTGCTGTCTGCCAAAGGATTCTTCCTCTCCTGAGGCATTTAAATCTTTCACATATTTGTAGACTGTTACCATGCTCCTCTTAGCAATCACTTAGCCAAAATATACATTACTTTGTGCTGTTTTAATCTCTCCACATAAATCAAGCCATTGGTCCCCTAATCATTTTGTTGTTCTTCTGTGAAGTCACTCCAATTTGGCTTTGTGTTCTGAGGTGACAAAAATGGAAGACAGATATCCCTGCTTAGACTCAATTCTGTCATGTTGAGACACCATTACCTCCTGCTCCTTAATGTGAAGCTTTTTGTATGTGAACTAAACCAATACTCTTCTCATATTGTTGGATTGCATTGCTGTTACATCCCTTTCTCCCTGAAGGTCTAACCTGGTGGGAACCTGGAAGTGGTTCATTATATTGTTTTTCAGCAACAATGAATATAGAAATCACATTTATATTTCTTTAAGACAGCAGAAGCAGACCTTCATGCCCCCACCCCAAATTCTCCAAACATTTATTGGAGCTATGAATTTTTCACATTTTTCCAGGGAGTTTCCGTTAAGAACGAAACCAGACATGGAAATTTCTAGGCCGAACATTTTAGGAGAGGGAAGCAACAGCTTATAATGAAAATACTTCTTGCAACTTTAACAAATATGCTTCGATATAGGCATAGAATCAAAAGTAGTTTCTTTATAAGCACTTGCTAAATTTCAGAAAGAAAACTAAATGAAACCTGAATACTTATGAAGTTCTTTGCAGGCACTTTCTTCCACAAGTGTATCAGATTGCTTCTTTTACATTTGTGTCATTCAGTGATAATCCTTCAGCTTCCTGATTGGCTAAAGTATTTGGAACCTACTGGCCTTTGAATCACTCTTTATGCTGAAGGCGGGCGTGGCTGCTAATCTGTGGGTCATTAACACCTCATATATGTTAGTTCAGAGATGTGGGGTGTGCCTGTGTTTGCACTGCCAACATTCGTAGCATTTCTTGGAAATTCAGAGGTTTTGTTTTCTGAGGGTTTGGTTTGAAATATTTTCCACATAGGCATTTCACTCTCACTCTGAGTAATCAGTTTTTTTGGAATTTGATTTTATTTTAATTCTTCTTTTCTGAACTCATTGATTAGTAGGGATATGCACCAGCTGGAAAGTCTGAAGAGGAGGTATAAGGCTTGCTTAATTGCTCTCTGAAGATGGTATCTTGGGTAAAATGAGTATATCACGTGTTTCAGCTCCATCTTGATCCTGATTCCCAGTCTTTATCTACAATAATATTTTCATTCTTGTGGAACATACAAACTCCAAGTTTGACTCTCGTGATAAATCTGAGATTGTTTTTCTATTAACATTAGAAAACTGAACTAATTCTCTTTCTCATGCTTTCTTTGGCATTTGACGTTGTATGCTACCTGTTAAATTAAGTTTAGCCTAAAGCTGCCTCCTTACATATTTTAAGTTCAGCCTAAAGGTTTCTCTGTACATAGTGAACTCTATCCTAACTGTATATGTAAACAGACTGTAGCTTACTCTTGTACCAATCACTGAGTTTTAGCCAATCAAAGGAGACCAACTGTTCAAGCCGTGCTCAAATAAAGCAAATGCCAAGCTGTAAGCAATCCAGCTGTTTCCAAAACTCACTTCTGTTTTCTGCATGTCATTTTCCTTTTTTTGTCCATAAATCTTCTTTGCCCATGTGGCAGCTCTGGAGCTTCTCTGAACCTATTCTGGTTTGGGGACTGCCTGATTCTCAAATCGTCCTTTGCTCAATCCAACTCTGTTTAATTTAATTTGACTTAGGGTTTTTTTTTTCCCCCCCATACCTCTTAGGCCATCATATCTTTAATCTAAATATTATACATTATACATAGGATATATATACATACATATATAAACACACACACACACCTACGTACAAAACTAAGGGACTTACATACGAATATATTATATAGAAGCCTTGAGTTTTTTTTTTAGTTCATATATCCATACACATTAATGTACATTTCTTGCTTTTATCTCATTAGAATAAACATTCAAAATTACAGCAGAGCAAAGTTCTTATCTGCCTTGCCCAACGTTTCTCAGAAACCAAAATAATCTACTGAAAAATACCAAGGTAAGGAATGTCAAACACATTGGAGAAAAAGTTTGTTTTGAAAATTTCATGAGTATATTTGCTTTTTAGGATATAGATCATTTTATGATATCAAATGAATGATACAGAACAATAGCAGCAACACCAAACTCAACTATTTACTGCAGCAAAGTAGTAAACCTAGGCAGTAACTCACTTAGGCAGTGTTTCCTGCCAGCAAGCTTTTGCAGTCTCTGTTCTTTCTACCTGAAATGCTCTTCACTCAGACACATGCATGGCTTGTCACTTCTGCTCTAGCACATTTTTACTTAAATGTTCCCTTCTATGTGAGGCTACCTTTGACCACTTTAAAACTGCGACATTGATACAAGCACTTCTATATACCTTCTCTGATTTATTGATTTCCTCTATCCCTTATTAATATTGAGCATATCTGATGTTTTACATATTTATTCTGATTTTTTTCTGTCTTTATGCTAGAATGTAAGTCTATAAAGGAAGACCTTCTTGTCTTGTTGTTATATCTTTGGAATCTATTGTAATCTTTAGCCCATTGTAGCACTTGACAGGTATTTGTTGAATGAATAAATAAAAATAAAATTCCAATAGGAGCCGGTGAATTAGAAAGTACCTTGGAATTTAATGTAACAGACTAATGTCTAACAGATACATTTCTCTAAAGCAAAACTAAAAATGAAGTAAATGTAATTGAAATGGCAGAACTGAATTTAGGGAAATTAATATGTTAGTAAGAAATTTTTATTTCCTCTTTACTTTTGCATTATACATACACACATATAGTCAACTTGCAAATAAATCATTAACTTCTAAGTGATAGTCTAATCGGATAAGGCATGTCATCCATTGCTAATGTTATATCTCCCAACATTCTATAAGATATAAAATAGAGAAGAGTATTGATTTAAGTAGGAGTGCTTACATACAAGTAATGTTTTCCGAATCTCTCTATGTCTTCAGAAGTAAATGAAATCACATTTCTCCCATAAAACCACTGCCAACTACTTCAGTCCATATACATTATTCTATTCTCTACATTCATAGTTTCAGTTGATGGGTTTTGATCATTTCTTTGTGCTATATACCACTGAAGCGCTGGAGTGACACAGCTAAAGAGACAAAATCTTATGAGACAGAGTCTTGTTTAATTTAATTTTACCATGATCATTAAACAAAAATCCCACTTCCTACTCACTTTCCCTGCTTTGTTTTTTCTCCCTTGCACATATTACTATCCAACATACTACATATTTTACTTATTTATCCTATGTACTTCCAGCTCGTTTACTAAAATGAAAGGCATGCAATCTTATCGCATATAGGACAAGATTCAGCACACAGAAGAACCGTCTTATCCTGCCTTTCGTTGACATTATGTGGAAATACAACAACTGTACTCTTGTGTCTGTCAGGACACAACCAAGGAGCACAGACCATTCTGAGTATATAAAACAAAAGGAATTGAAGACAGAATCACTGATTACACTAAGATTTAGAAGAGGCAGTAAAGGCAAACAGGGTACGATGAGGTAATCCAGAGATCAGCAACAACAGAAAGTGTCCATCATCCATACATTTGAGGGACAATGGGCCAGGTAGGTTTTTGGAGCCCAAGGCCATGGAAGAACTGGAACCATACTGGGCTCCTCCAGCAGAAACTGAGCCACAGAAGAAACTGGGCTACTGCTGGAGACACTGCTGTGGGTCAGAAAAGGGAAATCATTCCACTTTCCCCTCACATGTTGTCCAGCCTCTCAACAGCATTTCCCACTGGTGAAACATAAGCCAAAGTCACCCACCTCTTCTTGTGGGAGATGGGCCAGAGGCAAACAAAACATTTGGGCAAAGGGGCAGGGTGGATGCATCTGAAGGCAAGGAGGCTCAGCAACTGAGAACACCTAACATGGCAACACTTTTGACACGACAGTTTGAACATTAAATTCAATTACATTTTTCTTCAATGATGATTATTATCAGAGGATAATTTACAAATTGACATTAAGAAAAGAAGGTCTTGGCTGGGCACAGTGGCTCACACCTGTAATCACAGCACTTTGGGAGGCCAAGGTGGGTGGGTCACCTGAGGTCAGGAGTTCGAGACCAGCCTGGCCAACATGATGAAACCCCATCTCTAATAAAAATACAAAAATTAGCTGGGTGTGATGGCGGGCGCCTGAATCCCAGCTCAGGCAGCTGAGGCAGGAGAATTGCTTGAACCCAGGAGGCAGAGATTGCAGTGAGCCGAGATCACACCACTGCACTCTAGCCTGGGCAACAGGGCAAGACTTCATCTCAAAAAATAAAATAAAATAAAAATAAAGAAAAGTCTTATGGTTTAATCTCTTCTGTTTTTTACAGATCTCAACATTACCCAAGTAACAAATCTGTTTAATTTGATCTTTATATTTTCCGTGTAAATAAGTAAGAAGTGGTAAGAAAATGACTGTATTCGTTTAGCTTTTTTTAGGAGAATTAGGAATAAAAAACCTAATGCTTTTATGCCCTCCTCAGGAAAAAAAAAATGCATAAAAGAGAGAGAGAGAGAGAGAGAGAGAGAGAAATCTGGAAACACCATATCGAAGGAAGAGCCTCTGTAAATACAGAAGTTTGGTGGGTATTTTCAAGCTGCTTAATACTGCTGACTGGGCATCTTTACATGACAAACACCAGATGGAAAAATCAGTTGAGAGTCACAAGCTGAGGATGATTTCATTATAAAATGATCATTTACTCATAATTATCCAGAAAAGTCCAAAACCCTTCAGTGCTTTTGTAATAACATTTGTGTTACCAAAATATAACATGAGTGTACTTTTGCTAAAAGTTTATACTCTAATCTGCAGGAGAAACCTAATTATTCTAATATGACACATAAAATGTCTCTCTAATTTTAAAATTGGAATTCCGATTTCCAGTAAAACATTTCACCATCACACCATTTGCAGTTTTTCCTCCTAAACTGCTGTCTACAAAAATACTGTAATAACACAGCTTTTCTGATTAACCAAACAACCAATAATCAAGAAGACAGAGTGACTTGCTCTCATCCTTATGTAAATAAAAAGCTTATTTTCATTCTCTAATAGCTGCACATAACAATAAAATGCTTTTAATAAGTTTTAAGAGACTTAGACCAAAAAATCTATTTAGCCAATGTCACTTCCAATGACCACACAGCATGTCTAGGGCTGCATCATGACATGTTTGCATTGTTATTTGGTGGTAAACAAAATGAAAAGATCTGTCATTGGAATTTAAATAAGAGAGACTGGTTACATAAACTAGAGCTTTCTAAATTTCAGTACTGTACAGTCAACAGCTCAAAGCTCCCCCTGTCAGCTAAACACAGTTAAATTGTTTTCCCAGAGAAGAAAGATTAATAGCTACAAATCATGGCCTTTGACCTTTGACATAAATTCTAAGTGAAACGCAATTGGAAAAGCTGGTGAAACCTTAAGTTATTGCTGTAAAGGAGTATAATGGCCACATATCTATAATAACTAAACATATACACGCAATTTGGAGTCACAGATTTTCTCTCTAGCTTATATTACAGTATGTCTTATGAATGTACAAGTTTTGGGTTTGCATCCCCACTGTACTTCTGCAAAGGAAAGCCTCAAATTGCTGATTTCCTCAATAATGCAGATAGTTTACAAGTATGATATCCAAAGAAAATAAACCTGTATAAATATAAGGAATATATTTCCTTTGACATTTTAATTGCCTTTATTTAAAAGTCATTTTGTACATTACTTTGTGGTATTGCAATTCTGAGCCTTCTCGAGGAACAGAGAGGATGATGACTTTCCCTAAACATTTAACTAGTTAAAATTAGAGAATTACCAAAAAGTTGGGATATATGTGTGTTCTTTGAAAGAAAAACATGTAGCTTTTATTATTGACCATGACATTCAGCAGTAACTTATTTACCATATTATAATTACTAAAATAAGAATGACATCATAGCTTAATTATAAAATGATAATCATTCATAATTATATCATTCAGCATTATACCATTCATAATTCATTTATGATAATAATAAAATATCGGTTATAGGCAACTACCAAGAACAAGTCAAATCAGTAGCTTTTTAATTGTAATTCAACTATGCTTTCTATAAAGAAACAATTAAATTAATACCTATGTACCAAATGAGTGTGCAATAGTTAATGGCCCTTTTCACTGCAATGTAAAAATGGAATTCCAAATACTATTCAGTGGCACAGAAGCACCACACCAAGCTGCACTTTTCATATCCCTTTAGGAATAAGAGTTATCCTATTATAAATTCTGGAGGAAAAATATCCCAGGATTACAGAACTGATAAGCAACAAGCCATGTTTTGATGGATCAGATAAAAAGCTTTCTGTAAAACAATAAAACACCCTTTTTCATAAATCTCATAATCCTGGATAGGCCTATGCAATGTAACATAGACAGTATCACCAGTTTCCAAAAGAAAAGAGACACACACACACACACACGCGCACACACACACACACAGAGAGAGAGAGAGAGAGAGAGAGAGAGAGAGAGAGAGAGAGAAACAGCCCATTTTTATGATTCTGAGATTCTAATCCTGAAACATGACTCATGCTTCATATAACACATTCATTCAGTGGTGGTTACAGACATGCATTAGTCTTGAAATGAAAAAAAAATTCCTTAAAAGGGAATTTCTGTTTGTTAGCTCTCTCTTAAAATTCGTCATTTTGTTTGTAAGAGCATTAAAATAACTTGTTATAATTCTCTAAGGAGAAAGAGGTAAATGCTCTGCTGTTGTTAATCTTAAATGTGTGTCATTAATATTTAGCTGTTTCCAGATGCTGAGCTATTAGAAACCCGAGCATTTGCATATCTCTTCTTGGCTTTCAATTCTAGATGGCATGCTGAGAAAATGGGTTCATTTCCTTTTCCTCCTGAGACCTAGATGAAAAATACGACACATGTATTTAATAGGCACAGAGAATGTAAGATGACTGGGTAGTTGTCAACATCATAATAGATACTTCGATGAGGTTTTAGGAGATGGAAAGTGGACACAAGTGTGTAAATCAATGAGCACTGCAGAATTTGCTACAAAGAGGCTGCTAGGGGAGATGAAAACAAGTCTTCTCCTCAGACACTAAAGTGGATTGGGCTCAGAGGAGAAGTGTTCATGGAGCAAGAGAGGGAGAAGTAGTCACAAGTGTTCATGGAGTGAGAGAGGGAGAAGTAGTCACAATGCTGACTTAAGGATCAGTATTGGTGATGGTTCTGTCAGGCAGCACAGTCTGCCCCTGTGCAAAGCCTAGGCAGTCCAGCATTTGTCTCTGTGGGGACAAAACAACAGGAATTATTTACTAAAGAACTTAAATGAACTATCTGGGGAGGAAACAGTCAGAAGACAAGTGTGGATATTGGACTTCTAAATACAATTCTGTCCATTCTGACATTTGACATGTAGCCACACACCCAGCACATTGTTGCTAATCCTGTAATAAAGTATGACAGTTGTCCTGCCCTTCTCATATGCACAAGGCTGACTGCCTATTCAAGGGAGGAGCATGAATAGAACTGTTTGCAAATTTGCCAAAGAAGCCCACATCTGCCGACCAACTCTGCATTCTTAACTATGGACAGGCAAATTAGGATCATCAGATGTGTGAAAAAAAGCAACAGCATGAAAAAGAAATGCCAAAACAAACAGATCGCAGAAGAAGGAAAGAGAGCAGGTACTTCTGTAAGCGAATAAAAAGGTATAAACCACAAAAACCTCTCTTGTATAAACAGAAATCGGAGGTGATATTATGACAATATAACAAAAACATGATGTTATATAAAAGAAAGAAAAAAATCAGAGAGTGAAATTAGTATGCTTGGATAATTAGAGATGTAAATATGATAAAAAGAGAAAAAAATCAGACAGTGAAATTAGTATGCTTGGATAAACAGAGATGTAAATATGATATAAAGAGAAAAAAGAGGGGAAGCAGGAGGAGGAAGAAGTTTGTCCCAACATGTAGAACAGAAAGACAAAAAGTGTGAGAGACAAAATATTAGTCATGATGAAACAGTAACATTCTACTAAAAATATTTCTTAAAAAATAAAATTGAAAGCAAAGTTAGAAGGAAATTATCTAATTATCAGAAGAATAACAGGGGAGAACTTCATGGACCTAAGATAGGAGTCTAGGTCTAAAGATTCAACAAGTGCTCGATACCTAATGAAATATATATATTTCTAAACTATTCTTGTGAAAATTTCAGAACATCAAGGATAAAGATACTGTAAGCTTCTAAAGAAGTGAAACAGCTAGCATACAAATAAAACTGAGACTAGTATAGGCATTCTCCCCAGAAATACCAGATTGTAGAATAAAGCACTGCAGAAAAACAAACAAACAAAACCACATGATTTTTATTTCAAACTTCATGTCATGCCAAGATATCACTCAAATGTGCAGCCCAAATAAGGACATTTTCAAACAGACATGATCTTTTAAAATGTACCTTCTGTATATTATTTTCTAGAAGGTTCTTTGAATGTGTGTTTCAAAAAAATAATACCTGTGAAACAAAAAAAGGCAAATATTGGATCTAAAGAAGGGTGGATATAGCCCAGGCCAAGTGTGGGCTGATGGCTGTACATTAGGTTTAAAAATGAGCTGGTCAAAATCGAAGCACACGGGACTAAAGGGGGAGGTCTTCAGGTAGAAAGAGGGTGTTAGAGAGGATTGAAATAGGACATAAGACAGCATGTATGAGAGGTTGGAAGTCTTGAGATTTTGATGAATTCACAGAAAGAGTAGCATTAAAGTTTTCAAGAAAATAAAAAGATGCACAAAATAAGATGCTCCAAATAAAAGATCAAACAAAATGCTTCGTAGCACTTGGATGAAATATAAGAAATGAGAATCCAGTTGTCCTCAATCCTGGAAATGTTTTTCTTTAAGTGTCCCAGACATCATGACACCAGACTTTCAGGAAAGAAAATTTAATCCCATTTGCTATGGCAGTGAACAATGTTTACAGGGTCACAGCAATGCAAACACTGCAAATTGGTTTCCAACTTCAAAAATCAATCTATGAACAAAAGATGAAAAGAGAACCAGTTTGATAAGTTAAAATAAATCAAAACAATAAAGGAAGAATGAGGCAGATGAAAGGTGGAGGGAAGGGTAGTATGAAATACTGACTAGAGCTGATGGTTTATACATAGAAGAGTATGTACCCTATTCAAAGTTATAAACATAATGTATGGAAAAACTGAAAGTAATGATAAAACTGTCAAATATTGAAAGGAGGGAGCAGAAGAGAAGATGAGATAGAATGAAATAAATCATATATATATACACACACACACACACACACACATTTTTTTTCTTTCTTTCTTTCTTTTGAGACCAAGTGTTGCTCTGTCACCCAGGCTGGAGTTCAGTGGTGTGATCTGGGCTCACTGCAACCTCTGCCTGTCGGGCTCAAGCGAGTCTCCTGCCTCACCCTCCCGAGCAGCTGGGACTACAGGTGACTGCCACCTTGCCCAGTTAATTTTTGTATTTTTAGTAGAGATGGGATTTCACCATGTTGGCCAGGCTGGTCTCGAACTCCTAACCTCGTGAACCACCCACCCCGGCCTTCCAAAGTGCTGGGACTACAGGCGTGAGCCACCGTGCGCGGCCATAAATCATAAGTGTTTAAGGAAGTGAACAGACGTTGCCTCCAGTTGGAAAATTAAGAAAAACAGATATAAACATACCTAGAGTTAAAACGATAACCTGCAGAAGAATGAAAACAGAAATGATTAGAGAAAAATTTTCTTGGAGATTGGGACTAGGAGCAGAAAAAAATGAATTGGGTGACTCTGCTTTTCATTAGAAGACTTTTTGTACTATTTTCTTTGCTATAATGCACACATAACCCTGACAAAATTTCAAAATAAAAATAAATTTAAATTCTTTTAGAACATTTCCACCCAGTTTCAAATGACTGAAATTTAAAAATCACATTTTTAATACTAAAAACTACTATACCAATTAAAAAAATTTCTTTGTGAAACCACTTACTACTCTGAACTGTAACATATATACTATTTCCACTAGAAACTTATTTCAGAATGTGAAAGAGCATTTAGGAGCACCAAAATTAGCTATGAGTTCAACCTAATGTAATTTGTTTGAATGTTTGGGAGCATGATCAAAGCGATTCATTTTTTTTTTTCAGTGTCTGCTTGCATACCTGTGACTTTTTCAGAAAACTCAATATTTTATTATTCGAAATTATTTCATCGGACAAATTTTGTTTCTAGATTAAGATAGAAGGTTGTAATGGTTCTCAGAGATTTGTGATGATTTCCAAGATCTCTAATCTGTGAATTAAAGAGGATTTGTGAGTCTCAACACGGTCTAACAGGTTAAAAAAAAATGCACTCCTTTAAAAGCTGCTACATATGAAATTGAGTAAATATAAGCATTTTTCACATTGAGTATATCTCCCGTTACTTGGTTTTTGAATCAGTAATACAGTGTCAATACACCAAATATTGTGCCATAAGTTTCATTTTGCTTTGTTTTTAGAGACTGGGTCTCGCTCTGTCACCCATCCTGGAATACAGTGGTGCAAGTATAGCTTACTGTAGCCTTGATCTCCTGCGCTCAATCAATCTTCTTACCTCAACCTCTTGAGTGCTTCGGACTATAGGCAAAGACTGCCATGCCTGGGCCTGGCTAACTTTTTTGTCTAGACGGGGCCTCACTATGTTGCTCAGGCTGGTCTTGAACTCCTAGCCTCAAGTGTTCCTCCTGCCTTAGCCTCCCAAAGTGCCAGGATTACAAGCATCAGCCACCATGCCTGGTACCATAGTTCTTCTTAGACAGCCAGCAAAGGTCAACCAGTGACCTGTAGCATTGGCATACTATTAACTACTTCAGGCCAAGTAACAATCTGAGCTGGATCCATATTAACGATTCCAAGAATCATCCTAGCTATGACGTTTGGTGAAATTTACTGCTTTTGTATAGGATACAATGAGTGTTACCAATTCATCTCTAGTCTCTCCTGATTTCACCAATGGCTAGAAATCAGGTTGGTGTATATATTGAAAATTGGACCATACACACACAGACACACACACACAATTAGGATCAATATATAATAGGACCATATATAAAAAATATATATGGAACATATATATTATATATATAACATATATATTATATATATAACATATATAATGTATGGTTCAATTTTCCATAACTGAGCTGATAGGAAGATTGGTTGTAACGATAGGAAGAAGGTTGTAATGGTTCTCAGAGATTTGTGATGATTTCCAAGATCTCTAATCTGTGACTATTTCAAACACTAAGGATTTTCAAGTATGGAGTCTTTTTTACTGGAATCCAGATGCAATACTATACAAATAGGAGGCACATTGAAAGTTCATAGGCATGGTCAGCAGCTATAAACCAAACCAGACATTGATTGCATGTGGAAATGCTTGGGAGAAAGAGGAATGGTCAACAGGATGTATCACATCTCTTGGAAAGAAACACCCAAAGACTATCTCCAACAAAGCAATACAACAGGAGCATCATTGTTGCAATAAAGGCAGAACGTTTATTCTAAATCCATGTCTATCTCTGTGAATTCTGGATATGATAACCAGCAACTTGATTTTTACATATTATGTCTATGTAAAAATGAATTTTAGTTCTTTATAATACTAGGGGAAAGATTTAGCTCACTATCAGCCTAATATTAAATCCATGTCAGTTCCCTTCCTGTTTCTCACACTTTTCTTAAGAGTTTATTATATTTTACATTTAATGTTGAAGATTTCATAGAACATACTTCTATAACATGAAATTGTATTACATGCAATTCTTCTTTGCACTGAAATGTTTTCAATGTTTAAAATATTGGAAATACATTGAAAGCCTACGATAACAATATCAGCATGCAAGATACGGTCACCAGGGCTGTGGCTTCTCATTTTTTCTGATGCATCCTATAACAATGGTGCATGCAAGACATAATTTCACACACAGCATAAAGTAAAAGAGTGAAAAGAAGCCCTGCTTTATAGTAGGACTTTAAGTAATATAAACGTAACTAAGATTTCTGTTTTATCCCATTGGGCCAGTTTGATCAACTGGTGAAATTTACTATCTGATCAGAGAGCTAAGAAAGAATGATTATTATTACTAACAGCAAGGAGAGAGTTTCAGAGCAACTGAACAAAATGAAACATACTTTAAATTAATTTGATGTTTCTCTAGAGTCTGGAAAAGTAAAGGATATGTATTTAAGCAGTCTAACAGCTGAGACAAAGCACTACAACCTTTCTCAGTCAATTGCATTATCAAGCAGAATATATTTGTAAATATCTTTTAAGACACTAAAATCTGCTACTTAAATTAAAATCACAGTGTTACCATAATTCATAGCATATAGTAAAACAGTTAAAGGTAAATTACTGATGTCTACAGGAATCAAGATGAAGAATCATGGTAAGATTCTTGAGAAAAGGTATTTTGTCCTCTAGAAAGCTGTAGTTCCCCTGCTAGGGCCGGAAAAAGGTAGATGGGCAGTAAATCTACATTGTGTGAATGAGCGTTAGATGGCTCATGTGTGATTACAAGTGGCACTGGACAGTTAGCCTATCCTGGTTCAACTCCTGAATGCAGGATTTACTATTAACTGCGTGACTGGGGAAACAAAGTAAACATTTCTGGGTCTCAGTTTTTTCATATGCAAAGAAAAGAGAATGTAATAGTTCCTACCTCCTAGGGTTGCTGGGAGAATTACATAATCAAATCCGTGAGAAGTTGTAGATCTCTACCTGGCACAGAGTAAGCACTCAATAAATGTTAAATCCTATTTTTATGTATACCCAAGGCCAACTATTCTCAACCCAATATGCACTAAAATGTGTACTCCATCTTCATATGGGATTTTTTGTGTTTGTTTATTTTATTTTATTTTATTTTTAGTGATAGTGGTTAATGAATTTGTTTTGTTTTGGTCCCAACAACTTTGTCCTAATATGTAAAGAAAAATGCTTAGAAATTCCAAAAGTATGCCATGCCTATATGTTATCCACACATTTGTCTGTCCAGGCATTCTTTTTCAGCAAAATTTTCAAGAACTGACACGAATGACTATTTTTATTGATGCTGGACACCTTGGTGCCCCAGTGTTACACAGAGAGTGACATATTCAAAATTCTAGAGAAATAGCAAATTTCAACTTTACACACTGTTGGTACATGTCCATCTATAAGATATAATTAAGTAGGGTATAACTAATACTCACATAGAAATACCATTTTATTGATGAAGTTTTCTATTTTCAATTAGCATTGCTATTCTTATGTTTTTATTTTTTCTTTATTACATTATTTTTTCACAAATATTAACTGAGTACACGTATTATCCTATTAACCCATTAATTAAAACACTTCAATTTCTTCCCCTTTCTCTAAAGATATAAACTAAATAGTTAATTTACTCTATAAGACCCTGAAGAATCTTTACCTCACAAATTGCTTTGGCTTCTTTTAGAAACACGATTTCCAGTGCCTCCTGCTTTCAGCCCTTGGTACCCCTTTAGTTCCTCCAATGTGCTACGTTCTTTCCTGTTACAAGGTTCTTCAAGCGGTCTTTTTCTCCTCTGATTACTCTCACAGCCTCTTTCTTTTTCTTCTACAAGAAGGTATGTCCCATGAAATAAAATAAGTAGTGGCAACACTGTATCTCTCTCTTTCTCTCTCTCTCTCAATGATTGATTGATTGATTGATTGATTGATTGATAGATGTGTGTGGGTATGTACGTGTGTATATATAGATGTGTGTATATATAGATATATGTGATGTTTTTTGAAGCAGAGATGAATAATAGTTTATGAGCCCTGCTCAAAATGTCAGGTTCATGAACAAAATAAATTATTACTGTAGTTTTAAGGCATTAGGTATTGAAATAGTTTGTTAAGTACCAATAGATAAACAAAACATGTTGCACCCATGTGGATTAACGTCACTAGAAAAAAACCACACAGCCATGGAAACTAGTTTTGATTTAAATTCCAGTCTACTGGAATACATGCACTTCTCTACTTGACATGTTCACTTTGATGCCGAATATGCAGTTAAAACTTAGCATGGCTTGTCCTCGTTAGTATAGTGGTGAGTATCCCCGCCTGTCACGCGGGAGACCTGGGTTCGATTCCCCGACGGGGAGGCTAACAGAATCAACCTTTGCCAGGCGCGGTGGCTCAAGCCTGTAATCCCAGCACTTTGGGAGGCCGAGACGGGCGGATCACAAGGTCAGGAGATCGAGACCATCCTGGCTAACACAGTGAAACCCCATTTCTACTAAAAAAAAAAAAACCACAAAAAACTAGCTGGGCGAGGTGGTGGGCGCCTGTAGTCCCAGCTACTCGGGAGGTTGAGGCAGGAGAATGGTGTAAACCCGGGAGGCGGAGCTTGCAGTGAGCTGAGCTCTGGCCACTGCACTCCAGCCTGGGCGACAGAGCGAGACTCCATCTCAAGAAGAAAAAAAAAACTTAGCATGCCCAGGTTCAAATTCTTAATGCTATCCCTCTGAAAAACTGCTCCTTGAGATTTTCTCATCTGAGTTGATTATAAATCCTCTTCCCAGTTGCTCAGGCCTAACAAGATTGTGGTCATCTTTGACTTCATTTTTACATTCAACAATAAATTCAGCAGCAAATCCTGTTGACTCGTGCATAATAATATATCCAGAATTTCATCATGCCTCTCTATGGCCACAGCTACCATCATCTTCATCTCCACGTTGATCTCTGTGTTTCCTAAAGTCCTGGGGTGGTTGGTGAGGGGTGGTGGGGCAGGAAGGTTGTGCTCAACACAACAGGCCATGTTATCCTTATACAACTGTGAAGTCGGATCACATCATCAGATCACTCCTCTTTCCAGCACCCTCCAGTGGCTTCCTAATTCACTCAGTAAAAGCCAAAGTCCTTAAATGTCCAAATAGCCTGTGTGATCCAGGTCTTTTATGTCTGACTCATCTCCCACCCAAGCTTCCCTCCACTCATTCACCTCTAGCTATATTGGCTCCTTGCTTTTCCTTGAATTTACCTGCCTAGTTCTAGCTCTTGGGCTCCTGGGTGCTATTTTCTATTCTTCTTGGAATCTTTCACTTGCTGTTGGCTTGCTTGCCTCCATCAGGTCTTTCTTCAAATGTAAAATTCTGAACATCTTATTTAAAATTGGAAAACTCTCAGCCCATCTCTCTCTATCAGCTTTATCCTATCTGCTATTAAACATTTCATTTTATTCTTCACTCTTCCAAACCCTTAGAACACTGGCATCATGACTTGTGTAGCCTGTTTTATTTACTGCAACATCTTATCCTGCGGAGCAGTGGAGATGTTACAGGTATTTGTCTGATGAACAACTGTACATGTGTCAGTCTTGCCTTCTTCCTGATTAAAACCCAGGCTCCTCAAAGATTGATCTGACGCCACATGCTTCACCAGTACCCTCATGATATCTAGCACATATTTGAGAATAGGAAAGTTTTATACATTCAATGCTTGCATTGAAAGGATTCTCAGGAATTTAGTAGCATACATAAGACTCTATTGATAGTCTTAAAAATATTTTTTCCTATATCAGTGCTCATTTACAAGAAAAATTATGTTATAGAATTGTAATATAATTATATTATAGAAATAGTTTCTTATAGAAAGTTGGTCTAAAGTCACACAAGAAACATTAGTTAATAATATTTACTAACATTTAAACCATACATCAAAAATACAGATTTGTTATTACGTATTATTATATTTCATTTTGCTTTGTTTTGCTGCAGTGTTCTTTAGAACCACCTTTGGATGGTTAATTTTATGTATCAGCATGACTGGGCAGGGGAGACACAGATAACTGGTAAAACATTATTTCTGGATGTGTCTGTGAGTGTGTTTCCAGATGAGATGAACATTCGAATTGGTCGACTGAGTAAAGATTGCCCCCATCAATGTGGTTGAGTATCACGCCATGTGTTAACAGCTTAAATAAAGCAAAGAGTCTGAGGAAGGGTAATTTGCTCTCTCTTACTGAGCTGAGACATCCATCTTCTCTTGCTCTCTTATGTTATAGCTCCCAGTCTTCAGACCTTCAGACTCTGGGATTTATACCAATCAGAAACCCATCACAGTTCCCAGGCCTTCAAATTTGAGAGCCACACCATCAACTCCCCTGGTCCTCTGGCCTTTAAACTTACACTGAACTACACCACTGGCTTTCCCAGTTCTCTAGTTTGCAGACAGCAGACTTTGGTATCTCTCAGTTTCCATAATCATGTGAAACAATTGTTATAATACATCTTCTCTATATATCTCTCTATGTAGTCATTGGTTCTGTTTCTCAGGTGAACCCCAACTAATATGTATCTGATTTATCTTAAATTATTTAAGGCTCAAGAAAATGCAAGAATAAAGTACTATTACTCTCCCAAGTTTACAGATGGGCAACTGAAGCACAGAGACCTTATGCATCTTTTTCAAAATCACAGAAAATAACAAATGTCTAAGCTGGATTACAAGCTTAGGATAGCTCCAAAATCAGTGATCTTCAATGCCAGACTATGTTGCTTCTCTAATATTAAACACATGTACAACACATATCACACACATAGGCACACACATGTATACCATTCTAGGAGTAAGTAAAGAGATATTTATGTATTTTTTCTGACTGAGTTATTGGCATATTAGGAATGTCAGAAATGGTACAACACAGTACAGATATGTCCTGTGCATTGCAGAACTTTCTATCCATGGTTCCCATTCAGTATGTGATGCAGCATCCCCTTCAGTCATCATAAGATCCAGAAGTCCCTCACACTTACAAATGTCTCTGGGATGGAGAATGCAGTGCAGCACCAAGGGTAAAATTAGCCCCATTCCTTCATTTCTTATCAATAATCTTCCCAAGTAAAACTTACAGG
The DNA here is from genome assembly GCF_043159975.1 of Macaca nemestrina. Taxonomy (NCBI): domain Eukaryota; kingdom Metazoa; phylum Chordata; class Mammalia; order Primates; family Cercopithecidae; genus Macaca; species Macaca nemestrina. Next base: position 44,143,385 of record NC_092135.1, read on the forward strand.
TCGGCTGGGTATGGTGGCTGATGCCTGTAATCCTAACACTTTGGGAAGCGGAGGTGTGCAGATTACCTGAGGTCAGGAGTTCAAGACCAGCCTGGCCAACATGGTGAAACCCCGTCTCTATTAAAAATACAAACAATTAGCTGGGTGCTGTGGCACGCACCTGTAATCCCAGCTACTCGGGAGGCTGAGGTAGGAGAATCTCTTGAACCTGGGAGGTGGAGGTTGTGGTAAGCTGAGATCCCACCACTGCACTCCAGCCTGGGCTACAGAGCAAGACTTATTCTCAAAACAAACAAACAAACAAACAAAACCTTATAGGTTAATGTGAGTCTATCTTAATTAAAAATTATATACATAAAAAAAAAGATTGTCCAGCTTCCCACGTGAACGTCACTCAATGCTAAGCAATCTTATTGGTTAAGAATCTCCTATATTTCTTTATTGAGTTATCCCATTGCAGCTAATTGTATTTCTTTCTCCTCTATTTGTATTGAGATATTAAAACATAAGATGACTATTGTCCTGGCATGAATTTCATACTCATAGCACATTATCTAATCTTCATGTCTACTATAAACCCATATTTCATATGAAAACTTTCTATAATTTATCATACTTCTCTCAAAAAAAATAGTTGATCAAAATAAGGAATAGAATTGTATTTGCAACCAAGCATCCATTCAATTAGGTGAGTGGAGTCTGGAAAGAAATACAATTTATTTCACAAACACCTCGAACAGTGCTTAAAACAGATTGGGCTGACAACTCTCACAACCTTAGTGTCTCCTCCAAGATTTACAATGGCATACCTCCCCATTTTAGCAAATTAAACCTTATGTCAAGGCTTAAAATTAAATCCAAACCCCTTCTTCTTTCTCTGCAGAAGGAACAAATTGGCCCCACATGCCAGTAGTCGAGGAGTGCTGATAGAAAACAGAGTGAAGTGAGAGCTCCCCAACCTGGAAGGCGTCACGTGGCCTAATCACCCGGGATAAACAGTCAATTCTACTTTAAGTTTTACATAAAAAGACTGGTAAAATACAGAGGATTTAAATATAAGAAGTTTTTTTATACCACACAAAACTGACTGGATGCCAAAATTTTACATTTCTGTGCTGTGCAAGCACTTTATGGGGAATGTGCTTTTTATTCCACTTTTACATGTTTGTTATGAGTCTGTTTTGCAAAGATTGCTCTGAGCCTAGGTAATAAAAATAAAAAATGCACACAAATGGTCATGATTAACGCATAGAGCAATCTATGCTTTTATACGTATGAAATGCATATCTGTTTCTTGATATTTCAAAATAGCAAAATATGTGTAAGTTGCTCTAGTTTTCACAAATTCATTGTAACAGCAGATCTTGCTGTGGAATTATTCTAAAAGTCCTAGAACACAAAGTTCTTAGTTTTTTAGACTTATTTTGCCAGGAAAATATTCCAAGTCTGTTTCTTATATGTTACTTGGCATTAGTCTATATTGAGAATTGACAGGAATTACTTCTCCCTAAGAATCTGAGAATGTGGCATGCATATAAAAAACTCTCAATGCATTATTAGATTATCGTCTTAAAATGAAATGTAGTATATTGATCACTACACATATCACACTAGTTTACCAAATTAGTATGATGCTTTCCAATGACAGTGGGACAAAATCTGGTTTTAAACACTGTAACCAGTGAGAAATGTGGTGGATGTCCTGATAAGCCATCACTTTTTAAGAGAGTTTTATTTTCAGGATGCATTTCTAGATGTGAATGTGTGTTTCTTTACTGTTAAGATAGTATGGAGAGATATGAAAGCTCTTCAAGGAAAACCTGAGGTGTAGAAAATTAAAGTTTAAAACAGCCATATGCATATATTGTTTTTGAGGTTGGGCACTGCACAGTTCTAAAAGACTGTCATTACTGTCATTAATAGTGTGATCATAATAGACTTTTATTTTTATTAAGTGTCTTATGGAAAATCTGCTCTTTTTCTTGTGCACATAGGTACCACCTAGGCTAGAGAGGACAGGTATTTTGCAAGCAAGAGAGAAAACTATCTTTATAATCATTGAATGGCTGGGCCATAGATGAAATTAGAGCAGGAAAATACTTCCTGTTTTTTGTTTGCATTCATATGGGATGTTTTAAATAATCTGAGAAGATATTTTACATTAATTCTCTCAGTGACATTTTGGGATTTTGAGGTAAACTTTCAGAAACTAGTATCTAAAGGTGAGAGTTTAGGAAAGAAGAAATAAAAAAAGATAGAGGCTTTCAGTGTATTATTACAATAAATTCTTATCCCGTCTCTTACTTCTTTCAGATTCTTCTGGCTTTCATTTGTAATTAAATCCCTGGTTTAGTTTATGTTAGCTCCATAGCAGGCAGCATATTAGAAAGTTTATGGTAGTTGCCAATTTATTTTGCAGCGATTTGGTTTAGAGTTACATATGGATTAGTATGAAATGATTGATCTCTTTGTCTTATAATATATATGGTCTAAATTCAACTTCAGTTTCACAGACTCTTAGACGAAAAACAATACCAGGTTTATTTTACTACGGAAATTTCTTGTTTAATAGGTAAACCAGTAAGATGTTTGAAGAAAGTGAAAAGAAACTTGATTTATCCCACAATATGCAATTTTTTGTAGATGCATGCACATATGCCTGTTTAGAACAAATAAGTCAATTCAACGATGATCTATTTGTTGTGGTTCAGTTCCATATAAGTCATCCTGTGATGTTACATCAGTTTCTGAATTGTCCCTGAACAAGTGACCCTGCAATTTCTTCCAGTCATTGCAGAGAATCCTGTGATTAAAACTGTCAGGAGTTCTGTGAATGATTATTTTCCATGGCTCCACAGCCTTGCACCCACTAAAAGCCAATTTTTAAAAAAATATTGGATCAGTTATTTTACGTATGAACCACAACTGCCTTAGACGATCTATTTCAGTTTTGCCTATAAGTTGAAATGTGAGTAAAATAAACCTTTTGCCCCAGCTTCTTCTTTATATTTAGGCCAGATACATTCCTGTAAGATCCTCCTCCCTTAGGAAAAAGGTAAACAGAAGAATCACATAGTACAGAATGAACTTTTTTCCAATTAATTGGTGGTAAAATGGAAGAAGATGCATCTCCTAGCACTACTTAGGACAGGACATCAAGAGAAAACCAGAAAATGTGAAGTTATGAATGAGTCACACTGTCTGCAGTTTCAGCTAGTTTTCCTCTGGCTGTTTCTCCAAAACATAAAATTTCTATGTCCCACCAATACAGTGCATTGGCAGAGACATTATTGTTTCAATAAATCTTAATTTTGGAACAGATTCTCATTTGACATCTGAATCATTTCAGTTCATTTTAGTTCCATCACTTTTTGCTTCCTGCAAACCAGACACGGGTCCTTTAAATTTTTACTATTGCCAAAAGTCTGTTACTTCAAACTAGACATCGTCTGCCTGTTTTCAAAGAGCAGTGAGTGACTGCCTACTTGGGCTTCATGGCTCTGGGAAGAATTCCTCTGAGAATGGAAAATTCATTTGGGTTTGCATCCATTGTTTGGATTTCATAAAAGGAAGTGAATTTTAGGATGATCGCACACAAACACACACAAACACAAAGTCTTATGCTGTAAGGCCTCAGGAACTAAAATATACATTGAATGTAAAAATTGGACCAAATTTCTGAAGTGAGGAATATATGTGAATGTAATTTGCATGGATTTTTTTCTAAGACTAGTTGGTTCTAGAAGAAACTGCAAACTTTATTGTTATCCATCACCTTGTGAAGCTGCATTTATATTTAACAAGTTTTTAAAAATTTCTCCAAGATTGATTTTCTTGTACCTAGAATACTAAGTAGAAATACAATTTATGAATTCCCAAAGAGTTAGTGATAGAATATATGTGAGATAAGAGTCTCTATGAGTTTATTTTAGATATAATTATAATTGTATCAAAAATATTTTTGTATTTAGATGTCTGTTATAACTGCAAGTTTAATCCTCAACTTATGAAATGTCTTTATGATATGTAATATTCAATAATATTGCTTTATTAATAATAATAATACATTTTTAATGTTCTACTTGAAATAAATGAATGTATTCTCCATTTTACAGATGAAAAGATATAAATCAATATAATATAATGACCAGAACAATAGATTTTTAAGTAGAATAGATTTTTAACTATAATTTTTAAGTAAAATAGATTTTTAAGAACAATCAAATTTCTCATGAGTCAAAAAACTTCACTTGTCAAATTTTTCTAGTTCTCAATCCCTCTCTCATTCTTTCTCTTTTCCTCCCCTCAGTCCGCACCCCCCATTCTCCTCTCTCTCTTTTTCTGTTATTTCTATAACTGCATTTGAAATTAACTGCTATGGGAAAACATCTTGGGCAAATGCAAACAAGATAAATCCTATTTTCTAGTTCCTCCCCTTTTGTCATTAGTTTTATCCATGCATTCCTCAGCCTGCCCACCATTTTATGCAATGTCGAATTAAAACAGTTGCCACTTGGAAAGACAATTTTATTGTTTTGAATGAGTTGTCAAAACATTTCTGTAAATAGAACAGATTCTATTTTAAATAAGTTCTGCCAGAATCCAAGTGACTGCTTTAAAAGCTACACTTCCAGGCAGACCAATACATTACTATTTAGTTAATCTCCATATCATGAACCTAATCTAATATCTGGAGAAGGCTGCTTTGTTTTCAATGCCACCACCAAACAATTGACTTTCTCAATTTGGCAAATTAAACCAAACAAGCAAACATTGACTGTCATGAAGTGAAAACAATATTCTTGAGGAAATGCAGTTTAAATAGCCAGTTGTAATGACTATGATAAACATAATAAAACTATTTTGGCAAATGAGGTGTTTGAATATCTTTGAAGATCTGCAAATATTTAAGCAAAATAAGTTATGATAAGATTCTGAAATCAAATTATTTTTTATAAGTGCTGTTTTGGTCAGGGTCCTTGCAGGGAATGGATGGGAACATTTGAGAAAAGTACAATAAATGAACTATTTTCAAAGATACAGGCAATGTATAATGCAACTATCAGAACACTAGAAACCTGGGGCTGGTAGGAAGGAGATGCCAACTGCATTAGGCCTGAATGGTGAAGGGGAGGGTGGCTACTAGAACCCAGAGCCACAGAGCACAGACTGCCGGGTGGAGAGGGTGCCTGCCAAGAGCTGCTGACCTCAGATTCCGGAACTCAGCCAGCTAAGGAGGTGACCCCAGGGCTCAGGTGCCAAGGCAATGCATTGCCTGAACACACTCTCCTCCTCTAGTCTCCTGCCAATTCTCCTCACCAATTACCCCACCTTAAGCCAGAGGTCAGTGGACCTGATGAAGTATGATGAATGATTCTGCATGAATCATTGTCCTGGACCTTAGGGCAGAGGGAAGAAGAGTTTGGATAAGGAGAAGCAAAGAAGACACAAAAAGCTGATTAAATGCATAGATATTTATTTCTTGGATATATTAAGATCACTGATGGGATTGTCTTTTGGTGTCTGTATTTGGGGTTGATATAAATACTTATTTTTATGTAAAGCTTGCTACATACTCTCCTAAGAACTTTACATCTATTAACCCATGAAATCTATCCCAGTGATCTTGTTTTATTATCCTCATTTCACAGACGAAGAAACTGAGGAACTCGGTGGTTAAGTTAGATCTCACAGCTAGGCCATCTAGCCAGAATTCTTACCTGTTACATAATAAATTCAGTCCCTGCCATGTTGTAGCAAAGTCCTTTTGATTATTTCCGAAATCTGAGTGGACCTGATAGCTCAAAATATTATCTGCATTTTAATTTACTATTAGAAATACTTATGTATATTAAAACAATATTATAATACATAAAAGGCAATATGTGTTTACTCAACCAAAAATTATTGATTATCTTTTATGTACCAGAGTTTCCACTAGCTAATTAAAAAACTGAACACATTCAGACTTCAAAGGTTTACTTATGGTGGAGATGGCAAATTTTATTTATGGGATATATAAAATCATTGCAGGAGACATATACTAAAAAATTGTTCATTGTTTATTAGAAATCCAAATTTACACAGATCGTCTTTATTTTTATCTGCTAAATCTGGCAACCCTGGGATAAACAGATGTTTGACCCTTGGAGAATGCGTGGAAAGACATTCCAAATGGAATGAATGAGAGAAAACCCTTGTGCATGAAAGTGTACGTATATATTGAAATGCTTATTTGGAGAAGAGACAAGCATAAGGTGATTTCATGGTGTGCAGAAGAAGGCAGATCAGAAAAATTGTACTGAAAACACAGATTGAGATTAAATGATTAAAGACCATCTAGTCTGTCAAGAAGAAATCTGAATCATGGAGAGATTTTAAGTAGGGACAAGATGTGATCATACTTTCATTTTAAAACCATAACTTAGGTGGCAACATGAAGGATTAACCAAAGTAGAAAGGGGAGACATTTGAGAAAGCTCTCGGAATCCTCCAGAAAAGCCTATAGTAGAATGAACAGAGATTAATTATTTATATTAAATATGACAAAAGCTTTCTTTTTTTCTCTTAACATTTTTGCCCACTCCCATCCAAACTTTGGACCACCTACTGCTTCATAAGGTTGTTGTTGTTGTTTTTAAATCTCCACAAGCCTTACAAAGTGTGGAAACTGGACTGTGGACATTACAGTGATCCCTGACCCTTCTTGGACCTATGAAGAAAATGATAAATTGTCTTTTGATGAATGCACTTGGCCCTGGCAGTTGGTGAGTGCAGTGTATTTGTGAGACTATCCAGGGGCTACCACAACGAAATAGATGTCTAAAACATCCATTGTAGACCAAACATCCATTTGTAGACCTTTCACCATGGACTATTGTTTCTTTTTCAATTGTTTCGTGTTTCTTTTGGTTTTCTCTGTTTTGACTTTTGATCTTTGCATAAAAAGAGTCAAACAGGAACAAGTATCCCCAAAGACTCCCAGGTGTGGTTCATTTGGAGGACTGGAAACAAATGTAAGAATCCCAGCGTAGCTCCCAACAGGAAAATGGAAAGGACAGGACTGCTCTCCTTCTCTATTTCCTTATTCAGGAGGTGGCAGGAGCCTACAGTAAGGATACTCCAAATGTGTTAGCATAGTTTCATCTCTGCAATATTTTATGTTAAATTTTTAAGATCACTTACTGTAAGTGCACTCTCTAAAGGTAGTTTCATCCTAGTTAAGTATACCAAAATTGAATTTCTATTATTTCCACCAAGTACCTTCTTAAGTATAAAATAAGCAGTTATTCTTAAGTATAAAATTGATCGTAGGAAAAATATTTTTAGAAAAAAATTTCTCATATGAAATGAAGGCAATATTCTGTATTTTCCTTTTCAATGAAATAACCATTCATGCAAAACACATGTTCTTCTTATCTTACCTAAACAATTCCTGAAAAGTCACAATCTTATGCTAAATGCAAAGGTTACAAAAACACCTTAATAAATTTATGTCACATAATACTAACTCCTACAGTTGCTCTTTTTAAAATGTGCTTTTTGATCGAGACCATCCTGGCGAACACGGTGAAACCCCGTCTCTACTAAAAAATACAAAAAACTAGCCGGGCGAGGTGGCGGGCGCCTGTAGTCCCAGCTACTCAGGAGGCTGAGGCAGGAGAATGGCGTGAACCTGGGAGGCGGAGCTTGCAGTGAGCCGAGATCCGGCCACTGAACTCCAGCCTGGGCGACAGAGCGAGACTCCGTCTCAACAACAACAATAACAAAAAAAAAAAGCAGAAATTATTTAAAGTCTCGATTTCTTCACACCACAACACAACATGACTTGAACAAGAAAAACCAATGTATCAAAAATACCTAATAATAGTAATAAAAACACCCATTGTATTCAATCTGTAGTGTAAGAGAGCACTTTATGTATTGAGAGAGCGTAGAAATAGCGAGGGCCTATGTCTTATTAATATAAAAGAATAGCTGAGCTTTACCCTCATACAATTGAAATCATTCTGGATTGACTGGAAGTAAAGTTTACCTTATTTAATACATGAATGTTTCTTATAAGGAAAAAATAAATAAAGAGCCCACTATTTAAAAGCCTTTCCATTCATTAAAACAAACCAAATAGGAACATATTTTGATATGATTCCATAAAGAATGACACATTGCTGTAGCTTGTCATGCAGTCATTTCTGTATGTGATGTATACAGACACTAAGAATGGATTCTATACTAACTACCGGTGCTTACTTTCCTTCAATGGTAATTGTCTTAATGTCTGTTTTAATCAGTATTAACTACTAGCAATAACATGCTTTTAATTATGTTTTAAGCGAGTCCTTTATTGGGCTGTTTTGGGAAGCAAATTAGTCAAAAGGAGCTGTTAATCAAAAACGTGTTACTGGCACAAAATAAATGTTCATTTAAGGAGCCATTTGAAATAAACCTGGCTCATTGCCTCTGACAACCTGCAAGGACACCAGGGCCTCCGGAGGATAACTTCTTCAGTACTCGCCTGGATACGCCTTGCTGCTCAGAAGTTATAAGGAGAAACATTAAGCAGTTTAGGTCATTCATCAGCGAACTTTTACTACTGTACCCAAGAAAATGAGCCTCCTAGGAACTTCACAGCAGATCTATCCCTTCATTAGCCAAGCAATATTGAGAGAGATGTTCCTGTCACTTCCAATGGAGAAATCTATTGCACTGAATTTTGGTGGTATCCCTTTTGTCTATGAGCTGTCTTTGCAAATTCCAAGGTATTTAGGCTGAAAAACTAGCATAATTATCTCTGAACATTTTTTGTATATATCCATTTCCTTTTATTGAACGATCTCTGGCCAAAATGTACCGCTGTGCACAATTATTTATTTTCTGTTACTCTGTAGTCTTAGGATTGGGCTTTTTCACTATTATCCTTTATTAGCAAGCTGTAAATCGATATACAAATTTGGGAAAATATCTCAGAGAAATTGAATGGATGAATTAATTCTTCAATTTTAAAATTAAGCTACATAAAGGATATTCCACCATATTATGATTAAAACATTAATTTTAAAGTCTATGTATATTTATTTGTTGGCCAATCTACTTGTCCTTAAGGTTTTGGGTTACATTTTACTATTCTTTTCTATCCTCCATGTTTGAAGGTTAATTTTCTCCCTGTATCATAAAATATTTTTGAAAATCCAGTCTCCGAAGTGGATCTACTCCTTTTGGAAAGATTATTATGTATGTGGCCACTAAAATTGTTCCTTATACAGCCAGTTAATTCACTACAGTGTTTGGCATGCAACAAATAAGTGGTTAATGTTTGCTGAATATTTGTTCAACGTGTACATATATCAAGCACCGACTATGTATCCCAATGAGAAAGGCGTGAGGACTACGTAGGGAAGAAGTCAGGGCAGCAATCCTCACTGACCTGTACAGTCTGGTATAGGGTTTCAGTAGTTTCCTACTTTCTCAACAACGACTGTAATCTAATACAGCAGTAAGAAAGCTCCACAGGCTGTCTGAGGGTGTCACCATCTGTGGTATCTATTTGCCACTTTCTGACTTTCTGGAAAGTGTTGCCATATTTGTAGACCTTTCACCACGGACTTCTTGTTTCTTTTTAAATTGTTGTTTCGTGTATCTTTTAGTTTTCTCTGTTTTGACTTTTGATCTTTGCATAAAAAGAGTCGAATAGGAACAAGTATCCCCATAGATTTCAGGTGTGGTCCATTTGGAGGACTGGAAACAAATGTGAGAATCCCAATGTAGCTCCCAATAGGAAAATGGAAAGGACAGAACTGGTCTCTCTATTTCCTTATTCAGGAGGTGGCAGGAGCCTACAGTAAGGATACTCCAAAATGATGCCAGGACATAAGATGTAATCTGATCAGGAGACAGAGCTTGAGAGGCTAAAACCCCCAGTCAGATGCAGAGAGAAAAAAATATATATATCAGCAAATTCACTCTGAAGGAAGACAGAACAGTGAAGTCAAAACATCCTGGGTTTGGTTTGGCCAGCCCAGAAATACCTGGCACAGAAAGAGAGAATCATAACAGCATGTCCAGAGTACAGTACAGCTGTAAAGAATGCAGCTTTTCACATTGACTCTCAGACACCAGAAGCTGCAGTCCTGGTGAAAGCAGGATGTGGAAGGTGGGATTGGGAGGGTGACGGGGATGGGAGGTGCTCAAGAAACATGGATGCAGTTTTGTTTCCATAAAGATTAGAAATGAGAGAGAGTTTTGAGGCATCTTGCATGAGTTTATTATTACCATACACCCTGACTTTTCCCAGAAAAAAATAATGACTCACATTAATTGACCTCATGCTGTGTGCCATTTTGGTGAAAAGTGCTTTATAAACATTATCTCATTTAATTTTCTCTCTAGGTAGCTCTTACTTTTGTCCTCAATTACAAATGATGAGACTAGTAATTTAAAAGATTAAGTAATTTCTCAATCACACCTCAGAGATAGGACTTGAACCCAGGTCTCAAACCGAAACTTACAGCTTGGAGAACAACCAAGGAAAGACACAGATCTGCATGACTGTGACATGAACTAGAAATAAGCATTTATTTTATTACTCTAGTGAGCTGTTGCAGTTGCTCTCTCTAAAACACAGCTTTATCTTATCCTGAATAATATAGGAACTTCTGCAGCATCACATACACAATACTCTCCAAATCGTTGTGAGTTAGATGGGTGAATGGAAAAGAGATTAAATAAATATAAGCAGTTACCAGGAGTTAAATTTTTATTTATCTAACATACCAGTTAAATATAATTAACCCTGGCTGCTGGTGGGGAGTGTGGCTTGCAGACTGCTCCACACTGTATAATAAAGCTCTTTCCTGCTGTCCTGGCTATATATCAATTTCCGTTGTCTTAGAGCTATAAATTATTTTTCTTATAAAAATTCAGTGATGAAAATTTTATTATCCTATTCGTTTGTTTTTACTGGTGAGGAAACTGAGGCTTAGATATGTTAAGTAATTTATGAAAGGTCACATAATTATTAAAAATAAAACATAATTTTAAATGCAGATGTTCTTATTCAAGGATTTTTAGATTTTGCTTTCTTTCTTCCTTTTTTTTTTAACTATTAATGTCTTCTCCTATTGTAGCTCTCAATAGTCTGAACATCCTAAAAAATAAATGAGGCAAGGGTTCTCTTTTTCAAGCCTTGTCTCCATTTATTAACTAGCTAATGTTGCAATGTGAATTTGAGTGATTTAGAAATCATTTCTGTATATAATGGACAATTAATATGTCAAAGGATTATATACTCAATCTGTACCATAACAGTTATTTTAATGAAAATATATTTCAATTTAAGTTGTGTCAGTTTAAATCATGCTCTCTCTTGACTAATTCCTGTCATAAATGAAGTACTTCTATCACAAAATTTTTCTAACAGTAGAACTTTTTTAAAACACTCCTCCCTAAAGGGTGTAGGCAGACATGAAAGATGATCAGGAAACAGGTGCGAAATATGAAGAGATGGTCATAAGAATTGTACTGAATTTTCCTTTTTGTTTTCATTGGTTCCAATTCTACCCTGCCCCCTGCAAAGCACTGCTGTGGTTTCTCTCTCATAGCTGTCAAAAGTGGTGGAGGGGAAAGCATCCTTCTAATCCTTCTGCAGAAAACCATAGATGATCAAAGGTGGGATAAAAAGTTGAGTTCTTGTGCTGATACCATACAGCTGCTCAATTAACATGTGCTAATTGACTCAATATAAAAGAGAGTTAAGAATTGAAGGCCTGGATTATGGTGGGTGACTTGTGCAATACTGATTTTATTCGTTCCCATTAAATTCTATCATGTATCTACTCAGAAAAAAATAAAAATGCTTTTAATTATTAAACATTAGAAGTTTAATTCAGCATTAAGAATGACTCGATTTTTCTATCTATTTAAAGCCATGAAACCTCTCTCAGCCAAATATTTTAATAAAACTGGAAATTATTGAGGGTTTCTGAAATTATCTTTATGAAATATACAAAGTTATATAAACTAAGAGAATTTTGACTATTGTTTTTTCTTTGATATTTAAAAGCTCATTATTTTTTTGGAAGAACACTTGAACATATCAACAAAAAATTTGGGGTTATAGGAAAAGTGGATGTGCGCGTACGATAGAGACTGACCACACAACTTTTCAAATGATCATGTTGTTCATTAAGTGTTATGTTAGACATCTCTAGCAATCATCATGTTGCACAAGTCACAGTGAGAGATTACTCCTGACTCCACTGTAAAGGATTTCCAGTAAATGATACAACCACAGTCTGCCTGTCTTAGACTTCTGGACCTACAGAAATATGATATTTGCAATATAAAGTAATTTCCAGCTTCCTTGCCTATATCATATGATGCATTTATTTCAACCAGCACTGACAGCAACTTTCTTTTGGTTTTAAAATTCCATCAAACTCTCCTTTTCTTTCTTATGGGTATAGAACCAAACAGATATCACTGGTGGAAGACTATGGGGAACCCAAGGACTAAGTCCATGCAGGTCACAAATCAGAACTACCCAGCATCCATGTATAGAGCCAATGTGGAATGAAATCTTATTTGGAAAATTTAATAGCAAAATAAAAGCTTTCATTTTCAAAGTGAGATGTTTTGGCCCTTCTGCATGTCATTCAGAATGGAACCAGATGTTATAGAAATTTGTGAAAACCCTATATAGGATTTGTTAGGCCTAACAATCCTAACATTTATTAAGCCTAGTATTTAATTTTTTTAAGTAATAATTGTGCCATTTGGATTTCTCATCTTTGTTTTTTTGGGTGGGCGGGATAAACATCCATAGTTTTGATACTCCACAAAATGAAATTTAACTATCACATTAAGAATAATTTCATGGATTCTCACAGGGGATGATACTGCCCTGAAGGGGGCGATCATTCATTTTGTGGGAGGTGAAAAAAATTTCTCTTTTTGAAACACAGATACACTTACAGTATATAAACAGACATACAGTACATACACTAAAATGCATGAAGGGATTAGACAAAAAATGCATGAAGGTATTCGACAAAAAAATTAGACAGTATATAAACAGACATACAGTACATACACTAAAATGCATGAAGGGATTAGACAAAAATAAAAATATCTAAAAGCTTCTTAGAAGAGCAATAATAAAAGCAAGTTTGGAGTTCCTGCGCTATTCCATTACATTCAAAGGTCAGGGAAAAAGCCACCATATGATATACATTTCATAGCAATTTATGCAATCATTCAGTTTCTAGTTGCTGCATTTTGTAAACTAAGACAACATTATTATTTCAACTTTATTCATTTTAAATATTTTACATTAAGTTATGTTCTAGAAACAGAAATCTGCCAGCTCTAAATAATCTATAAATATCTAATTTCCTTCCTTGGAGTTATAAGTACATGTTTGAGCCGTATAAAATATTTTCTCATATTCTAGATATTTTTAAGCATAATTTAGAGTTTACAGGAATATTTTCATCACCATCCTTCTTCCTACATGAGTCACTTACTGACCTTGGATAAACAGTACACTAATGCACCTCTGGGTACCACTATTTTCTAACTAGGTGAGATGCTTATTCAATATTCACTTTTATATGATATGCTTACATGAGTGTAAATGATGTCCTTCAAATTCTTAGACAGTAGACCCATGCTGTTCAGTTCATAGAGAGGATAAATGAAGTATAAATACGGAGATTAATTATCAGTGACATGCAAACCTGTTACCACTACTATGTTTATCTGCCTCACAATATTTAAGCTTCTATCACCTCTGTTCATAACCAAATCTCCAAGAGTAAGATAAGCAAAGAAAAAAAAAAAGAAAATTGGCGCATTATTTTGAAAAGATTACCAATACTAGTTCTAAGTCTAAGGATGAAGTAACTTTTAATTGTAACCTAAAATAATAAAAAGAAAAATCAAGAATATCTTAACTTATATATAACAGAAACATTAACACAAGTAGTAACACAATATATAATTTCTATTAAGGTTAATCAAAGAATGAGTCATGGGAAAATATCTCAAACGTATTATATCAGAAAACAGTTATAATTCTCTCAATGCTGACTTGAGAAAATACTACATTTGGTTGAGGGTGATTCAGAATAAAATACCACAATATTTCTATTGTAAATCCATATTTTAAATGCTTAAAAGTAATATTGGAAGGAAATGAAATAATCTTTAATCTCACACAAATTGGAAACAAAAACTACCCAATATATACATTTATAGTAACTATAATGACTGTATGGCATATCCTAGATTGTATTTCTATGTTAAAAAGTCTAAAACAATGCTTGACTATAGTTTACATTCCTACCAACAGTGTAAAAGTGTTCCCTTTTCACTACAGATATGCCAACAGCTATTTTTTTTTATGATGGCCATTCTTGCAGAAGTGAGGTGTATCACATTGTAGTTTTGGATTTGCATTTCCTTGATAATTAGTGATGCTGAGCATTTGTTCTTATTTTTGTTGTCCATTTGTAAATCTTCTTTTGAGAATTGTCTATTTATGTCCTTAGCCCACTTTTTGATGAGATTGTTTGTTCTTTTATTACTGATTTGTTTGAGTTTCTTGTAGATTCTGGATATATTAGTCTTTTGTCAGGCATATAGACTGTGAAGATTTTATTCCATTCTGTGGGTTGTCTGTTTACTCTGCTGATTATTTCTTTTGCTGTGCACAAGTTTTTAGTTTAATGAAGTCCCATATCTATTTATCTTTGTTTTTGTTGCATTTGCTTTTAGGTTCTTGGTCACAAGTCTGCCTAAGCCAATGTCTAGAAAGTGTTTTCCAATGTTCAGGGAAAAGTTGAAAGCAATCCCCTGAGAACTGGAACAAGACAAGGATGCTCACTTTGACCACTTCTATTCAGCATGGTACTGAAAGTTCTAGCCAGAGCTATCAGACAAGAGAAAAAAATAACGAGCATGCAAATTAGTAACGAGGAAGTCAAACTGTTGCTGTTTGCTGATGACATAATCGTATACTTAGAAAACCCTAAAGATTCATCCAAAAAGCTCCTAGAACTGATAAATGAATTCAGCAAAGTCTCAGGATACAAAATTAATGTACCCAAATCAGTAGCTCTGCTATACACCAACAATGACCAAGCTGAGAATCAAATCAAGAACTCAACCCCTTTTACAATAGCAGCAAAAAACAAAACAAAATAAAATACTTAGGAATAAACTTAACCAAGGACATGTAAGACCTATATAAGGAAAGTTACACAAAACACTGCTGAAAGAAATCAAAGATGACACAAACAGAAGAAAACACATCCCATGCTTATGGATGGGTAGAATCAATATTGTGAAAATGACCATACCACCAAAAGCAATCTATAAATTCAATGCAATTCTCATCAAAATACCACCATCATTCTTCACAGAACTAGAAAAACGACCCTAAAATTCATATGGAACCAAAGAAGGAGCCACATAGCCAAAGCAAGACTAAGAAAAAAGAACAAATCTGGAGGTATCACATTACCCGACCTCAAACTACACCAAAAGGCAATAGTCACCAAAACAGCACAGTATTGGCATAAAAATAGGAATACAGACCAATGGAACAGAATGGAGAACCCAGAAATAAAGCCAAATACTTACAGTCAACTGATCTTCAACAAAGTAAACAAAAACTTAAAGTGGGCAAAGGACACCCTATTCAACAAATGGTGCTAGGATAATTGGCTAACCACATGTAGAAGAATGAAACAGGATCCTCATCTCTTACCCTATACAAAAATCAACTCACGATGGATAAAAGACTTAAATCTAAGACCTGAAAGCAAAACATGAAGCATTTAAGCTTCAGAGGAATGAATGCCATTGATGAGAGCGAAAACTTGTCAGAAAGCATTAAAACACTTTCTGTGAGGTTCAGTGTCATAGCATTATAAACACTATAATTCAGTGCTGTAGTTTCTACCTACAGTTACACTTTTGGATTAATTATATTGCAGTAGCATCTTAATAGGAAAAAAAAAAAAAAAGAAGAAGAACACTACAAAATGCTGGGTGACTACTGGTTGCTTCTGGAGTGATCATTTTTTTTTTTTCCTCAAACTTTCATGAGTTACTGTAGGCCAGGCATTTAGGCTCAAGAACTCACAAGGTTGCCAGAGACAGACAACAAATAACCATAGAAAGAGAAATATCCACCAGTAATTGTTCTAGGCAATGAAAGCACTTCTTTTTCACTGTCAAGTTATAACAATGAAATTTCATAGATTGATTTTGAATATGCCAAGGAAAATTGATTAAAGGGAATCTCAATGGAACCATTAACCACAGTGTGGGATTTGGTAAGACTTGGACCCTATCTCCCCATCTGCAGTGTTTTAGTGACCCAGGTAATAAACATTTTCTCGTATTTTGTAGTGTCTCATCAGTCACTGAGGATAGCATTCAAGGTTTCCAGGGTATTAAGTTGTAATATAAATTCAGTAGTAATGAAACCATTATATAATAGTACTGATTGGATAAGCAATTTACAATACACCATAAAAATCAGCAGATCTCTTAGAAAATAATGTTATTGAATAACATCAAGAAATTAAATCAGAAAAAATGAAGTTATTTAATAAAAGTACCTATATACTGTTTCTTTAAGCACAATACTCAAAGTAGCATTTAGTATAAAATGAAAAAATATTTCAGGGAATGATTTCTTGAATTATTACTATCATATAACTAGTATTCCGAAATTATTCAGGAAAGTGATTTTCAGAAAACAAAATAAAATATAGCACAATAATTTAAATGCAGCCTCACATTTCTACATATTCTTAATAAATTTACTTATTCCCATAATCTTGAAATAGTATTTTTTTTTTATTTTAAATTCTGACAGGGACACACGACAGGTTGATCAATACTTCACAGTCCTTGGTTATGGTTAATGATTTTAAAATAATTTATCTGTTAAAACAAAATCACAATAAGTCTCGGGAAGAAGCAGACTAAGAATGTTAGAGAAAATGGCCATGGCATGTAAGTAGCTATAAAAAGTGTATTTTAACCAAACTGAATTATGTGTTGTTTAGTAAATTTTTCTGCCTGGAGCACTATTTTCATTTTTATGTATAAATTGTAAACTAGTTCTTGTCATTTTATTGTCTCATGTAAATATCAGTATTGAAAATATATATTTAGTAACACCTATTTTACTAAATATTATAATTGTCTGATCAAAATTTTGCCATAATATTCAAATTAAATACTTTATAGAGCTCATTTTGAATAAAGAAATTACAAGGAATTAAACAGAAAAGTAATTATTGGGAAGCAAAACTACCTTTGTTTGGACTAGAATTTTTTCCCTTGCCATTGGCTCACTTTCAATCAGTTTTAACCTCTATACTTTTACAAGTCTAAGCAACAAGGCAAGTGTAGTAGGGAATATCCCTCAAAACTTATTGTGTAAACTCAAATATTAGATTCTTCTTTGGAGTAAAATAGGCTCTTCACTGTTTACAAAGTTATCCCAGAGTTTTGAAAATTCTTTCTGTTTTTCCCATGTATTCGTCTATTCAATCTCAGCTGCTACAATTAGAAAGAAAGCATGAAAATGCTTTTTTTCTTGCATCTGCAAGTTGGATTAGAACTTTCTATGTGACAAGTTTAAAGTTTAAAGAAAAAACAAGGGTATTAGAGAGGGAAGATAGAATAGAAATTCATTTCTACAATACGCTAAAGATAAAAAGTACTTCCACTATTGTCATTTTTTCACTCTCAGTTGAAATTTTTTCAAAAATAAAAAGTTTTGTCATGATTATCTCCATTTTCATTTTTCTTTAGCTGTACTTAGTTCTCATTGAAAGTAACCCTAATGTAAGTACCTGGACCAAATCATACTTTTTCGTGTTTACTTTGACACAACTTGCCTTATTTAAAAAACAAACTAATGGCCTAAAGTGTCTCCTTATCCTTCCTTTGCAATAAAATTTTATATTGCTATAAACTTTATGCACTTTTTAAATACAAAATTGTCACCTGAAAAGATGAATTTACTTTTTAATCTCTCTATATAGCCTACTAAGAGAAATGTAACAATGAATCAAATCCATCATATCAAGAATAGAATTGAAGAGCCTAAATGGACCAAAGACTTTGGTTAATTTTTTAAAAACTAAAACTAAACTGCATATTACTGTAGAATATGCCAGAGTTGAGAGTTAAATCCACACAAGAGAAGGCTATAGCAAAGATGGGATTATGACAGCTGGAAGGAGAGAAATATATGCTCAAGAAGCATATTGACTTTATCTTTTAAGATGAGAGACATTTGGGAATGTTTAATTATTGATGAGAAGGATCCAGCCATGAGATTATACCCAAATAAACAAAATGAAAAAAGAAAAAAAAACTACTTGAGGTTTGTGTTAAGATGTTATGGGATTTTTTTGCATGAATTTCTCCACTTAAGCTGAGATGCTTGGGCATGGGGCAGAGAATAAAGATTGCAGGATTTATCCAGCTTTGAGTTTTCACCAAGTAAGCATGATGAAAAGGCAGAAGATAGAAATTGATTACTGGCCAGAATGTTCTTAAAATAATAAATCTTGAGGTCTAAATAGCGTAAGACATGGAGTAATAAAAAGAGAAGATGAGGAAAGATGAATTTAGACAAAGGAAAATAGTTAATAAACTGAAGGTTTTGAGTATGTCATTGAAGAAATACTGTTGCAGAGGACCTTGAAAAGGCAACTGAGAAGGTACCACATCTTCAATCAAGTATGAAATTATAATAGTGAGTTTTAAACATGCAGTTATCTACAAGTGGTACCCTAATACTTTTTTGCAAATAAAAAAGTATTTGATGCCCTCCAGAAAATTAAATAAGGAATCTATGGAGGTCAATACCATAGGGTCCATGAAGAAATGGAACTCACCCAGAAGTGTAAAAGAAAAAGAAATTGAAATCCCAAACTGATTTGGGCCACAGGGATGAACTGTAATCAATATAAATGAGAACAGGAAGCCACGGGCTCTTAGTTGAATATTTTCTTGAAGAAAGAGGAAATTTTTTTTAAGCATGATTAAGAATCTACAATTTCTTAGTCATATAAGAAAGGCAACTTCCTTGTCTTAAAAATTACAGAGAAAGTGATAGGTCTAACGTCATATTCTACAAAGTAAATATTTTCATTTTTGAATCACTTATTTTTTCTAATTTATGTTATATTAACATAGAAAATTTAAAATTATGAAGTTGAAAACAACTCATAAAATTGTCTCTTTTCTCTGTATTCCCAGGAAGAAATGACTAGCAAAGAATTTAGAAAGAATGATTATAATACATGTAACTTTTAAATAGCATATATTTAGAAGGAAATGTTTCAATTATTTGTTATACAAAAAGATGTTTAGACTATCATACATTCATTTTAGGATACAAAATATGCTTTCACATTTTAGGCAGTAATTACTGAACTATTTCTTAGATTCATATTTGCAACAATACACTTTTAGGATCTTTGTTTAATAAGATAATGTATTGATCTTAATAAAGAACATTTTCATTTCATATTGTATTGTTTCTAGCTAAATAACAATTGTATGCTGGTAAAAAGGATTGCAGTTAAAAGCAGAATAAAAGAACAAATACAACTGGTCATTAGAATAACTACATTGTGCTCTATTTAACCAACAACAGTACATAATTTAGAAGACAAAGATTTGTAAGACAAGTCAGTATTTAAACGAGCATCACAGGGATAAACCTCCGTCATTCTAAATATTCTATCTATACTTGGCAGCAACATGAGAAGTGTGATACATATGAACCCAACAAATTCAAAGTTGCACTTTTCAAGATTTGAGAAGGTGCTAACACTTAGTGCTAAGATATGAGAGGGAAAATATGTGTAAACCTCTTAATGTTATTTTCACTGGCTAAATTCTTTATTTCTTGACTTTTTAAAAAAGTAGGCTATTAAAATTAAAACAATATGCTAGAAGACATTTTGGCAGAAATAAGTCTATAACACTATTTTTGTCACATATCTTTTTCTTGGAAAAATTTATCCAGCTATAGACATCTTAAACCCTACAAATTGTTCTTGTTAAAAGTGACTAATACTGGGGGTGCTCAATATACATATAGTGTTTTTCATTGATAATTTTTATTTAGTTCTTAAGAAACCTACTCTTAATGTTGGCATGTTATATTTTTCTGTTACTATAATTAGAAAATGTGTAGTCTGTTATACTGTAAAAAAAAAAGGAAGCTACTTTTGGAATGTAGCATGTTAACATGACAGCATACTCTTAATATTCATCTTAATCTTCCTAATATAAGCATTCACATGTGGTTATTTGTAGGAAATAGCTCTACTTGTGAGATGTTTTTTGTTGTATTTTGTTAGAATGGGTGACACAATAAGTCATTCTGCTTTTGGGAAAAAAATTACAGAGAAAGAAAGTGATTAAAATTTCAGGTAAAATAGAGTTGACTAGGATGAAGCAAATATGAATGAGATGAAAATATAAACATTAGTATCTTATATATTTTTTTATTCTGCACTAAATAATATGTGGAACAGTAATATTATAAATAATGTATATTGGTTTTTCAATGTCTATGGGAAGTTATAGAGTAACAAAACAGAATATAAATGGCATAAAATCTGACAATGTAAAATAGTGTATATAACTAAAATGTGTCTGGGGATACAAAGGAGAATATAGATCAATATAGATGAGAGTGTAACAGAAAATCAAAACAATAGAGGTTTGATTTATGACCTAAAATAGAGATATAGTTACTAGAAGAAGTAGAAATTATAACATAACTGACCCAACTTGAAGAATGGAAGAAAGGAAAGTGTAAAGTAATGTATTTCATTTCACTTCCTCATCTTCCATGTAGATAATGTGCAACATTGATCAACTAGGATTCAGAGGTAAAATAATAATTTTTAGAATTACTTTTTTCAAAATGCTGAAAGTTTTAACATTTTAGTCACATGAAAGAAGATGAAGTGTGACAGAGAAAATGATGTTCAACTAATATCATTTTTAGTCTTTGGGTGTTTGTTTATAATCTATTTGTTTATACTTTATTATACAGAACACATGATCTTTTTTATTTCCTGGTTCTGGAAACCATTTTGGCTCTACTTTGGTTTATTGCAAGCCATTCTCCTTGGGACCTATCCATGAAGACCACCCAAAAGTCAAAGGCGGGAAATGGAATGGCTCAGTAATTTCTCAATGATTTGTGTCATACTAAAGCTCCACATTCCTTGATAATTGCCTATTTTACTTTAGATAAAGTTCAAGGTGTAAAACTGTGGCTCATAAATCCTTAAATATTAACTGAGTCCTAACTGCTTTTGAGGTTGTGCTCCTCCTTGTGCTCATTGGGAAAATGATGATGAGCTGTGCTTCCGGCAGTTCCCAAGGTCCATCCTCTGAGCATGTCCTTAGACTAGACACCTAGGGAAGAACTGATGTTGCAGCTCAAGTCAGAAGACAGTCTGGAGGCAGAATTATCTTTTTCGTTGGAACTCAGACTTTTTCTTCTTAAGGCCTTCAACTGATTGAATGAGGTCCACATACATTATGGAGGGTGACCTGCTTTAGTCAGAGTCTACTGATTTAAATGTTAATCTCATCCGCAAAATATCTTCCCAAGGGCATCTAGATGGGTATTTGACCAAATTTCTGGGTCCTATGGCCTAGCCATGTTGATACATAAAGTTACCCATAACTTCTAACCGTAGAAGAAAATTTTTGACTATTTAAATGCTGTATATGACTTTAATTTTTTAATTGTTATTTAAGATATCTACTATAAAAAAGCACAAACTAAATGATAAATTAATTATTGCAAATAGAAGCAGTGAATTTTGGTGATCACTACACACAACACTAAAATACCACAAGAATTTCCTGGTCTTCAAAGATTTTATTTTTCTTTTCCCATACTTGAAGATTATATTAACCTTAGTTCTCAAGGCTTCTGGACAAATATGAAAAGGCTGTTTGAAAATGAATAAGTGGAAATTTGTTCTACTTTGTATTTTCTGCTATAACTTTTATAAAATTCTCCTGCTTGGTTTCTCAATCCCTGTTTCTTCTATGCCATGTAAAAAATTGCTGTAAAAATAGGTTGTCACATCAACTCTGCCTTTGACTTCATTTGTTCCCATAGAAAGCTATTTTTAAAACTGTATACTTAACCTAAAATAATTCCAGCATAGTTTTACATTGTTCTAGCTTACATGATACAAATAAATTTTTACTGTAAAGCTTTTATATCTTAATGTGAAATGAGAAAAACTGATTTAGTAATAAGTAGCCTTTACTTTTTACCCACTTCATAGTAAAATTGGCAAAAAAAACCTACTCCCCTGCACACTTTGTTTTATGTGCTAATACTGAATTAGAGTTGGATTGGAGATTCTTTCTTTCTTTTCCTGCACTGTTGATTTCTTTGTATAACTAAATAGCTGTCATGTTCTGATTCTGGGAATATGAGTTTATGTTCTGATTCTGGGAATACGAGTTTTAGGAGAGTCAATGAGAGAACAATGTATGTGCCCACAGCCAATTTATATACATTCTGTGTGTATTTATATGAAACACATGTAAACTGTATTTATAATGTCCTTACTTGTTCTCTCCAGGCTCTATAGGTAGAATACATAGAGCATGTATTCTGTGTCCACACATTTGTGAAAAATGTCTATACTCACTGCTTCAAATGATTCAAAAAACAGGAAATTAATATAGAAATCTCTGTGTGTGGAGAAAAACGTAGAACAGGCATCCTATCAAGTATGATTTATAACTTGGAAGATAAAATTACTCAGTGATACATGTATAAAAGGCTGACTTTTAGAGAAAATATACAAAATATCTTGCTGAAACCACTAATCTTAATGCAAAGGATTCTGAAGCTCATAAAAGTTGAGTGATTGTCCAAGATCATATGTGGAATCAGTGGCAGGTTGAGATTAGAGGTCAACTTTCTTGAAGAATAATTTAGACCCACATCCCTATTCTTCTCTTGTGACTCAATTTTCCTATTACACTTCATACTCGATAGATTCCTATGTGCAAAGACATTCAGAATAATTCTAAAGGAATTTCAGAAAAAAGAAATTGTTTCCACAGAAACCAATGCAGGTTTTTAATATTGTTAAGAATAAAAAAATAGCTAAATATATTAGACATAATTAATGGAAACTAGTGTAACTATGAGATTTAACTAATAAAAAATATCCAAGCAGGAAACTTAAATCCTTAGTGCTGTAGTTTCTACCATGTTGCAGAAATAGCAATGCATGTTCTGACTGACAAAACAATTAAATCATCTATTGGACTGAGCAATAGTCAGCTCTTTCATGAGAGGCACAGAGCTTGAAGTTATACAACCAGAATGAGTTAGTCTGAAAAGTCAGAAATTTATCAGAAGACTATAAAGACTATAATTAGGCTGGGCATGGTGGCTCAGGCCTGTAATCCCAGCACTTTGTGAGGCTGAAGCAGTTGGATCACTTGAGGTCTGGAGTCAAATAGCGGCCTGGCCAAAATGCAGAAACCCAGTCTCTACTAAAAATACAAAAATTAGCCAGGCAAAGTGGCACATGCCTGTAGTCCCGGCTCCTTGCTAGGCTGAGGCAGAAGAAACATTTGAACCTGAGAGGCAGAGGTGACAGTGAACCAAGATCACGTCTCTGCACTTCAGCCTGGGTGACGGAGTGAGACCCTGTCTAAAAAAAAAAAACAAAAAACAAGTATCATTAGTTAACATATAAATGTTATATTGATTTTATGTTTGGACAAAATCTTTCAGGAGTGATTTAATAACCATACTTTGCAAGTAGAACAAGAACTTTCATGAAGAATGATAACCAGCTATTTTCTAATTCCATATATAAGGCATGTAATTTTATGATGATACACCAAAATAGAACATGTTAGTGCAATACCATTAGGGCTTTGGCAATTACACGAAAGCACTAATAATAAAGTTGGTTATATCTTGACGTCAGCAAAGAGAGGTGATTCTTTTGAGCTCTTCAAAAATGGGAAAGAATCTTGATGTGAGAAGAGGTGTGAGGTTTAGCTTGATTTGCTTAAATATAGTACAATAGACTCCTGTTTAAGGACCTTTTGACTCTATGATTGTGTCATAATTTAACAGTAATATGTCTCAAGAAATATTTTCATAGGTGTCAAATGGAAATTGGGTTTGGTATGAACTTGGGAAAGTTATTAAACTCTCCGGGTCCCAGTTTTTAATACATAAGATTAGGAAGCTGGGCTAGGGTGCAATTTTCAAAATGTGTCTTCTTTAACCATAGATATGAGATATTCCACAGTGCCAACTGAGTGATGCTCACAACTCTCTCCTTTCTTCAACCTGTGCAGGAAAAGAGATATTACTCATAACCTTTTTGGGATAACAACAATAGCATTCCTATTATTTGATTGCCAGTATGCTTTCATATGGCTCGTTCCAGAATTGAAGTGATTGTACAGTATTTTTTTTCTTAAAAAAAAAAAAAATAGAGATGGGGGTCTCACTATGCTGCCCAGTCTGGTCTTGAACTCCTGGGCTCAAGTGATCCTCCCACTTTAGCCGCCCAAGGTGCTGAGATTACAGGCGTGAGCCACAGTACCCTGCCAGAGTAATTTTTTTTTTCAAGTTTTTCATGTTGCTACAACATTTTTATTATTATTTAAATAAATGCATATTATTTTATTTTATTGTGCTACTGGTGGATACTAAATTCATTTATTTATAGTTTTCAAAAAATATTGCTATGGATAGATATATCTGTAGTTTTTTTCTATCTTTACTGGTTTTTCCATTTGATATATTTGCAGAAGTGGAATTATTAGGTTCAAAGGTGTGAACATTATATAAATCACCACATTATTAAAAAAATTATACATGATTCACCAGAAGAGTACTGAAATCCCAATTTCATAGTATCTTCACCAGCACTGGAAATTACCTAAACTTTTCTTTGCTAATGTAATATGGAAAATAAATTGCACTTTGCTATCTTTATGATATTTCTTGGGTTACTGTATTATTTTTACTCTGAGTTATATTTTGTCTACGATAATTCATATGAGTGGATGATAGGTGTTAACCAGAAAGCAATAATGATAGTTAATATTCATAGTATTTTGAATATATTATCTCACTTAATCCTTAAACATCCCTATGAAGATAGCACTGTTTCAGCTTTCTAAAACAGATATGGACATTTCGACATAGGAAGTGAAGTCACTCAGTTCACACCTGTTGTAGCTCTGGTATTTCAGAATTGTCCAAATGTCTAGAGAACAGGATGGTAGGTGTGAATGAATACACACAAGATAAATGAGACTACTTAAGTCTCTGTGGAGTTTCACAAGTCTCCTAACTGGACTTTTACATTGTTTTATTTGACTTCTTTGTTAGTTTCATTTCATTTTTATTTTTTTAATGCCTGTATATTCTACAATCATTTCTTAAAACTCATATGCTGATATGTCATCTGATCTCCTAAGGAAATCATAGTACAAAATTCTCTTTCTCTTCATAAGCAATATTCTAACAATCTATACTAATTTTTTAGGTCGAAGAAAACGTGGGAGGCTTTAGTTCAATGTAGTAATACATTTTTAACTGAATAGCTTGAGAACTAGCAGGTCAAGTGATTGGCCCAAATCTCAGTTAGCAAGTGATAAAACTGTGACATTTTGTTACCCCACGCTTCCTTTCTTTATCTTGCTATTGACTCTTCTTTGTCTAGAAATATGTTTGCTGTAATTATGGCAAGCATGATGCCAGAGTCTCTCTGTTTTAAACTCTCTTACAAGCAAGGTGTTAAATTCTCATTATTCTAAGGCACCACCTGTACATTAAATCCTCACGCAGAGGCAGAATGTGAGAGTACAGTACGTGCTTCTGAGGAGGATACAATTAACCCCATTCCTATTTGTACTCTATGTCACATGGTCACATTAAAAGACTTTATTGTTTTGCAGATAAGGATTGTTTGAGGCATCCAATGTTAATCTTGAATTATTCATGAAGTAACATTATTTATTCATTAGTTCCTGGATAATTTTGCTTAGCCCAAGTACCTACAGTCTTTTGTTTCTTATATGAAGATGGGTTAGGACATTAGACTTATATGAGATGTACTGTATTACAGGGCAGCTTCTGACCATTTAACCTAACATAGATACTTGGAGATGGGATGCACTGTTAAAGGAATAGATGAGAAAATTAAGCTATGGGATGCTAATCAGAAACAAAGTCAAATCTTTTTGCACTGATGGACAATTGCTCAAATGCTAGTATCTCACAATTATCAGAGTTTCTTGTTAACCTAGTATTCAAATCTCTGAAAAGACTCAAATACTGAAGGGACTCAAGACATCAGTTCTGGACAAGGAGAGTATTCAAAACCCTTAGCTTGAGAACATATCTAAATGCTCCCAAACAATGCTTTATCAACCTGTTGACTTGAGAAGAGCATAGAAACTCTCTGGGGAGCATGTAAAATAGTGTTTTAGGGATTATCATATAATAAGAAATGATCTGTGTGAATGAGAAATAAAGCAGGAGAAAGAAAGAGGATAAAAACAGAAATACAAGAAAAATAAGGTGAGGGTGCTCAAAAAGGTTTTTATGATTTAGAAGATATCCCCATGTATGAGAATAGGAAGGAGTTACAATTGACACACACAAAACTAAGCACATGAGGTTATTGCTGGAATAATTACGTGATGTATTTTTCAACCAATCCCTTTTAAAAGTGAAAGGGGATGGCTCTATTACACCAGGACAACAGATAAAATCCAAGACTGTGTTGGATATATCAGGTCATGTCACTATGCTAAAAATACAGGACTTAAGTGAATACTTAAAATGAACAGTATTATGTATTTATCAGGACACACTGGAATACACACCTGGAACCTTTGGAGTACCATACTTTAATAGAAATAATGCCAGTAGAATACATTTAAAGTGAAATATCTTGGATGGGTGTGGAGGCTCATGTCTGTAATCCCAGCAATTTGGGAGGCCAAAGTGGGAGGATTGCTTGAGCCCAGGAGTCCAAGACTAGCCTGGGCAACACAGCGAGGCCCCATCTCTAAATATATATATATACATATATATGTGTGTGTGTGTGTGTGTATGTGTGTGTGTATATATATGTGTGTATATAAATATAAATATATATATGCATACACAGACACACATATATATATGAAAAACAGAAGAAAATAAAAAAAAATAAGTTAATGTCCTTTAAAAATATATGTGAAATTATTGAAGAAACTCAAAACATCTAGCTGGACTAAACAAATGCATAAATAATGATAGTCCTTTTAAAATGGTTGAAGATATATAAAATAACCTGTGAATGAGACTAACGTGGCCTAGATACATAGGCTATAACTGTAGCCAATGTGTGTGATGCATGAAATATTTCAGTACAACATAAAAAGAGCTGAAAATACAGTGTCATGTTTTAGGGAGTTTGAGTTCACCTGGCTTAGATCACAGCTCTGCTGTTAGTTATGTAGGTGACCTTGAGGAAGTCACTATCTTTTTGTGTCTATTTTCTTATACTAAGAGAGTCACTATCTAAGGATGTGCATGTAGCCTTCTGCTCAGATTCCTCACTGCTAGCCATGTCTGAAAAATCTTTACGTAAAGAGAAGTAGCTACAACACCAACCCCCAGACTTGGTTAACAAGATGTCTCTGAGAAATTTCTCTCTAATTAAGACTATCATTGTATGTTGTTAGAGTTGGACACATTGGTTTTCTTTTAATCTTATAGTCTAGAAGTAGGCATACAGTCCATCTGACACCAGGCTAGGGCACCTAGAGAAAACCTGCATAAAGGGTAGATGTTAAAACAATTAAGAAGGAATAGTATGAAACAAGGTGATCTAGAATTTAGAAAAGCGAATATAGGTTCAATATAGCCCTAAACCAGGAAATTCTTGGTCAGCTATCACTGAGCAAGTACCATCTTGGACCTACACTAAACTATAATTCCATTATATATCTGAAAAGAACTCAAGGTCCTGATGCTAAAACTGAGTTTTTTTCTCCTTCTTACCATATGTGTTTCAAGTATAAGAACTATCCTTTCCAGATTTCTGAATGAAAGAACAATGCCACCTTCAGAGAACACTAAGTCTAACACCAGCGGTGCGTTTTTACCCTCCAGGCTACAGGAAAGGATTATTGCTTCAATATACTATAAGGATGAGTTTTATAAACATTTCCAACAAATTATTCTTGATAGAGCAAGCAGAATACAATGGGGCTCCCCGTGTGTGCATGCTTGTGTGTGTGTGTGTGTGTGTGTATGTCCACTCATGCAAACTTTGAGGAAGGATTGTATGTGACCAATGTGTGTGTTTGCCTATAGATTATCACGCTGAAATTGTCCATCAGAAACGTCACATTTCTTGTATTTTATGCAATATATTTTAATAATTTTGTGCATAAAATAAAGTTTGTGTTAAGTACCTATACGTGAAATTTTCCACTTGTGGCATCATATTGGAGCTTAAACAGTTTTAGATTTTTGAGCACCTTGGATTTTGGAATTTTGGATTAGGGATGCTCAACCTACATTATCTATCTACCTAGCTAGTTATCATCTATTAATATCTATCTATGAAATTACTGAGTCATATGTCAGCTTCATATTGAATATTTTGAAGAATCAAACTGTTTTCCAAAACAGCTTTCCAATTTTACATTTCCATTAATAATGCACAAGAATTCCAATTTCTCTACATCCTCAGGAATATTTGCTATCTTTTTGGTAATAGCCAATCTCATGGATGTGAAGTAGTATCTCACTGTGGTGTCAATTATCATTTTGCCATGGCTACTGACTTTATCTGCCATTTATATATCTTCTTTGGAAAATACCTGTTTAGATCCTTTGCCCATTTGTGATTGGGTTATCTGTTTTTTAATCAATTGGTTATAAAAATATAAAAGTATACCAATGAGTTTTATACCAATGGGTTATAAAAATATATATTCTGAAAGCAAGTTACTTATCAGATATATGGTTTCAACATATATTCATTCATTGTGGATTTTCTATATTAACTAAGATGATTATGTAGTTTTTGTCCTTCATTCTATTAAGGTAGCACATTACATTGATTGAAATTTGTATGTTGAATTATCCTTGCATTCCAATAGTAAATCTAACTAGGTCATAATGTGTAATCCTTTGAATGAGTTGTTGAATTCAGTTTGCTAGTGTTTTCTGAGAATTTTTGCATCAATAATTGTCAAGAATATTAATCAAGAATATTGTCAAAAATGTTTGTCTTTTCTTGTAGTATTTTAATCTGGGTTTGGTGTTAGGGTAATGCTGGCCTCATACAATCAGTTTAGAAGTGTTTCTTTCTCTTCCAAGTTTTGAAAGACTTTGAAGAGATTTGTTGTTTATTCTTCTTTAAATATTTGGTAGAATTCACATGTGAAGTCATCTTGTCCAGAGCTTATCATTCTTTGGAGGTTTTTGATAACAAATTTAATCTCCACACTAGATGTAAATCTGTTGTTGGTTTTGTGGATTTTTTCTGTTGTTTTATATTCTCCATTTAATTTCATTTGTCTTTTCTCGAATCTTAATATGTTCTTATTTCTACTAGTTTTAGATTTATTTTGTTATCTTTTTCTAGTTCCTTAAAGTGTAAAGTTGAGTTCTTAGTTTGAGATTCTTCCTCTTTTTTAAGTGTTTACAATAGTAAATTTTCCTCTTTGTACTGCTTTCACTGTATTTTGTAAGCTTTGATGTGTTGTGTTTTTGTTTTCATTTGTATCAAGACATTTTTAAGGTCCCTTGAGATTTCTTTTTTGGCCCATTGGTTGTCTAAGAGAGTGTTGTTTAATCTTCTCATATTTTTGAGACTTTTTTCTTCTGCAATTGATTTCTAGTTCATTTTATTGTGATTGGAAAAGATGTATTTTCTGATTTCCTTACTTTTTGATTAATAAAGAATTGTTGTGTGCACTAACAGATGGACTATCCTGAAGAATATCCTATGTACACTTTATTTATTTATTTATTTTTATTTTTTTTTTTTGAGACAGAGTCTCGCTCTTTCGCCCAGGCTGGAGTGCAGTGGCGCGATCTCGGCTCACTGCAAGCTCCGCCTCCCGGGTTCACGCCATTCTCCTGCCTCAGCCTCCGGAGTAGCTGGGACTACAAGCGCCCACAACCGCGCCCGGCTAATTTTTTGTATTTTTAGTAGAGACGGGGTTTCACCGTGGTCTCGATCTCCTGACCTTGTGATCCGCCCGCCTCGGCCTCCCAAAGTGCTGGGATTACAGGCGTGAGCCACCGCGCCTGGCCCTATGTACACTTTAGATGATGGTGCACTCTGCTGTTGTTGGGTGGGGTGTTCTGTTTATATTTTTAGGTCCAATTGGCTTATAGTGTTGTTTAAGTCCTCTATTTTCAAATTGATTTTCTGTCTGATTGTTCTATCCATTATCCAAAGTGAAGTGATAAAGGCTCCTACTATTTTTGCAGAGCTATTTATTTCTCCTTTCAATTCTGTCAATGTCCGCATCATATATTTCGGAGCACTGATGTTTGCTGAAGATATATTTGCAATTGTTACATCACCTTGATAGACTGACCTTTTTATCAATATGTAATGTCTTTCATTTGTCTCTTGTAACCATTTCACTTGAAATCTATTTTGTCTAATAGTAGTATACCATTTCTGTTTTATTTTGGTTATTGGTTATTAATTACATAAAATATCTTTTTGCAACTCTTTCCTTTCAACATATTTTTGTCTGGATATAAATTGAGCTTTTCGTAAACAACATATACTTGGCGAATGTCTGGTTGATTGGGAATTTTTTAAGCCATTCTGCCCCTCTCTGCCTTCTGACTGGTGAATTTAATCCATTTATATTTAAAGTAATTAATGATAAGGAACAATTTACTTCTGCTATTTTTCTGTTTGTCTTTGTACGTCTTTTACCTTTTCTGTTTTGTTTCTCATTTCCTCCATTACTGTTTTTGTTCGTATTTAATTAATTTTGCTTTTAGTGTACTACTTTGATTACCATGTAATTTTCTTCTGTATATACATTTTAAAGATTTTTTTTGGTTGTTAACAAGAGAATGATGAATGATGAATGATGAGTGACACCTTAAATTTATAGCAATCTAATTTAATTTGTCCTCAACCTAGATCTGATAGCATGCGAAAACCCTACTCCTACACAGATCAGTTCACGTCCCCCTTATGTTGCAACAGTTACATCTTTGTACGTTGTGATCCCATTAACATAGACTTTTTGTTGAGCATTTGTCTTTTAAATCATAGAAGAAATAGAAAAAGAAGGTTTAGGCCGGGCGCCGTGGCTCACGCCTGTAATCCCAGCACTTTGGGAGGCCAAGGCGGGCGGATCACAAGGTCAGGAGATCAAGACCACGGTGAAACCCCGTCTCTACTAAAAATACAAAAAATTAGCCGGGCGCGGTGGCAGGTGCCTGTAGTCCCAGCTACTTGGGAGGCTGAGGCAGGAGAATGGCAGGAACCCGGGAGGCGGAGCTTGCAGTGAGCCGAGATCGCGCCACTGCACTCCAGCCAGGGGGACAGAGCGAGACTCCGCCTCAAAAAAAAAAAAAAAGAAAAGAAAAAAAAAAAGAAAAAGGTTTAAAACACAAATACAGTACTCCTGGCTTTTATGTTCCATATATAGTTATTTTACTGGAGATGTTTATTATTTATTAATGTGGCTTTGATTTGCTGTCTAGGATCCTTTTGTTTCAGCTTGAAGGATAATCTTTAGTATATTTAGTAGTGCAGATTAGCAATGAACACCATCAGTGTTTGTTAATCTAGGAATTTCTTAATTTCTTCTTCATTTTTGAAGTTTTCTTCTGCATTTTGATAATTTTGCCAAATAAAAAAATTCGGTTGTCATTTTTTTGTCTTCGAGCACATTAAATATTATCTCACTCCCTTTTGGCTACCATGGTTTCTTATGAAAAATTGGCTGTTAATATTATTGAGGACTGTTTATGACAAGTCATTTCTTTCTTGCCACTTTTCAGATTTTCTTTTTGTCGTTTGCTTTTGCCAATTGGATTACAATGTGTTTTAATGTGAAACTCTTTGACTTTACTCTACTGAGAGTTTAATGCGCTTCATGTATGTGTAGATTCATGTTTTTCACCAAATTTGGCAAACTATCTGCCAATATTTTATCCAATATTTTTCTTCTTTCTTTCATTCAGTGACTTTCGTAATGTGTATAAGATATACTTTATGATGTTGCAGAGTTCCTTTAGATTTTTTTCTTCATACTTTTTTTTACTTTTCCTCATACTTTTTTTTTTGTTTACTTTTCTTGGTACTTTTCTTCATACATTTTATTACTTTCTTCTCTGCAGATTGAATAATTTCAATTGTCCTATGTTTATGTTCATGAATTCTTTCTTCTGTCTATTGACATCTGCTGTTAAATCCCTCTAGTGAGTTTTTCATTTTAGTAGTTACACTTCTCGGGTCCAGAAGTTTTTTTATATTCTATTTTATAATTTCTATCCTTTTGTTGATAGTCTCATTTTGGTCACACATTGTTTTCCTGGTCTCCTTTAGTTCTTTCTCTATGATTTCCCATAATTCTTTGAGCACATTTAAAACAGTGGACTTAAAGCTACATCTAGTGAGTCCAATGTCTGGGCTTTCTTAGGACTGTTCCTGTCAATTAGTTTTCCTTTCAATTTTCCATGGTTTTCTCTTTTTTTTGAATGCTTCATATTTTCTTTTGGTGGAAACTAAATTACAACGTGGTAACTCTGGAATGAGATTCTCCTTCTTCCCCAGAGTTTACTGTTGTGGATTGTTTAAAGTTGTAGTTGTCTTTTGTTTTGTGCCTTTTCCATATAATTTTTCAAAGAATATATTTATTGCAGTATGTGGTCACTGAACCCTCTATTTCTTCATCTAGTGGTCAGCCAGGGACCAGGCAGGTATTTCCTTAAAGGCTTGAAGTGAAAAACAGAGAGAGAAAATACTCTATTCTTCAAGTCTTTGTAGCATAAATCTGAGCTAGAACACTCTTTATCCTTTATCCCCTGCTTACATGGAGCCTGCAAATCAGCCGGAGTTTCAAGCCTAGAGTCTTCTCATATTTCTTTGAGCATGAAATGTCTGGTATTCAGATAAATGTTTTAGCCTTTCTCCTGCTATATATAATCAACATCTAAGCTCTATTCTCCACCCACCTTAAATACTTTCTCCTCTGCCTCCTTATTCCAGGACTTTTGGGTCTGTCTCTATCTGGCCTCATCTGACATCGCTTACCATAGGTGGGCAGAAGAGGTATATGCCCTTAAATCTTTGGACAGACACTGCTATCCAGAAATCCACTTAATTGTAGGAGGAGGTAAACACATATTCTGCACTGGTTTCCCAGTGATTACCCGATGAGACAAAACTCACAACCGCAGTATTTTAAGAACAAAGTTCATGGTAGCCCCTTGGAATCATCAAGCTGTATCAGGAATGTGAGTTGTCATCAAGGCTGCTAAAACACTTCTGGGGATGAGAGATGATAAGTAGGTGAGCAAAAATGCCTCAAAGGTGTTACCAAAAATGAAGTGCCATTTTCTTATTAAGCATTCGTCTTATTATTACACAGTTTAGATTAAGTTAGAGTTTCACAAAATTGATTCTGTTTGTCTCTGCCAGTTTATGGTTGCTTTAGTGGAGGGACCAATTCTTTGAGTTCCCTATTCTGCTATATTCTGTGTCTTTATTTATTCACCACATTGATTTTTTTTTAATTTGTATTCTTGGGTAAAGGAGGGATCTGGACAGTTTCAGAGGTTTCTATTTGGATTTTCCCACTATAATAACTACTTCTCAATAGATGAATGGCCAACATAGAATTACAAATACTGCAAAGTATATCAATTCTAATTAAGCACTCAAGGATTTGAGAAATACCACTGCATGGATCGGTGGATTCTTTGGGTTAAATGGAACAAGACTTAAGACAATCCAGTCTGATTACTAGAAAGCAGGACTCCATTTGTTACCTGGCTACCAAAGACCCCCACTGGAGGGGTGCTGTGACAATTTTTTGAATCTTCAGATATCACTGTTAATTCAGAACCTATACTGAATAATCTTTGAATAGTCTGGATATTCCCATTTTTTCCTATATATAGTCACCCAAGTAAATAGCTGTAGGCTCCTTTGGGGAAAGATGTGAGGTATTAGCAAAGTATATACCTGCCATAATGTTGGAATATTCTTACTTCTAGAGACATTGTTAAGTCAATTGGTTCTGGATATAGAAATTGGTTCATATGTCAAAACTGAGCAAAGAATTATGACTTTTTTTTTTTTTTTTTTGAGATGGTGTCTTGCTCTGTCACCCAGGCTGGAGTGATGTTGCTGCAACCTCTGCCTCCCAGGTTCAAGTGATTCTCCTGCCTCAGCCTCCCAAGCAGCTGGGATTACATGCATGCACCACCATGCCTGGATAAATTTTTTTGTGTGTGTATTTTTAGTAGAGACAGGGTTTCATCACCTTGGCCTTGAACTCCTGACCTCAAGTAATCTGCCTGCCTCAGCTTCTCAAAGTGTTGGGATTACAGGAGTGAGCCACCATGCCCGGCAAGAATTATGAGTTCTATTAGAATATTGATATCACTCTCCTTATCTTTCATTCTTGATTTTTGTTTATTTTGGTTATAGATGTTCAGCAGTATCTTTGTTGGCCATCCATTTATTTTTTTCTCCTAGTTGTCCTGTAATGCATTTATTTAACTCCCTGTGGGTCAAGCCTCCATGGGTACCTCTGCAACCTTCCCAGTCATTATAATAATTGAATTCTCTATTATTTTAGGGGTACCATCAATATCCCGAAGGATGGTAACAAGCACAGTGTTGGTATTGCCTCCCCAGCCATCCTCTCCTGCAGAAGAGAACCATCAACATACTTAGTGAGATACTGGTGCCTCTCTTATAATATTTCTTATGGCTGCAAACCAAAGGTATGTGAAGCAGGTCTAAATTAATTTGGAAAGTTTATCTTGTCAAGGTGAAGGACGCATCTGTGACTCAGCTTCAGAAGATCCTGATGACATGTGCCCAAGGTGATCAAGGTACAGTTTGCTTTAATAAATTTTATGGAGACATGAGACATCAATACATATATGTAAGATGTACTTTGGATTGATCTGGAAAGATGGAAAAACTTGAAGTAGGGGCTTCTACGTCATAGGTAAATTTAAAGATTTTTTGCTTGGCAGTGGTTAAAGGAGTTATTATCAGATGAGATCAGGTGCATCCATGGTGATATGGCCATAGGAAACAGTTATTATCTAAATAAAGGAATGTCTAGGTTACAATAAGGGGTTATGATGACCAAGGTTTTATCTTGCAGATGAAGCTTCCTGGTAGAAGGCTTCAGAGAAAATAGATTGTAAATGTTTCTTGTCAGACTTAAAAGGTCTGTTTTATCAGTAATTCCAAAAGGGAGGAGGTTATAATGAGGCATGTTTGCCCCCCGCCCCACCCACCCATTCCCACCAGGGCTTGAACTGGTTTTTCAGGTTAACTTTGGAATGCCCTTGTTGAGAGAAGGGGTACATTTAGGTGATTGGGGGGCTCGGAATTTTATTTATGGTTTACTTACATGGCCTAAATAAATGTTGCATCCACTTGGTTTTCCCATTGAATATAATCCTTTGATGGGTCTTCTGGCCTTACATGATATATAAATGTTGCCATGAACTTCCTATTAATAGTGCTCAGTCTCATTATTCTCTGCAGAGCTTCAATACAATGTAGCAGTAACCAGCCAACCCTACTGTCTTTGTAGGCATTGCTACTCCCATATTTTTCAAATGTTCACACCTATATACCTGTCATAGAATTTCCCCTAAGTAAACATTTTCCCAGGTTATTATTGGTACAGCTATTAAACCAACATATTGTGTTAGGTGATATCTATGCCTTATATACCAACCAAGATGCCATCCTGTTTGTTGGGCAGTGAGTGAGTCAGTTTCAAATCCCAGTCTTGTAACCTGTTTACTCAGACTACTCCAGTTGTGGCATCACTTGTGTTAGTCCAGTTCTTCCAAGAAGCAGATATCAACATTAGATGAGCCATACAAGAATTTTATCAGGGGACATATCTGTGAGAGAAAAATGGAGAAGCAGCAAGAAAAGACTGGGAGATCCAGTACACCAGAATGTAATTCTGATCCTGAGTGAAGAAAAGGGGGAATGAAGACTTAGGAGAAGCATCAAATAATGAAGTTTAAGAATGCTGTAAAAAGACTTTTAGAGAGAGTTTGAGCCAAAATCTACCATCAGAGGAGTCTACTCTTTCCAGGATTGGTCTCATGTTGTTATTATATCCCTGGTATGCTTAATCATTTGCTGTTAGAAAGCTATGGCCTTGAGAAGCATGGTCTTACTGCAGATGAAGCAATGGATTATGGAGTTCAACTACTCCACGGTGGTTGGAGTTCTACAGGCAGTCTCATGGCAGACACACGGTATAAGGTATCAACTCAAGTCTAGCTATTTATTTTAAAAATTGATCAGGTTGGGTTTTATGGATGTATGAAGCTATTCAATTCAATATACTCTATTAACATATCTAATTAAATTAATAATTAAAGAAACAAGGACAGTATTCCTGGCATTATTGCTTAGCTTAAAAAATACTGTAAGACTAGAAAAATAAATGAATGTGTATAATTCCATATATATCCACATATGTATGGAAAGGAATGACCATTATGTCATTATTCATAGAGGATAAGATTGTCTGAACAGACTATTGAAATAATAAGAAAATTTAATAATTTTTATTAGACATAATCAAAAATTAAATTTGTTCCTGTAATTAAAACTAGTCAGAAATTGCCATTGAAATGCATAAAATTTAAAAGTAATTAAAAATAAAAATAAAATAAATATTAGAAAAAATACTTAAGAAATTTATTTTAAACATTTATAAATTTTTATAAGACTACTTTAAAAAATAGAGAGGAAAATTATGCTCATGAATGGGAATGTTTAATATTTTTAAGTTCCTCAAGTTAATTTCTAAATTCAATGTAATTTCAATCAAAATCACAACAAAAATTTTTATGAATTTGCGCAAGCTAATTTTAAATTTTATATTAAAAATAGGGTTATGAATCAATAAAACAACTTTTAAAGAAGAATAAACTTGAATTGAAAATGCAATTTCTCTATTAAAACATAAAATGTTTTCATAAGTATATAGAATGAACAGACTAGAATTTCTATAGAGACAGATAAAGTAGATGGATAGTTCAGAACAGAAAGCCACACATATGGAAATGTTAAAAATGACAGAAAATTGGCCAGGTGGGGTGGTTCATGCCTATAGTCCCAGCAGTTTGCGAGACCAAGGCGGGCGGATCACGAGGTCAAGAGATCGAGACCATCCTGGCCAACATGGTGAAACCCCATCTCTACTAAAAAATACAGAAATTAGCCGGGTGTGGTGGCACATGCCTGTAATCCCAGCTGCTTGGGAGGCTGAGGCAGGAGAATAGATTGAAACTGGGAGGCGAAGGTTGCAGTGAGTCGAGATCGCGCCATTGCAGTCCAGCCTGGCAATAGAAAGAGACTCCATCAAAAATAAATAAATAAATAAAGTAAAAAAAAAATCTTTCACTTCTACAAAGAAATGGTAACAAGGACTGTATTTGCCCTTTTGCCCTCTGAGCTTAACACCACTAAAAAACTGAAAAATACGTGAGAAAATTATTTTCAGTTATCAGATATTAGGCAGTGCAGGACAGTCATCCCTGAGAGAAGGGAAACAAACAAAGGCAGCTTGTGATTGCACAAGATTGGTGCCCAGAAAAATATATCTAAGCCTTGAAAAAAGCAGGGAAGGGGAGGACCTAGTAGAATCTAGCAGTCTCCTTGAGGTGAAGAGATAAAGTTGTGAGTCCAGGAAGTGAGGTGGGAGGGTAAATAGCTAGAATTCACAGATCAGAGGACCAGTAAGGAGAAAACAACAAAAATCACAAAAAGGCAGGGTTAGGAGCTTCTCTCCTCACTTAGTCAGAAATTTCCTGAGGCTCAGGAAACATTCACCTGAGAAAATTAGAGAAAACAATTCCTGAAATTGACAAGGAACCACAAGCAGTTTGTGTTTCCATCAACCTGGAGAAAGCTTGTAATTAATTTTCCTTTTTTTGAGACGGAGTCTCACTCTGTCACCCAGGCTGGAGGGCAGTGGTGCCATCTCACCTTACTGCAACCTCCGCCTTCCAGGTTAAAGCGATTCTCTGGTCTCAGCCTCCTGAGTAGCCGGGACTACAGGCATCCACCACCACACACCTGGCTAAGTTTTTGTATGTTTAGTAGAGATGGGGTTTCATCTTGTTGGCCAGGCTGTTCTTGAACTCTTGACCTCAAGTGATCCACCAGCCTCAGTCTCCCAAAGTGCAGGGATTACAGGCATGAGTCCCATGCCCGGCCAAAAGTTTGCAATTCATGAAAATTCAGGGAGTATGTTTAGAAGTGTCTGCCTTAACAGTGAGTCAAATTTAATTCTAGACTAAAGACTGCTCTGATCCTGACCCTTACAACAAATTTAAATGTAGAACTTGAAAGAAATAAACTGTTCTCAAGCCACTTAAGTGCACATCAATAATAAGCTTAAACTTCTTTGCAGAAGTACAGAAGTATCCATCATTCAAGGTAAAATTCCTAATGTCTGGCACCACATAAAAATTTCCAGGTATGCAAAAAAGCAGAAAAGCATTATCGATAGTAATGAGGAAAATTATTCAACAGAAATTAATTAGCATTAAAGGATACAAAAACAAATTATATAAAACATATATTCCAAATGTTCAAGAAGGTATATGGATCATGTTTTATATAGAAATGCAAGATACAGAAAATACACTGTAACAAGTTTCTAGAAATGAAAAATAAAGTAACTTTGATAAATAAAACACACACAGATTGAGATTAACAACAGATTAGACTTGTGAGCTGAACGATTGGTGAACCTGAAGACATAGCAATAGTAAGCATCCAAAATAAAACACACAAAATAAATACTAAAAATAAGTGAGCAGATCATAAGTGGGCTGTGTGGCAATTTCAAGCAGCATAATATACAGGATATTGGCTTCCCTGAAGGAGAATGTGTATATATATATATATATAAAGTGTTTGCATATGGGCATTTTGTCTTTGCATTTATATATGTTTTTGCATTTATAAATGTGTTTGCATTTATATATATATATATACACACATATGTATAAAGTGTTTGCATATGGGCAGAGTGGGCAGAGTAGAGTGGGCAGAGAATGGGAAACTGTCCTTTACAAAAGGAAATAAACAATTTGGGGGGTAACTGATAAGTTTATTTTCTTGATTTTAATTATGATTTTATTAATACATATGTAATAATGTGTAAAAACTTCTCCCTTTATACAATTTATGCACATTATATTTTATTGATAAATTTTAAAACTTAAAAATCAGTGGAGAAAAAATGACAAATAATCTGATGATGTGGGGACATCTTGCTATAGGAAAATAAAGACTACTTTACATTTCATACAAAAATATATACCAAGTTTGAAGTATAAAATTTGAAACATCAAGAAGATATCTTTAGAACTGTAAAAGAGAGAGCAATTTTTAAATAGGACCTGAAAATGAAACCATAAAAGTGAGGGATTGAAAAATTTAGTTAGATTGAAACTAAAATATCCCATACATGAAAAGACTTCAAATAAATGTGAAAAAAGGCTGCAAAAAACTATTTACAATGCAGAGAATTAATGTATGTAACATATAGCAACTCTTTCCTAATTGATAACAGAAAGACAACTTCTTATACTTATTAGTAAAACTGAAGAAATATGAAAATAGCTGATTCATTGTAGAAATTAAATGTCCAATACATATAAAAATGATTCTCAATCTTACTAGTAATAAAAAGCTGTAATTTAAAAATCACAGCAAGATTCCAACTGTATTTTAATAAGTTTGTCAAAAAGTTAAAAATTTTGATATTATAGGAAGAATACAGGATAACTATAACTAACATTGTTATATACTCCTAGTAGGAGTGTAATTTTCTTTTTCTTGGTTTTTTTTTTTTTTTTTTTTTTTTTTTTTTGAGATGGAGTCTCACTCTATCACGTAGGCTGGAGTGCAGTGGTACAATCTCGGTTCACTGCACCTTCCACCTCCCAGGTTCAAGTGATTCTCCTGCCACAGCCTCCCAAGCAGCTGGGACTACAGGTGTGTGCAACCACACCCAGCTAATTTTTTTGTGTTTTTAGTACAGACAGGGTTCCACTGTATTAGCCATGATGGTCTCAGGGTGTGATCCCAGGGTGCTGGGATTACAGGCTCGAGCAACCATGCCCAGCTGAGTGTAAATTTTTTAAACACTTTGCTAAGCTATATGTTAATGTCTATTAAAATAAAAATTTATAATACATACTCTTTAACTGAAAATTATGCACCAAATCTTATACCACAGAGAAAAATCCATCAGCAAGAAATGGATTTTTAAATTGATGTTACAGATACAATAAAATACCCCACAATCAGTAAAATAGATGAACTAGTTATGTACATCAACAGAGAATCCTCAAAAACATAGTACTTAGTCCCCATATATAAGTAACATAAGAAATGTAAAACAAAATAACATGTACATACTACTTGATATTTGACCTTTATTTTGGATAATATTTTTACTAAGTAGGGGATTTTGAATTGGCTTTATTTTTAAATTTTGGTACTGTAAAGAAAACCATTGTCTTCAGGTTTGCGTACTTTCTCAGGAGAAGTATTTCTTATACTTCTTCATATGTATATCATTTCCCTTTCTTTCTGGCTTCTTACAAGATGTTCCCTTTATTTTCTGTTTTATTTTTAGGAATGTGAATATGATATCTAGGAGTGTGTGTTTGTATCTATTTGTACATGCACATGCTTGTGTGTGCTTTCCTAAAAGACACCCAATCTTCTTGGCTCTGTATTTTTTCATATCTTTTATTATTGTTGGAAATTGCTTAGCTATTCTCTCTCAAACTTTTCTTCTGCCATATTCTTTCTCTGTTTTCCTTGAAGAGTTCTAATTACATGTACGTTAGAATATTTGGTGTTGTATTACAGCTGTAGATGCTTTTTGTGTTTATTTCATTACAGGTTTTGGATACTTTGTTTTCTTCTTTTTCTCTTTTGTGATTATATTTAAGTAATTTTATTGGCAAATTTTCAATTTTGTTTACCCTTCCTTGGCTGTTTTGTGGGTTGGCCCTTTAAGTAAATTTTTCACTGCTATTAACTTTTCCTTTCTATTATTTTAATTTAAATCTTCGTTCTAGTTTTCATCTCTGCTGAAATGCCCTATTTTTCCTTCATGTTGTATATCTTTTCTATTAAATCTTTTAACATATTAATTAGAGTTATTTTAAAATTTAATCCAACCTTTAAAAATTTAGATTTTATATGTGTCTGTATTTTTCATAACTTTCTTTCTTTATTATGGGTATTTGTTTTTATTTTTTTCTTATAATTTTGATTAAATGTTGGTCACAATGTATAAAGCAGTAGTGACCAAGAGAAAGAGTAACATGCCTGAAAATAATCAATTTGTCACACTGTTAGTATGAGGTACTGGCTAGTTTGTTGGTATGTTTTGCTGAGAGTATGTTCAAGAAACAACAGTCTTAAAGTTTTTGCAGTAGTAAAATTCTATTGCCTAAGCTTAGAGTAGGGGCTGCAGAGTCAAAAGGATTTTCTCCTTTTTCTTGTCCCATCCTCAGCTTTCAAACTTACATACATGCCTTTGTCACAGTTTCTCTCCTCTTGCTTGCCCCTCTTCTAGTGCTCTGCTGCTGTTACTTGTTACTAGATGGTTACTCAGATGATGGGCAGGAGCAGAGATTTTATATGTTGTCCTGGTTCATCCTCAGACTTATGTGTTTATGCCTCAAAAGTGTGATTTTATATTTGAAATATACAATATAAAACTAAATATTATGTATTGAAACATACATATATTTTGAAGTATATAGCCATATATATTGAGAAGTATTAACAGTACATGCAAGAATGGGGCTTACGTTTGCAGAAAGAAGATGGAGAATAAATTTCAGCAAGAAACCCA
This sequence comes from Macaca nemestrina, assembly GCF_043159975.1. Taxonomy (NCBI): domain Eukaryota; kingdom Metazoa; phylum Chordata; class Mammalia; order Primates; family Cercopithecidae; genus Macaca; species Macaca nemestrina. The sequence continues at coordinate 44,185,625 of NC_092135.1, forward strand.
GAAATATCAATAATATGTGTAATATGTAATTTCCTAAGCAGGTTAGTTGTTAAAAGAGTGCTATTGTATTATTATGTTTTCGTGTCCATTTTATGTGAATATTAGGCACACATAGTTTATATTTAATAAGATAAAAACTGCTAACTTAGTTTGAAATTTTATTCTGATTAGTTTTATTCCTTCTTTTGGTAATGATAAACATGTATTATGAACAGACACAATATTCTTACCAAGATCACTCAGATTTTTTTCAACTTGACAATTAGAACAGAAAAATAACAGTGTATTTTAACCATCTACAAAAGAATTACACAGTTGCCATTTTTCTACAAATACTTAGTACAAGTGAAGTAAATTTCGTTCAATTAATTGGCAGTCATAATCTCCACCAAAAAATGTTATAAGGGAAGGTATGACTTGTGAATTATCATTCAGAATACAAAACTAGACCAATATAAGATGCTATACAATTTGAAAAGACTGACCTTTAAAGTCCACCCTAGTAAGATTAGAACATCAGATTATTACTTACCAGTTGCATAAAATTGGGTAAGTTAATTAATTCTAGACTTCAGTTTCCTCAACCGTAAAATAAAGATAGAACCAACCTTGAAATAGGGTTGAAATAACCAGGGCAATTACTCTCCTTAATATTTTACTTTATATGGAATGAAAATAAGAATTAATTATCAATTAGTTCTGTGATTTTAGTAAACTCACTTCCTTCTTATGTGCTTCAGTTTCTTTCTTTCAAACTGAGCATAGCATTTTCCACATATCTCTATAATCAAAGGAGGATAAAACAAGACAACATACAAAACCTGCTTTAAAAAGTATGCTATTATATAGTTAATATATTTCAGTAATCAGGTGTTTGCTTTCTTTTAGAAAACTGAATACATGGCTAGAGGAGCAATAACTTGAGAGAAATTAGAGACTTATCATTTTTCAGTGGCAGGATAAACACATAATAACATGTTTCTCAGTCCAAAAGAAACAGAGCTGTGGACAAAAGTTTAAAACACACACAGACACGTACAGACACACACACACAGACCAAGAAAGAGCAAAATAACCTAGAAATTTTGGATTTTGTTGGTAGGGCTGTTGCTTTTTTTTTTTGGCTTTCATTTTGGACATCATGATTGTAATTTTTTGTGAAATAAATTTATGTCTTTTTCAGTTGAATGGCAGAATAATGCATAAACGGGTCCATAATAAATATCAGCCATGGGTCATACAATCATATATATGGAACTGTAAAGTTCCATAGGAGGAAATGTTAAAATATTCTTCAAATATATATTTTTGAATATCAGGAAAATTTTGATTGTATGGACTCAATGATAGATGTAACTTTAAAAGCAACATGAATGTGTATTTCCCCAATTTTAACCAAGGATAACTTGCTACTTAATAAGAATTTGTGATAATTTCTCTACCTTGAGAAGAGGATCATCATGGTGGATGGGAGGCAGGACTAGATTGCAGCTCTGGACCAAGCAACTTGCAGAAGCTCACATTGTGAATGTTAGCTCCAGATCTAATGCAAGAACAAACCAGCAATCCCAAGAGGACCCACAGACCCTCTGAAAGAAGAAGACTGTTTCTGCAGTACCTGGGAGACACCCCAAATACTGTGAGTGCCCCAATTGCAGAAGTGGGAAAGAGAGACCCTCCTCTCCCAAACACACACCCACACTGGAGAAGTTGAAGGTCTGTTTGTGAGAGAAGTTTCCGACCTTACCTGGAACTGAGCCAATTTAGAGAGCCCAGCAAAATGCAGGGGTAGAGGAAGCAGCAGAGAGGCCCTGGGAACTCTCTGTGTCCCCTAGCAGGTCATTCCTGCTTGGCACCACAGGGATCCATCAGGTGGGTGACCAGAGGGGCAGGTGGTAAAACTTCACTGGGAGAAGGAAATCTCTAGCTGAAATTTTTAGCAATTTGAATGGGATGAGTCGCCTCTTGGCCAGAACTCAGGGGAGGGTGTAAATCTAGTGCACAGACTCCACAGGCAGGGAAAGAACCAAGCCCTTTTCGCTCGCAGCTGGGAGGTGGAGAGCCTGGGACAATTTTTAAAGCCCATTATGCTCTCTACCTAAAAACAGACTCGGAACTGTTGGTGGGGCATGGTGGGAGTGAGACCAGCTCTTTGGTTTTCATGGGGCTGGGTGAGGCCTGTGACTGCTGGCTTTCCTCCACTTCCCTGACAACCTGCATGACTCAGCAGAGGCAGACATAATCCTCCTAGATACACTACTCCAGTGACCTGGGAATCTCACCCCCATCACCAACAGCAGCTGCAGCAAGACCTTCCCCAAGACAATCTTAGCCCAGATACACCTGACCCCACCCACACCTGATGATTCTTCCCTATCCACCCTGGTAGCAGAAGACAAAGAGCATATAATCCTGGGAGTTCTAGGGCTTACCCACCACTGGTCCCTCTACATATTACTACAGCTGATGCTTTCTGGAAAGCACCACCTCCTGGCAGGAGGCCAACCAGCACAAAAATAGAGCATTAAACCACCAAAGCTAAAAATGCTCATGGAGTCCATTGCACCCGCCACCACCTCCACCAAAACAGGCATGGATATCCACAGCTGAGAGATGCATAGATGGTTCATATCACAGGACTCTGTGCAGACAACCCCCACTACCAGCCCAGAGGTGGGTAGACTCGCTGGGTGGCTAGGCCTAGAAGAGAGAAAACAATCACTGCAGTTCAGCTAACAGGAAGCCACATTCGTAGAGAAAGGGGGAGAATACTACATCAAGGGAACACCCTGTGGGACACAAGAATCTGAACAACAGCCTTCAGCACTAGACCTTCCCTCTGACAGAGCTTGCCCAAATGAGAAGGAACCAGAAAACCAACCCTGAAAATATGACAAAATAAGGCTCTTCAACATCCCCAAAGAATCATACTAGTTCACCAGCAATGGATCCTAACCAAGAAGAAATCTCTGATTTACTTGAAAAAGAATTCAGGAGGTTAGTTATTAAGCTGATCAAAGAGGGACCAGAGAAAGGCAAAGCCAAATGTAAGGAAATCCAAAAAATGATACAAGAAGTGAAAGGAGAAATATTCAAGGAAACAGATAAAGAAAAAAAAAAACATAAAAAATTCAGGAAACTTTGAATACACTTTTAGAAATGTGAAATGCCCTGGAGAGTCTCAGAAATAGAACTGAACAAGTAGAAGAAAGGAATTCAGAGCTCAAAGGTAAGGTCTTTGAATTAACCCAATCCAATACAGACAAAGAAAAAAAAAAAACAAGAAAATATGAACAAAGTCTCCAAGAAGTCTGGGATTATGTTTAATGACTAAACTTAAGAATAATTGGTGTTCCTGAGGAAGAAGAGAATTCTAAAAGCTTGGAAAACATTTTCAGGGGAATAATTGAGGAAAACTTCCCTGGCCTTGCTAGAGACTTTGACATCCAATACAAGAAGCACAAACAACACCTGGAAAATTCATTGCAAAAAAATCTTCACCTAGGCACATTGTCATCAGGTTATCCAAACTTAAGATGAAGAAAAGAACCTTAAGAACTGTGAGACAGAAGCACCAACTCACCTATAAAGGAAAACCTATCAGATTAACAGCAGATGTCTCCACAGAAACCCTACAGGCTAGAAGGGAATGGGTCCCTATATTCAGCCTCTTCAAACAAAATAGTTATCGGCCAAGAATTTTGTATCCAGTGAAACCAAGTATCATATGTGAAGGAAAAATACAGTCATTCTTAGACAAACAAATGCTGAGGGAATTTGCCATTACTGAGCCACCACTACAAGAACTGCTAAAAGGAGCTCTAAATATTGAAACAAATCCTGGAAACAAATCAAAACAGTACATCTTTAAAGAATAAATCACACAGGACCCATAAAACAAAAATATTTGTTAAAAAGCAAAAACAAAAAACAGAAAACCAAAGTACACAGGCCACAAAAAGCATGATGAATGCAACCATACCTCACATTTCAATACTAACATTGAATGTAAATGGCCTGAATGCTCCACTTAAAGGATACAGAACTATAGAATGGATAAGAACTCACCAACCAATTATCTGCTGCCTTCAGGATACTCATCTAACACATAAGGACTCACATAAGTTTAAAGTAAAGGGATGGAAAAAGGCATCTCATGCAAATGAATACCAAAAGCTAGCAGGGGTAGCTATTCTTATATAAGACAAAACAATTTTTAAGGCGTTAGCAGTTAAAAGCGACAAAGAGAAACATTATATAATGATAAAAGGTCTTGTCCAACATGAAAATGTCACAATCCTAAACCTATATGCACCTAACATTGGAGCTCCTGAATTTGTAAAACAATTACTAATAGACCTAAGAAATGAAATAGACAGCAACCCAATAATAGTGGGGAACTTCAATACAACACTGACAACACTAGACAGGCCATCAAGACAGAAAGTCAACAAACAATGGATTTAAACTATACGTTGGAACAAATGGACTTAACAGGTATATACAGAACATTTCATCCAACAACAGCAGAATAAACATTCTATTCAACAGTGCATGGAACTTTCTCCAAGATAGGCCATATGATAGACCATAAAATGAGCCTCAACAAGTATAAGAAAATTGAAATTGTATCAAGTACTCTCTCAGACCACAATGGAATAAAATTGGAAATCAACTCTTAAAGGAACCTTCAGAATCATGCAAATACATGGAAATTAAATAACCTGCTCCTGAATGAGCATTGGGCCAAAAACAAAATCAAGATAGAAATTAGAAAATTCTTCAAACTGAATGGCAATAATGACAAAACCTATCAAAACTTCTGGGATAAAGCAAAGGCTAAGAGGAAAGTTCATAGCCCTAAACACTGACATCAAAAAGCCTGAAAGTGCACAAACTGACATTCTGAGGTCACACCTCAAGGAACTAGAGAAACAAGAACAAACCAAATCCAGACTTAGGAGAATAAAGGAAATTACCAAGATCAAAGCAGAACTAAATGAAATTGAAAAATACAAAAGATAAATAAAACCAAAAGCTGGTTCTTTAAAAACATAAATAAAATTGATAGACCATTAGCAAGATAAACCAAGAAAAGAAGAGAGAAAATCCAAATAACCTCACTAGAAATGAAACAGAAGATATTACAACTGACACAACTGAAATACAAAAGATCACTCGTGGCTACTATGAACACCTTTATGCACATAAACTAGAAAATCTAGAGGAGATGGATAAATTCCAAGAAAAATACAAGCCTCCTAGCTTAAATCAGGAAGAATTAGATACCCTGAACAGACCACTGAAATGGTAATTAAAAAATTTCCAACAGAAAAAGTCCAGGACCAGAGAGATTCACAGCAGAATTCTACTAGACATTCAAAGAAGAATTGGTACCAATATTTTCAAAATTATTCTATGAGATGGATAAAGAAGGATCCCCCCTAATTCATTTTATGAAGCCAGAATCATCTTGAAACCAAAACCAGGAAAGGATGTAATCAAAAAAGATAACTACAGACCAATATCCTTGATGACTATTGATGCTAAAATCCTTAACAAAATATTAGCTAACATAATCCAACAATAATCAAAAAGATAATCCACCATGATCAAGTGAGTTTCATACCAGGGATGTAGGGAAGGTTTAACACATGCAAGTCAATAAATGTGGTACACCACATAAATAAAATTAAAAACAAAAGTCACATGATCATCTCAATAGATGCAGAAAAAGCATTTGACAAAATCCAGCTTTGCTTCATGATTAAAACTCTCAGGAAAATCAAAATTTAAGGGACACAGTTTAACATAATAAAAGCCATCTATGACAAACCGACAGCCAACAGAATACTGAATGGAGAAAAGTTGAAAGCATTACCTCTGAGAACTGGAACAAGACAACAATGCCCACCTTCACCACTCCTCTTCAACACTGTACTGGAAGTCCTAGCCAGAGCAATCAGACAAGAGAAGTAAATAAAGGGCATGCAAATTGGTAAAGAGGAAGTCAAACTGTCACTGTTTGATGATGATTTGATCATATACCTTGAAAACCCTAAGGACTCCTCTAGGAAGCTCCCAGAACTGATACAAGAGTTCATCAAAGTTTCCAGATGCAATATTAATGTACACAAACTAGTAGCTCTTCTATGCACCAACAGCGACCAAGCAGAGAATCAAATCAAGAATTCAATTCCTTTTACAATAGCTGCAAAAAAAAGTAAAATACTTAAGAATATACCTAACCAAGGAGTTGAAAGACCTCTACAGGGAAAACAACAAAACATTGCTGAAAGAAATCATAGATGACACAAACAAATGGAAACACATCCCATACTCATGGATAGGTAGAATCAATATTGTGAAAATGACCATACTGCCAAAAGCAATCTGCAAATTCAATGCAATCCCCATCAAAATACCACAATCATTCTTCACAGAATTAGAAAAAAAAAATTTAATTCATATGGAACCAAAAAAGAGCCCGTATAGTCAAAGCAAGACTAAGCAAAAAGAACATATCTGGAGGCATCACACAACCTGATTTCAAGCTATACTTTAAGGGCATAGTAACCAAAACAGCATGATACTGGTATAGAAATAGGCACATAGACCAATGGAACAGAATAGAGAACTCAGAAATAAACCCAAATACTTATAGCCAACTGATCTTTGACAAAGCAAACAAAAACTATAAAGTGGGGAAAGGACACCCTTTTCAACAAATCATGCTGGGATAATTGGCTAGCCACATGTAGCAGAACGAAACTGTATCCTCATCTCTCACCTTATACAAAAATCAACTCAAGATGGATTAAGGACATAATACCTGAAACTATAAAAATTCTAGAAGATAACATTGGAAAAGCCCGTCTAGACACTGGCTTAGGCAAAGATTTCATGATGAAGAGCCCCAAAGCAAATGCAATAAACACAAAGATAAATAGCTGCGACCTAATTAAACTAAAGAGCTTTTGCATGGCAAAAGGAACAGTCAGCAGAGTAAACAGACAACCTACAGGGTGGGAGATAATCTTCACAGTCTATACATCTCACAAAGGACTAACATCCAGAATCTACAACAGACTCAAACAAATCAGTAAGGAAAAAACAAACACTCCCATCAAAAAGTGGGCTAAGGACATGAATAGACAATCTCTAAAGAAGACATACAAATAGCCAACAAATACATGAAAAAAATGCTCAGCATCACTAATGATCAGGGAAATGCAAATCAAAACCACAATGCCATACCACCTTACTCCTGCAAGAATGGCCATAATCAAAAAATGGTAGATGTTGGCATGGATGTGGTGAACAGGGAATACTTCTACACTGCTGGTGGGAATGCAAACTAGTACAGCTGCTATGGAAAACAGTGTGGAGATTCCTTAAAGAATTAAAAATAGAACTACCATTTGATCCAGCAATCCCACTACTGGGTATCTACCCAGAGGAAAAGAAGTCATTATTCGGAAAAGATATTTGCACACACTTGTTTATAGTGGCACAATTCACAACAGCAAAATCGTGGAACCAACCCAAATGCCCATCAATCAATAAGTAGATAAAGAAACTGTGATATATATATTATATATAATATAATTATTATATAATTATAATTATACTTAAATAATAATATATAAATAATATATAAATTAGAATAATTAATATAAATAATAATAAAATGATTAATAATAAATAATAATATATAAATATTAATATATAGATAATTATTATATATTATTATTATAAAATTATTATATAATTATTATATTATATATATGATGGAATACTACACAGCCATAAAAAGGAGTGAATTAAAATGTCAATTTGCAGTGACCTGGATGAAATTGGAGACTATTATTCTAAGTGAGGTAACTCAGGAATGGAAAACCAAACATCATATGTTCTTACCTATATGTGAGAGCTAAGCTATGAGGACCCAAAGGCATAAGAATGATACAATGGAATTGGGGGACTTGGGGGGAAGAGTGGGAAGGCACAATGGATAAAAGACTACAAACATGGTACAGTGTATACTGCTCAGGTTATGGGTGCACCAAAATCTCACAAATCACCACTAAAGAACTTACTCATGTAACCAAACACCACCTGTACTCCAACAAGTTATGGAAATAATTAAATGTTTTTCTCTACCTTATAATTGTTGCCATTGTATTTAAATCCCAACAACACTTAAAATCTAAATCTATCCCACGAGACTTGTGTGTGTGGTGTGCGTGTTTGCTTTTTCCCATCTAAAAGACAAATTATTCTTACAAATCCAAGTTAGAATGTACAGACTTTACATATTTTGTATGACTTGATTTGATATTTGGCAATTGTCCATTAGTAGCTATTCTGACTTGTCCCAGTGCCATTTCATCCCAGATTTTTAACAGTGATGTGGAAAACATGTTTCATGAGGTGCATTGAGATAACTGTTTTCACTTTCTTAAAACTAAAAAAAAAAGAAAGAAAAAAAAAAAACCCAAGGCACACTTGAGATTTCACAGGATGATAGCATTGGTCATAACATGAGCTCATAGTTTCTCCTAAATGTAAGCAATACATATAATGACTGACTTGGATACCATTTTTTTAAAAGAAGAGATAACATTTGATTGAACTTTGGATCAGATTTCAAACCAATCTGACTTATCCCTCTGAAGAAAAAAATCTGACTCAAGGGGAAGAATTTGGTTTAATTATCAAGCACTTATGTCAAGGGAAAATTATTATGAAAAAATCGAACCTTTTTCTAAAGTTCACCATGAGGCTACGGTTGTAACAGGAAGAAAACATTAGTGACTTGAAGCTCAATTTACTTAGTTTTCACTTTGCTGGGAATATGTGACGAAAGTTGAGACATTTTTTACCCTTTCAACAACAACAAAAAATTGAGGTGCTGGCTTTTTGCCCCCATTTGGGCACCCATAGATGGAAAAAAGGAAAAGAATTTTGAATCAGAGCCACAACATGTAAATGTGTTTTTCTTCTTCCCTTTTTGGTTAGTGGCCCTCAGGCATCAAAAGCATAAGGTATCTCGGTGTCTTCTTTTCACAGCATGAAAGTCAGTAAAGCTTTCAACAATCTCCTGTCCATAATAGCTTTCTTTTCCTGTGAGTGTGTATGTACAAAATTCCGCACCACCCCCCTCAAGCCCCAAAGCAGCCATTAAAAGTAACCATCGTCTATCCAGTTACAGAAGCAGAACAGAAAAGAGCTGAAGAGAACTGTGAGTTGTTGGTATGGAGCCAGGAATCCAAGTCTGATTTTCTGCATCTATTTCTTGAATTAAAAAGAAAATATCCCAACGTAATTGCAGCTTAAGAGGACTTCTCAAAGCACAACATACTTGTATGAGAAGAGGAAGAAATGTACGTAAAATGAACTAAAGACTGACTTGATTCTAATATTTTAAGGACTAACAAAGAAAATAGCATTTAAAAGTTCCATGTTCAGGATGAGTAAACCTTTCAAATTAAAGTTTCACAACATTGCTGATGTTTCTACACCTGCCTCAGAACTGGTTAAGCATGCTGATTTAAAGTAAACTCTTTACCTTCAAGTTGGCTCTTTTAGACCAAATGAATATCCAGTCATCCAAATTACCAACCCTCAAGCGTAAGATGGAATTTGAGGGCAAAGGATGCTTGTTTTTTAATGCTAAATTTACAATCTTGCAAAGTATATCTTACGTGGGCTCCCCATCTACGAAGTCCATTTGTTCTAGAGCATGGTATGTAGAGATAGAGATGTAATCTTACTGGATTTTTTTTGCTTAGTTTGTGTATATATGTACATACATATGTATGTGTGTGTGTGTATACATATATATATATATTTTTTTTTCACTTTTTCCTGGTCCGATCCTTCTACTACTGACAAATATGACACCGTCTTGAGCATTCTGGTTAAAATGTGTAGAGAAACAAGGTTTGTTTTTTGTTCTTTTTTTTTTTTTTTGGAGGCTTGCTCTTGTTGCCCAGACTAGGGTGCCGTGGCCAGTGGTGCAATCTTGGCTAACGGCAACCTCCGCCTCCTGGGTTCAAGCAATTTTCCTGCCTCAGCCTCCCAAGTAGCTGGGATTACAGGCGTCCACTACCATGCTCATCTAAATTTTTTTTTTGTATTTTTAATAGAGACGGAATTTCATCGTGTTGTCCAGGCTGGTCTCATCCTCCTGACCTCGTGATCTGCTAACCTCAGCCTCCCAAAGTGCTAGAATTACAGGTGTGAGCCACCGTGCCCTGCTGAAACAAGGTACTTTAAAACTATGTTCATGTATAATAGGAAATGATCTTAAATTTACAGAAAATTTTTACTTATTGAATCTGCTACTTGATAATAAAAGAGGAGCAGAAAATTGATTTGTTGAGCATGAATCCATGCCTGCAAAAGAGAGTTTATAAACTAATTTTTCATTAGGAATTATGGCAAAAATGTAAGTTTTTCTATTATATTTGTGCCACCATTTAAAATGCCATTACAATGAATTGCTTTAAATCCAACTGTTCTTTAAAAGGACTTCACTGAACATTTCTTTTAACAATTGTCAAAAAATGAAGTAAAACCAGATCACCCTGTAGACACAAATCTACTAAAACCGAGAAAGGTCTCATCAAAGTCTGAATTCATGTTTTACTCAAGTGCTAAAGATATCTCCAATATATATAATTCTTCCCTCAAAGTTCTATGATAAATAAAAATGCTGCAAACAGCTATATTCCAGTTTTATTGGCTAACCAGACATATTTCTAGTACAATATCTTGAAGAGGATAAGGTTGAGGTAAGGTTAAAACAAATTAGAACAAATCCTTAAAACCAACATTTCTTGTATCCATATGCCAATTATAAAGTTAAGGAATCTTCTTAGAGAGTTGAAGTGTAAATGGTGGGTAAAAGTTCAGAAAAGGAACAAAGTCCGGGAGAAATTCAAAAGCCACCAAGAGAAAGATGAAGAGGGGAAGACAAAATAGAAAAGTCTAAAAGGAAAGGATGTTCTGAAATATATTGCATTCACTTAGAACTGGGCCAAAAACCTATAAAAACAAAAGAAAATGAGAAGGTAATTTGCCACCGTTCCCCATGGCAAGTATTATTGATGGAAGTTGCTTCAACAAATTTCAAAAGCTATTATTTTTATTCAATTACTTTCTCATGTTTGGTAATGGTGTGGTTTAGTCACATGAGCAGTCACCTTTTCCTAATAATGCTTTAAACGTAATTTTATCAGTTTATTCAATTGGGGAATGAACTGACCACTTTTTTGGTTAAGAAAAAATATAGAATGAAAATAAAGCACTATAATTTTTGTTTAAGTATTTTCTCCACAGAAAAATACACGGGTATTGGAAAATGTAAAGATATGAGTTACATTTTAAATTGTAAAATCACGTATATGCACAACTTTCTGCTTCCTAATTAGAAATAATTTTATTGGTTTCTCTCCTGAGTTGACACCAGTTCCTCTTCTTTGCTGTATATTAATGGTATATCTTGACTGCCCAAGGAAAGAGCAAAAGACCATGCCCCGAGTGCTGAATGCAACCTTGTGTTGGAGTCTACTTGTCCCAACTTGTGTACAGTCAGGATGCCTTAGTCAGTTCAGTCAGCTGTAAAACGTACTTTATACTGGATAATTTATAAACAACAGACATTTGATTCTCATAGTTCTGGAGGCTAGGAAATCCAAGATTAAGGCACTAGCAAATTTGGTGTCTGATAAGTGCCTGCCCTCTGCTTCATGAATGGTGCCTTTTGGCTGCAAACTCAGGTGAGAGAAGGAACAAAAAAGCTCCCTCATGCTTCTTTTATAAGGGCTCTGATCCAATTCCTGAAGGCCAAATCACCTCCCCAAATCCCACATCACATTGGGTATTAGGTTCTAACATATGATTTCGAGGGGAACACCAACATTCAGAACAAAGGAAATTAGAGACCTTAGAGGTATGGCTCAGAATCTTTGAGTCTGATTTTAAATAATAATTCAGATTTTACACATCCACATGTATGTTGCCTTCTTAAAAAGTGAGGTTATGAGTTTATGCATCTCATTTCTTTCCAATCATTTTGCTATTGATCAAATATGTCAGTACCTTCTTAAGGAATTGACTTATACCTGAGACAGAATTAATGCCAGAAACTGCAGTCTAAGTGGGTATTTTTTTTTTTTTCAGATAAAGACACTGAGACACCAAGAGGTTAAAACCTGTGATTTTTTCACTTTGTAAGACCGAGTAAACACTGGAGACAACACAACTGTATGACAGAGGGAAAGAACAAGAGAAAAGGTTATAAACAAGATCACAAGATATTTCCAAATGAAGTTGTATTTTTTGTAACTCATGATTGTACTCATTATACTTGAAATAACTATATTGAAGGTCAATCCTGTCTCAACTTTGTGCAGTTTGTGTGTCTTTAAAAAATCAGTATCGCTTCTTTATAGTCCCACCTATTCAAGGATCAACTTGACAGGAATCATGTATTTTTACTGTATCTGCAAATGAAATGTAACAAATCCCAGTAATTTCAAAACAAAATAAAATCCTCAAAACAAAACAACATTACTATTTTCTCCACACCCAGTAAACCATGTGCTTAAATTTAGGTTCATATATATGTGTGTGTGTATGTGTATATATATGTGTTTGTGTGTGTGCATGCATCTGTATACATATATTTTTTGATTATTTTTAATTTCTTTTTTTTTAGATGGAAGTCACACTATGTTGCCCAGGCTTGTTGTATAGGTCAGTATTTTTTATTCAAGAGCAAAACAAGTCTAATTTTTAAATAGCATTATTAATAAATTTCTGTGGACAATTTCCAATAGTGTCTCTGCTCACCATAAACCTTAGACTATCATGAAAGCAATTCTAAGAGTATCATCTAAATTTCTGATTTTAAAAAAGTTTTTAAATGGCAGTTTTCCATATCATTCCCTTCTCTCTTCTCCCTCTGTCTTATAAAACAGTTGTAACTGGGATTATATTGATGTATTTCAGAAAAAAAGTCAGTTACAGGAATATATGTTTACATATTCTGACAGATTGGTTTACCATCTTCAAATATTCTGAGTGGGCCCTCAATAAATATTTACTGGCCTAAAGGGAATTAAACTTCCACATGATATCTTTCAGCAAGTGAAAAAATCCTGTAAATTTCACAGGGCCACTGCATATAATGAAGTACCTTATGTAGCCTTAAAGCAATCACTGTAACTATTGCAGAGCCTTCATCTAGATATGAGGATACCAGTTAAGTTTGCTATAATTTTCCAAGTTCAAATCTAAGACGGTGTCATTCTCAGCACACCATGAAATTCAGAGACAGCCTGAACATCAGCAAACCCAGAACAACCCAGGTGCTATCAAGAATCCAAGAGTCATAGATTCCTAAGACTTTATGATCAACAAAGGTCATGGAATGTTTTTATTTAACTATATAAAATGTTCAGAATTCCTAATTTTGGAAATTTCATGAGCTTCATATTTAGTCCAAAGACAGCTGGGAAAAAACTTTTCATTAAAAACCCTTTTCACTGTTGGAAATTTGAAATGTATTGTACAAGAAAGCAAAGTGATATTTACCTATGTACATGAAGTAATAAAACTGTTGAGATTATTGCTGTTACCAGTAAGTTATTTTCCATTATAACAGAAAGGGCCTCTTTTTCTCCAGTTCTCCAAATAACCAAAAGTTTGATCTCTGTAAGACAGAAAAATAAAACAAATGACAGACATTAGGGAGGTGCCTTAGATTCTTTGACTTCAATTTAAGAAAAAGAATCATTTACAGCCATTGACGAAAATAGCCTAGAGCCCATGTAGTTGTGATTTTGTGGGTGACAATGTCTCTCATTCATCTAACAGCTGAAGGTTAGCCTCTGAAAACCAGCCACTGTTTACCTTAGTCTCAACCTAACAGAAGCGTCCACTGCTTAGAAGGATCCAAGTGTGCAGGGCCAATATTTACTTCTGATGTGCTGAGAGGTGAGAAATTATAAAACCTGCCCAAATAAAAGCAATTCAAATTTTCCACACATTTATACTCAGTGTTAAACTCTTTATATATGACTATCTTCAGCTACCTGAAATTTCATCCTATTAATAAAGGTTAAGCACTTTGACATTTATTTTTGCCTGCTCAAGTTTAAATTTAGTCAATGAAATAACATACCGATCCATTATAATAAGTATAATAATTATTTCATATAATCTCCTTCTCAGTTAGAAGTTAAAATTTACACTGTAGTAAACTAAATTAGGATAATTAAGATATCACAATAATTGTAAAAACTTGACTAAATACATGCAAAGAAAAAAATAACATATGGTATTTTAATTTAATTAAAACATAATATCTACATGAAATATATAAATCTTTTCAAAACTATTTTTTCTTTCTACTTAAGTACCTCGTATCTACAAATGCTTATGAAGATGTCAGATTAACTATAAATCTATAGACTAAAACAAAATTGTGCCACTGGAAAGTAAAGAAGGAAGAAGTTGCAGTACCTGGTCTCTATTAAGCAATTTTCCTTGAATGTCTGCCTCCACATGATGATCATGATCATTCATTTATTTCTCAGCAAGCAGTCTGGTTTCAGATTCTCAGTTTTGCTCTATATATTTATAAAAGTTTTCAAAAAAGGGAAAAGGAAGTCATGGACTTTTATTGAGAAGAGATTAAACGTCCCTTCAGCTGGTATATACCTAGAAATCCACATTAATTTAGAGACAGATCCATTTATGACATATGTTGCCAAGTGTTTTTAAAAATAAGTTTGAGGGTGGAGTAAAGATTAGAAAGACCTCGTATTTTACACTAAATGAATGACATGTTTTGTAGTGACAGGCCACTATTAACTTCCTTGCTCCTGTATTGAGAAGGAAACTGCTGGAAATTCAGAAGAATGCTTAAGAAACATTCATAGCTGATACAAACGCAATGAAGTAGGCTGAACATTGAGTGTAGAGGGAATCTCACGCCTACAAATATCATTGAAACTCCCATTAATCACTGCATCAAAGTAACTAAAGCATTTATGCAGATTTTATTGAAAATAAATCACTTTATCATATGCTCAAATGTGGGGAGGATTTTCTCATAGAGATTTCTTCTTGGGCTTCTGTAGTTTTTTTATAGAGTATCTCCTGCCCTCTTTAGTCCAGATTTTATAACTACATTTAGGAAAAAGATCTAATTCAACGGCATGATTCTGACTTTAGCTTCTTTCCTTTCTTGGTGAAAATAGGTCATGATTAGCCATTTCTGACAGAAACAGTTGACAGGAAATAGGACAGGAAATGATATAATGATTCCAAAATTGTATATTTCCCCTATGCCCTGCTGTTTGGGGAATGACCTTACAGTTAACCAGGAAATTGGGAGGAGGTATTGAATCAAAAATACTTAAGCAATTGAACTCACTTTTT
This sequence comes from Macaca nemestrina, assembly GCF_043159975.1. NCBI lineage: Eukaryota > Metazoa > Chordata > Mammalia > Primates > Cercopithecidae > Macaca > Macaca nemestrina. Next base: position 44,201,081 of record NC_092135.1, read on the forward strand.
CATCCCTCGGTCCTCTTCATGTAAAGAAATAGATTCAAACCCTGGAACCGAAAGAGATAAAGATAAATTTAGCTGAGTAAATATTTATTCTTCTGATAATTTATGTATATTTCTAGATTTTTTAGTAGACTATTTAAAGCATACATTAATATCCAGTTAGCTAACATAAGCATAGCATATAAACCACCTAAATATTAAAATAAAAAACTTCTAATGCTTTAATATTTATGGAGTTTAACTATTTTCTCATGGAAATAAAACTTTGATTCTATTTATTATTAAATGCCTAGTCTTTTTATTCACAGTTAAATCACTATGTTTTAAAACTGCTTTTTAAGATGTGTTTTTATATGCCATATAATGATAAATTACATTAATATCTGGTCCATTGTTCATTTTTTTCTGAAATAGACAATATCTCCGGGGTGAAAAATACCCAATTAAAAACGACATGCCTAAAACTCACACAAACGCATAAGCACAAGGATATATAAGCATAAAATGCAAACTACTTCATTTAAAATTTTACTCAAATACAATGTTACTAATTCCATTTATACTTTTTCTTTTGTTTAAACTTACTTTATATCTTTAAAAATAGATCTCCAATTCAGGACCTTCCTAAGACAATTTATAGCTCTAAAAACAGAAAGTACAAAATCCATCACAGGAAGTCCAATTTTCACAGTGTGAAATAAACCTTTTTTTGTGTTACTGCAGCATGTTATTAAGCCTTTTAATATTTTAAAATACTTAACTATTTTGTTTACATTCCCTTAGTCATTAACTTCAACCGGTTTTAAATTTATGTCACTGGAGGATCGAGAGTAACAAAGCTGTACAAATTTAACAATTAGCCTTACTATGTAATTGCTTAGAATAAACATCCTGATTAGTTAAATCACTATTAAATTTTAATCAATGTGAGTGGGTGTTTCTATTTTTGATTAGGGAATCCACATAGATTGTCTGAGAGACTCCTTTTTGTACGTGAAGTTGATATGTTTCCTCTCTTCATATTATGCCTAATGGATTCCATCTCAATCTCATATAATGCACTATTAGTGAACAGTCAAAGACATTTTTCTTTAATATGATCTTTCTTTTCATGACATTAATGACATATTTTTCTCTTCTGAATTTATTTATCTTACTCTTTAAATAAATAAAGATGTTTATAGATATTAAAATGTGACAGTTTGTTAGAACAGTATTTTAACAAACAGAATTTGGCTTCATGCAAATATTTGGGGTTATTTTAAGGGGAAAAGTGTTATTATTTATTTTAAAAGAGTAATGCTAATTATTTGGAAGATAAAATGAAGTGAAAAAAAAAATGCTGTGATTTTACCCACATAAAATACCATATCAGAACCTAAGATGATAGTATCTAACAGTCCCAAAAAATTCAAAAAGCAAGTGATTTTTTTTTCAGTAAGATTCATTTAATTAAATGTGCTTATGAGTTTACTTTTTTGCTTGGTTTAACAATTCTTTCAGAAACAAACAATCAATATAAAATAACATTCTCTGTGTTTTATATTCTGCAGAAGTCTTTTCTGTGTATTTCTTTAATGAATGCTTTTGAAGTCTTTCAGGTGTTTTCGGATGAATAACCCATTTCCTATATATTTTCTTATGCCATCATTGTGAGAGCATTATTCCTGAAGTCAAATGTTCAGAACTACTGGATCTTTTTTAGCAATCTCTGCTAATTCAATATAGTCTACCAGGGGACAGGTAGAATGGCTTTTGGAGTAGCAGTCTCTATTACAAATACAATCAATTCTGTGAAACAACAGGTTTCATTTTTTTCAGAAATGTATTTGGTTAAAAGGCTAAAATAAAATAATACATACACAAACATTGCATTTATGAAAATGAATAAAATACTTTCTCTCAATCACAGAAATCATATTTTCTAAATGCAGTCTTTGCATTTTCTTTGCCTTTTATAACCCAGCCAGTTCTGAGTATGGCGTTACTTTGAAACTTATCAAAATAATGCACGGTTGCAATGGCATTCTGCTCCTTTGTTGCTCAATGTACAGTTTGTGTTCAATAATTTCCATTTAGCCTCTTTTCCTAAATTAAATAATTATTCTTCTCTTTGAGAAATTACAACTTTAATATGTCACTGTGTAAATCTTCAGATAACTAAATGTAGTTCCACTGTTTCCAGAAACATTTTCCAGAAACATTTTCATGGTAACAGTACAGACCTCATTTTTTAAAAAAAGGGTGACAAAGTTGTAAAATTGTATTATTTACTAAAGTTAAGGACAAATTTAAATGTCTCTTTTGCTTTTCATTTGGATCGTTAAATGGTTAATCCTAACAAGCATGGGGGGAAGGAAAAGAAATTAACTAAAGTAAGGCCCTTGTGATACAATGACACTTGCTCTATGCTCTTGCAGAGAAAAAACATGATGATAAAACAGCACAAAGTGGAGTGTTATGAATTTTATTAATGACTAGAAGACAGTGTGCAAAACATCAAAGGTCTATGGAAAAGATTAATGACCCCGTGTGAGACTGTTTAATTACCTCCAGCTAATTAGATTCTTGACCAAATTTTTAATATCTGCATTCCTTCTACAGCCTAATTGAGATTCCACATTATTTATCAATCTTTCAAAAAGCCCTTAGTGGGCTGCTTTTTTAGTTTTTCCCTTTGCACTTTGACTCCATTTATGGTCAATTATTAAATAAATAGCAAAGTAACTATTCCCCACAAATTGTATATGCGGAACACTTTATGCCTGTTTATTTTGACTAGGAGACTATCATTGGCATATTTTATACATAATGAAACACTCCAACTAATAAACTGACTAACTCCACTGTAAACAATGTGGATAATATTTTTGTTATCTGGGCTGTGCTCAGGAACTACTCATGCGGTTTCTGTAAATTAGCCTTTGCAATAGTCAGTTAATCCTTATTTCAGTTTACCTTGCTTGGGGACCAGAGACTCATGGAATGTTGTCATACAAACTAAAGAGGACAACTCAATCAATTCTTTCTTTCTCTTTTTCTTCTCTTTTCTTTCTTTCTTTCTTTTTTTTTTTTTTAGAATTAGATTGTCTTTTAGTGTCCAGAAAGTGCTAATTGTATCACAATTTGCATTAACAAATATCAAGATATCAAGCAACTATATATATATAATATATATATACTATATTTGGTATTTATATATATATATATATATATATATATATCACAGACATTTCTGAAGGAGAAATATTTGAGATAGTACCTCAATGAAGGAAAAGAACATTGTTGTGGAAAACTCACTAATCACCTAGAAAACAGTAGTGATATGGATTGTCTTTGATGTACACGGAACAAAACAGGAAGTCCAAGCTCAGCAGCAGCCAGCTGAGTTATATTTGTCTTGGCATCTTTGTTTTCTGGATGATGCATAAAGTCTTCTCTTTAAATTTATGTATTTTATAAGATAAATGCACTAGCATGACAGAACAAATACTATTCTATAATCTCTATACTTACAGAATCAATGAAAGAAAAGAAAAACTAGCAATACAAGCACATTGATCATGTTAACACATGACAGTCTGTGAATCTAACAATGTAATTCTATTGAAGGATTACAGGTATATTTCACCTTTGATTATAAAATCTGGAAAATATATATTGGGCTTGATAAAACTCTTAATAATGATTGTCTTCTATGTGTTTCTCAGTATGTTTTATATTTAAGAGGAAAGCAAAAAATAGAAAAAAAGTCATTAATTCAGCCAACATTTATAAATAGGATGGAGTTATTTTCACTAGTTATTTCATAAAAGTTGTAACTCCTCCACCATAACATATTTAAGCATAGCCAGAAGAATCACTCAACATTTCTGTTCTTACACTTAGTATCTGATACAGTCCTTGTGCTTCAATGTTTTGTTGATTTATAGTGCTGATCATCTTTAGAATAAATAATAATAATAATGACAAGATAATTTCTAAGATCACTCCAAAAGTTCCATGATTTCAAAAGGTTCTTACACCTGTACATCTCAGATACTTCCTTCAAAACAGCAAATTTTATACCAACAAAGTCTAGAAACTCATAGTAAGCCTTCACCTTAAGTCTGCTTTATACTCACATAAAAATTCATTTTTAGATAACATTAATATTGATAATAAAATGTAGAGTACCAGCCCTCCATGAAATCTCATGGAAGTGAAAATAAAATCAGGGAAATTGTCATGCTTTTTTGGAGTGACAAAACTTGAGAAAGTCCAAAGAGGATGGAGTGCATGACCAAAGTAGCATGGGGCAGAGTTAATCTCCCCACTGCACCTGAGAGAGATATAAGATCTAAGACCAGGTCCAAACCCAGAGCGGTCAGACAAAAGGTCAGTTACATCAGTGGAATCTCTGAACCCCAGCAGATCTTCACTTCTGAGGCATAGATACCTATATTTTTACATAAGATCTTATTTTTCTGGCAAAAGACAAACAAGAAAGGAGTAGATGACATTTTTATCTGTTAATGTAAAAAATGGCTGCATGAGGGGCAGAACTTTAGTCATATCAGTCATTTACACCTTTATGTAAATGAAATTTCCAGATTCTTTCTTCAGAGCAAGTTTTGATGGGAGGGAGGCAGCATGAGGAGACTGGACACCAAAATTCAAAACGTGGGAAGCAGAGCAATAGGATGCAGTACAGGAAGTACAAAAGTAAACCTTGATTTCTTCTTTATAAGTTTGACTAAGGCTGACCCAATGACTACCTCACGGCAGTATTCAGTTATTGTAAAGGAAAGTTATATAATTGGACAATGCCTCATGCAAATTGCTTAGTTTTTAATATACTGATCAGATGATTTGGTCAGGAACTTCCAGAAGGTATTAGACCAATAGAGAAACCTCAGAACAACTCCACACTCTAGGTCTGGCCTTAGCTAACAGTATTCATTTGTTCTTTTAGTCCATACACTCATTTACTTGTTTTAAACAAGCATGTTGTGAATGCCAACTGTATGTGTGATGGCAAATAATGATGAATCATCCATGTCTTCCAGGAGTTTGCCATGTAGCATGTCCTCATGTAGTATCTACAAAATCGATCAGAACTTATGGGTTCAGTCTACTATAAAATCTACATCCAAAAGAAATGCACAGCAATACTTAGTGAAAGTGAGAACTTTCTTTTCCCAAAAATCCATGCACTACCAGGAATTCTTATTTATATGTTTGGCCTTAGATTCATATTCTGTTCCATTTATCACTGATATTTTTTATCTTTAATATCATGGCAATTTAAAGATCATGAAATTTTTCTGCCATCAGCAATATTCAGATCATTTTGACATGACAATGAGGATAAAGATTCCCCCTTCCTCAGTTCTACATCTACCTGAGGCAACCCCATGGAGTACCTCACTAAATCAGAGACATTATCTGAGTCAACTTCCAGATCATTAGAGAATACATTTCACAGCATCCTTCGTAGGTTTTCCTTTCAGAACATTACCTCCCAAGAGCCACCTCTGGTTACATTTTGACATAGTGTTAGTTGTAATGCTGCCATTCATGTTTTTTACACTGTAGCAATTATTTTAACAAACATTCTAAATTTCTTCACATAATTGTTATGATTCTAACTTTACATAATTAAATTGTCAGTAACTGAAGTACTAACGTGGGAATAATATCTCTCCATTCATTTTTCTAGCTGCCATGCTTTTTTTCCGTACTAAATCACTCAATAATATGAGAATGCTAGTAAGAATATTTTTTCTATCATTTAGCACAAAATATAAAAACTGAGCTTGTCAGTGAGACCATTGAAGTAGGAAATTTCAGGGTAACAAGTACTCTCTTTAACTGTAGGTATAAACATGGATTGCATTGTGTAATTATTCAATAGAAAACATGAACCTGAAAATTTGTATACTTTTTGGTTAAATATTTCCCACTAAAAAGATTCAACATGAAGAACAACAACACAGGAAAAGACACAGATATTTATTCCTTCCTTACAGGACAAAGCATTGATTACACTGACATCAAAATTATGGAAATGTTTATTTCTAAATAGTACAATGGTCTGTTATAAAGTTTTTTAAAGATTCTAAAATACTATATAATGATGAGAAATTATTATATTTATTATGATAAAAATGTATACAAAATAACTAACCATAATTCTATATATCAAAAATATACATAAAATATGCTCACTAGAAGTCTATATTTTTATTTGTCTTTGAGGAAAAAAAATTTCAAAAGAGTATGCATAAAATAAAGCCATTTCTTTAAAAATACTTAAATATAACTTGCTATTACATTTTAAATCTCATTATATGTTTTTAATTCTTAAGAAAAACCTGCAAACTATACAAGCTATTGAAATTTATTAATTCTATGAATCAAATGTTGAGAAATATTTATTTTTAGCATAAGTTACTATAATATTTGAACTGTTTGCTTAAGTATCTATTTTGTAATAAAAATACATATTTATGGGTAGAAAAATTAAAACTCATTGCCATAAGCCTGAAAACATAGAACAATAAAATATTACAGAAGATGTATATGTGTATCTTATTATTTTTCATTATTTTTCAAACTATTTAACCTAACCATATTATTTCATAATTGCAAAAATACAAATTTTAATTAAAATGAAATTTTCTATAAAGCCAAATGGATTTATGAATTAAAATCTAACTTCAGATGAAATGCAAAAGTAAAAAAATTAAATAATGAACCACATATTCATTAATGCCTTAAATATGATGCTAACATAAAATAAAGATTTTATTTGTGATACTGTTAGATATTACATTTATTTATTTATTTTTGTGACAGAGTCTGGCCCTGTCACCCAGACTGCAGTACAGTGGCATTATCTCAGCTCACTGTGGCCTCCACCTCCCAGTTCAAGCAATTTTCCTGCCTCAGCCTCCAGAGTAGCTGGGACTAAAGGTGCCCACCACTATGCCCAGCTAATTTTTGTATTATTATTATTTTTTTTTAGTAGAGATGGGGTTTCATCATGTTGGCCAGGCTGGTCTCAAACTCCTGACCTCAAGTGATCTGCCCACCTTGGTCTCCCAAAGTGCTGGGATTACAGGCATGAGCCACCCTGCTCATCCTCTATATTACTTTTAACTATCCCATACCATTAAATTTTGCACTAGTAAAATCTCAGTCAATCATATTTGGAAAGATGTGCTTATGGATGTAAGAGGCAGATAATTTTAGATCTTTCTTTTTCAAGACTTGGTAGAACTGACATCACATTGAATATAAATTACTCCTAAAATGTGAAGTGCTCTAGTAGTTTTAAATTGCTCTAGATCATGCTTGTTCAACTTCTCAATTATTCCTATATTTTCTCTAAATCAAATATATGTAAAACAGTAAAATATACACTTGCAACAAATAAGTTATTAAATCTAGATCACGAGGTTGTTGACACGTTAAATGACTTAAAAGGAAGAGTATGAGTAATATACCAGGTTTTCACTGGTAGTTACATTATATAAAACAAATCTTCTATTCTATACATAGACAAAACACAAACCTTAATCAATAGAGACTTCATAAAATGCATGTTAGTTGTTTTATACTATCTGTTCTCCAGTTTAGATAATTGATGCTACCTGTAGCCTAAGCCATTAACCTCTCAACCTCAGCAAATTGAGGTTTCCTAGCAAAAACTACGCTACCGAAAGGAAGCCACATTTCCAAGAGGACAGAGAGAGCAGTTTGTTAATCAAGAGAGACTGCACCACACTGCATTTGAGAACTCATGAAAAATTGTGGTGCCGTTTTGTTTTCTTTCGAAAACAGCTTCTTATAAGCTCCTAAATGGACTCTCCTTATCCCCAGTCATGAAAAACAGCAGTGTTTCCAACTTTTCACCTTTCAACCAATGTGTCCCTGTAGTATTCACAGTACTATGAAAGAGATTCTTGACAATGTCACTGCAGACCACCCCAGAAGTGGAGTCCTGCCAATGTAAACCATTATTACCGTACTGACCGCTCGTCTCATGCTGTGAGGTCATTCAGAAACTTCCCCTGCTTCCCTATTGCTCACACTGTCTCTGAAGAGTGACATCCTCCCTTGAACCATAGACAGTGAGGCAAGCCCCCTGCTACTGATTCCCATCCAGATTGCTATGGACAACATCCACACTTTGATGCTACTCAATGGACTTTCTTTCTTTGGAGGGAGAATCAAAGAACATTCAAAGAAAAAGCCAACTTGGCGATGACACAGAAATGTTCACAAACTGATGCAGTCTTTGCTGTGGAATTTTCCTCACATCCAAAGCTTATAACAAGCAATGAAGCTCCTTGAGCATAATTATTTAATCATAAAAGCACCAAATAATATAAGAGCTATGTTTTTGCCAGAATCACATTTAACTTTTGGGGAAAAAAAATTATTTGGATGCAAATTTAGTTTTTAGTTACTGACATTGGAGGACTTAAATGAAATGGATTGTAAGACATGGTGAGTATTAGTTAATATTAAATAACTGACCTGTCACACACAATTTGTATGGAGTGCACAGAAAGTTGAGGTTGCTATATTTTTAGAAATTTCTATGCAAAAGTAAGAGAACATGAATAAGCATTCAGTGCTGCTATGGATCAACTTATCTAACCATTTTTTTTCTTAAAATACCTCTCATGTATTAGACATTTTCATACACTTGCCCAGATCGTGCCAGGTTGCCCTTATGAAGACAGGGAAAGATAATACACTTTCAGTCTTTAATAAAAGTGTCTTTTCCCTCTGACAGATGGGAGAACCTGTTCCTTTATGTTCCTGTCTGATGCCTTTGCGTTTTCATTGCCTTTCATTAAATGTTAGTACAGAGTCAAGAATGAAAAATTGTCCACTTCATTCATTTACCAGGAAACCAACTGGATTTAGGCTCAGCAGCACTTTACATTCCATCCAGAGTGGATAGCCACCATGGCTCTGGATGAAAGGATATATAATCAGGAGAAGGAAAATGTTGTGTTCTCGTCCTCCTGGAAATAAATCACTCTATAGAAGAAGAGGCAAAGTATAAAAAGATAAGTCCCAAATAATGGGAAGGATTTTGGTATAAATAATTGACAATTATTCCTGCCTAAAATTGGAGACGAATTCACAGAGGAGCTTACATACAAAAAGGGCTTTAATGGAAAAGTAAGAGTTCTCCAAATGGAGGAAGTGGAAGGCAGTGATTCAGGGTGGAGACACAGACAACAGCGCATGCTAAGGTACAAAGCCATGGAGAAAAAGCGTAGCAGGCTTTGGCTGGAAGCGATGCAGTGATGTGTTAGTAAATATTTAACAACTGGCTCTCTGGAAATAAACAAAAACAGAAACATAATGTCATTGAGTGCAGAGTTTGGAAAAGATACACAACACGGGCTGTCATGAACCAGTATGACTAGCTCCTGCACACTACCGGTGTTGGGAAACATGGTAGTAGGCTCACCACTTTCTTACATAAAAGATACAAAGTAATCGAACCTTTATGAAAATGCTTAATTTCGTCAAGCAGTAATTTTAAACTTTTAGCTTTTTTTTTTTTTTTTTTTTTGGCCTAGAAGTCTTCAAACATAAAATGTGTTTTGTTACCCTGTCATTTACAATTGTGTTGCATTTAACAATATATCTACTCTGCTCTGGGCTGATGAAAAGATAATCAAGCTTGTTAGAATACTATGTTAAGTAAGAGTTACTAGAACCATCACTGAGGTCAAAAGATTCTAAGACAGGTTTCTGATAGCTATTGTAAGGCTTTATTTCCAGATTCAGAATTGGGATTTGAAGGGTTGAGACGGCTAAACTATTAATTCCCAGATACATGAAATTACAATATATGGATGTAAGTATTATTTTTCTGGTTTACACTATAAAATTTCAGCTAGTTCATTTATACTAGAAAGAAGAAGCAAAAGCAGCAACAAAAAAGTATTTCATTATTCTACTAATAGAAAACAAATCCAGCAAATGTTTGTAATTAAATTGACTGCAAATAAGTTAATTGTGATTAAAATAATTGTAAGTAAGTTAATGTCTATTGGTCATCTCATTAATGCAGGAGCCCCAAGCCAAATCCTTAGAGTGTCTAGCAGGTCATATAAATGAATGCAATGGAGCCAAGTGAAATACAGCAGAAATCAAATCAAGTGTCATGGACTGAATGAATTTGGAAAGAGCAGCTACTGCTCAAAGTGTTGCTATCATGGAATGGAGGCTTCTTTAAGAAAAACCAGGATTTTGTGTAAAATTTTCTGATTCTTAAAGGTTGGCAAGTAATTCATACTTTAAACACTTTGTGTGGGCCAAACAAAACATGTCAGTGGGCAGGATTCTGCCTGTTAGCCACCAACTCCAGACCTTTGCTTTCATTCATTCTAAACAGTGCAATGTGGTTTGTATTATGTGGTATTGGCAGGCAGGTAGTATGCAGAGCTAACGTGCCTGGATTTATTTTACTTATTAATTACTTTATATCCTGCCTTGTTCCCAGATGTATTTGAGATAGCTTATTTTAAAAAAATCATACGGTAATATAATAGAGTATTGAGGTGAAGGGAAAAAGGATTATAATCATAAGTAGAGTCCTGGGGAGAGGTAATATAAAGAAATAAAAGATATAAAGTGCGGTAAAGTTATCTAAGGTGAGATGATACCACTTCATTGAGCTTCATAGCAGCCAAAGCAAAAGTGAAAAACAATCTGTTATAAGATTTATTTACATCATGTGTGAGGTAAAACACACTAGGTAATCAGGAGAAATATAGCTTTGCAAAGCACTAAGGTCATACAATGACTTATGCTAAAGGTCCATTTTTCAGCAATAGAATAACTTTTCTCCCCTATGAATGGTCTGGTAGTCTTACCTCTAGTAACTGAGATCAGTGAAATCACCGCCTAAACTAGAAACACAATATTTATACACTATTTTCAGGAGCCTTTGTCAAATAATATTGTTTTCTCCTTCCTGCCCAAACAGATACCTAAAAAGGGAAACTTCTCCTGCCCCCACCGTGGATTCACCCATCCCTACTATCAGTAAACTTTGTGGCCAGAACTTTAATTAAAACCAGGACAGTTGTCAAAATTAAATTCCATTTAATATTCATTTAACACCTACAAAAAGTCAAGTATGGTGTTAAGTGCTTGGTAATTTACAAGGAGAAGTAAAGAAGAAAAAAAGTAACCAGCTTTTAATGAGCTTCCCTTCTAGTAAAAGAAACAAATAGGTTCTCAAATAATTATAAGATGGTATGCTAGGTCACCTTTAAAATGTATTCAAAGCACAGAGGTAACAGAGAGAAGAGCATGATTATTTCTATCTTAGAGGGACAGGAAAAAGCTCCCAAGAGTATATATGGGATACTCAGAAACTTATATTAAATGATGATTAGAAGTTTGCAGGTGTCTTTTGAGAAAGATAAGGGGCTTATTGATACTCCTTCTTGGTAGCATCCATCTCATTCTTAATTAGGTTCACATCACTCCATTAAACAATTCTGGTGGCTCCCTTTTATTATTTCCCTTGCCTCCATATAACTCACTCCTACTGCCCACATGTCAGAATTCTATTCACTCCAATTAGCTATCATCCCTCTGGCATATACATGGCTCCAAGAAAATTGATATTTTCTATTCTGGTTTCCCTACTCTATCCTTTATGACTCTAAGTTATATGGCATATGTGGCAGCCACACTTATCCTGGAACTTGTGCAATACTTATGGAACTCAGAATGCTTGTCAACATTTATTCACTGGTGCCTCGTTACTCAGATATGCTGGCTACTTTAATCAGACTCACCGATCATAGTTAGCTCTCTTCCTACATCTTTAGTCTTTGGGTATTATTTTTTTCTTATTAATTCTTCTATTCCTTCTCTATGGCTAAACAACCTCTCTTTGCCCATAATTTCATGACGAATCCCATTACTTCTTTGAAAATCCTCTCACTTTGCCCAGTGTGTTAGACCTAACTCCTCTTCAGGAAACATTGCATCAATTTCTCAGAGTATTACAGCTGTTTAGCCAAACAACTATGGTTTTCCAAGATAATACTGATGTATTCTATCTATTGCTTTATTATATCTAGTCTTCCCATTTTTACCTCTTACCTCTACAGTGGCAACTCTGCTAATGAAATAAAACACTCTTGATTAGAAAGACAAGACACTTAAAATATAGAATTCAATTATATTTTAACTCCACATCCTAAGACACAGAAAACAGATTTAGCAAAAGAGCATCAGAGATACTTCTGTGGTTATCTACAAATGCCAGTTTCTCTTTCATACATATTGAAATTCAAGGAGGGGCAAAGGAATCAGAAAAGAAAAGCAAACAAATATTAGAAGACCAGACAGATTATTAAATTCAATGTTTAAAAAAGTTCATAAATGTTGAGAAGAAAATTAAAAGACAGTTCTAAAGACACAAATTCAGTCCTAAACCTCCCACTTTGAGGAGTCAACATGGCTTGCACTCTAAACTTGGTTATGAGTTCTGCTTTTAATAAGATGCAGAGGATCTCACAGGCAGGTGTGTCTAGACAGGAAGAAACATTACCTCTGATGAGCTGGTGTGCTTTAATTTAGAGAGAGTAAGGGGTCTACACTTCGCAGCAGTATCTTTCCCTAAATCCACAAGGTGACATAGAAGCATCATAGTTGAGTAAAGGACAGGACACATTTAAGTTATAAAATTTTGTATCTCTTGACTTAGATTTGCATTCCTTATAAATTGTTTCTGGCTATCCCTTACAGCAGTATATAACTTCCCCTAGAAAAAGTTTCCAAGAAGAAGAATGGCCCCAAAGAGGAGGAACGTTCTCATAAACATCAGGAGGACAATGAGTAATTTCTCCTTCATCAAAAGAAGGGATTAGAAGAGGGAGATTCAAAGAGATAGGAACTGCAGGAGATTATATGACCTTTAAAGTATAGAGGAAGAAGATTCTTTGCCAAGTGTGGGAAGTAAAAGAGTGCAGAATGTGAAGAAATTCAAGCAACAGAAAGGAGAGCAATATACTTCCACAGCTAATTTGCTTTTGCTAGTAATTCATTTTCACTCCAATTTCAAAATAATTTATTTCTGTCAAGGGCAATGCCAGCTATTTCAGTATACAGGAAGAACCCAGGAAGAACTAAAGTCATTGAGATAACAAACAGCTACTCCCTGTGTCTGTTAATAGATCAGCCTCAGATCCTAAATTTGCACCCTGTTGGTGAGGAAGTTGATATCTCAGTGCTGTTGCTCCCATAGTTTCAAAAACGGGTTGAGGAATAGAAAAAAAAAAAAAAAAAAAAAAAAAAACACGCTGATTCAGAGAGTTAGAAGAGACATGGAGGAGGGTTTACTGACCTGGGGTTTGCATTTATTTTTTTAATGGTTAAAAATAAACCCATTAATTTAAGTCTCTAAGAACATCTTGGGTCTTAATAACAGAGTTGGCAAAGCTGCTGTGAAAGAAACAATAAGAAATAAACTTAGTTTTCCTTTTAACATACAATTATTGTCTTACTAAATGTAAATTTAATCCCTATTTGAGACATGTAATTTAAATTGTGACCAAAAATATTATAGGCATGCTGAATACTTCTAATTAAATCAGGTGGACTTATTTTAATGAAGGGAGAATTTGGAGGCAATACCAATTGCAGTAACAAGCTGATGACTTGTTTTTCACAGTCAACATATCATTAGCGTTGGGACCCCAGAAAGAGAGTAATTATTTTTTTAAATAAACTTTTACAATTAAAGACTAGGTACACATAACATAGTCTACCCATGGGTTTCCTTCTTTCTTTCTTTCTTTCTTTCTTTCCTTCCTTCCTTCCTTCCTTCCTTCCTTCCTTCCTTCTTTCTTTCTTTCTTTCTTTCTCTTTCTTTCTTTCTTTCTTTCTGTGCTATTTGAAATAGATGTAGACTAAACAAATTAAATGTGCAAAAACACACCTGGTCCTTATCTAACCAACAGCTAAACCTTGGTGTAAGAACTACATAACCTTATCAGCTGCTTTCTTTGCTCAGTTAGCATTGTCTTCTGGGTTTATTTTTTAAGACGTAGAGTATGTATGGTAATCACTTAGACATTTAAGGCTTTTTTAAGCTTTATGGAATAAAATACAAATTGTTTACTGAATCGGGGTACGGATAGGAGATCTAAATTCTCTTACTTTTAATATTTCTTTTTGAAATCTGCCCTTCTGGACAGAAATTTCAAGCAACAGTTCCCAGCAAACATATGGGGAAGCCCACTGGAAATATTGTAAGGTAAATGAATAATGGCAGATGCCAGCATGTCTGGATGTTGTTTATGCTGAAGAGTCCTGCATTCTTTATGTTTTGAAATTATTCTGTTGTAACCACTTTCAGATTCTTTTAGTTTGGCAATGCATTCTACTCTCCAAAGGTGTCTGCATTTATTTGACTACAGAAAATTTTACTTTAGTAAAGGGCAGCTTAACCTTTGTTTAAATTTGAGGTGAGTTAAAGGTCAATGTAATTATTTGCTGTATTATTTGTGTCAGATTTGAATTACTATGAATACAGCACATGCATTGCCCTTTATTATGAAATAAGCTAAAAGAAACCCAACTTCTGCATCCAGCCAGCATATTTTATGGAACCAATCAGTGTTGCAGAACGTTTTCAAGGTTCTCTCTTGGATTGTGATTGACTGAAAGTGCTTGAGGTTAAGGTTCTTTCCCAGAGGGAGGGAAAGAGGCGATTTAACATGGCAGCTCAGTCTTCCCCCACCTCTAGCTATGTTTTTGATGGCTAGCAGCCAGCATATGGACAGAGTGGGGTTCAAGGCTATTAGAGAAAAACTGCAAGCAGTCACTGTTGAAACAAATATATAGACAGGTGACTAGAGGATTGGACTTACTGAGCAGAGGATGATTTCAGAACAGATATGCAAGGACCCTCAACTATTCAATGAGGAAAAATTCAAAGTTAAAACATGCTGATTGAGATATGCAAACTCGGTGAAAAATAAAGAGAAGATGAAGGAAAAGTTTTGAACTTAAATAGGTTAGGGCATAAAAGTGGGTGAACCTTCGTTCTTGGTCTTTATCCTTCAATTATGGAAAGAAAATGATGTATCATAACATGTTGACCCCTTAAACACATACACCCATGTCAACCAAAGATATTTATGCATGATTCTGATGACAAAGAAATATCAAGGTTCAGTTAGCGACTGAACTAGTGTGGAGTTTGTTTACTTGGGAGGATTCATGATGGGATAGAAATGAGTAGCACATTTAAATACAGTGAAAACAATGAAATTTGTACTTCCAAATTAAACAGGTGTGGAAAAGTAGAGAGTATCTTTTGCTCATGTAAAGATACTATTATCCTTTCTGGATGATTAATGCATTTGTAGCACATAGAAAGTGACTGGCCCATACTAAGCATTTAATAAATGTCAGCCATTATTTATTGTCACTGTCACTATTACTGTTAATAGTCAAATGCTTAAGACTAAACACTATATCTATAGGAAATGAAGACTTTTGTCACAAATGAAAGAGAAGGTAAAATGAAAGCCAACTGTGTTTCTCTACAACAAAATAATTCAGTATGGATAAGATTTGGCAAAAAGTCTCATTCAAGATATGGGGAGAAGATACCCACATAATTAACACTATGATCACAAAAAGGGAAGAAAATATGGCCAGGGTAGAAAGGAAAAACACGAAAACATAGGTAAATATTGATGGTGATGGTAATTATAGCCCAACAGCTAGCCAGGATTTTATTTATTCAGGATAGAAACCCAGTATTCAGTTATGGCCAAAATTTTCTTCCTTTAAGATTCTCAACCAATCTTTTTGAAACACAATAAATAATCTCAAACTAAATGAGCTGTCACTGACAGTACATATGGTTTTTAAAGCAACTTTTTTGAGTATTTTTTACATGTCATAATTTAAATATTATAATATTCACTCATTCTAAGTGTACAGTTGAAGAATTCTAAGTGAATTTACAGAGTTGTACAACTATTTTCCTCAATTTGAGAATTTTAATGGCTTTGAGATCAAATTCACTATCATATGATTTACCCACTTAAATTTTACAATCCAATGGTTTTTCGTATAGTCACAGAAAGACTTGGACAGCCATCAGTACAAACTAATTTTAGAACACTTTCATCATCCCCAAAAGAAACCTTCGACTCATTAGCTTCACTCCTACTTTTCCCAAATCCATCTTCCCCTAGTTCTAGGCAATTACCAATCGACAGTCTGTCATGACAGATTTGACAATTATGGGCATTTCATATAAATAGAACCACACAATATGTGCTATTTAGGAGGGATTTGTTTCTTTCATTTATAAAATATTTTCAAGGTTCACCCATGCTGTAGCATTTGACCAATCCTACATTCTTTTTTATTGTTGAGCAATATTCCATTATATTAATACATCACCGGTTTTTAAATCATCAATTAATTTATGTTTGGGTTTTCCTACTTTTGGCTATTAAGAAAAATACTTCTTTGAACATGTAAATTTTTGTGTGAACATGTGTTTTCATTTTTCTTGCACATGTACGTAGGGATGGAGCTCTTGGGTCAGAAGACAAATCTATGTTTAACATTTTAAGAAACTGCCAAATTATTTTCACAGCATTTACACAATTTTACATTCTCATGAGCAGTGTATGAGGATTCAAATTTTTCCTTGTCAACACTCATTTTTTAAGTTTTTTGTAATAAGCATTCTAGTGAGTGTGAAGTAGTGTTTCATTGTGGTTTTGATTTGCATTTCCTTAATTACTAATGACATTTAACAACTCTTCATGTGCTTAATGGCCATTTATATATTTTCTTTGAAATAATGTCTATTGAGATATTTTGCTCATTTGGATTTTTTTTCTTTTTATTCTTGAACTTACATGTTCTGGATACTGGACATCTATTAGATATATGATTTACAGATATTTTCCTCTGTTTTATGGGTTGCCTTTTCACTTTCTAATAGTGTCCTTTGGTGATCAAGAGTTTTTAATGTTGCAGAGGAACAGTTTATCTCTTTTCTCTTCCGTTGTGCTTCTGAAGCACAACGTGCTTCATTTTGAAGAAACCATTGCCAATGCAAGGTCAGAAAGATCTACACCTGTTCACTTCTAAGAATTTTATAGTTTCAGTCCTTACTTTTAGGTCTCTGATCTATTGGGGGCTATTTTTGCATGATGGCAGCAAAAGATTTCAACATCATTCTTTTGCATGTTAATATCTGGTTGTCCCAGCATCATTTGTTGATAATATTATCCCCCACCCTTACCCCCAGTGTTACATTGAATTGTCTTGAAATCATTTTTGAAAATTATTTGACTATAAATATAAGGGTTATTTTCTGGACTATTATCAGTTCCATTGCTTTTTTTTTTTTTTTTTTCTGGTCTATCCTTATGCCACTACCAGACAGTTTTTATTATTATAATTTGTAGCAAGTTTTGAAATTGGTAAATGTGAATTCTTCAACATTGTTTCTATTTTTCAAGATTATTTTGACTTTGCTGGAGGCACTGAATGTTCACATGAATTTTAAGATCAGTTCACCAATTTTGCAAAGAAATAAAACAGCTGGAATTTTGATAGGAGTTGCATGAGTCTTTTGATTGATTTGGGGTATATTGCCATCTTATCAATATTAACTCTTCCAATCCATGAACATGGGATGTGTTTCATTTTATTTAACTATTTGACTTCCCTTAATGATATTTTATACTTTTAGAAGTATAAATTTTGCACTTATTTGGTTAAAATTGTTTCTATTTTTTTTCTTTTTGATACTATTATGTCAGCTTCTTCCCTTAATTTCATTTTTGGATTGTTCTTTATGAGTTTATGTAATTAAATTGTGTATGTTCATCTTGTTCATCTGGTACTCTGCAACCTTGGCCAAACATGTTTATTAGCTCTAATAGTTTTTAGTAGATCCCTGAGGATTTGCTATATACAAAGTTTCCATCATATGCAAAGAAATATTTTTACTTCCTTTTTTCAATCTGGGTATTTTTATTTTATTTTACTGCCTAATTCTAGAACCACTAGTACAATATTAAATAAGTGTCAATAGAACAAACAACATCCTTGTAAAAAGGAGGTGATGAAGGAACTGAAGTCAATAATCTAATCTGTAATTGTAATACAATGGAAAAAGGAAAAAAAAACTAAAGAAAGCAAAACAAATAAAATAATAAAAGATATTAATTACTCTTTAAATATTGGGTAGAATTCAACAGTAAAGGTATCTTTAACTAGGATGTTCTTTGTGTGAAGTGTTTACATTACTAATTCATTGTCTTCACTAGTTATAGGCCTATTGTGGTCCTTTATTTATTCTGGAACCTGTTTCAGTGGTTTGTCTTTCTACATATCTATCCTTTTAAGTTAACATAAGTGATATCTCCTTCCTCATTGTTGATTTTAGTAATATGAGTCTTAGTAATTTGAATTATATTTTTCTCTCTCTCTCTGGTCCATCTAGCTAAATATTTGCCAACTTTATGGATCTTTTCAAAGATCCATTATATCAATACTTCATTTCCTTTGCCTTATTTTTTTTCATTGTATTAAAATGACAGATTAGAGTATCAAAGTCAGTTCCTTCATCACCTTCTTTTTACTTTACTTCTTAATATAGACATTTACAGCTATAAATTTCCTTCTAAGCAACAATTTAGTTGCATCTCATAAGTTTTTATACATTGTGTCTTCAATGTTACTCATCTCCCTTAATTTCTCTTGTGATGTCTTCTTTGACTCAATTATTATTTAGTAGTGTGTTGCTTAATTTTCACACATTTGTCAATTTCCAAATTTTTTCCATTACTGATTGAATTCTATTTTTTCGTTATAGAAAAATATTGTACTTTTCATAATTTTAATTCTTTTAAGTATGCACTCCTTGTAACTTTTAATCATTTTAAAAACAAGCCTCTTTGTTTGTTTTATAGCCTAGAAATATGGTCTTTCCTGGAATGGTTTCATATCCCCTTGAAAAAAAATATGTATTCTGCTGTCATTGGATGAAATGTTCTACAAATGTTCATTAAGATTTATTAATTTTTAAGACTTGTGTGGAAGTCTTTTATTTCCTTGTCTAACTTCTGCTTGTTGTAGGATCTATATTGGAAATGTAGTATTGAGGTATCCAATTACTACTATTCCTCTGTTCCTGTGAAATCAATTTACCAATAGCTTTATTTCTTTATTCCAATATAAATTTGCCCCCAAGTCCCCTTTGTTGTATTTTATCAAATATTAAAAATTTATCTATCCTGTAAAACAAAAAATACAATTCTATACATATTGCTTTCTACAGCTGCTTTTAAAGTAGTTAAGAGAACAAAAGAGGACATGCAAATAATATTATATTTTACAATTACATATTACCTTTACTGGTTCTCCCTCTCTTTGCCTCTCTTTCTTTTTGTTTCATATTGTTTTGGGTGTATGTGCATGCATTTGGACAACTATCTGGGGTTACTTGCTTTCTGCTTGAAGAACTTATTTTAGTCTTTCTGCTAAGACAAGTCAGCTAGCAACAAATTCTCTCTGTTTTTGTTTACTTGGGAATGGTTTTATTTTAAGTTCATTTTTATTTATTTATTTATTTATTTATTTATTTATTTATTTATTTTATTATACTTTAAGTTCTAGGGTACATGTGCACAACGTGCAGGTTTGTTGCATATGTATACATGTGCCATGTTGGTGTGCTGCACCCATTAACTCATCATTTACATTAGGCATATCTCCTAATGCTATCCCTCCCCCCTCCCCCTACCCCATGACAGGCACCGGTGTGTGATGTTCCCCACCCTGTGTCCAAGTGTTCTCATTGTTCAGTTCTCACCTATGAGTGAGAACATGTGGCATTTGGTTTTCTGTCCTTGTGATAGTTTGCTCAGAATGATGGTTTCCAGCTTCATCCATGTCCCTATAAAGGGCATGAACTCATCCTTTTTTGTGGCAGCATAGTATTCCATGATGTATATGTGCCACATTTTCTTAATCCAGTCTATCATTGATGGCACATTTGGGTTGGCTCCAAGTCTTTGCTATTATGAATAGTGCCACAATAATCATACGTGTGCATGTGTCTTTATAGCAGTATGATTTATAATCCTTTGGGTATATACCCAGTAATTGATGACTGGGTCAAATGGTATTTCTTGTTCTAGATCCCTGAGGAATCGCCACACTGTCTTCCACAATGGTTGAACTAGTTTAGTCCCACCAACAGTTCAAGTGTTCCCATTTCTCCATATCCTCTCCAGCGCCTGTTGTTTCCTGACTTTTTAATGATCGCCATTTTTTAAAGTTAGTTTTGCTGGACACAAAGTTCCTAGTTGACAGTTGTTTTTTTCTTCTTCTTCTTCTTTCAGCACTTTAAGTATGTCAACTCACTGCTTTCTGGTGCTAGTGTTTCTGAATAGACATTACCTCTTAATCTTAATCTTACCTCTTAATCTTATTAAGATTCACTTATCTTAATAAGATTCATCTTATTAAGATGTTCTGGGTGTGGTCTTTTGCATTTTTCCTACATAGAGTTTGTTGAGTTTGGGGATGTGTAAATTAATGTTTTTTATCTTATTTTTAAAGTTGTTGGACATTATTTCTTCAAATACTATTTGTTCTTTTCATTTTTGCCTCCCCTTCCAGTTCTACATTATGCATATGTTGGTGTGTTACTGGTGTCCCACACTTCTCTGGCACTCTGAATATTTTCCTTTGTTCTTTTTCCCCCTATTCGTCTATATGAAGTTATCTTCAAAGTTGTTGATTTTTTTTCTTACGTTAGATCAGATCTGTTGTTAAGCTTTTCAGTGAATCTTTTATTTTGGTTCTTGTACTACTAAGCTTTGGCATTTTTCCTCCTCCTCCTCTTCCTCCTCTCCTCCTCTCCTCCCCCACCTCTCCTCTCACTCCTTTTCCTTCTTCTTCTCTCCTTCTTCTTCTCTCCTTCTTCTTCTTCTTCTCCTCCTCCTCCTCCTCCTCCTCCTCCTCCTCCTCCTCCTCCTCCTCCTCCTCCTTCTTCTTCTTCTTCTTCTTCTTCTTCTTCTTCTTCTTCTTCTTCTTCTTCTTCTTCTTCTTCTTCTTCCTCTTCATCTTCTTCTTCCTTCTTCTTCTTTCTTCTTCCTCCTCCTCCTCCTCTTTCTTCTTTTTAACATTTTGTCTTCTTCTGAATATTTTGTCTTGTTATTGCTAATAGTCTCCAGTTAAAAGATATTGTGATCATGCTTTCCTTTACTTCTTTGAGCATAGTTTCCTTTAGTTTCTTTTTTTTTTTTTAACATATTTTAAATAGTTGCTTTAATTTTTTTAAAACTTTATTTTAGTTTCAGGGGGAATATGTGCAGGTTTGTTACATGGATAAATTGCATGTTGATGAGGTTTGGAGTATAAGCATAATAACCAACAGGTAGTTTTTCAACCCACCTTTTCCCCCAGTGGACCCCAGTGTCTATTGTTCACATCTTTACACTCATGAATATGAGCTTAAAAAGTGTTTAGCTTCCACGTATTAGTGAGAACATGTGATATTTGGTTTTCTGTTCCAGCATTAATTTGCTTAGGATAATGGCTTTGGAATTTTTGTCCTCTGAGTATGACATTTGTAGCTTTTCAAAGACAGTTTCTGATGCCTGCTATTTTTTCTGCGAAGGCGTTACACTTTCCTGTTTCTTTTCATGTTTTGTAATTTTTGTTGAAAAGTGAGCAATTTAGATAACCTGTTTCAGCAACTCTGGATACTGATTCCCTATCCCCACAACCAGCCTTTATTGTTGTTTGCTTCTGTTTGTTTGTTTGTTTTTTTGAGACGGAGTCTTGCGCTGTCGCCCAGGCTGGAGTGCAGTGGCCGGATCTCAGCTCACTGCAGCTCCGCCTCCCGGGTTCACGCAATTCTCCTGCCTCAGCCTCCCGAGTAGCTGGGACTACAGGCGCCCGCCACCTCGCCCGGCTAGTTTTTTGTAGTTTTTTTAGTAGAGATGGGGTTTCACTGTGTTCGCCAGGATGGTCTTGATCTCCTGACCTCGTGATCCGCCCGTCTCGGCCTCCCAAAGTGCTGGGATTACAGGCTTGAGCCACCGCGCCCGGCACTGTTGTTTGCTTCTGTATTCATTTAGTGACTTGGCTGGACTGTTTCAGTGAAGTCTATTTTCCACCTCAGTGTGTAGCCTCTAAAGTTTTCTTCAGAGGGTGAAGCCTTGGGCATGTGCATAGTCACCTAAGGATAACAGAGATTTTAACAGGACTTTCTTAGACTGCCTTGTTCCCTATCTCTCTTTTAAGTTGTTTGACTCCTTTTAGTTCTACATTCAGGTGTTAGCCTTAGCTAACTAATTGCTGCATTGTTTTCAATACTGCCCTAAGACATAATTGTTTTACAGTCTGATCCAATTAAATTTGGGACCCTTTACAGAGATTATCTTTGAGATTAGGGTTTCATGTGAATTCCAATCCCCAAAAGACTCTTAGTTATCTTTTCCCCTGGTTGTCTCTGGTAACTTTTAACTGGTTTATGGTTTGCCTTGTTTTTCTGATGAGACTAATTAATTTCCCTTAATTTCCATATTTGCCATTATTTTCAACAGCATTTGTAAGCTTGAACTTTTTCACACTCTGTAGTCAGTTGTTTTGGGTAGAGATTCAAAGCTCTCTTTTCTTACCTTACCTCTTCCCCTGCACAAAACATCTGCACCAACACTCTCAAGTTGGGGGCATGGAAAGTGATCCACTTCAGTTGGAGTAACCCCCTGGCTGCATGCACAGGACATTGTCCTGGGGTTGGGACAAGGGAATAGCCTTAATTCTCTTCTCAACTTTCTTCTCCCATTGTGAGAACTCTGCCCAGTAAGCAAGCTGGAGTAAAGGCAATCACAGCCATAGTATTTCAGCCTGTTACACCTAGAGTAGAGTTTCCGTCCTTCAAGTTGGTGCTGGTGGAGAAAGAGACCCCTCAATCTCTCAGCTGTTCTTGGCTTATAAAAACCTTCTGCCACATGGAGCTGGAAGGATAAGAAACGCTGGTGTCCTACCTCCCAGAGCTATACTGTAGCTGTTGATTGGAAACTTGGAAGAGAGGGTGCTTTATGTTCTAGGATGTACCTGCCCAGTTCAGAGTTTCCATCATGCTGAACTGGAAAGAGAAAGGGAGGGAGCTATTAGTAGTGTGAATGCTTTAAGCTCTTGCTGTTCTTTCAGAGATTGAGTAGATTTTCTTGATTAACTATCTCTTCATTTGTTTTATGTTTTCAGTACCATTTCCACAAACTTTAAATGGTTAGGTTGGTTTTTAAACTAATTTTCATGAGATATGGCTGTTTCATTAAGGACAGAGTCCACAGAACTCTTCACACTCTGGAGTCATCTTCCCATTAGTACGTTTTTCTTTTCTTTTTCTTTTTTTCTTTCTTGTTTTTGTTTTGTTTTTTTGTTTTTTTGTTTTTTTGTTTTGTTTTGTTTTTTGTTTTTTTTTGAGATACAGTTTCACTCTGTCACCCAGGCTGGAGTGCAGTGACACGATCTCAGCTTACTGCAACCTCCATCTCCCAGTTTCAAGCGATTCTCATGCCTTGGCCTCCCGAGTAGCTGAGATGACAGTAGCGCACCAACAAGCCTGGCTATTTTGTATTATTAGTAAAGACAGGGTTTCGCCATGTTGGCCAGGCTGGTGTCGAACTCCTGACCTCAAAAGGTCCATCCACCTTGGCCTGTAAAAGTGCTGGGATTACAGGTGTAAGCCACCATGCTTGTCCCCACTAGTATTTATTTATGTATATTGAATTGTGAGAGAAATGCTTAGTCTGCTGAAATGGAGCTTTATTTTAAAAAATAAAGAACACAGAAATTCAGGTAAAGGATTGCCATCAAAAATTGTAATTGGTGAATTAATGTGACTAAAGTAATGTTGCTTACACTTGAATAGGGCTCAAGATCATCTGGGTGAGTGTGAGGAGTCAAGATTTGTGATGCTGTCTCCTACAAGCTACTGAGTAAACAGTTTTCAAGAAGAGTCCACCAATTTTTTTTTTTTTTTTTTTTTTTGAGACGGAGTCTCTCTCTGTCGCCCAGGCTGGAGTGCAGTGGCCGGATCTCAGCTCACTGCAAGCTCCGCCTCCCGGGTTTACGCCATTCTCCTGTCTCAGCCTCCCGAGCAGCTGGGACTACAGGCGCCCGCCACCTCGCCCGGCTAGTTTTTTGTACTTTTTTTTTTTTTTTTAGTAGAGACGGGGTTTCACCGTATTAGCCAGGATGGTCTCGCTCTCCTGACCTCGTGATCTGCCCGTCTCGGCCTCCCAAAGTGCTGGGATTACAGGCTTGAGCCACCGCGCCTGGCCATCAATGTGTATTTTTAAACCAGTGTACCCAGTCGATATTAAGTAAGGTTGTCAAAATATTCTACTTTGAGGAATATGTAGATAAGTTGAAGATGAAATAACTGCATTCAAACATCTAAGAGATATGTAAAGGAAGAGGAAAGTGTGAATTAAAAGATATGCATTTTGAAGAAGACAAGAGGACTGTAAAAAAAGTAGGGAATTGTTTTTTGGCAATGATTGACCAACCCTGGAACCCAGTAAGTGAAAGAACAGGGCTGATTTATAGTATCTGGAATTAAATGATGGACTCTAGGTAAAGTTAAATTGTAAAGCCTCAGGCATATCAAAAAACAAAAACAAAACGAAACACAAACAAGGGACACTACCAATAACCCATTAATAGAAGTAAGGGAAGTGAGTTTGAGATATAAATCAACAACCAAAGTATCAGGCTGACAGCAGAAAAGAGTAATAATGTAAATATTGTGAACAGGCCAAAATATAATTCTATAAATGAGTCATTGATCAAGCTTGAAATGTAGAAATCACTGGGATTTCAAATAGTAAGAATTCTTCAGAATTTTAGAATTAGGGAGACTTCAGATTTTGCCTCATCATTCGATATTGGTATAACTCATTCATTTCTTCATTTATTTATTGAACAAGTTTTTATTTTGGAGTGGCTACTATGATTTTTTTTTTTTTTTTTTTTTTTTTTTTTTTTGAGACGGAGTCTCGCTCTGTCGCCCAGGCTGGAGTGCAGTGGCCGGATCTCAGCTCACTGCAAGCTCCGCCTCCCGGGTCCACGCCATTCTCCTGCCTCAGCCTCCCGAGTAGCTGGGACTACAGGCGCCCGCCACCTCACCCGGCTAGTTTTTTTTGTATTTTTTAGTAGAGACGGGGTTTCACCGTGTTAGCCAGGATGGTCTGGATCTCCTGACCTCATGATCCACCCGTCTCGGCCTCCCAAAGTGCTGGGATTACAGGCTTGAGCCACCGCGCCCGGCCCGGAGCGGCTACTATGATTATGCACTGAGCTAGGGGCTTGAAGTATGTTAGTGAAAAAACAAATAAAGATTCCTGCCATAATGGAGCTGAATCCTAAGGCCTAGAGAAACATAATAAATTCTTATGAGTTAATTATTAGCACAAGGAAGAGGAGAACACATAATTATGAATATTCATTTAGTGTCCTAAGACCCTCACATTGGTGAGAATAGACAGAAAGTGTTATAGACAGAAAAGTCATACTGGGTGAAAATGGTAAGAATGAAGACATTTAAAAACTCAGGTATTAAGTTTTAAAAAGGACCACCAAAAACAATAAGTCAGAGCTCAACTAAAACCTATTGTTTCAAGATACCACTGATCTCACAATGACTGATAGAGATAGTTTCCTCAACTACGTAGGATGTGATCCAAGATTTTAAAGAAACAGGTGTTTAGAAGCCTCTAGGCAATTCTGATAATCATTTTAGTTAATACCTAATGAGCATCTACTATATACTAAGCACAATGATCCAGCCTACATCTGTTACCTTGTTTAATGTCCGCAACAATCGTGTGTGCTATGAAATAGTATTCCTCTAACTTTATTGGCAAGAAATTATGGTTTAATTTGTCCGCAGTCACAGACAGACTCAACGGCAGAGGTGGGGTTGGCTTAAGATTGTTGCCGACTTAACAATTACAGCACCCTGAACATAACTATAACTATACTTAAAGAAACAGATTGTTCTGTACTCAGTAGTAGGAAGAAAACAGAGCCGTTAAAGAAAAGAAATACACAAACAAATATTAAGATAAACCTTTTCTTAAAAATAGGGATATGTAAAATGCCAAAAAGCGACCATAAATTTTAGTAACTATGTGAACATGCAGATTATGTGTGGTTTATATAAATAGCCCCCGTCTTATATGATTATAAGATTATACCAGTGTGATTGAGTTGAATCTTCAAATTGTTCACAATTATATCTTTTAAACTTCCTTAGAAGCTTTAATATATGAAGAAAAAGGGAAAGAATTATCTATTTTCTATACTGGAAAGTATTCATCATTGACTAACAAAGATTGAGCAGCACCAGGCTAAGCTAAGTAGTACATCTTAGATACCTGAAGCTCTGCTCAGTTTATTAAACCATGTTTCCTCTTCTAGCTTTTTTTTTTTTTTTTGTAGACTGAAAACTTGATCCCCTAAATAAATGTGAGGTGATTTCAGATTCTTAAGCAGTATTAAAAAAAAAAAGTCTGCCTCCACCCATGTTCTTGGGCTAATTGTAGGATCTTTGGGTAATTGAGTGAATACTATACATTATTCAACACTAGGTTTAAACTCAGGCTGCATTCTAAAATACATGAGCAAACTTTGTCATCTACAGGTGGGAAATTTCTATCTCCCTGCCTATAGAAGGATATTAATCTTGGGAAAAGAGGTCAGTCAGTGTTCTCACAGGATGCATGGGTAACTCCATTTGGTAGGAGTCTTGAGTTGGGATGGGATATAATTCCCATTCAGAAAATGTCTGCCTCCTTTTAGAATTGCTCTTTATAATTCTATTTTCCAGGCAAATTTGTATTTTAGATAATGTTTCTGGTTTATGTTTGCCATTTTTAGATGGCAATGTTGTACAAAGTTGTTGATTCTCCTCATGAAAATACCAAAACATGAAGACTATATTTAGAGAATGGAGGGGAAATTTACATAGCAGAATGTTTTATAATGAGACAGTGGCATATCCACATCCTCATCTCAGGTTCATGTGATTTCTCTTCCTTGTAGTCCTCCGTGTAACTGCAGTATTAAACACCAAATAGTCATATAATATTGTTGTACTGTAAAATTTTAGGACATGGAGCCAAAAAAATAAATTCTGTCCCAATGCATTGCTGTAGATGAAACAAAGACTCAGTTGAATGAAGCCTCCTCTCTTTGAGAGGTCACAGCGCATTTGACAAGAGTGCTCATCTTTTGAACTACAGCTGAGCAAATGCTTAACTACAGTATGGTTTCTCATACTGTATATCCAGCTTTGTTAAAATAGCAATAATAAGAAAAGAGTGCATTATGGACTGGAATTCAGAGTAAAAATAAAAAATAAACACGTTAAAAAGCGTTTAGCAGATGGAAGCCCATTTTGAATTTATAAGGATGCCCAACTGGTGTAAAGGGAGCAAAAATGATAAACTCAAGAGACCCAGATGTTGTTTTATAGCCAATTTAGTGAAGAGAAAATAAACCAGCTTATTTTGTAACTTAGAAAAAAAGCAAGAAGTGTAAAGGGCTGATATTATAGAACTCATCAAATTATTTCTCTATAAAATAATAGGCTGTTTAGTAACCTAACTATATATAAATGAGTTACTTATTAACAAAATCTATGATGGGAGAAATGGGCATTTATTAACTAAACAAATTATTTGCCATTCAAATAAGCTAACTTTGATAATCCTTGTGAACTTGAAAAAGGTCACAAGGTTATGCCAAAAACAAATTATGTCTTCAAACCAGTAGCCAACATTTATAGTGCTACTTAACTGCATTTGTTTGTCTTATTGAAATCCGCAAAAGAGGTTCACGGGTCACAGACTAAATCATTTGTCTAGCCTTTAAGAAATAGGATAAAGTAAAATGAGAAAATGAGTTAAAATTCAACTTGCACATCAGCAATAACACCAGGCATGTCTGGCTATGCTATTAGATATGAGGTTGGCAGCTACCATAGCCATACATTATGTTTTAGCAGTTATTCAGATGTCACAGTCATTATAATAAATTAATTGATTCAACAAAGAATCTGGAAATTTGTATATTCTGGAAATTGAGAGCCTATTTTGAAGGTTGCATAGGGTTGTAAATGTGAAGGAATCAGATCATTGGCTGTCTAGTCTTCTCATACTTCACCTGCCTACTTCCTAGGTTTCTTTTCCCAATCAATGGAGAAAAACACAGGCCAACACAAAGACACCACCATTCTTTATCTCTATTCACCTTTGACAAGCTACAGATTCTGAGGTTTTATCCTAAAATTCTGTCTGCCTGTAACCACCCTCTTATCTTTCTTAATTTGAACAAGTCTTCAATCATTAAGAACTAAACCCTTTATTTTAGTTCAGACATTATATGTTATATACAATATTTTCTGGACTCCACAGATTGTGCTATATGTTCACATTTTATAAACCTTCTTCACAGCACTTTTACATTATGTGAAAATTAAATGTTTATGTCAGTCATTACAACTAGCCCGATAACATTGTGAGGGTAAGGAATTATGTCTTATCTTGGCATACTCCAGGCCTTTGACAAATATTTGACAGACTGTATTTAAGTTCAAAATAGTCTTTTGGGAAACAATTAACAGTATATAAAGTACTGAAAGTATTAGGAAGACGTTAAAGCTGATGTGAATTTGTAGTCATCTGTATGAAAATATTTCAACTGCTGACAGTGGAGACAATATACTAAAATTCATAATAAGCACCAGCACGTAAGCTATTATATAAAAGCTGTTTAACCTCTCTGAGCCCCAGGTTTTTCATTCATGTAATTGATACTGGTAATATTTAGCATACTATGTTCCTTATAATATAATCATTAAAATGCCCTTAACTGACTCTTTGTAAACTCCTAGTATAATAGCCACTCTTGTTAATATTACCATTGTTGGTAAAATTGGTGGTAAATTTTCCACAGGTTGTAGTAAGATAAGTAAAATTAGGAATCTACAGATAGTACCAGGCAAACACTCAAGATGGTTAATGCAGTCATTTTAACATGTTTAATCAAAATTAATATAACTATAATGTGTCTTATAACTTTTTATTAAATTTTTGCTTTCAGGGGTAGTGTCCCAGTTTGTTTCTTTCAGAATGTATATATACCTCCTCTTCCTGCAAACATGAAGTGTCCAGTACTTGTTTAGCGTCTTCAATAACTTTACTTAGATGTTTTGGAAATTTTGGACATTTTAACATTTTAAAAACTTCATATGCTATTCTCAACATTGAAAATAGATTCTAACGTTATGAATGTTTTCCAGTCAAAATTTAGAGAAATAAGATGAAGGATATATTGGATTAAGCATGTTCATCTGAGTCCATATTTATAAGACAAGCAAGAAGAATTTCACTGGTAAAGGATGATTGTTTTCAATTGCCATTTATTTTAATTTAAAAATTATTTCTGGCTGGGCGCGGTGGCTCAAGCCTGTAATCCCAGCACTTTGGGAGGCCGAGACGGGCGGATCACGAAGTCAGGAGATCGAGACCATCCTGGCTAACCCGGTGAAACTCCGTCTCTACTAAAAAAATACAAAAAAAAAAAAAAACTAGCCGGGTGAGGTGGCGGGCGCCTGTAGTCCCAGCTACTCGAGAGGCTGAGGTAGGAGAATGGCGTAAACCCGGGAGGCAGCGCTTGCAGTGAGCTGAGATCTGGCCACTGCACTCCAGCCTGGGCGACAGAGCGAGACTCCGTCTCAAAAAAAAAAAAAAAAAAAAAAAAAAAAAAAAAAAAAATTATTTCTGATTAATAAAGCATTTTTTATAAGGAATCCACTTAATCTGTGTGTGAATATTCTCTAATGTATAACTTATGAGAATATTCAAAAATGCATTTTCAGCAATTAGATTTAAAGGATTTTTTTAATTGAAAGCAAACACTGCTCTCCCCTCTTTATGATAAATTCATTGATTAATCAATTTTCTTTCATTAAAATATTAGCAGAGAATTTAAACATAAAAAGTAGCTATTAAAACATTCTAGGCAAATTGTCTGCCTTCACAATACAATCTGCTTTATTTATATAGTATCTGCCTTGGGAAGATTGTTACAAGACCAAGAGACTCCACGGGCACTATATATTCCCATTTTAAGGATATTACAGAACTGAAGTATCTATCATTGGTTTCAAACATATTGGAAAATAGCAATTTTGTGCTTAACTGTAAATTTATTTGATTTGTATTAATCACAATCACATATTCCTGTCTATCTAATCTTAGAAGATATAAACTCAATGAATTTATACCCTGCTTCATTCACAAATGAATTGTGCTCCTGAATTTTAACATGCTATTCCTAAAACTATTAGCTGTGTATCTGCTTTATGGGATGTTCCTACATAAGCTGGCTGTTCATCAATTTGGTGTCCATACATTTCTTTGAAAGCTATATTATAATTAGAGTTTAGGTTAATACTATTCAGTAACCATAAAACAGACATAAAATAATTATAACTCATTTAGTGAAATTAGAAAAGGAGCAATTATTAGACTCCCATTGTGAAGCTTTGCTGTGAGGGATAGATAATCTATCTGCAAGATGTACTTTAAGAACACCATTTTCAAAGAAATAAACTAGATAGATTACTGCTTTGTTTTTGTGCACTTGAGGCAGAAGGGGTAGAACTAAAAACTTGCCTATGTAAGTTTTTTGAACTTTCCCGAATATTTTTAGGCAGACTGAAAAAACATTCAAAGGATAGTAAAGGCTTATAAGAGATTTTTGCTCATTCTAACATTTGTAAAGCTAAAAAATTAGATGTCTGAGAATTTGTAAATATGTTACACAAATTGGTTTGTATTTGTAAGGTACATTTCCCATAGTTTTGCAAAAAAAAAAAAATGTTTTTCACATTTTAATGCATTTAAACCCTGTCTGAAAATCTTAAAGATCATCCATTGTCTTCAGTGTGCTTCAGGTGATTGATTTGCTTGAGTGTCAAGAGAAGTGTACTGGGCTTTACAACTTAGTTATTATCCTACTGTCCACTCCCTGACAAAGGTATATTCATTTATTCAGAGATAAATGTGAATAGATAATGTACAACTTGAAAGTTTAAAGTAGAGGAAGTAACACTTTTTCTGCATTCTCTTTCATAATGTCTTGTTTCATTGAAACAGCTGTACTACCATGGGATTTCAGTGTCCAAGGAAGAAAAAAGCTATCTCTTCATTAATATTTACCGATTATCTATCTGTGTATCTATTATCTATCAATGTCTGTTTTATAGAAAATAAATCAGACAAATCCAGTACATCTGTATGTTTAATACTGTTTCTGGGAAGGATGTATGATGGCAAGAGCTGGGTGAGATGCCACTTTCTTTGATATGAAAGAACCTGGTGACATATCAATACCAACCCCATATGGCACTGAGGGAAAATAAAATAAAATAAGATATCTCATATCTTAAATGAGGCAAAAAGAATGTCCACTCTTTAATATCGTTTTCCTCAACAATATGTTAATATTTCCCTCAACAATATGTTAATATTTGCTTTATGCTATAATGTTGTCAAATCTATAGTGTAAACTCAACAAAACAGAAAATAAATTGTGACACATATCACAGTTGGGGGACCATTGGGAAGAATGGTAACAAATACAAAACAAAAAAACATGGGGAAAACTGTTTTTAACAAGTGGAGTTTATCACTAATTTTATTTGTATAATATATAACTTCTATTTTGATTTCTGCTTGATGAAAGCAAAGATATATCTAGAGAATTACCTCTGACAGCTATGAACAAAAAGAAAGAAAGAACAAAGGCTTCCTTCTGAGAGTACTTTTCTGTCATTTAAGTCGTTTACATGTTTCTTTGTTTTTACCATTCTTTCTTGCTTTCTGACTACCAGGGATCCAATGTTAGCACAGGGTCACTGAGGCTGTGTCCAGCCTTAGACAGATGTTGCCATAGTCAGGGCTTTATGATGACAGAATGAGATTTCCACAATCCACTGGTGAGTTCTGTGACAATAGTTAAGCTTGTCATTTAGAGCAAATAAAAGACAAGTCATTGATTATTTTCAACACTCACTACCTTTTCTTTGAGTGCATGAACGCTTTTGTTGTTCCCATTCAAAAATAACAGATAGCAGTTCCCCCAAATAGGCCCCATTATTCATAGTCCTGGGAAAGACTCTCAGGCATCATAATTTACATTGAGCCAAAAGGAATTAAGACTTCTAAGATGAGTTCAGTCTTGCTAGACAAGTAAGGGGAATTAATTGAATGAAAATGCAAAATTAAAAGGAAATGATGAATTTGGCTAATTTCTTCCCCTTCCAATGTTCCAGTATATTCCTCTGACCATTCTCCAGGAACACTGCTTGAACTAACAGCTGTGAATTATAGGTTTCCAGTAAAGTATAGAGGTTTTTTTCTTTTTTAAAAAAAGCAACTGATGAACAGTTGTCTCAAAGATTTAGAGGATTCATTCCAGTTTTTAATAATCCCATGTGGCTTTAATATATTTTAATACTTTCTCTCAACATGTTTCCCACCATACAGCTGAGAAATTAGTAGGGCAGTTGACACAGGAGAAACAGTGTTCTTATTTTTTTATACCATGAGTATTTTTAGGGCTCAAGTAAGATCTTAATAACAAAAAGAATGGCATTATAAGCCAATGCTTATAGCTTGTTAATTTAATCAAATTGATCAAATCTTTATTAAAAATAACCACATCTGAATTTTTTGATTTGGAAAATTAAAATTATAATCCATCTACCTATCATTAAAATGTCATCAGTTTATGAAAGCTTATCAAACATATTAAGTCTATAAGATACAGCATGGAATAAGAAAATCACTTATTCTGGTGACCTGTTTTATATTTGCTGTGGATGCTTTCCCTATCACATTTCCTTTACATAAATAAGATAAATGATGTTTTAATATTGATAAAATTTCATCTTCTGATGGAGAAGAGTTTTAAAAGGAGGGAAAGGGGATATATTGATTATCCAAATAGATGTATTAATAGCTTCAAATTAATCAGTGCTAAAACCTTTAATAAGATATCTAAATTAAAGTATCCATAATATTTCATATAAACATTGGTGGGATTAACCAAAAAAAGCTAGATATTTTAAAAATCAGACTGTAATAAGGAAAAAAGTTTTATAAAAATATCTGAGAGATGACTATTACTATTGTTAGTACATTCTTTATTATGATCTCTCAGCATTACTGTATGTATATTTTAATGATATCAACAGCGGAGAAATAAAAAGTAAGTCACTTCTTCCTGAAAGTGAAAAAATATATTTGAAGAGTGTTATATTTTGGGGAACTTATTTTGAAAATTAATATAAGTTGATCTTTCAAAATTTTCAGGTAATTTGAATCTTTGAATTTTGAGAAAAAATACAAATATACAAAAAATTAGGATTCAAAATAACCTTAATATCATGTATTTCCTTTAGTATAACATAATAACAAATTATTTTAAAACATTTTACAAATTGTATGTATAATATTTATTTGTATAATTTCTAATGTATATAATTTATTTGTAATACAACTAACTTTTAGGCATTTAGGTGTTAATATTCATGCAATTTATATAGAAAAAGAATGTATATACATAATATATATTTCTAATATACCTAGAAGAAAAAATAGCACCTTAGTATATCGCCAACATATTTTGAAATGTTGACATTTGTCTTTGGCAAAATCTGAAAGATTTTAGCATAAAACAATATTGGTTTTCATTGTGAATATGTGAGAACCGTGCTCTGTATATTTTCACTGCAATCCCAACATGATAAAATAAGCATGACCTTCCATCTCTCCCGTCTGTTTCCAGATCACTTCAGAACCATGTGGTGCCCTTCAATTTCAACCTTGTCTTTTGAAAGACTTTTTGTTAATTTATTTTATTTTCATAATTTTAGTTATTTTTACTTTTCGTTGCACCTCAGTAAAATGTTTTGAGATTTTTAAGATGAAAAACAAAGCAAACTCATGAAGAAATCTGCAACTGTAAGCAGTGAGAATTAACATGATGTTTAGGTCCCAAGACTTGGATGTCCTTTCGGGATCAGTAGCAATAATATTGTTAGAATAAAAATCTAAACCTATGCCTTTCTCGAAACCAAAAACCATGACTGGTCTTTTGGTGTTCTAAAATGTTTCTTTTATCAAAAAACAGTATCTTCTAGGCTACTTAATCCAAGTGAAATATGAGATTGACGCCCAGACTAACCAATATTTAACTTTAGTCATGAGATACAAATAAATTTCCAACAGCATGCCTTTATAATTAATTACCAGTTGTAGGAAGCCACATTTTTCTACCTGAATAAACTTCAGCCATATGATGGATAACTGATAAAACAATACAAAATTTGCCGAGCTAACTTACATCTAAAACTGTAAGTTTATTCAGGTTAGAAGTAAAATAAAAGCAGACATGTGCTGAAGAAAATTTATTTTACACTACACATAATATGAATGTATTGTCAAATGTAGTAAATTTGCATATTTGAAATGATACTACATATTATTTTTCTAGAGTCCATTATAACATTAATTCTTTGAATTTATGTCAGATTTACAGGAAATTAAAAGAAAGAAGAAGTGAAGGTGGAAGTGAAGGAGGGATACAGGAAGAGAAAAAATGAAGGAAAACTGAAAGCATGAAGAAGCAAAAAGCTAAATAAAATCAAGCATTGTTATAATTATAATATGTGACCAATTGATCAGGGTAAATGCTTTTGTTACATCAGACTTAGAACCTTTCTAAGATGATAATTCTGATATTTAACTAACATTCCTTCTCCAAATCAAATTTGTACACTTTGTTTACTTTATTATATTCTTTCTAGAACCTCTCTCGATTTTCATAGCAGTAAATTAGCACAAATATCTGTAACAGAAGGAGACTCTCCAAAAAAGATGAAGACATCTGTTTTTGTGAGGAGGGACAGAGAGCCTACAAGAGGAATAAAGCAAAAAGAAGGATTCCCTTGTGTAGGCAGAACAGAGCAGAGCCAGAGGCTGGGGCATTCTGACTCCAGTTTACTCAACAGGAAGTGTTGTATCAGTACCACTATGAGAAAGGTGGAAAACTTAGGTGGGATGTCTCACACACATACACAAGCAGTATCTAAGACAGAAGTATTGAGAAAAATATTTCAGTACAGAGGTAGACATGACTACACATCTTGAAATTACTATGAGTTACATGAAAGATTAGAAATTCAGACAAAAGTTAGATTTTCATGATGTTGATCTAATTTTATAACATGTTATACCAAAAACAAGGTGCTGGGTAGTAATTAAAACAGGATGATAAAATGGGTGTTGATTGACTATGTCCAAAAACACTTCATTTAAGCAATATAATTCCTTCCTATGATCAAATATAATTCATGTGTGAGGCCTACATTACCATTAAAAGTTGTTGCAATAGAAACTGCCTGATAGAGAATGTCAGAGTTAAAGAGTTTTAAAGAGACAAAAATACTTTGAAAATCATGTAGGACATATTTTGGACATGAGACAATCAAAATCTAGAGGTATCAAACTTTCTTATCTGGAAATCTCATAACCACTGATATACCTTGATAGATAAGATTAGATATACATATAGAAAATAGATAAAAATAGACAGAATATATATATACACACACACATATTACATAACTACATATGTGGGATATACATGTATGACAAAATATAGTTAAATTTATAGTTAAATATGAATATATATATTTGGGATAAATTATAAGTTTCTTTTTTGCATGCTGTTAGCTCTTTAAATAAAAAAGCTTGTAATTATATCATAATCTCTTTCTTTTAAAGTAAATATTTAATCTGTTTCCTTTTTTTATTTTATGAATACCAAATGTTAAAATGGCCCTCCTTTGGATCAACTTACCTCAGTCTTTTTATATATGAATTTTACAATAGTGAATCAGATGATGAACGGCTTCGATGTCATAGATGTCATCTGCTTTCCTATTACCAGTCAAAGTACATATATACATACATATATATACACATATATATACACATACATACATATATATACATATATACACACATACACATATATATACACATACATACATATATATATGCATGATTTTTTTATAGCTTCAATCTCCCATCCTTCCAAACAAAAATAATTTATGTTGTTTAATTTAAACATGAATTAGTATATTTGAAGCAGTGGATAGCCCTTCTATGTCAAGAATATCAACAGCTTATTAGAAAAAGGATTCAATTCTAATTTCTAACAATATTCACATTTTTCCTGACTCTATCTTCAATGATTGGTCCAATCTATAGCTTAGCTTTGCCTATTAACATCACTACCACTTCTTTTTATTGATCTCTTTGTTCTCCCTGATGTTTCTTTCATACATGATGATGCTTAAAGTTAGTTGAGCCATAAGTTTCAGTTTAATATTGAGGCTCTGTGATACTTTCAGCACTTTTTCAATCTATGATTACTGTAACACTTTCTCTACAACCCCTTTAAAATTATTTATTCTCTAGTAGACATTTTTAAGAGAAAGACTAATTAAAATATTGCAATTATCTTAATGTATTGTTTACATTTTAGCAAAAAAATTCTTTAAATACACCTTATGGAATAGTCTAAACATCGACTTTTCATGGTATAGTTCTTACTAGAAAATTCTTTGGCTTGTAAATCAAAGAATATATTTAACCATAAAAAAGTGCCATGTTTTAATCATGCTTAGTTTTTTTGCCCTGGTTCAGTGGTGTTTTTTGAATGATGGTTGTTATTTTCCACAGTTGGTATCTCATTATGAGAACTAATCTGATGGCTTAGAGGTATGGGATTTTCAACTGTGACAGATATTCAATCAACCACTTCACAACTAAACCGGTGAAATCTCTGTCTTATGTGATGTCCATAGGTGAACTTCCAAAACAATTGATAAATTATCTGGATAACCTGTCTTCCCATTAAAACATACCTAACCACCTTGACATTTAATGTGTTTTTTTTACTTTTGTTGAAAGATGCATATGTAGGCATCCAACAAAGATTAGAAACTTAAATTTTGAATCTTCCAACCAAACTTCGAAAGTGAAAATGGTTATGGAGGGAATGATTATTTCTATGACCTCTCAAGCTAGGCCATAATTCAAAATCTACAATATCTCCATAATTGTGTTTACTTAATCGTGCTTGAGGAAATCAAGTGGCATATAAGTTTTTTTTTCATTTTTTCATGAGAATCACTGTTTACTTAATCTATTTCTTAAATTCTACCTGAATATAGAACTTACAGTGAATTGGATCTTGCTGGATAAAGTTTGGAGATAGTATTCTATGACTTTTGTGCTACAAAATTTTTATAAATGTATTATTCTTCCTTCACTATTTGGACAAAAGTACCTTAAGAATGAATTAAATGTGCATGAGTGGAATTCTTGTCTACAGTTGGGTTTCCTAAATTCAGAGCTTCAGATGGGAATTTAATTGTACGCAATGCATTGAGAGTGTGTTTATCAGGAAAAACCTGTAAGAAAGAGAGAAGTGTAACATAAAGACGAGAACAGGGAGCAGTCCAGGCAAGGCTGTAGTTTGTGGTAAAGTTAAGCCTTGGGCTCTCACCATAGTGATAAGGTTCTCCTGATGGTTGTCCTACATTAGGTCAAAGGGATCTCAGGTGTTTGTGGCTCATATGAGTTCCCATTGGAACATTTGGAAAGGTCATGTAACATTCTACATACCTTCTGTGTGGTGGTTCTCACTAAACTAGATGAAGTCTTCTGAGAAGCTCATGAATGGTAGTAGTTAGCTACAGAAACTTATGCCTATTGGGGAAATCTGAGTAAGGTAGCAATAGCAACAAATACACCTAGACTTCATTGTTTAAAGCAGTGACTCTCAAAGTATAATGTATGGAACAGCAGCATCAGCAGCATATAGGAACTTGGTAGAAATGCAAATTTATTGGTCCTACCCCAGACACAGTAAGTCAAGAACTTGAGACCCAGAAATCTGTGCTTTAAAAAGCATTCCAGGTGACTTTGATGCATGCTCAAGTTTGAGAACCACTATTCTAATGAATTCTTGGTAAATCTATAAAAAAAAGACCATAGCTCTGAAATAATATTTGCCCAACTTATCGCTCTTCTACCTTCGGAAATGAAAGACAGACCTCTGGCTCTATGAATGAGGGATGTTGAGATAGAGAGGGGAGGAAAGAAAAAGAGTGATTTATTAGTATTGATTCCTGAAAGAGATTCTTAGTTACGCCTCCTTCTGAGATAAAGTGGCAAGAGGAACAGGAATGACAGAATTCCTAGTTGATCATGGAATATTCTAGAGCAGAGTAGAATATTCTCTTGAGACAGAATACTAAGTTCCTAAACCTTTGTAATGTCTACAGATTTTCCTAGTATCACTACTGCAAAAATCTTTGGAACAAGTTTACATGAAAAGAAAAACCCAACATCCACGCAAAATTTATATGAACAAATAAAATGGAAAACAAAACTTCATCATTTGAGACTTCTAATTTTAGCCAAAAGAGAGTAACAGAAACAATACTTATCATCCCATCTTGAGCCAATAGAAAAAAATACAATTTTTAAAAAAATTTTCTTTTCAGACATTGGACAACATGCAACATAGGACTCTGATTCTCGAAAGAAGCAAATAAATAAGGTTAGCCCTACAATTGCCCAAGTTTATTGTCTGAAGGTTATTTCCAGGCCAAGTGTACAGAGGTGGAATGCAAATGAAGCTCAGAAATCTTTGTCATCTGAGTTGAAGACAGAGCAATTAGTCTTTTGGGAGGCTTAGACAACTAGAATTTTTTAAAACAGAGTAGGAGAGAGGAAAGTGGTGCATGGGGAGAGAGTTCTAGAAATCTGCAAATAGGGTAGTCTAACATCTTTGAGTGCTGACATTCTGCATGTGTATGAGAGAAAAATACTTAAGGCTGGGGATAGGAAGACCAACAGAATAAAAGAATGAGCAGAAAAATTCTGGAGCTTGTACAGGATTAAAAAATAATCCTCAGTCTTAATAGCCAATATTTTTGAAAGCCTTGCAATACATGGGATATCAGATAAAAATTCCAAAAGGCATCCCTTTAATTGGGAGGTTAAGTTAGTTCTAATTTAAAGTGTGCTCTAGAGCTGCCATAACAAACCTTAAAAAGCAAGTCTTAACTGGATTCAGTTGAATCAAAACAATCTAACTGATCTTCAGGAATTACTGTAAAGCTACAGTTATCAAAATATCATGGCACTAGTGAAAGGAAAGACATATAGATTAATGAAATAAAGAGAGTTCACAAAGATACTCACACATTTATGGTTAATTAACTTTCACCCAAGAAGTTGAGGTAACACAATGGTGAAAATAATAATCTTTTCAACAATGTTTGTGGTATAATTGGCACACCAGTTGTTTATTTCTGCATAACAAATTACCCCGAACATAATGGCTTTTAAAATAATCTTATTTGTATGGATTAGCAATCATTGTTAAATGCAGGTGAGTTCCTCTGATTTGAGGTCTCTCATACGCTGTGAGCAAGGTGTCAGCTGTGGCTGTTGTTATTTCAAGGACTCAGTGGGAAAGGATTTTTTTCAAACTCACTTTCATGGCTTTGGACAGAATTTAGTTCCTCATGAACTGTTGCACAGTTCCATTTTATCTGGGACTTCTTCATTAAGGAAGCTCATGACATAGAGTGAGATGGAAAAAGAAAAAAAGGAAGTTATTGTCCTTTATATCCTAATCATAGAAGTGACATCCTATCCCCTTTTTATTTTTTACTCATTAGCAACAAATTACTAGGTCCAGCCCACATAGCAACCAGAAAACAGATTATTGGAGACATTTTAGAAGCAGTCTACCTCAGGCTACCCTCTTGTCCCAATATTTCATGTCCCTTTATGTATACTATACATTCACCCTTTCCCCAAATTTGTAAGTCTTATCCCCTTAGAGTAGTAGCTTAAAGTATGGAATCCCATTATTTCTCTCAGGTCCAGGTGTGGATGAGGCACCTCAGGTACAGATTCTTAAGTGGAGCTCCTAGACTTTAGTTCCACTCAAACACTATATCTGTAAAATTAATGATAAAAGTTACCTGCCCTCAAATGCTTCATATATAATGGTGGGCCTGTTCCTACAGTCCTGTTCCTACAGGATAACTTCTATAAATGACCATCAGTATATTAATAGAAAAAAATGCCTATCCTTGTCTTTGTCTTGTACCATATACAACAACTAGCTTGAGGTAGATCATAAACATAAATGCAATCAATAAAATTGCAGCAACTTCAGAAGAAAACACAGTAGAAAAATTTAATGTTCCTTTGGGAGTCAAAAGTAGCTTAGTTACATATATTTGCATTTATATTTCTATATCTATATGTTAGTGTGTATATGTATAAATATAATATATAGTCATATGTACATATATGTTACACACACTCAAACACACACATATATATTGAACATTATCATAGTTACAAGCTTTAGTACTTAAAGGACATTGTTAAGAAAAGGCAAAGACAAGTTATAGTAGAGAGAAGATCTTTACAATGTATATGTCTGATAAAGGATATATATTCAGAACTTCAGAACATAGAAAGTATTTACACAATGAAAAAAAAGTCAAAAACCCAGTGAAAAATAGGGGAGGGGCAGGGATTGAACAACCACTTCACTGAAAAAGACATGGATGGCAAATGAGCACATGAAATTATTCTCAACATTGTTAGACATTAGGGAATGCTAATTAAAAGCACTATATGACAAGTGGAATGGTTAAAATTAAAGACTGAAAATATTGAGTGTTAGTCAAGATGTGGAGCAAGTGGAACTCGCATACATTGCTAGTATGGGGAACAGGATAATACAGTCCTACTGGAAAATAGTTCATCAGTTTCTTATGGAGTAAAATATACAACTCACTATTTCTATTCCTAGTTATTTATTCCTGGAAACTAAAACAGACCCATCCAAATACCTGTATGCAAATATTTATAGCAGCTTTATTTATAATAGGTAACAGCTGGAAATAACCCCAATGTCCTTTAATCCACTCCTAAAGTTATAAAAATGTTTGCCCCATATATTAATTTTATTCATAATGCCAAACCTAGAACCACAAATATTCAACAACTCATGGCCAATAAAATAATATTCAGCAATATTAATGAATAAGCTACTGATATACACAATAATAAGGATGAATCTACAAGTCTTATGCTAAGTGAAAAAACACACAATAGATTACATACTGTATGAATCCGTTTATTTTGTATTTTGATTTTGGATTAGCCAAAACTATAGGAAGGAAAATCAATTGTTTTCCTGGACTAGCAGTGGAAAGAAGTCACTGATGGAAAGGTACACAGAGAAAGTTTGGAGGTAATGAAAATACACTATATTATGATTGTGGTGGTGATTATATGGATGTATACATTTGTCTAATTTCATTGAATTATATACTTAAGAGTAAATTTTACTGCATTTAATTTGTACATCTAATATACCTGACTTAAACAAAACTACACTGAGAACTCCCACTGTCTATGAGAAGGGTGCAATAGGTGTCACTGCAACAATTAGAAAAAGCTGAATATATTTCAAAAATCATTTTTATAGACATGAATCTCATTCTGTCGCCCAGGTTGGAGTGCAGTGGGGCAATCTCGGCTCACTGCAACCTCCACCTTCCGGATTGAAATGATTCTCCTGCCTCAGCCTCCTGAGTAGCTGGGACTACAGGCACCCACCACCACACCTGGCTAATTTTTTGTATTTTTAGTGGAGACGGGGTTTCACCGTGTTAGCCAGGATGGTCTTGATCTCCTGACCTCGTGATCCACCCGCCTTGGCCTCCCAAAGTGCTTCGATTACAGGCTTGAGCCACCGCACCCGGCCGACATGAACGTTTTTTTGTTTTGTTTTGTTTTGTTTTGTTTTGTTTTAAAAAAAAAAAAAAAGCAAAGATCATGTGAACTAAAAGCCCAGAGGAAACTTTTCCAGGGAAATTTCATGTGTCCCAAATATTTTTCCCTTTAGAAGAATTTGCCGAATTAGAGTCATTTTTTCAGTTTTAGGTTGATGTTCAAATTATCTAAGTTTACATAGTTTGATGAGATATACCAGCTAAATATTTAATGTTCTAGCAGTACAAGAGTTACAGTCTGGGAATATGAGAAAATATCATCGTTAGGGTCGTGTTTCCTAAAGAATATTATAGAACTTCAAGACTGTGCAGAAGGATTCTGAGTTAATGCAAAAGTTTCCAAAAGCCAGCACAAAACATAGTAGAGTGTTGTGGACCTTGGAAAACAAAGACCTTGGAAAACAAAGACCTGGTAGAGGAACAGATTGGTTCAAACATTGGTCTGGTTTCTCCTTCAAGACATTTGCCACACTTTAATGCTGCATTTGTTTAAAATCTTGAAAGCAGAGTTGGGAAACTCTAGAAGCTACACTCAGTTTCCTCTAATCTCAAAAACGTAGAGTCAGAGAACAACCAGGCTTCCAATCGAAGTCTCAAGAGCGATGCCCAGGAAACAAGGCCAACAAAAGATATATAGAAACTTAGTAAAACCATCTAAGTTCTGCAACAAGTCAATCATAACTTTATGGAAGTTTCAGCCCTTTATCTGTCTGAGGGAAGGAGAACACTCTCAGGTGGAGAATAATAATACTGTAAACTTCTGTTTCCTTTTTACATAATACCTGGCATGTAACAAAAAATGTTACGTTCTAGACATAATTAGATACAGGGAGTTACACACACAAATCAAGATAAAAAAAAAAAACATGCAAAAGAAATTTACCAACATATTACACAGACACTGGTGTTAGCAAGCAAAGGACATTAATTATCCATGATTACTACGTTCAAGAAAATAGAGAACAAATATGAAAAACATAGGTAAAAGGGAGATTATTTCAACCACATATTTGAAGATATGAAAACAAACAAAACATCCTATAACTGAAAAATAAGATGTCTAAATTTTAGAACTCAATGGATGGGTTCAACAGAAGACTGCAAACAGAAAAAACATAAGATTTGTGAACTGGAAGATAATTCAGTGGAAAATATAAAAACTGAAACAGAGTAAGAAAAAAAAGAGAAAAGAAAAAATATAGCAATAATGTAAAACATGTTTAAAAACGTTTGAAATATCTGTAATGAGCATCAAATAGGAATAGGAGAAAGAGACTAGGACATAAAATGTGCAGAAATAATGGAAATACATTTCTAAACCTTTTGAAAGATGTCACCTCACAGATTTATGAAGCTCAGAAAAAAATAAGGATAAGTATTAAGAAAACCACACCAAGACAACTGCAAAAAGACATTTTTAAAAAGAAATCTTAAAAGCAGTTAAAGTGGATACATGATCTTTAAAGGTACAACAAAAAGATATAAAGATGAT
This sequence comes from Macaca nemestrina, assembly GCF_043159975.1. NCBI lineage: Eukaryota > Metazoa > Chordata > Mammalia > Primates > Cercopithecidae > Macaca > Macaca nemestrina. The sequence goes on from NC_092135.1 coordinate 44,244,664, forward strand.
TTATCAACTTAAATTATGAAAGGCATAAAACAAGGGAATTGACATCTTACTGCCGACAGGAGATAACTGCTAACCTAGACAGCTAGCAAAAGATCTTTCTAAAAGGAAAGGTGGGCAACAAACTGAGAGAATTTACGACCATCAGGTCTTCAATAAAAGAAAAGCAAAATCAAATTCTTCAGGCAAAAGAAAAACTGTTCCAGAGGAAAACAAGAAAATGAGAGAAGGAAAAAAAGTAACAAAAGGATGAATATATCACAAAATATAAGCATATAGTGATTATACAAAACTGTAATTGTGTAGTTTTATGTGATTTAAGTTAAATAAAATAAAATGTATGAACATAATGTTGTAAAACCTTAGGGATTTGGGGGAGGTAGAATGTAAGTGGTCTGATCTTCTGGCAATATGTCAGAAATAGTAAAAGTAACAATTTTTAATAAAAAGTAAAACAGTAAGGGCTGTCTTCTACAGTAATCACTATGAGAATAATTAAATAATTAAAATGATATAATTGAAGAAAATATTGAATAAGTAAAAAGTTGGTTAATCAAAAAGATGGCAGGAGAACAACTATTAAAGCAAAGTAAAAAGTGGCCAAATAGAAAATTAATAGTATGGTTGTAAATAAATATACAAATGTATCAGTATTAATTTAAATGTAAATAGACTAATTACCCAAATAAATGTCTGAAATTTTCAAAAATATTTAGAACTACACACTTACATGTAATCTGCTCATAATATGAAGGAAGACAGAAAGTTTGAAAATACAAGATTAATGATTATACAAACATTGACTAATGGAACATTTGTATAGCTATATTAATATTAGACAAATAGCCCTTAGGCCAAAGGCATTACTAGAAATAAAACATGGTTATTTCATTATAAAAGAGTTAATTCATTATTTAGTCATCCTAAATTTGTATGCACTCAAAAACAGAGTCAAAATATATGAAGAGAAAATTTACCAAAGTAAAATGAAAAACAGACAAATCTATAATAATGAGAGAGTTTAACACTTCACTTTCAGATAAAGAAATTTTCAAATATTGTGAAAGTCATATAACAGATTTGGACATATAATTTAGTTAATCTAAAGAAATAAATCTTAAATTCACTGGTAAAATATCTGAAATTTTACCTCAAAGTTTGGGAATAAAACAAAGTAATAAAGAATCTCATCTCCATTTTTGATATGTGATGTTTCACTGCTGAGAGATTTCAATCCCCACTGCTTGCTCCTCCTTCACCTTCTGCATCATATTTGGTCAAGCTGATAAAAAATGCTGGTTCTCTCTCTCTCTCTCTCTTCCTCTCTCTCTCTCTCTTTCTGAAGGTGTATTCAAATGACCCAAGAATCAGCCTGCATGAGGGGAGGCTCACCCTAGTACCACCCCAAAACCAATATAAATCTTAAACCAGTCACCTCTCCCAGCTCTCTCTCAAGCTCTTTTCAGCCCTGCTTTGAAGCCTGCCCTTCTTTCTCTAGAAAGCCAATAATAAACCTTTTCATACCTACTAGGTGTGCGTGTGGTGCCATTGGTCTCAACATCCAAACCAAATATTGGATAAAGTGTCCATCTACTTCCATGGGGTGACTACAAAAAGTATATCTGTTATCACTCCTTCTAATAAATATTTTACTGCATGTCTTAGCTAGTGAAAAAATACACACACACACACACACACACGAGAGAGAGAGAGAGAGAGAGAGACAAGAAAAGAGAACATAATAATTGGAAAGGAAGAAATAAAAACTTGTAACACAGGGATGAAATTATTTTATACCTCAGAAATTTAAAAGAATTTGCAGAAAACTCTTTTGAATAAACGTGTGAATTTCATAAGGTTTCTGGACACAAGACCAATAAATGAAATAAATTGCACTTTCATATACCAAGAAGCAAATGGAAAATGAAATTCTGTGAAAAGATAGCAATTACATTATCATCAAAATCATCACATCCTACTAAAACTGTGCTCCATTTCTCCACACTTAAAGCTTCAAAATATTATTTAGATTTTTTTTAAAGAAATTGAGTTAAATGGAGCACTATATTATGAATATAGACTGGAATGGAAGATTCAGTATGTTAAAATGTCCCCCTTTTGGTCAAATTAATCTATGGCTTTAACCCAATTCCAATTAAAATATAATTGAGTGTATTTGTGTAAATTCACAGGATGATTATAAAATTTATATGAAAATTTAAAAGACCAAGTTAGAAAGGCAATGATACAGAAGATGAATAAAGCCCGCCAGCTATCAAGTCTTAATATTAATATAAAACTGTAGTAACTAATACTAATTAAAAAACAGTTTGGCACAAAAACAAAAAACTGGCCAATGGAACAGAATGAGAAGCTGAGTAACAGAGGAGTGCATGTCTCATCATATGATTTATAACAATGGTGGCATGCAGCTTAGTGGAGCAAGCATAATGTTTTCAGTAAATGGAGCTGAGACAATTAGTTATCCATATAGGAAAAAAGTAAATGTAAAACTCTTCCTTACAGCAAATATACAAAGATAGTACATACAGATCGCTAATCTTAATGTGAATGTAAATCAATTATGTTTTAAGAAAATATAGAACACCTTCATGACTTTGAAGCAAACAATTTTTAGCAGTACTCAAAAGTGCTAACCATATACTGAGTAGTTGGAAAATAATTAATAATGTTTTTTAATAAAAATATTAGTGGGTAAAAGACAGTACAAAGATTTAGAGAATATATTTGCAAACCCTTCTTCTGACCATAGAAGATTAAATCGTGTGCAGAATATATAAAATATTAATAGCCAAAAATAATAAAACAGTCTATTTAAAAAAATTTCTGAAGACTTGAACACTTTGAACACTTAAGAAGAAATATCCACATAGCCAGTAAAAGTAAGAAAACGTGTTCAATTTCATTAGCTATTGTGGAAATGCAAAATAAAGCCACAGTAATGGACCACTACCTACCTGCTGGCATGACTAAAATTAAACAGTCAGAAAACACAAAGTGTTGGCAAAGATGTAGGCCATGTGAGAATTCCGATTAATCACTGGTAGAAACATATATTAGTAGAATTTGTGTAACAGTTTGATATTATCTGTTTCAGCCAGCCATATACACTGTATGAACTACTACATTAGTTGTCTTGGTCTGCCCTCACAAAATAACGTAGACTGGGTGGCCTAACAACAGAAATGTATCTCCTCACAGTTCTGAAGACTCAAAGTTCAAGATCACAGTGCCAGCAGGGTGATCTGCAATGAGGGTTCTCCTTTTGAGTTGAAGATGGGTGTCTTCTTGGCTGTGTGTTCACTTGACCTTTCCTGGGGCCATGCACTTTGAGAAAGAAAGAACAACCTCTGTTATGTTTTTTCTTATAAGGACACTAATTCTAGGAGATCAGGGTCCTACCTTTATGACCTCGTTTAACCTTAATTATGTCCTTAGAAGTCCCAACTCCAAATAGCCAAATACAGCCACCCTGGAGTTTAGAGCTTTAGCATATGAACTTGGGGGTGACACCGACATTCAGTTCATAACATTCCACTTGTGGCCTTCTAAAATATACGTCCTTCTCATGTGAAAAATACATGTATTCCATTCCAACAGGCCCCAAAATTCTAATTCTAGAATAAACTCTAACGTATGAAGTTGAAAGTCTTATCTAAATATGACCTAAATCAGATATGAATGAGACTTCAGTTATGACTTATCGTGAGACAAAATTTCTCTTCAGCTATGACCCTCTAAAACCAGACAATTTATATTTTGCAAAATACAATGGTGGAACAAGCATAGGATAGATATTCCCATTTCAGCTAGGAGAAATAAGAAAGAAGGAAGTAACCGGTTGCAAGCAAGGGCAAAATTCAGTAAGACAAATTTCATTAGATCTTAAGGCTTGAGAATAATCTTCTATGGTTAGGTTCCCCACCTTCCAGACTCACTGGGGTGGTAGCTTGGCCTCCAGAGCCCTAAACAGGAGCCCTCTGTGGTTTTGTGACTCTGATGGGATATCATTCCTGTAATTAGATTAGATTATGTTATGTGGCAAATGTGAGGGAACTTTTTAGACATAATTAAGATCTCCAGTTTAAGGTCATAAAAGGTGAGATTATGATGTCTGGGCCTGATCTAATCAGAAGAGTCCTTTAAAATAAGGTGTAGTGGTGCTATGGTCTGACTATGCTTGCCTTAAATTCACATGTTGAAATTCTAACCCGCAAGGTGATGGCATTAGGAGGTGGGGCTTTGGGGAAGTGATTAGGTCATGAGGTAGAGCCCTTATGATTGGGATGAGTGCCCTTGTGAAAGAGACTCTGGAGAGCCCACTGGCTCCTTCTGCCATGTGAGGTTAGAGTGAGAAGACAGCCATCTATAGACCAAGAAGTGTGCCCTCACCAGGCACCAAATCTGCTTGGACCTTGATCTTGGATTTCCCAGCCCTCAGAACTGTGAGAAATACATTTCCATTGTTTATAAAACTCATACATCTTAGGGTCTTTTGATAGAGCAGCCCAATTGGACTAAGACAAATGGTCATACTCAAAAGAAGTCAGAGAGATTCTAAGCAGCAGAGATGCTCTCTTCTTGGCCTTGAAGAAGCAATAGCCACATTTCAGAGACAGTCACAAAACAGAATAGTGTGCAGCTCCTTGGAGCTGAGAGCTTCCGTCCTACAACTTTAAGCAAAGGAATCCTGGCAACAACCTTGGAAGAGATCAAATATGTTTTAAAATACATTAATATACTCTCAAATCCCAATAGTATATATATATGAAACACATGATAGAAATTCACGAAAATAGATTTGACACACATAAAACATTTAATAAAGTATTATTTTGCTCAGTTAGCCCTAAGGGGTAACTAGGTGGACTGAGATTATTGATACAGCTTTCCAGCATGCTTATAAGAGCACTTAATTTGCATATTAAAATAAATGTTCATTAAAATATCATAACTTAGAAGAAGGTCATTGCTTACTGTTGTATTTTTCTAAAGTGTCTGTGAAAATAGTGATTGTATTACACATTTAATTGACATCTTATGCCCCAAAGGATTCCCTAGAACCACTGCAGCAATGTCCAAAAAGCAAACTACTTTTTTGACATCTCTCTCTCTAATTTTTATTATGAAGTTTCTCTAGAAGTCATCAGCTGTATTATATTTTTGTGATGATTAATTCTTCCTTAATGTGATTTCTAAAAATAAGAAAGTGTGATGGATAGTGTGATTCTTTCAAAATAGATCTAGTAGCTGTCATTGATAAAATCACTTAATTCACAATTCCAACATGAAGTGTAGTAAAATATAGTCATAAAATCTTCAAGTATTTTTTAAAAACAGGAAACAAATTATATTCTAATAGTACAAAGCATAAGGGGTGGGATATGAGGCAAGAGGTAGAATATTAGCACTTCCAGTAAAATATGTATAGTTTTTAAAGAAATTATAAATTCATAATACATACTTCAGAGAATAAAGCTTGACAAAATACTTCTGTTTGTTGAGACTATGCAGGAGTGAGCAAATGGCATACTGCATGGGGATCAGAATTTTTTAAAAGAATGACAAATACTAACCTGAAGCTAGATATTACAACTTTCTCTAGGACAGAGCAGACTGATAATCTAAGAGGAAGCCATATAACTTTTCTCTTTGTTATCTTAATTCTGAAAAGTGAGCTTATCAGAATGACTTGTCTGGTTCTCATAAGGGGGTCTTTCTTCCCCTGTGCCTAAATAATTAAGGTAGAACTTTTATGACCCACAGTATGGTATGTGAACCTACAGTACTTGGAAGTTTGGTGGAAATAAAGAATCTTGTGCCCTGCCTTCAGCCTACTGAATCAAAATATAGTAGTTTCTAGGTATCCACGGGGCATTGTTTCCAGGACCTCTCATGGATACCAAAATCCACAGGTGTTCACCTCCCTCATATGAAATGGCATAGTAGAGTTGATTTTCGAACAAGAGGTTAGGGAAACTAACCTCCTATATAGTCAAAAACTTACCTATAACTTTTGATTCCCTCAAAACTTAACTACTAATAGCCTACCGTTGACCAAAAGCCTTACTGATAATGCACAGTCCAGTCAAATATATTTTGTATGTTATATGTATTATCTACTGTATTTTTTAATAAAGTGAGCTAGAGAAAGTAAAATGTCATTAAGAAAATCATAATAAAGAGAAAATATATTTAATATTAGTTAAGTGAAAATGGATCATCATAAAGGTATTCATCTTTATTGTCTTCAAGTTAATTAGGCTGAGGAGAAGAGGAAAAAGGAGGGGTTGGTCTTGCTGTCTCAATGGTGGCAGAGGCAGAAGAAAATCCACGTATAAGTGGACCTGCAGAGTTCAAACCCATGTAGTTTAAAGATCACTGTATTTGCATGTAACCTACACACATGCTCCTGCATACTTTATATCATTTCCAGATTACTTATAATACCTAATACAATGTGAGTGCTATGTAAATAGTTTTTATACTGTCTTGTTTAGAAAATTACAAGAAAAAAAAAGCTTGTGCATCATCAGTATAGATGCAAGTTTTTTTCCAAATATTTTTGATCATTAATTGGTTGAATCCATAGATACAGAACCCACAGATGCACAGGGGGCCAACTATATGTATTTCCATAAAATTCCTGGGTGCCCTGCAACCACTGTAGAACAGGGGCTGTAAATCCTGATTGTCCACTAGAATTACTAAAAACTTAAACCATAAAACAAAACAACAAAAAACAGCAAAAATCTTTATGATGTTCCAGTCCCATATAATTGGTCTGGAGGTAGGTACTGACATCTAGATATTCTTAAGTCCTGCCAGGTGATTCTAATGGGCAGCAATATTAAGAATAATTGTTCATGACCTGCTAGGTACATACCTCAGTTATTTCCACGTATGTTTCCCTTTTAGAGACTGAATTCCTGCGCTTGAATCATAATGCTAAATTAGAGCCTCATTACTTTGCACAGAGCCCAGAATACAAACAAACATGAACTTCAAGTACTACCTTTCTTAGGATTTCCCTTTGCCTTACTTTTCTTGTCTATCAGGAACTGAAGTTATCATTATTTCTGAAATTAACAGCAATCCTAGAATATAGTCATATATTTCCAAACACTGCCTACACCATAGACTTTCTCTCACTATCTATATACAAAATCTGGAAAAGAAGAACTCCAGGCTCCGGCCCTATGAGGTCCTTCTCATGCCCATTCCTCTGTAACTAGCTTAGAAATCTATTCCAGGGGCTGGCAATGACAATCTACTTTGTACCTCTCTTCTATGTTTTTGTGTTTTTAAATTCTATTTTCTTAAATTTCGGAGAATTGGTTGTAAATCACATCATTGCCAATTATTTTACATGCATTAATCACTTTATTAATCACTGCAACAAAAGTCTATTTATTGTTGGCACTGGTTTGGAATTCAAGAACTTACATGAAAATTGATACTTCTTTGATCATTGTGATGGGTACTATTGAGTGTCAACTTGATTAGATTGAAAGATACAAAGCACTGTTCCTAGGTGTGTCTGTAAGGGTGTTGCCAAAGGAGATTAACATTTGAGTCAGTGGACTGGGAGAGGTAGACCCACCCACAATCTGGGTGGGTACAATCTAATCAGCTGCCAATGTGGCCAGAATAAAAGCAGGCAGAACATAATAGTACTAGACTGCCTAAGGCTTCTGGCCTCTATCATTCTCCCCTGTTGGATATTTCTTGCTCCCAAACATTGGACCTTAAGTTTTCAGCTTTTGGACTCTTGGACCTACACCTGTGATTTGCCAGGGGCTTTCAGGTCTTCAGTCACAGACTGAAGTCTGCACTGTCAGCTTCCCTACTTTTGAGATTTTAAGACTCGCACTGGCTTCCTTGCTCCTCATTTTGCAGACGGCCTATTGTGGGTCTTCACCTAGTGATAGTGTGAGTCAATATTCCTCAATAAACTCTTTTTCATATATACATCTATCCTATTACTCCTCACCTTCTATAGAACACTGACTAGTACAATCATCAATAAAATTAACTACATGATGCTGTATTTTAAAATAATTTATTTACATGAATCTCATTCTTCAGTCTACTGCAAGTGTCCATTTCTTGCAGGCAAAGAAAATATATACACCATATTTTAAAATGTTTATTTCTATTTCAAGATAATTTGATCAAGTTATTTTGTAATGAAATATATTTTTACACCCATGAATATTTAAAACATATCACTTAAAATTTTTAACCCATTGATAATAAAACTTTGAATATTATTCTCTCCATAAACTTGCTGAACAATTTTATTTAACTCATATCATTCTACAATTAATCCTTTTTTTTTTTCACGCTGTCCCCCAGTCTGGAGTGCAGTGGCACGATCTTGGCTCACAGCAACCTCCGTCTCCTGGGTTCAAGCGATTCTCATGCCTCAACCTCCCAAGTAGTTGGGATTACGGCATGCACCACCATGCTTGACTAATTTTTGTATTTTTACAAGAGTCAGGGTTTCTCCATGTTGGCCAGGCTGGTCTCGAACTCCTGACCTTAGATGATCTGCCTGCCTCGGCCTCCTAAAGTGCTGGGATTACAGGCGTGAGCCCCCATGACTGGCTAATTCTACAACTAATCTAACCATACCCCTTTCAGATGAGTTTAGATAAGTGCATTTCTTCATAGGATAATCTTGGTTGGACATCTCAACTCAATTCTGCAAACATGTTTTGAATGCTTTTTAAGCATGCCTGCATTAATACATGTGTACAGCATTCCATGTGTGAAGCATTCTGAGACCTCTGCAGCTTCCATCAGTACTTAGGCAAAAGAAATCTGAAATGTAGGGCAAGGGTGAGGAAGACACTGAGTGTATGATAAACAAAATAGTTGTAGGGGTGATGCAGGAAAATAGAATATATAGTGCTTTGTGTTTTGCACAAGTCTCAGGAGAAGTTTTTTTCTGGAATAAAAGAGAGGAACTGGATAACTGAGACTGGGTCAGAGGAAGTAGTAATTCCTGTATGTATTTTGTTTGAGTGGTAAGACAGTTTGAATGTTTCAGAAGGGATTCCCCTGAGATACTGGATGATTGCATTGTGATTCTGTCTGATTGGCCCATTTATGGAAACACACACAGATACACACACAAAAACCCATTCCATTATGCCAGATGCTAAGGCTGACTCAGAAATTAGAGAAAAAATGAGCCTACATAAGTAATGTGTTAGTGTCTTTTACTTACAAGAGGCTGCAAAGAAGGCACTGATGATGTGGAGTCAGCAAGATAAATGAATCACCCTCCCTGCCTTTTAGAGTTTCCTCACTTAGGGAGTAAGATCCATAAAAAAAGATACCCAGTAACTTAAAATAACTTATGATAGCAAATACAACTGTATTGTATGGAAAGTAAACACGAATTTTTGTGGATATCTCTATCAAAAGTGATAGAATTTAGATTAGATACTAAATCCAACTATTAATCTTTTCCCTGTAAAACTCTAAAGCTTTGTGGTTGCTGGTGCATTAGTAGAAGGCTGAGAATACCTGCATAGTAAGTAATCAAAATTCTAGCACTGATATTTTCGAATCTTCTATTTTAAAAGGGACATTGGATCAGATTATCTGGGTTTGACAAATGCATCACTTATTAGCTGTATGTGCGTGGGCAAGTTTCTTAATATATGTGGGCCTAAGTTTGTTCATTTTTAAATTAGACATATTGATAGTATATTAATAGCAGCAACTTCTTGGGATCTTTCTAAGGTTAAATGATTATCATATATAAAAAGCTTAGAATTATACCTGGCATATAGTACAGATTACAGAAAATACTTTATATTACTATTATCAGGTCAAAATAATAAATCATGTATTAACACTGCCATCTTAATTATTACTCCTTCATACAACCCCTGCCCCCAAATTTTGGTAATATATTTTGAAAATTATTTTCTTATAAACACTAAAACTACTAACTACTGATAACTAATGCTTCTGAATAATGTTCTCATAATTTTCAGTATTTCTCTAAACAAATCTCATTGCAAAGACATAATACTCTTTATATTAAAATTAAATTTCAATTAAAATATTATAAATGTACATGAGGAGTAATTAGTCAAACACAGATCTGGCATGATAACATATTGATACCTGAGGTGGAAACTCGAATAAATTAAGACAAACTGAGAAACAAAAATGAAGGAAGTATAAAAGTAAAACCATTATAAATAAATCAAAGTTCTGAAAGTTTTAGCATTTCTTATTTCAAAGACTCAGGCTCAACAATACAGAATGCAGACTAGTGGTTATGCTTTGGGGCGTAACAGAAGAAAAAGAAAAAGGAAATTCTCATAATTTATCCATGCAGATCCTGCCCTTTCTGACACCTTAAAAGCCTCTAACAGTTTTTCCTAATGTACATTCTTGGGTAATGTTGCAATAGTACAACTGGGATCTTTAGTTTTGAAGACCCATATTTTATCCCAGTTTTCTTTGGGTCAAGAATAGTATGGAGGATGAATTAACCTCATGACAAACCACACTATCAAAAGGTGGAAATAGAAGGCCGTCTTGCAAAATGCATGAGCTATTGAAATGCCACAGATAAACTTGGTGAACAACTCATAAAACGAGGGAATTTTAACAGGAGCTAAGGGTGTTTTGAAGAAAGCAGATGAAAAGTGGAGTAATATCTCACATGATTTAGAAAAATGGTTGCAATCCAATATACTGATAGGTATTTTCATCAACCCTGATGGCAGTGAGTGATGTAGCAGTTGAAAGAATGAAACCTTCATTTTAGGGCTTCACATGCACAACCTCCCATGTGTCTAACACTTGAAATTAAGAAACCATAGGCCAAATCTTTATTCTGGCTTCTCTTTTTTTCATTAGTTGGTCTGTTGCACATCTAAACTACCATAGGTAATGCCTGCTTGGCCTTACATTTCACTGGGAAATGTATTTGCTATCCTTTTATATCCTTACTAAAGAAAGGTAAAAAAGGAAAAAAGAGTTTAGATTAAATGTTCACGTAATAGTTTTTTCCTAGGTGGTCCTTTCAAAGCTCAGGATCTTTTAGTAACCAAGGTTTACACCTTACTTCTGGTGTGTCAGGTGTAGCTCTTCTTTGCTTCTCATGTCTTCTTCATTACAGGATCCAGGCTGAAGGAGCAATTCCTTTTTATGACATATTCGATTTCATGGGTGTGCCTCATAGAAATGGGCTACAAAAGTTAATGCCAAACAGAGAGAGTCACCTTCACTCACCCAGCAATAGGAAGAGGTGGTGATTAATTTAATGTATCAACTTGACTGGGCTAAGGGATGCCCAGATAGCTGGTAAAACATTATTTCTGGGAGTGCCTGCAAGAGCGTGTTTTAGAAGAAATTAGCCTTTGAGTTGGTAGATTGAGTAGGGAAGATCGCCTTCATCAAGGTGAGCAGGCATGGTACAATCCACTGAGGGCCTGAATGGAACAAAAAGTGAAGGAAGGGCACATTATCTCTCTTTCTTCTTGAGCTGGGATACCCATCTTCTCCTGGTTTGGGACATCACAGCTCCTGGATTTGGGGACTTTGAATTCTGGGAATTCTACCAGAGGCTTCCCAGTTCTTAGGCCTTCAGACTCTGACTGAATTTCTACGGTTCTGCCTCTTCCTACACCTTAGTTACCTTACAGTTGAATTATTCAGCTTTCCTCATTCTTCAGCTTGCCAACAGCAGAGAGGGGAATTTCTCTGGCCTCCGTAATCACGCAAGACAATTCTCATAATAAATATATTTTTAAATGTATATATTCTGTTTCCATGGAGAACTCTGACTAATACAGAAGATATGTATAATTCAACTACTGAATGAAAGTGAATGACTAAAAACAATAATACAAATTTATCATAGCTTACCCTCTGGGTCACTTAAGTACATTTGCTTTCTACCTGTACACATAATAAACACATCTTTCCCCAAATAAGACACCTCAAAAAGTCTCAATCAATCATGACATTAGACTCAAGTTCAGAGTCTTATGCATAATTATAGTACTTATAAGTCTTCCGTTTTGTTGCTACTTCGTGTTAGGATATCAAAATTGCAGACAAATGTGTAGTTGAGATGGTGTAACTCTCAAAACAAAGAAAACATATAGAAGCATCCATAATTAACATAAAATTAAAAACCCAAACTGTCCAGATTTGGTGACAAATTATATCTGAATCTTTTATCTGTGAGGATTTGGAAAATAATAATATATATAGTAGGTTAAGCATTGATCAAATACCTTTTACAGATAATCTTACAAAAGTGAAACTGTTTTAGATGTTAAAAAGTGCATGCACTGTGCCACCTAACAGATGTTTCATAGAAATAGAAGAACATTCAGATCTGGATTAAATGAATCTTGTTTCTAGTAAAGGAACTGCAGAATTCTCTCATTCCTGCACCAGCTGCCTGAGCCATTAACAATGTTAGCAGCTAATGGAAAAGGTGACTTAGAAACATGATTCTGTTGGGAGCACCTGTGGGGCTTATTCTACCCTTGATAACCACTACTAAATATAGTCTTCACAGTTCTGAACATAAATTGAATGTAGAATCCAACAAAAGAGCACACCTAATTATATCAAATTAGCATCCAAGTGTATGTAATCATGGAGTTTAGACCAGAGTTATTAAGCTGTCCTTTGTAGCACAGTGGTAACAATTGAAAATGATCCCATAGTATAATGTAAGGGGTTTTATGAATGCACGATAGCATCCTTTATAATGTTTGGATGCTAGATGCTGACACTGGAGTTTTATAGAATATTTTCACATAAGCAGGGCTGAGAGGATAAATCAGGCTTCATCTTTTCCAAGTACTTTCTGATCATTTTAAACTTTGCCATCTGACAAAGTTTGTATTTTTATGGCAATTCCAGATTTAGAGGATTGGAAGCAGGAGTATCACCAATAGAGATAGTGTTCACACCATCCGGATCTTCAAAAACAAAAATCATAATAAAAATAACAGTTCTCTAAAGATCCCAAAGTTAAAATGTGGCCTCAACCAATTCTCCCCATATGACAAAGGAAAAAACTGTTTCTGAATAAATACTGTAGAAAGAGAAGGAATAAGACCAATAAGTCTGACTTACTGTTGCAACCAGTATCTTATTTTTTATTTTTTTAATTGCAAGCTTTATTTTAGATTCAGAGAGTACATGTACAGATTTGTTGTAAGGGTATATTAGGTGATACTGAGGTTTGGGGTACGACTGAACCCATCACCCAGGTAGTGAGCACAGTACCAAATAGGTAGTTTTTCAAACCTTACCCCACACTCTCTTCCCGTTCTTATAGTTCTCAGTGTCTGTTGTTCCATCTTTATGTCCACATGTACCTAATGTTCAGTTACCACTTATAAGTGAGAATATGCTGTATTTGGTTTTTTGTTTCTTAATTAATTCAATTTGAATAATGGCGTCTGGCTGCATGCATGTTGCTGCAAAGAGCATAATTTTGTTCTTTTTTTATGGCTGTGTAGCATTTCATGGCAACACACATCTGTAAATAAATACCTACAGGCCAGGCACGGTGATTCATGCCTGTAATCCTAGCACTTTGGGAGGCCAAGGTGGGCGGATCATCTGAGGTCAGTAGTTCCAGACCAGCCTGGTCAACACGGAGAAACCCCATTACTACTAAAAATACAAAAATTAGCTGGGCTTGTTGGCGCACAACTGTTATTCCAGCTACTCGGGAGACTGAGGCAGGAGAATCGCTTGAACCACAGAGGCGGAGATTGCAGTGAACTGAGATTGTGCCACTGCCCTCCAGCCTGGACAACAAGAGCAAAACTTCGTCTCAATAGCAATAATAATAATAATATTAATAAATAAATAAATACCTACATCACTTATGGTGATGTGCCTGTGACACTGTCTCATAGTTTTTACCTGTGCATAGGGCAATTCTAAACCAATTCAAAGATAAAAAGAACTAGGGTCTCCTGTTCCTGAAACTTTAGAGGAACAAAGGAAAACCAGGGCCATAGGCTGGGACACCTTCTGACATCTTGATATTGATAACACTGTATTGCTCTTGTCTCTGTGATTTCATTAATCAATCAATTAAACCAGAATTGAATTATATAATGTTTCCATAAACACCAGTACAGGATATGTGCTAATGATGAATCCACAATATAGCTTTTCCTCTTAAAAATAATCACCTTTAGATAGCCAATGAATGTACTTGACCTCAAGAGGATCACTTATGAATTCTTGGATGATCCACAAAATTTAGGTCTGATATGCTTTGGATCTGTGTCCCTACCCATCTCATGTCGAATTTTAATCCTCAGTGTTAGAGGTGGGACCTGGTGGGAGATGATGGGATTATGGGGGTGATTTTTCATGGTTTAACACCATCCCCTTTGGTGGACTTGTGGCCATGGTGTCTGGTTGAGTTTCATCTCATTCTTTTGTCACAGCTCTCTATAACCATGAGACATAAACATACATAGAAAAAAAAATCAATGATGTCATCACTTCTAAAGTATTTCATTGTCTCCTTTATCCTTCTTTAAGTGTAAAATTTTGAATACCTTAAAAATATCTGCAAGTGAAAGTGAGATACTAAAAGCCCAAAGAGATTATAAAATAATTCCTTGAATTATTTTACAAAGAAATTTAACATTCTTAACTAATTATAAGATGGTTTGGGTCACTTTGAAAAAAATCCTGCATAAACTCTTTGGTCCAAATCTTTCATGACCACAGATGAACTGACAGAGTCATTGAGATATTTGACTTGAGCTGAGAAAAGTGAAATTTATATGGCATCATAGAGACCAATTTTTTTTTTTTTTTTTTTTTTTTTTTGAGATGGAGTGTCTCTCTGTCACCAGGCTGAAGTGCAGTGGTGCAAACTAGGTTCACTGCAAACTCCACCTCCCAGGTTCAAGCGATTCTCCTGCCTCAGCCTCCTGACTAGCTGGGACTACAGGTGCACACAACCACACCCAACTAATTTTTGTATTTTTAGTAGAGATGGGATTTCATTATATTGGCCAGGATGGTCTTGATCTCTTGACTTCTCGATCCACTTGGCTCGGCCTCCTAAAGTGCTGGGATTACAGGTGTGAGCCACCGCCCCCGGCCGAGACCAATATTTAACACATATATTCTGTCTTTAATTTATGTAATCCTTCAACCTCAGGATTGACATACTCCCTTTTGCCTCCAAACATAGTAGCTTGAAAACTGAAGGAAATTCTTGACAACAAAAAATGTTTAAGTATCCAAAAGCAATGCCTCCACTACCTCATTCCAGCAAAACATAGTCTTTAAAAATTCAAGATGGTACTCTAATTCATCATACGATGTAAAATGGCCATCTTTACTTACCAAAGTTTATATATAACATGAATCAATTCTGTCTAATTATATGACTTGGAGCTTTAACTGAATCTCTAAGGCCAAAGTATCACTGATAGGTTATCTAAAATGCACCAACCAATTTTTATCAACTTTCTGGTCAACTTTCAAGACAGTCTTTACAAACAATTAAAAGTTACAATTACTCATTGAAAGCCAGATACTCTGCTGAGAACACTCAATTGAGGAAAAAACAGTCTCTATTTTTGGAGAGTGGTGGCCTAGTGCAGAAAAATTTATAGGTACATTTGTTCGCACACATCCTATATCATGGGACTTAGTGTTTCTTAAAAAATTCTATTGTTGCTGCAAATAATTCTCAGTGTTTGGATTGTGAGAACAAAATATGCAGCATGTGGCAGAGTTCAAGAATCAATAGTTTTCAAAAAAGTGAGGTGACTTACTGGAATGAAGAGTGGAAAAATCAAAGTCATAGAAGCTGAAAAATGCATAGTATTAGAGAAAAGAAGCAAGTATTTCTTCTTTATAGAGCATGTAGCAGGGAAGAGGCAGGAATGTAGAACATTCGCTATGGGCTTTAAAAGGGCCACTAAATAGTTTAAATCTTATTTGAGCTAGGAAAAGCATGTTTTGTAGAAAATATCTCTCTGATGACTAAAAGAAAATTTATTGGGAGAAGAGTGTTAGGATCAGTAAGCCTCTGTAATAATATATTCTATAATAGAATGCCTCAAACACTGTGGGATTTTCTCTCCCTTTCATATTACAGTGCAGGGCAGGTGTTCCTGAGAAAACTGGGAAGTGGGGATGGCTCTGCCACATTCAGAGACACAGGCTGATAGCAGCTTTTCCATCATCAATATTTGGCTTTCAGTGGCAGAATAATCATCACTTTCTACCTCATGGGAAGGGTTTGGGGCAGGGGAGGAGCAGGAAGGAATACACACGGGAATTTTTATGGAAATAGGAATGTGGCAAATATCACATCCACACACACTCCATTGAAGAGAGAGCTTAGTCATGTAGCCAGATTTAACTGAAGAGGAGGCTGGAAATTGAGCTGTCTGGCTGGGCAGTTACATCTCAGATACAACTCAATTGCCATGGTAGAAAAAGATCACAGATTATCCTGGACAATTAGCAGGCTGCATCACAGTTCTAATGTCTCCTCTCTCTCTCTTTTTTTAAACTTTTATTTCACGGGTACATGTGCAGACTTGTTATATAGGCAAACTTGTGTCATAGGGGTATATTGTACAGATTATTTCATCATCCAGGTACTAAGCCTAGTAACCAATAATTATTTTTCTGCTTCTTCTCCTCATCCCACCATTCACCCTCAAGTAAGTTCCAGTGTCTGTTATTCCCCTTTTTGTGTCCCTGAGTTCTCATCATTTAGCTCCTCCTTATAAGTGAGAACTTACAGTATTTGGTTTTCTGTTCCTGCATTAGTTTGCTAAGGATAATGCCCTCCAGCTCCATCCATTTTCCTGAAAAATACATGATCTCATTATTTTTCATGGATGCATAGTATTTCATGGTGTATATGTACCACATTTTCTTTAGCTCATCTGTAATATGAATAGTGCTATAATGAATATTTGTGTCTATATGTGTGTATGGTAGAATGATTTATAGTCCTCTGGGTATATACTCAGAAATGGGATTGTTGGGTATTGTGGTAATTCTGTTATTAGCTCTTTGAGGAGTTGTCACACTACTTTTCATTATGGTTGAACTAGTTTACACTCCCACAGTGTATTTAAGTGTTCCATTTTCTCTGCAACCTCGCCAGCATCTGCTATTTTCTTAACTTCTAATAGTAGCCATTGTTACTGGTGTGAGATAGTATCTCATTACAGTTTTGACTTGCATTTCTCTAATGATAAGTGATATTGAACTTCTTGCATATGCTTGTGGGACTCACGTTATGTCTTCTTTTGAAAAGTGTCTGTTCATGTCTTTGCCTATTTTTTAATGGGGTTGTTTGTTTTTTTCTTGTAAATGTGTTTAAGTTCCTTATAGATGCTGAATATTAGACCTTTGTCAGATACATAGTTTGCAAAAATTTTCTCCCATTCTGTAGGTTGTCTGTTTACTCTATTGATAGTTTATTTTGCTGTGCAGAAGCTCTTAAGTTTAATTAGATCCCATTTGTCAATTTTTGCTTTCATTGCAATTGCTTTTGGCATATTTGTCAAAAATCTTTGCTCATTCCTATGTCCAGAATAGTCTTTTCTGGGTTATCTTTCAGTGTTTTTATAGTTTTAGGTTTCATATAGTCTGTAATCCATCTTGAGTTGATCTTTGTATATAGTGAAAGGAAGAAGTCCAGTTTCAATCTTCTATATATGGCTAGCCAGTTCTCTCAGCACCATTTATTGAATAGAAAGTCCTTTCCTCATTGCTTGTTTTTATCAGTTTTGTGGAAGGCCAGATGGTTGTAGATGTGAGGGCTCATTTTTGGGCTCTCTATTCTGTTCCATTAGTCTATGTGTCTGTTTTGGTACCAGTTACCATGCTGTTTAGGTTATTGTAGCCCTGTAGTGTAATTTGAAGTCAGGTAGTGTGTTGCCTCCAGCTTTGTTCTTTTTGCTTATATTTCCTTGGCTATTTGGGCTTTTCTTTGGTTCTATATGAATTTTACAATAGTATTTTCTAATTCTGTGAAGAATGTCATTTGTAGTTATGTAGGAATAGCATTTAATATGTAAATTGCTTTGAGCAGTATGGCCATTTTAATGATACTGATTCTTCCTATCCATTAGAATGGAGTGTTTCTTCATTTGTTTGTGTCATTTCTGATTTATTTGAGCATTATTTTGTAATTCTCATTGTAGGATCTTTCACATTCTTGGCTAGCTCATTCCTAGGTATTTTATTCTTTTTGTGACAATTGTGAATAGAATTGTGTTCCTATTTTGGCTCTCACCTTGGCTATTGTTGGTATTTAGGAATGCTATAATAGTAATTTTTGTACATCAATTTTGTATCCTGAAACTTTGCTGAAATCGTTTATCAGCTGAAGTAGCTTTTGGGCCGAGACTACAGGGTTTTCCAGATGTAAAATTTTGTTGTCTGCAAACAGGAATAGTTTAACTTCCTCTCTTCCTATTTGCATGTCCTTTATTTTTTTCCCTTACCTTGTTGTTCTGACCAGGACTTCCAATACTATGTTGAATAGGAGTGGTGAGAGCAGGCATCTTTGTCTTGTGCAGGTTTTCAAAGAGAATGCTTTCAGCTTTTCCCCATTTAGTATTACGTTGGCTGTGGGTTTGTCATAGGTGAGGTATATTCCCTCAGAATATAGTTTATTGAGAGTTTTTAACATGAATGGATGTTGTATTTTATCGAAAGTCTTTTCTGCATTTATTGAGATACTCATGTGGTTTTTTCTTTAGTTCTGTTTATGTGATGAATCACATTTATTGATTTGTATATATTAAACTAACCTTGCATCCCGGGAATGAAGCCTACTTGATTGTGGTGGATTAGCTTTTTGAACATCTCCTGTCTTTATGGCAAAGATTCCCATTAGAGAACAAAGAACCTGAAAAATCTCCCTCTCCTATTGGTGATTTTTTTTTTATTTCTCCTTTTCAATTGTTCTATTAATGACATTATCAACACTGTTCTGATCTCCCTGCCTCTGCTGTGTCTCCCACCCACTCCCACCTCATGATTAGACTACAACTGTTGAGAAAAATCTAATTAAAAACAGAAACAACAAACAAACAAACACCCTTGCAATTAGATACTATTATCTGAAAGCTTAGCAATGTGGCAAATTCTATTACTGTATATACATACATACAAAATTGTATTATCGTCTCCAATTATTCCCTATTTCCTATAAAAAATATTATACCTTGCAACGCATTTTGCAGTGATTTGCAGAGGCTCCTTGTGGGAAGAGAGTTCTTTTTTGTCACGTGGAGATCAAACTTTCCATAAGACTTTCTCTGGTTAATGAAAGTGAGAATATTTGACAGAATGGTTTAAGAGCCATGACGTTGTTTCTTTGTGATTTTTCAGCCCCCAATCAAGAAAAATTTAAGCTAGAGCCACAGAAAATGCACAACTGCAGACATGTAATATGGTGAGAAATAAGTGTTTAAATTTGATGATTATTTGTTACTGCAGCATAATCTAGCAAAAGCTGACTAACACATTAGAACAGGTCTCATTCTAAAGGGGGGCTTTCTTCATATTAAATTCTGCAGTGTAAATTTCTCCATGGACATAAAAAAGTAAGTCTTAAGATATCATTCTTTGTTAAACAGAATGAACATTTCATTTAAACAGCTTGATTATAATATGCATTAAACAGAAAAGCTATAGCCAATGAAAGAACAATAAAACGAAAGATTTTTTTCAACAAAGAGCAATTCTTTACACTCTTTGTTGAAGCATAGAATGCATTTTCAATTATTTATGTTTATTTTCCACTTCTATGTGCCCTAAAGATAGGGAAAAGTCTGAACTTACTCTACCCGTGCTATTTACAGCCTCTCAGTGTTCTTTATATATGAAGATTTAATTATGATTTATTTTTCCAATGACTTGGTATTGAAGCATTATAGTTGTATCAATTCAGTGACTTTCTTAGTCCCTCCTGATTCTTTCTCATTCTGTGTATGTATAATACAGACTTCACTAAGACCTTTTCTTCTGCCAACACTAAACACCTTTGTCTCACTCTGTTTCTTTTCCCTATAATTTAGTCTCTATGTCTATATTATTTCTAGTTAAAAAGGATTTGAGCACACTAAGAATGCTTCTTTTCTCAGTCTTCGTAGTTTCTCCATTTTGTCTCTTATGAATTTCCTATCGCTGGGTCTTTTTGTTTTCCTTGCAGCAAATTAATAAATGCAATGAAAGTCATTTATTTCATAATTCCGCAATGGAACATAACTGTCAATAAACTTACTGCTATGGATGACTATTGCTTTTTTAAAGAGGATAAACATCACCTTAGTCTATGTGAAAGGATTTGAGTAAATCACAAGATGTTTAAAAAATTACTCAGAATAATATAAGCAATATCTATGAATGAGAGTTATTACATAAATCAGTAGCAAACATTATTAAGATGAGGTCTATTACACAAGCTTAATATCTTATTGGAAGTCCTTTGCATTTAATTAATCTAATTTTAAATGATCCTGAATTTTCATTATATCAGATTCTGTATGTTTTCTACTTGGCCACGCTTTGGTGATCTACAGTTCATTGGTTGTATGTGCCACAACATAATAATATTGCCATACATTTTTTGAAAGTATATTTCTATATGAAAAAGTATATATTTTTTGAAAGTATATTTCTAATATGAATAGAATAAAAATTATAAGATGTTTTTTGTATGTATAGATATACATATATTCCTGGGAAGAATAATGAATATAACAATGTTGAAAATGGCTATGTTGCTTTTACAGAAACTAAAGTTATTTTTATGCTTATTTATATTTTCTTATATTTTTCTATGACAAACAGCTTTTACTTACATCTTACATACAAAAATATATATCTCTGACTTTGAACTAATACAAATTTGCATTGTCTCAGTTTATAATGTATTCATGGAGTGTTTGCTCTCATAAAACTATTTTTTATAATTTTTTATACCTGTCATTCCATTCTTAGACGTTAAAATAAATTATTAGAATAAAATTGAGCCATTACTCTAGAAACAAAGATTTTCCTACCTAAACTTGCCAAGATTGAGTTTTACCTAAATAATTATGCAACAATATAGGATGATTTCCTAAATTCTAAAGCCAGACTTTTGAGAGAATTATTAATTGATAAAAATAATATTTCTCCCATAAACTCGATGTTCAACTTCAAGTCAACGTATTCACCACCGAAAAGATTACCTTCTTTATGTAAATTATTCTTTATCATTAATGCTCACTGACAATTACTGGCTCTTGCCTTTCTCTAAGCTATAATTTTTCACTGATTTTGCTACAGAGCTACTAATATTACTAATAAAACCTTGTATTTTAATTATATATCTTGAAATAGTCCAAGAAGCCCCAAACTTGTTACTAATTTAATGGTTATTTTAGCCACACTGGTTTGCAACGACTGTC
The DNA here is from genome assembly GCF_043159975.1 of Macaca nemestrina. Taxonomy (NCBI): domain Eukaryota; kingdom Metazoa; phylum Chordata; class Mammalia; order Primates; family Cercopithecidae; genus Macaca; species Macaca nemestrina. The sequence goes on from NC_092135.1 coordinate 44,266,158, forward strand.
ATCTGAGCAAAATTCTGTAACAAAGCTGAACTTTAGTTTCTATCCGCTATTCTATTTGGAACAAATGTACTATTCAAGATATATGGGTCAGCCCCTGTTCTCTGTGTACCACATTCTGTCTTCAAATTGCTAATTTAAAAGAATAAGAAGTATCTGCAGGCACTATTTATACCCAGTGTCTAATAGTGAGCAAAGTTTTATTTACCCTTTGAAATGATAGACTTCCTTAGGAACACACACACACACACCCATACTCATACCCATACACACATATCTGTGCAATCAAAAGAATGTGTCTCTCCTTGAAAATCTTATCTGATAATAAACTTTCCTAATATTTTCCTGCTAAAGATTAATAAACTTCTTTTGAAACTTATATCTAATTTATGTGACTTTAAGGGTCATGCTTTAATAACAATGATGAAACACGATTATTACTTCCTAATGCTGAAATTACAGTTTTTACATTGTAAATTTTTCCTGCTATGCGCCCTGTGGCACTAACATCTTTATCACTCCATGTGTTTCTAGTTTTAAAACCTTTACCCCTGCTGTTTGAAAAATATTTCTCATTTTCGTCCCCTATGGAGTACAGAAATCCCTAAAGGCAAAGCCATTAGTGATCTCTCTGCCTTTCCCCAAACACGTATTATGATCACCAGTGCTGTTCCCACTGCCTCATTGGCTTTTGGTAAAGTATGCAAATGAGATGTTCAAAATACACACTTTTTGCAACTGTGCAAGTTCATACTGATTTATAAAATGGGCAGGCTATTAAAGTGACTGAAAATGTCAGCAAGATTTATGCATGGGTGACAAATTGTATTGGAAATGTTCATTTTTAACATGCTGCCCTAGGTTTTTTTTTTAACAACCTAGATAGTCTCTGTGATACATTTGTTTTAAGGCTATTTTTCCCTCCCCAAACATACTTTTGACAGTGACTTTTTGACTGGAAAAATAAACAATGCTACTTCACAATCATACAAATTGTATTTTATCACAGAAAGCAGTACTTGGAAGATATAATAAATTTCATTTTGACACCCATTTTTCCTATGTACCATTAGTCCACTATAGTTAAATATTTTCCCTTTATAACAGATAACTTGAATTGCATGCATAAATATTTCATCACTAGGATATAAAATTATGTAACTATCAAAACAATTACCCAGTCACCGCTGAGGAAAATATTTCATTCATATTAAAAATGCACAACTTAGGGAACAAAAGATAGGAGTGACAACTGACATATATCTTCTGGAGTTTATGATTCCATCTTTGGAGAATTCCACATTAAAAATGGTCTAAGTGATACTCAGATAGCTTTTCTCTATTATTTGTGAATTAGTTCTGGTATATCCCAGCTCAGTCTGTGACTCAACCAGGCAGTTGGAGTACTCTTGCCAGCCCAAGTGTGGTCTTCGAGCAGAGGTCTTCATATTTTGTATCTCTGGATGACAGACATTCATTCATTGAACAAAGCAAAAGAAGAGGAAAAAATGATGCTAGAGCCAGTTTATGCAATACTATTTGAGAAATTATCTAGCTCATTCTGGAAGACCTCAAAACGTATATGCACACAACAAATATCACAAGTAAAACAGTGTGGTGTAGCACAATTACAAAAGAACAGCTTATAGAAATCAAATGCAGTAACGAAGAACAACCTATGATTAATTTCTACAAAGCACAGATCTTGTAATAGCATTATTATGCAGTCTTTCTAGTTGGAAAAGTTTGGTATTAGAATTCTAATTCTACTTTTTATATTCAGATCAGTTTGTACCAATACTATTATTGCAACTGATTTTCCTAATTAGTTCATTAAGTTGCATAACAATTGGTTTACAACTAACAACTCTTCTTGATGTTAAAACGGTGAAGATAAAATTGATTTAAAGCCCACATCTGATCATTCATTCTTACACATTCGTATGTCCTGGTGTTTGATGAACCCCTTCTTATATGATTGTGCCAGCCTCTCTGCCCTGTTTTCACTTAAGTGCCATGGCTATGTTCTTGCTTATTAACGAGAGTTAACAATATGCATTATACTTTAAAAATCCAAACAGGGTTAAAAGGAAAAAGAAACAACAAAAACATCTGCTTTTCATCAAGGGGCGCCATCTTATAGCTTCTACTAGAATGAAGGTTTTGAGAGAAAGCAATAGAAGTTATGAATAGGCACAGACTTGCATAGGTGAAGATGCAGCTAGCAGAGATTGTAAGAAATAGTTTTATCTTTTTTGTTGTTGTTTCTACCTAAAACTATTGTACTTTAAAAGAACAAACGCTGCTTGTAAGATACCGTTTGCTCAAATATTTTCTGGTGAAGAGAAATACTACTTAGTTTTAATGCTGAAATAACCTCATAATCATGTGTTCCTCTAGATTTTTAACTTTGCTTCCACAATTATTAAATGCACCCATCACTCTCTTCACAACAGTAAGTTGCCTTTAAGTTATCAAAAACACACTTTGCTGACTATCATTCCCATAGAAACATTTTTACCCCAGAGGATACAAGTGGAAATATTAAAAGAGAGAGAGAGAGGGAGGAACTAAGAATACATTCAAGAACATCTGGTATAGCATCAAGAAAATCTGTCTATGATATAAGGAAAGTCCATCTCCTTTTTTCGTCCCTGCACTGAGATACATTCAAGGAATAATTTACTATTAGGTCAGTGTAAAAGTTATTGCACTTTTGGGCATTACTTTCAATAGAAGTGGTTCAGTCAGAAATCTAACCCATAAAGCTTAAGATAACATAAACAGATGAAAAAATAAAGCATACATACTTACACCTATGGTATATATGTATGTATACATACATACCTGTGGGTGTATATGTATGTATACATACATACCTATGTGCGTATATGTATGTGTGTATGTAAATATAATTACATAAATATAATGTTTAACAAAAGAGCATTTTTCAATCTTAATTTTGTTTTTATCCTTAAAAATTAAATATAATAAAACAAAAAACTCCGCCATGCATGTTAAGACATTGCATTTCAAACTACTAATTGCTCCTCCCATGCAAATGGAAAGGTCACCATTTTCTTCACTGTGTTGTCTCTTCCTCCAGAAATTGTATGTTAATGTATTTCCCTAGTAATAACTCCTTATTTGCAGAGTTAGCTTTACCAGGTCAAGAATGGTTTGGTTTGGTTTAAGAAACATTAACTGAGCATCTAATAAATGTTAAATACTGACTTAGGCTATGAAAATACAAAGATTAAAAAGGCATGCTTCCCACCTGTAAGGGAACGAAGAATAATGGCCATGAGTAGAGTGCCTAGGCTATCCCTTGAGAAAAAATTCCTTTGTCAATGCAGTCATTGTTTATCGAAGGTGGAAGAAGTGAGGATGCTCATTAAGAGTTAGAATTTTGGTGTTATCCTTTTTACCATGAAGAGTAGTAGTCTTTTGCATAAATTGGTGAATCTCTAATGAGACCATCTATTTTACTTAAACTAATTCCATGTTTTAAAATACATGTCTTCTGCAACCCATTCCCCAACAATACAGACCCATTTCTAATTTTTTCAAAAACCGTTCATACGAAAATAGGCCTTTTAACTAAGTCTCACCCTATATATACCATTCTCATTTATCTTGTGAAATCTCAGCCTTGATGTTATTGGACAGTAAAAAGGCTACAATGGGACCCCTGTCAAAAGACAATTTTCTTCCTTGAATGATAAGCAATGGAACATGTAAGAACAAAAAGCCAACTGATTAATGGCATGCTGTTTCTCTATAGTTATCTTGCCCATGTTACACAGTCATTGTATAGATTGGACTAGATCATTAAATTATGTGATGGCAATCAGCCATCTAACTTTAAAAGAGGTGGGAAAAGCCAATTTAAAAACTTAATATCTCAGGGTGATACAGTAGCCTTAGAAAACCAGCCAATTTAGAGAAAATTACCATATGTACCAACAAGAATGATGTATGTGAGCCTTAGCTAAGCATTTGTCCTTGTGCTGATGATGTTTTGAAGTCCGTAAAGAACTCTGTGCTTCTTTAATATTTGAGGACAGTGGTAAACCAGGGCATTAAACACTTGGAAAAGGAAAACACAGACTCTGGGAGGAAATATGTTCTTGTGGTGACTTTCCACTCTCTGCAACTCTACTGGGAGCATTGGAATTATGAGATGTGAAGATCAATGTTTTAATGTTCTCTTCTATGTTTGCTTCTTAGTTGTGTCTCGTATGTCTTGTGGCTTTTATTTAACGTACTTATGTATTAGATATGCATTCTACAAAACCCATAGCATGGGGTTATCATTCAAAATGGGACTGAAGGTTTTATAATACAATGGAAGCATCCAATGTAATTATTCCTGTAATTATTACATAATTATTATTAGTAGTCAGTAGATATGAAAGAGTCTTATTGACATTTTTAAAAAGTACAACATATGTATCCCCTTTTCATTCTTTCCCTTAAACAACATTATTTAAAGGGTGACTTTGTATAAGATATGGTAGCAGGAAGTAGAGGTTCAGAGAAAGGGAGATGTAAAAGAGCTTAGAACCCAGCGGGAAACAGAATCCATAATTACAGGTGACTTTTATAAATGCTATTCTATGGAAAATAGCACATTGGAAGAAACATGATGGGAGTGAGCACATTGAAGGGAAACCAACATAGGTCACAATCACAAAGAATGACATTATTTCATATTAAATAGTATAATGGAGCCAACTATAAGTTCTCCTAAAATAATTGAAGGATAAATTACGATGCATACTATCTTAGTTAGCTTGGCTGATACAACAAAATACAGTAGTCTGGGTGAATTAAACAACAGACATGTATTTATCATAGTTCTGAGGGTTGGAAAGACCAAGATCAAGATTCTGACCTTCAATAGTTTCCCATTGAAGGCCTGCTTCGTGGCTTACAGATGGTGCCTTCTCACCATGTTCTCACATGGTTGAGACAGCTTGAACTTTGGTCTCTCCTCCTGTTTTTATAAGGACACTAATCTCATTACGGGGACCTCGCTCTCATAACCTCATCTACACCTAATGGTCTCCCATAGGCCTTACCTCCAAATACCATCATATTGAGAGCTAGGGCTTCAACACACCAGTTTGGGATGGACAAAAACATTCAGTCCATAACATATACCTTATCATCTCAGACAAATCTATCTCATTTTTTTCAGTGATGATTTCATTATACACAAAATGATTACTTTTTCCACACTCTTAACTATACACTTGAAACTACACTGAATGCTTATCACCATATATTTATGTTGAATTAACGGATGTCAGAGAAGTTTCCAAGCAGTTTTTAGGTTTAGTTAACATTTTATTTCCCATTGAGTCAGGCACACCGGCCCCAAGATCATCCAAACTGATAGCCATCCAAATTGTTTTCTTGTGGTGATGAGTAGCAATTTGATTCTGGCTCAACTGTAGAAGTACTATTTAGTGGAACCTAAGCAAATGTGTCTGTAAATGGTATGATTTTTTTGAATTGTTTTGGCATTCTAAAGGACTCATAAGCTATGATTTATTTTTCTCCTTTACACTGAAAAAAAAAATCCTTTACAGAATTTCTGTCTGCTGACCTCAAGTAGTTGTTAACAGACTCAAGATCACAGAAACTCTTTTTTCTAAAATTACAAAGAACCCAAGATTCGGAAGACAGACCAAATACTGGATGGTTTTAATTTGATGCTGCAGAGAAAGAGATAGGAGGTCACACATTTTTCTTTGAGCTACATTATTAAAACCTAACTATCTTTATGTAGATACTTTCACAAAATAACTTTTAATTGATTCGTGAGATTGTGAATGTAACACACTTTCATTTATACCATTTGCTTTAATTGAATTACATTAAGTGAATTTTTGGACTAATGATAACACTGATAATAACAGTAATAACATTATTCAAAACTGGCAAAGCCTTTTCACTATGTGTCAACTATTCTGCTAAGTCTGTTACACTATTATCTCACTTAGCCCTAACAATCGTCTTCTTCACTTCACTGAGGCAGCTAAGCAATTTGTCTTAGATTATAGTTGGTGAAAAGAGAATGGGGCCTGCATTGAACACAGGCAATCTGACATCACAGATAATCGTAACCATCATGCCACAGTAGTTGATAACTGACTCAAAATCACAGCTGCTTTTTTTCTTCAAACTGAAGAGAATCAAGACCTAGAACACAAACCAAACACAGTCTAAACATAGACTTATAAGTCTAAGGATGGCTCTCATACCATCGCCCCACGGTTTTGCTTTTACAATTTTGACATTCCTCTTTAGAGAAAGAACACAAACTTGTGAATATGTGAATATATATTTAGAGTAAAAAAGTACATCCAAATGCCATTTTCATAAAAAGCAGTTGAAGATGGTAGCCAACACAAAATCCTGAAAAATAATAGTTATGTGTCACTTAATGATGGAGATATGTTCTGAGACATGCTTCCTTCAGTAAATTGGTCATTGTGAGACCATCTTAGAGTATACTTAGACAAACCTAGGTTATGTAGCCTACCACACACATAGGCTATATGGTACAACCTATTGCTCCTAGGCTACAATCCTATACAGCATGTTACAATACTGAGTACTGTAGGCAATTGTAACACAATGGCATTTGTGTCCCTAAGCTTATCTAAACATAGAAAAGGTGATGTGTTGCACTGCTACAGTACTATGGTACAATGTCACTAAGTGATAGAAATTTCTCAGCTCCATTATAATCATATGGGAGCACGATCCTATATGTGGTCCATCACTGATCATAACCTCATTGTGGGGCACTAGACTGTATCTTCTTTCTTCCTTACTTTTTTTTTGTCTCTTTATACTTTCTTTGATCATCTCTCCATATAATTTTTACATAATACTCATTTTCTATCAATGAAGAAGTAATTAGAATTTTCTCCTAGTATATTTAATTCTTTTTTTTCCCTAATTGCTACTTTAGGAAAGTTACTGTCAGGCTCACAGCTCACTGTTGGTAAGGGCATGGGAATTTTTAGGATTGTTGTTAAACGTGAGGAAACTTCTTTCAAAGCCCTCTTTAAAAAAAAAAATTACAGCACACACACACATACATATGTACACATACACACACATATATACATGCACACACATATATACACATGCACAAACATATATACATACATACACATATATATGTTACATATATTTTTGTGTGTGCAAATATATACATACACACACATATGTATATGGTGTTAAGTTTAAGGAAAACTTCCTTCAGACCAGCTTTTGATTTAGAACATTCTGAACCTTGTTCCTTTTCTACTACTTATAGTCTTCCAGTGCCAGGGCACCATAGCCCATGATCATTTTGCAGGGTGATCTCTGAGCATACACCTTGGGTGGGTCTGGCTGCATGGAGAGTAGGTACAGAGGGTGGTGAAGCACACCTGGCCATCCTTCATTAGGTCGACGAGCAGAAACCAAACACAGGTGTATATGGTAGTAAGATTTAGCAAATAAAAATACAGGATGCCCAGTTAAATTTGCATTTCAGATGAACAACAAACAATATTTTCTGGATACACTTACACTTAAAAATTATCCATTGTTCATCCAAAATTCAAATTGAACTGATGTCCTGAATTTTATCTGTCAACCATGCAGAAGCATCTGTGAAACACAAAAGTATTTAATATAAACCACTAAACTGAATTTAATGTATCACCAACTAAACCTCCTCAGAATAAAATCCCCAAATGGGATCTGGATACTCTAACCCCGCTGGACCAGATAAGGGCCATGCAGAGTAAATCAAAGAGGAAATAGGCAGGAGTTTCAGTCAATTACAGTTAAAATATTTCACTTTTGCAAATTTATGACCATGTATGCAAAAATAGGGACGACACAAACACATTGCCAGGGCCACTACCAGTACCCGGGATCCATGCAAGTGAAGAACCCTAAAGCTTAGCCTGATCAGCCTTCAAGTTAGTCTGCCTACTTCACTGGATCTATAAAAGACCACAGCATATGGGCCTATGTCAAAGTACTGACCATGCACCAAAACTTCCTCAAAAGTTCTATCAGTACAACTTCTGAATTCTAAATTATTTCCTCTCTGATCATTCGTGTAATGAGACTGTAGTACACTAGCTCATGCTTATTTGATTGTAATTAAAAACTTGGTGATTTTTTGATTCCCAACTTGGTATCCACATGTATATCTATGTATATACTGTATTTTTTTCACAACTAGATTTTAAATTCCTCCAGTGCGTTGCGAAGGCTTTGCCCCCTCCTGATATACTTCTTGGAGTTATCCAAATAGGACCTAAGTGGCAGCAAGGGAGCAAAAAGATTTAGTAAAATAATGTATTGGTGTTCTTTTTGAATAATTAGACAGTAGTATAATTTACAGATGTAATATGACTTTTTGTTTAGGAAACTTCCTGAGTGTCTCTTTAGATGTTTAAAATAAGCCCATCTCCATATGATGTTAGGGAAGAAGGCAATACAAACAGAAGGACAAATAATTGTGTGTAATCGTAGGAAAAGAATGTTTCTACAAGCAACCCAGGACAGAGTATAAGAGAGGAGGAAGCAGAAGATGTCTCAAAGATCTGAATGAGAAGGGAGAGCCCAAGTTTCACAGGAAGAGGCCAGAGTTCTGCAGAAAAATATGGTCAGTTATATGTTTTCCAAGGTGTGGAATAGTAGATCTTCTTCACTTCTTAGTATGGCAGTGCCTAATACTGAATTTTAAGGATTTGTTTCACACTAGTAAGTTCTGATAATTCTTTTCTAATTCAGCAGTCTTCAGTCAACATCTATTGCACACAACACATTTGATCTAGTAGGTACTTTGGAAGAATTAGAGGATGGGCAGTCTACTATGTGGCAAGATGGAGCAGTCAAATAGCAAGATCTGGATTTAGTTGCAATGTAGCTACCTTCCCTAAAGCAGGCTAATTTTGATCAGTAATTTGGTCCAAAGGCCCATAGAAATCCATGGGAAAATTGATTGAGGCTGTATAATATATGAAATGCTGATCTGGAGCCATAGGTTTTGAATATCTTTATATATATATATATATAAGGAACTGAAAGTGGAAACAACATGCAGATACTATCAAAGTGGACAACAGTTAGCAGTCTACGCCTGCTGACTTAGCATCTGTCCGTCCTTCCTCTCACCTGCTTTACCTTCTAGCACACTGGTTTATTTTTGTATTTTATCTCTTACCCATCCATTACTTGGGCAAGGCCGGAAGACAAAGGTCTTTCCTAGCTCATAACACTTCGAGCCATGTCTACCACACACTGCATTTTATTCCCAACACTGTTCAGAAACTCTTGTTTCCTTGCTGCCCTTTATTTATAGACCATCTAGCTACATTCCCAACACAGGTAAAATGTCAGGCAATGTAAACCATATTTCCCTGCAGCCCTTTGGCCATAACATTATAAAGAAAGCACCTTTAATTTATCATGTCCTCCTTGAGTGCCCACAGCTGTTTCACTTAGGAGAGCCCAGCATCCTTCTGTGGCAAGATTGGAGCAATCTGACAAAACTAAACCAACGGGTTGCATGGGGTGACCTCTAAGATCCCTTCCAGCCTAGAATTCTGTGCTGCTAGGACTCCATCCTCCACAGATAAATGTTCAGCTGAGTGCAGAGAAAAGAGCCATGCTTTACTATTATCTGATATTAAGGGCAAGACCACTTGGCAGTTTGCTTAATTCCTGGCTAAATATTTGTCAACCTAAGCTGTAATATATGCTAGCTTATAGTTATCTAAAACTAAAATTAAATGTCTAGAAAAGTCTATTGTGGTATTTAGTCTCTATCCATATACTTTCTTGAGGAGTTTTAACTGAAGAGGTAAGGGCTAGGGTAAAGGCGATATGTGCAGGGGGTTCTTAAAAGCATTATTTGACACCTCGTGAAAAAGAACTTGAAAAAAATAAATATATTCCTAGGGATATTTTTATATTTATTGCACTTAATTTAACAAATTATTGCGGGAAACACATAGACAGCATTTTCCCAGTAAAATTATTATACTTAAATGAACTTTTGACAATGTATTAATTACAAGGACATGACCACATTTATTCTGCTGATCCAGTAATTACACACATTAAAGAAATATTTATCCACAAACCATGCAGTGTACTTCAAAACAGCATTTATTGCCAAATTACATTTCCTGGATATCTGTGTCTGATTTCCAGTTACTAGTAATTTTTTAATTTTAAGAGAAAGGGAGAAGTCATGAGAAATTTGAAAAATCTTGTATAAACAAATGCTTATTGATTTAAAAAACTGAAATGCAGATCTTTTTAATCATAGACCACTTCTACTTGGAAAAATAGTTCTGAGGCAACTAACATCATGTGTTTCAGATGGAAAAGGCATAACAGTAATCACAATATTTCAAGCTCTTTCCTTCTTTCCTATCTCTAGTTATGAATAAAAACACAGCCTAAATTTTAAACTAAAATGTGACTTCATACTAGATAATGATCGGAGAAAATTTTATATAATTTGCAGTTGTCTGGAAGATTCAAATATACAGTTTATTCCAGAAAGTTTGAAAACTTTTATGAAATCTTAGCAATTGTTTACAAAACAATTGGACTAGTTCTACACCTGTAGCAAACCATAGATACAAACATGCTCATCTTCACTTTGAATGTTATAAAGCACAGTGGGAGAAGGAAGGAAAAGAAGCCTTTTTAAATTAAGGTTCTAAAGTTAGAGGCATAATGAATTGTGAAGAACTGGTGGTTGAACTCAACCACAGGGACTGTTTCTTTCTCAGTAGCATACTTTATTAAGCTTACCAAAGAATGAAAACATTTCTATTATGATATTTGAAGATCCGATACTACATTCACTTCCTTATGTCTTTGGAAAAGTTCCTATTAACTGAACATTTCAAACATGACACTTAAGTGATGCCCTAACCCCTTGGATAATTGGATGAAATAGCAAGATCTACATTGATTTTAAATTTTATATGAAAGGAAAACCTAGAATCTTTTCTTGTTCCTTCTTCAGGTGAAAAAGGAGGAAATATTATCAAATACTTAGTACCTTACGTGAAAATAATAATTAAAAGCCTAGAAAGAACAATAAAAAACTATGTTTTATTGAATGCCTTCTTTGAGCTAGCATTTTTTATATATTAGGTCATATAGTCCTCACAACTTTCTAAAAATGGGGTTAATTGCAAAATACACATCTAGATAAGAAGGTTGAAACTAGTATAATGTAAGTCATGAGTTGATCAAGTCCAAAGGTATCCTCTAAATAGTAGAAAAGCTCCAACATACTGGTTTTTGACCACATTCAAAGTTTTCAGAAATTAAAACATATCATCAAGTTGATGCCACAATGTGGCAGTGTATCTACTCCTCCTACATTACTGTGCCAATTCCCAAAAGCAAATGGTACATCTTAATACTGATGAAGTAGAGGAGAGCGCTTCCTCAAATACCTAGAAGAGACAGGCATGAAAATTGTTAGATGATAAAGGTCATCACCAGTGATCACGCACCTTTGCATAGTGCCTCAGACACAATCAAATGCACTCAAGTCTATAATATCACCTTATTCGTTTTCAGTGGGACTACCTCAGAACTTGGCAGAACACAGATCAATGAGATGGTTACAAGGCCTAAACACAGAGCAGGAAACCTAACTTTTGATTGTGTGTCTGCTGTAGGAACACAGATAAATTTGGGCTGAATTAAATCTATAATAATTTTTAGCTCTAAATTCAACAAAGATATTTCTTAAATTATAAAACTGCTTAAATAGACATATGCATGTCTTTTGAAAACGTACTTGTAGATATAAAAGTACTACATGCTTTAAGCTGCATAAACAATTCCTACTATAAAATTTAAAATATTGCTCTTATTAAAACACAGAAGTAGGTTATTATAAAAGTATGTTTTAAACATATTTTTCGGCATAAAGTAGGGAATATTGTTCTTGCCTTGGGGAGAACAAAGTAGGATAACAAAAGAAAAAAGTAATAGGACTTTCATAACCCAAACTATATTTATTAAGATTAGAACATTCTGCTCCCCACCAAATCTAATTAGAATACCCTTATTGTAATTCTGCCTGAGTTACTACATAACCTGTTCCTATTGTTGTCAGTGATTGAGAAATAATACAAATTAAAGTGCATTAGATCAAATAGATAAATATAGGTATGACTAAAAAGGCAAATGAAAGATTGATATGAATTATCCTCATTTATTTTTTAAATTCTTCATTTTGATAGCCTACCTTTCTGAAAAATTACATATAGAGAAATAAAGAAAAAACAAGAGCTTAAAATGTATTTTAAACTTTTCGTGCAACTAATTATGTATTTGTTGTTTCTGAGTCACAACTACTGATATTTTTGGCTTCCAGAGCATTCTATGAAAAATGTAGTGATAAATGTTTTGCTTTGACTTCATACACCAAAGCCTTCACTATCTGGCCAAAAATCTATTTTCGTGGGTTTTGTGGTTATGGCAATTAGGCTTCCACATTTGGCTATGTCCCAAGAGTCAGAGAATCTGGCCATTAGAAAATAAGACTCCCAGCATAGAATCCTACTTCTGTGCAATTAGATTAAAAAGATACGCTTTCCTCTTAAAAAAAAAAAAAAAAAAAAAAAAAAAGTGTTAACTCATGAAACTCTCAATCAAGGAGTCCTCCTTTCTAGCGTTTATTTCTCAACATCCATCACAACCCACAACCAAGGTGAGTGTAGACTAAGAACAACAGGACTTCAATAAGTATTTGATCACTGATTACATGCTACATGAACAGACACAGAAAACAAAATACATTAATATATGTTTAAAATATGACAAACTTCAACACTCATTCTTGTTAAAAAAAAAAAAACTATGAAATACTAGGTTAATTTGTTTTTGTCTGAAATCCACAGTCAACACCATATTTATTGGTGAAACTCCAAAGCAAAATTAAATGGGTTTATTGTATGAGTACCATTTCTAAACATTGCTTTAGGAATTCTGGTCACAGGAAAAAATCATGCGATGTAAATAAGAAGTAAAAATGTTGGAAAGAATGATGAAAATGTGTGTTTTCTTTCAAAAATTTTTCTCCACATCAACAATAACTATTGAAGTGGTAATAGCAGGAAAAAAAATGCGACCACCATAGAAATTCTTTTCAAATAAATAAAATTATTATAAGAATAACTCTAAAAATGTTTGAAAAAGGCCAATGTATTTTTTTAAAATTTCTGTAAAATACTAGGTATATTTTAGTAGGTACCATAGAACATAGAATCCAGATTTTCCTAAACCTTAAAAAATTAAATGTGTAAAAAAAAAAATCACAATTCTTCTTGAGATTTATAAGTTCAATATCAAAAAAGTAAAATCTTAATGGGCCTATTTTGTAGATATTGACAAAACAATTCTAAAATACATAAGGAAGCAAGTAAAATGTGTGTGTGCATGTTGGGCATTTGGTCCAGTGTAAAGAGGTATGTACCCTATACAGCTAAGGTAATTATAACAGTGAAGTAACAAATCAAAAATCAAAAGACAGATTGTTTGCCTTTAAGTCCTAAAGAATGCTAAAGAGACAAAGTTAGCTTTTCACATTTGAAATATTGGAAACTCTAACAAAAATACCGAGAATTAAGTATTAACTGATAACTACTTTTATCCAATTCTTTACTTTATTAAATAAACAGAATTCTCTAACAACGGTTTCATAAAAGAACAAAATAATAATAATAATGAGACGGAAGAGTTCCCTTGACCCCTTTGTGGGACTCATGAAGGGGTGGCTCGCTTATTCAGCCAGCAGCTCTCAAACCCCTTGCAGGAGGGGAAGCATGTAGGTGAGCGGGTGCAGAGGCCGGAACAAGTGCTTCTGGGCGCGGGCAGGATTAGAGCTCTGTGCGGCTCTGTGGCAGCATCTAGGAGTTGCCTGAGACCCTTGGAGCCCCAGAGGGCATGCGTTACAATCAGTGCTTTTTTTTAGCATTTGCCATCTGTGGACAGTTAGGTGTTAACCAGCTCAATGGAGTGTTAGGATGACAGCAGTGGGTGAAGGTGGAGGACTTTACTGAGCAGTAGAAGTGGCTCTCAGTAGGAAGTGGGGCAGGAAAGGGAGTGACATGGTAGGAAAATCTTCTCCTGGAGTCTAGCTGCCCGACTGAACTCTCTGACCACAGTCCCCAATGTCTAGCTGCTGCTTCTCCTCTTGATGTTCAGACTTTTTTCTCTTCTATGTGTGTGACTACTGAGTCTGGGTTTTGGGGTTCTTATGGGCACAGTATAGGGGCGGGGTGGGCCAAAAGGTAAGATTTGGGTGAGAAAACAGGGATTGAACTCACTTTGGGCCATGGGTCCAGGCTTGAGGGTGGAGCCCTCACCAGGCACCTCGCCCCCTTCTACCCGGTATTTCCCTGGCTTTCTATGTCAATAATAATGGCATAGACTAGAAGAAAAGAAATACTGGAATATTGAGAGTTGTTATGCCACTCTTAGATTACAGATAAGATTATCTTTACTTTCTTCTTTATATAACTGTTGCATTTTACAAATATTTTTCAACAATAATGTGCATTATATATAATTTTTATTTTTTAGAAAAAGCTATCTTGAAAATATCCTTTCCAAATTTACCTTACCCAACCAAGTCTGCCACATTCTGGCATTTACTATGGGTCAAATATTATTCTAAGTAATTTAACAAAATTAACTCGTTTTATATAATAATGCCAACTACAGTTTGGAAAACCTAGGTAGCATTTCCTCTAAGCTAGGTGGTAAAACAAGAATATGATCCTAAGCAATTTTTCTCTAGAGGTCAAACTTGAGCAAGATCTAACCAATGACATTAGCTTGAAGGTTGCATCAGGTATTCTGACTCAGTTTATGGCATTTGCACACATAATAAAGTTAACAGAGATAATTTCATTGCTTTACTTTCAGTGCATTGCGAATACTTCTGTTCATGTACATCTAGTTAAGTAGACGTACTGAGTCTATTTTTTTTAACTAAATTACCTAAATACTCAAATAATTTCCAAGTAGGATAGAATATGGAAACATTGATCTCTAAGCATATTTAAGTATGTATGCTTTTTTGCTTTGTATTTTACATGCTATAAAGAGGCTATAGTTTTTGGTCATGATAATAAAACTGCTCATATTTGACACATTAAGAAGGTGACAGCCAGAGGTGCACAGCCGCAGAAAGGCATGATATGTGTACCATGAGTTCTGCTAGGCTGCTCACATGCTATAGTTACTAGGCCATTCTTGAGTGTCCAAGCCCTAATTACTCTGTGAAATCGAAGTTAGTGCTGGGTGCGGTGGCTCACACCTATAATCCCAGCAATTTGGGAGGTCGAGGCAGGCAAATCACCTGAGGTTGGGAGATCGAGGCCAGTCTGACCAACATGGAGAAACCCCATCTCTATTAAAAATACAAAATTAGCTGGGCGTGGTGGCACATGCCTGTAATCTCACCTACTCGGGAGGCTGAGGCAGGAGAATCGCTTGAACCCAGGAGGCAGAGGTTGCAGTGAGCCAAGAGTATGCCATTGCATGCCAGCCTGGGCAGCAAGAGTGAAACTCCATCTCAAAAACAAAACAAAACAAGCCAAAAAAAAAAAAAAGCCAAAAAAAAAAAAGAAATTGAAGTTAGTTCCTTTGACTAAAAATAATTGTAAGTGGTTGAAGTATCCTAACAGCAGTAGTGACTAAGAAATCGGTGTGTGCTGGGTTTTCGTTTGTTTATTTGTTTTTCCAAGTAAAAAGAGTAGCCTTGTCCTAAAGACACGGTTGTCATTTTCTTTGGTCTCTGGACCAAAATTCTTAAAACTTTTTAAGGATCCTAAAGAGTATTTACAGCTATGGCTGGTTAAATCTGGTGGTTTCCTGGGCTTCATTTCTTTGTGTTGGGAGAATAAGTTATACAAGCTTTTAAAAGTCCAATCTGAGAGCCATTTTGAAAACTTCCAGAGAGAATTTATGGCTGTAGTAATTTCAGTATCTTAAGTTTATTACCCCATGGGTTAATCTTTGAGATTTTTATGATCGTGAAGGGGGAGCTGGTCAGTTCAAATTGTGAAAGACTTTGAAATAGGCACAAAAGATCACTGGATGTCATGATGAATGCACCACTCTAGACCATCTGACCTTCCATTGTGTCTGAATCATTTTACAATTTAGTGAATTGTAGAAAACAAATAACAATACAAATGATTCTTGTACATGAAAATGCAAACAGATTTTGTCTAGTGGAATGCAATTGATTGTTGCCCTGTAGATACCTGATCAATACCCTGTGCATATTGATCAGTTTCAAATCTATTTGTAAATTTATTTCAGCATTCCTCATTGGTACTTATTCTTCCTCTCTCTCCACATGTAATACACACATGTATATATGCATATAATGCATTCTTTGAATCCTTTGTATTGTGTTTGTATGTATATATCTTTGTATGTATATAATGTCTTCTTTGAAATTTATTTTTAATCAGTTATAATATCGTACTAATTATCTCATTGATCAGTTAAAATCTTGGATATGTAGTGATTAAAAAATAAACTACTTCAGAGATCATTTGCTCAGACAACAGTAGGAGGCAGGAAGGAATGAGATGCATTCCAGAAGAAGAAACAACATGTGTAAAACCCCCATAGTAGAGACAGCAAGACCTGCTGAAGAAACTGACAGAAGGGCAGGTATATGGGACAGATAGTATGAGATAAGACTAGGGAGGGTAGACAGGATTCTAGCTTGCTGGAAATTTCAGGCCATATTGAAAAGTTTCATTTCTATTTTTATCTCAAAAGAAATGGAATTCCATTAAAGTGCTTTAAGGTGGGTAAAGGGAAATGGATTTTAGACACTTAGATGTGATTTCAAAAAGATAGTCTTATGCATTATGAAGAATGAATTGGAGAAGAGATTGTAGAAGCAGACTGCTGTAGTTCAAGTGAGATATTATAGAAGCTTAAAAAAAGTGTTGGCCTTGGAGTGGCAGAGAAATGGATCAATTTGAGAGATATTTTCTAAAGCAAAGACTTATCTATTCATCAATCCACTGATGAATAAGAAATATTCTATCATTTCAAATATAAAATTAACATAAAATTTTCTTTTGGATGTGCATTTGAGTCACTGTTAGTTTGCTTGATAGAGTAGTGACAAGAAGGAAAGAGAGATGGAAGCATTTGACAAATCACTAACGACAGGCAGCATTTGTGGCGGATGAGTTTTTGAACAAGGATTGAGGCAGAGTTGCAGGTTGCTGACAATTGACCAGAATAAAAAAAAAAAAAAAAAAAAAAAACATTTACCAGAATGTAGGAAGGATGTGATTGCTTTATTATTTTCTAATAATTATGTGTGTATAAATGTGTGTGTGTGTGTGTGTCTGAGTGTCTGAGAGGATATAGTGTTGACATTAGTAGAACCTCTAGTCAGTCACAGAGATATAAAACAGGCTCCAGTTTCATGTAATTGAAGAAGATGAAACTGGGAAAGTTGTGTTTCTGTCATAAGCACAGCTTTACCTGTCTCAAAGGAACTTGACAAAGGACTGCAGCTGCCAGCTTCCTTCATCTCCACCACTATCACTTTGAATCATCATTGAAAATAAATATTTAAGAAGTCACAAATGTATCTTTTTAGAAAGAGAAATCTTGAAAATTTTATCCCATATGCAGAAGATACTTTCATTCTAGTTTCTAATACCTCCATGCAAGAGGCTTCTTTGGCATTTCTAGAGTGTTCCCTACACATGTCAAGAGAAACAAAACAAAATGAAACCAAAGCACACAGTTTGGGTTTAGAGGATTGAGTTTATTGCATTAGGGGAATGGCAATGAACATAAGAAATACTTTATTTAAACTGGCATGCTTCTTGTTTGGAGTATTTTAAGAACCCTGTGTCTACAGAGTTAAGAAAACAAAAACGCACTTAGATGTCTGAGATCCCAAGCCTTTAAAAATGGTCTTTTAAAGAATTCTGTGATAACCTTTTATAAAACAGCATGTTAGCACCACCATGGACTGCTTATTATTCACCAAAGGAAAAAGGTATCTCTGTAATTGTGAAATCAGGCAGATACCATCTTAATTAAATGGTCATTCAACCTCCCCAATAACGGGACCAACTGACATTGATTCCTTTCATTGATGGACTGAGAACACATCATCTAAGTAGTAGTTCAGCCAAAAATGTTTAACTAGACTCTAAACATGAGGAAACAATCTAATGAATCTAAATTGAGAGATCTTGGAGCCTTAAAATGGCAGTTTATTAATTTTAAAATACTGGAGAACCAATACACACAACATGTGACCCTTGGTTGCATCCTGATAAAAAGCAAAATGAAAACACAAAGAAACAACAAAACAAGTTACAGAGGACATTATTACAATAATGGGGGGAAACTGAGAGTGGAATGCACATGAGGTAGCAGAATTGGATCAATGTTAAATTTCCTGAATATTTTAGTGTATGTGGTTACATAGACGAACATTCTTGTTCTTAGGCAATCCATGCTCAGGTATTTTAGGATGAAACAAGAGATTGAAGGGGAGGTTGATATGGCAACATGGTAATAATTAAATAAATTCACTGAAGAGTTTACATATGTCTGTTGTACTATTCTTTCAACTTCCCTAAGGGTATCATTTTTCTTGAATAATGACTTGGGAAAATAAAATTATTAAAAATTAAAAATCCATTGTGTGTTTAGTGCATGGTTGTTTTCAAATGAAAATCACTGCTATGCGATTTTATATAGTTTTAGGTGCCTTGTTTAGTCTCAAACAAACCTGAAAGTTACACGATCATTTCATTATAAATGAAGAAATAGAAACTCAAAGCAACAAGAGCTGTAAGTCAATTCCTCATTTCCTGACTCCAATGGCATCGGTGGGCATGCTTTTCAGAAGGAAGGCTATTGTTTGGCAACTACCCTCAAAAGCACTTCTTTGACCTCTTTCAAGACCCACATGAGAGAAATTATCATTCTAGAACTGGGCATCTGAAAACCAGAGAATGCCCTCAGAGAAAGAAAATTATTTATTTCCATGTCTTCATCTAATCCCTAGTCCATAATTTTTACTATTTTTAAGGCAGTATTCCTTAAAGCTCTTCTTACATAAACAATAAATATCTTTCTCTCAACATTTGCCTCAGTGCCTCCACAGAATCCTTACTAGCAATTTTCCTTGAAGTTCTCAACTTCATGTTTCCTAGTGAGTTTATCTACTAAAATATCAAACAACTCTTTTTCCAGTTTAAACTTCACTGTGGCCTATCTAATTGATTTTTCAAATGCAGCTAACAGCTACGTAACCTCTGGTGTACACCCTACAGTTATTATTGTGTTATCCATATAGGCCTTCCCCAGGGGGCTGCTCCAACCGCTGCTAACATTAGACCCCAACATTCTCTTTCCCAAGTATCTGCTACACAGAGCCACTGGCACTGCAGACATCAGCACTGTGCAGCTGCTGTCAGAAAGCCTTGTCCCTTTCTTCTTGCCATTTTGTAAATTTTGTTATAAACTTGGAGTATGTACAATCATCTTTTTTTTAAAAAAAAAAAAAAACTTCCAGCATGATACTGGTGTGCATATATGTGTTTCTGCTTTTGTTAGGACTTATTTTGAGATAAGTTTCTGAAATATAAGATAGAACACAAGTCATTTTCAAAATTTCTTTTTTTCTCCCTGTTTTTAGTGGCTGATTCAGCTTGAATATAACATAATTTTAGAATTCAAGGATATCTACATTTATCTGAAGCCCAGGTCAAATGCGCTCATTAAAAGTTAATTTGGATAAGCTGAGATGTGAGTGTGGAGACAGAGGATATCTTAAGGGAAAGAGAATAGGGCTGGCTCAAAAACAATGGCTCTGTCAGTGAAGAGTGATTCAGAGTGGAACAATAATGTGGGTCACACATATTTCTGCGGGCCCATCTCTTGTGAATTCAGGCCTGGTTCTTGAGGGAGAGGGTACAATAAATGAATGAAACCTTTTTCCCTATAATTTTCAGACACTGAGACACTTACTTAGTATCTCAGCATGGGCGGAAGCGACAGAGGCTAAAGCAAGGTTGGCAATGGCAAATGACTGAGACAGAAGTGATGGCAATAGTATCATTGCCTGCTGCAGCCATGCTTGTGATTGCAATGATCTCTTCCGGACTTGGGCTAGAAAAAATGTGTACCATTGGCACGATTCTGGCCTTAGGTAATAGCAACCGTCACTTGGCTTCTTTAGGCCTAAGTAGCAACCATTGTAGGGTTTGGTGAAATCTCTTTAGTTATTGGCAATTAGTTGGGCAATATCACAATGAGTCAGAAGAGGAAAAAAGACAAAAATATTACATTCCACATGAGGGCAGAAAAAGCTAATTCCTAGATCATGTACATACAAGGTCCCTGTGGAAAGTCAACCAATTAATTTAGAGGCAATTAGAACTTCCAGAGTTCCTATATACTGGATGGAGGGGAGAAAGGGAGAGAAACACATGGTTGGCTCCAACTCTCACCCTATTATTATTTCAAGTTGGAATATCCATAGGTACAAATGCTAAGCTTTTTCTTTTTAAAGAAAAATAAAAGCATATTTTTTATGACACCATGTTGTCATAGCCTTCAATTTCTCCTTGACTAATAATCAATAGAAATGGTACCCTCCTCTGAAGAAGTTATTAGAAATAGCACAAATTAGAAACCAGTATCAAACTTCTGATATCCAGGAGATTTGGGGATAAAATGTAAAAAAATATAGAACTCAACAAGAGAAATTCAATTCATTGTCAACTGATAAATTTGGCTTAAGAAACACCAATTGCAGTGTCGCCATGCTATTTATTAATGTATTGTAGTGAATAGACAATTGAGGTAGAGACATATGAAATATCTACATCTGAGAAAAGATCAGTTGTTATTGAAATAATAATGATGGATTAGCTCTGTTCTAAAAACAATAAAATCCAACTAGGCATTAACTCACACCAAGGGCCTCCTGGAGATGCAATAACTAGGTGCCTACCATCAACTTGCCAAAGATCACCAGAAACACCTGCTGATCAAACAAAGTTTAGTATATCTAAAGCAGTAGAAAAGAATGCTACCTTGACACAGAGGAAGTGTGTTTAAACAGTTGTAGTTCCTAGTCTGGATGAATTAAAGTAGGTCTTGAAGACAGGGTCTGTGTAGGATGGACCTAAGAGCTTTGGATTGTAGGCACTAAGAGATGGGTTTTGATGAGTAAACTGTTGATCTTGAAAAGCAAGCTGTTTAGTTGGTTCACATTACTATCTCCTGGACAAGTATTACTTGAAACAAGCAGCATTTTTTTTTCTATGATCCCAATAAGATAGAAACAAAAAAGTGACAGAAAAATACATTTGATTTTAGGATTATTCAAATTGAGGATAGAGACATATTTTGGTTTTAGTTTACATTGAAAACCCATGTTTGTAGTTTAAGACTCTGGGAAGGTATATATACCTTCAATTCTTTCTTAAGGGATATACATTCATTGACTTTCAATCTTCCCAATCTGGAGATGTAAACTAATTTTTAATTTAAACAAAATATTTTGTCCATTGGAAGACATAGTATTTTTGTATTTCTAAGTTTTACTATCAAAATTTCCTTCTTTCTATCATTCCTATATTACGTTGGTGCACAAGTAATGAATGGCAAAAACTGCAATTACTTTTGCACCAACCTTATATAAAAAGAAGTGTAGGTCGGGGGCGCTGGCTCACACCTGTATTCCCAGCACTTTGAGAGGCTGAGGTGGGTGGGTCACCTGAGGTTGGGAGTTCGTGACCAGCCTGACCAACATGGAGAAACCACGACTCTACTAAAAATACAAAATTAGCCAGGCATGGTGACACATGCCTGTAATCCCAGCTACTCAGGAGGCTGAGGCAGGAGAATTGCTTGAACCCAGGAGGCAGAGGTTGCGGTGAGCCCAGATCGCGCGCCATTGCACTCCAGCCTAGGCAACAAGAGTGAAACTCCGTCTCAAAAAAACAACAACAAAAAAAGGTGTGTATACAGGTGTGTGTCTTCAGTGTTTATATTTGTATTACATATGTAGTGGATATAAAATAATATGCATATATGTGTTTGTTAACTTGCAAATATAGCTTATGCTTTCAAATATTGGGCATATATAAATAGGGAGGCATTATTTTTTTAAAAATAGATATGTTATTGGAATTTGATTGTTTTTCTTACAATATGTCATAAAGTTTTCACATATATGTGCCTCTATGTGTCTATAATGCCTAAGATAGTGGGAAATAATTCTTACTTCATAATTATGTTATTAGGATTAAAAGAGTTAGCATATATAAATTACTTGGAGTAAGACCAGACACATAATACATATCATATATGTGTTTAGTAAACATATTTATAGTTTTGTCATTATTATTGTTTTGTATTTTCTATAGCACCTAGAGTCAAAATTTTAGACTACAAAATATTCTGTGACTATTTCAACTGGAATATTATATACATTTTTTAGACTAGTAAGATTAGTGAGAATTAACATACAAAACTACTGAATTTTCTTATCTAGGAACATAATGTATTTTCTTCATTTATTCTGGTCTTCTTTTACATTTTAAAAGATATTTTGTAGTTATTTTGATACATAATTTGCATATTTTATATATTTAGCTATTGGGGTTTGTTATTTCTTTGTATATGGACTCAAGTTTTTCTTAAACATTTTCTATGTGTACATTCTTGATATATAAGAAAGCTATCAAGTTTTATATTATCTTGTATCAGGTATCTTCTTGGACTTCCTTATTTCTTCTAGTTGTTTTTCTGTTAATTATCTCAGATTATCTAGGAAAACCATCATATCACTTAGAAATATGATGGTGCCATTTTTCTTTGTCTTTTTCTTGTCCTAATTTTTCTTCTTAATATTGTCATAAATTGAACTTCCAATCCAGTGCTCAAGAGAAGTAACAAAGGACTGAGTAACATTTATTCACGGTCTTTTCTTCATTTCTCTTCCTCCCCAAATTTAAGAATCTCATTTGTCTTCCTCCATTTACTATCACTTATATTTAATTCAAAAGCATTTTACTTTTTAAAAAAATTACTTTATCATTGTACATCAAAAAAAAAAAATAGCCATAGCTATGTATTTACTCTTTTGTTTTTTTCTTAATTTTTCTTTTTTTCTTTGTATCTTCTTTTTTGAATTAAAAAAAAATTGCTGGATTATCACCTTTAGAATGTATTTCTGGTACAGCATGCATAGGGAAGTTTTCTAAACCATTGCATTTCTGGAAATGTCTCTCTCTTGCCCTATCATTTAATGCTAGTTTGACTGTATATAAGATCCTATGTTTAAAATCTTTTTTCCCTCTGGACTTGGAAGATATTTCCATTGAGAAGGCTGATGCCATTCTGATCTTTGCTTATTTATTCAGATTTCATCTCATGCTTATTTCCCCATATAAAATCTGGGAAATCAATAGTCATTACTTGCAGCATTCTTTGAGGATATGAAAAATTATCCTTGCCCCTCCATGCTTTACTTTTCAACAGTAGGCATAACAAGAGAACCATATCAAAGTTCTTGTAAGTGTAAGGCAACTTAGAAGTGATGCTAATGCAGAAGTTGGCGTTCTGGAAATCAGCTGTAAGCAATAAAAAGTGCTGACTTATTTGAGTGAAACAATGGAAAGAATAGAGAGTCAAATGAGGAATCTCAAGACAATTCCACAGCTGGGGAGACAAGGGCTATTTCTTTGTGCCTGTTTTAATAGTTGATGATATTTTTTCTCCTCCATCCTATGACTATAGTAGCTATGTTTGCCTGATAAGGTAAAGAATCACCTGTAATTAGTGGCACATTATGTTTGTTTCTCCAGCAGCTCATTTTCTCCAAAGCACTCATTTTTTTTTTTTTGCATGGTTTTATCAACAGCTCTAGGAAGCAATATAGAAGCTTTCAATCTCAAACTTGATTATTTATGATACAAAAGTTTATTTTACTGAGACACTCTGAAGACTTTTCTCATGTGGGTGGTATAATGATTTATGTTTTTAAATATTTCCTTGAAATATCAGAGATATCTATTGATTTACAGAACTATGCACAGAATGCTACATTTGAATTTAAAGATGATCAAATATTTTGTATTTGTCCATTTTTATTTTTACAATTTTATTGTTTTTGTTATAATTATATTATACACTGATTATAAAAACAATGAAAAAAATAGATATAAAAAAGAAGAAAATAAAAATCACATATTATCTAGAAATAGGTACTACAGTATTTTGGTGTGCACATTTTCCATTCTTTCTCTAAGCCTAATTGTACTGAGACTTGAAGACGGAGATTTGTGTATCAGCAATGTTTCTCAAGACCGTGTTTGAAATGATGTTTTTCTTTGTGTTCTGTTTATTTCCCTAAATATAATTTTAGTTTTGATTTAATAAGTCTTCAGATATAGTAGTATATATAGGAAAAGGACTTTGAATCTCACCTATTCTGAATCCAATTTACAAGGAAACTATAGGGTATTTCTTTTCTAGACGCATCTCTGCTTGGATGTCCTGGACCTGGTTGTGATTGAGTTTCTTTACGACCTTTCTTCTAACAAGGTGGTCCAAAGAAAAATAGCTTGGAAATTACCTGAGGGCTTGTTAGAACTGCAGAATGTGGGTCCCACCACAAAGTAACGAAATCAGAATCTACCATTTAACAATACCCCAATGTGATTTTCATACACATGAAATTTGGAGGAACGGTTATTCAGCTACAGCTTCTGTAGGACTTTCCTGGCGGATGCTCTAGCTCTCCCCAAGCTCTTAAAACACTAGTCCCTCGTTTGCCCTTTCCAACCTAGTGATGGTAATGGTTTCCATCTTTCAGTCCTCCCTCAGTTTATGTTCTCTCTTGTGGATTCCTTCAACTGTACTCATACCTCCACAAATATCTCCTTCTGTAAAGTGTATTTAGAATCCCAGAGGTGTGTGCTTTTGGTTTCCTTCCAGAAACACAGCTGATCACCTCTTGATGTGTGTACCTGGGGATGCGCAGAGAGTTGGCAGGACACTGCCTTGATCTCATTCTTTTCTGAGGTCTTTCAATTCTGAATTCATAAAATTCCACTTCATCGATTCTGCCATACCTTACCTCTCAAATGCAATAAAATTTGTCTGAACTCTCTTATGGTTTAGTTGGTTTCTCTCCTGGTTTTTGTCAGATTCAAGTCAACATAGATTAAACCCTTTTCATCCAAATTCAGCTACAGTGTAAACATTTTCCTTCAGAGATAATTTTTTAGCAGATATGTCAAAACTTGTTGGGTATACTTTTTTGCTTTGATAAGATGTTTTACTTAGCCCTCATAATGAGCTCATATTATACTTTTAGGGTGAAAAAACTGAAAAAGAAGATTACATAACTTTTCCAAGATCACACAGTTGTAGATGGCAAGCCCTTTTGGTTCTAAAAGCCCTTCTCTTAACAGCAATGGTATCAGACCCACCTGCATATATTTTTGCTCATTACTTCCAGGTAAACCTTTGCTGAGAAAGTCATCTAATTTTTTAAGCAAAACATATACTAGACTCCTAATCATTTGGATAGTTTGAGCCACGATCAAATAGTCAGACCCTGTTCACCAATCTCATGTTTGCAGTCAGACAGTCATTCTACTAAAAGTTAGTTTCTCTCTTTAATGGACATTCACTCTGCTAAGGATGACAAAGTCAATTCTGTATAGCCGTATATGTGGCTGTAGGTAAAAATTAATGTACCCTCAGAAATTGAGTTCTAGGCCTGTTAGTAGGAAATGGGGAAATTCTGGAATCTCATGATAAAATCTTAACTAGTCTTTCCAACCATCTGCCTACTGTATCCTATTAGAGCACCACCTCCCTTCCAGTTGCTCCCATGGTCTTCACTTTTTCATTATCCTGAATGTCTTACACCTTCCAAGGTAGGACTAGGTCACAGGACTCAGTCATAGTATTTACTGGGGCCAAGAGGAGTACTGTTTTCCTAGGATCAGAGAACACAGTCGGTGTCATATTTCATGAGCCTGCTGTCATGCTAAACCATCTACTCCAAATGACAGGAGCTGTAATCAAGCACCATCAATGATTTCACCTAAGAAAACATCTTGATCAATACCATTTAAAATCAGGACACTGCACTTTTCACATTTTGAGATGAAACACCTGAATTTCTAGTGGGTGCTAGATAGTATGCTAAGTGCTTTCATATGGATTATCACATTTAAATCTAACCACGACTTGTGAGGTGGGTATTATTATTCTTTTCATTTTATAAATATGGGAATTGTCATTTTCTAATACATAAGTACTGAGCCCACCAGGTTGGCAAAGGATTTAAAAATCAGACAATGCAAATAATGAGGACAAATAGTAACTAGCGCATTTCTATCCAATGTAAATGCACGTCATACAGAGAACTATTTGACAATATTTAGGGTAGTTGTAGATGTACCTATCTTATTATCTGACAAGTATACATCTAGTTATACATCTCAAGGCAACTCTCCCACATCAAGAATATCTACTGACGACTCAGTTGTAACCATGGAAATAACCTAAATGTTCAACCCAAGGCAAATACAGTAAGTTATTCTTACCTGCAGAATATTAGAGAGAAGCTACAAAGTATGATTTAAAGTTATGGATATTGAAATGCATAAATATCAAAGTTGAGTGAAAAGGAAAATGCAAAGTGAATATACTTTATGATACCATTTATTTAGAATTTGACACCAGTAAAATCTTAACAAATATTTCTTATTTCTAACTGTATATGTAGTAAAGTATTAAAAATGTTGAATATGAAATGCTACGTACTTCTGAGGGGAAAGGAAGAAGAATGGATACCTAAGAGATACACTTAGGAATTTCACTTTGTTATTAGATCTGTGTAGTGGGTACTCATGTGTTCTGCTAAGTTAGTTTATATACTCTTCTCTAATTTTAATAAAGAAGGGAGAAAAGTAGGAAAAAATCCAAAAGCAAAAAGCAAAACAAAAACAATAGGATGCTAATAAAAAAATATGATGACACATACAAAAGAATGAATACAGGTGAAACGGGAAATCTGAGTAAAACCAGTAGGTTATACCAACACCAATATCCTGGTTGCCATGTATTAATGTGATTTTGTAAGATGTTACCACTGGAGGAAATTGGATAAAGGATATTCAGAAACTCTCTGTGTAATTTTGTAACTCTGTGAATTATCTCAATAACAGTTTTAAATTTAAAATAATAATAATAATAATAAACAAATTTAAAAATATAATGTTCCCACAAGTGTACCTAAGATATAATTGGCTTTTATCTTTAAATAAATTCGGCCGGGCACGGTGGCTCACTCCTGTAACCCCAGCACTTTGGGAGGCCAATGCGGGCAGATCACGAGGTCAGGACATCGAGACCATCCTGGCTAATACTGTGAAACCTTGTCTCTACTAAATACACAAAAAATTAGCCAGGCGAGGTGGCGGGCGCCTGTAGTCCCAGCTACTCGGGAGGCTGAGGCAGGAGAATGGCGTGAATAAGGGAGGCGGAGCTTGCAGTGAGTCGAGATCGTGCCACTGCACTCCGGCCTGGGCGACAGAGCAAGACTCTGTCTCAATAAATAAATTAATTAATTAATTAATTAATTAATTCATTCATTCATAGGGATCAAGAAAATCTACATTTGTCAGCCACAAAACATTGCTTTTGCTTTTCAAGTTAATTCTTTTCTGAAAAGCACCTTTGTCCCATAGAGATAGCGAAACGGACAAAGTTCCCTTACTCCCCTTGCAGAGCTGCGATGGGGAAGTGCTGTGCTTCTGTGGCTCTGCTGCTCACACCTCTAGGGGGCGCAAGCAGAGGGGGAGGCTGTGGGGGTCCAACCCCACAGCAGCATCTAGGGGTGAATGTTTACAGCTGACGCCCCAGTGGGCTGTGTTACATACAGTGTGCTCTTTCAGTTTACCCACACATTGGAGGCTTGTGTTAACCAGATCAATCAGACTCTTTGACTTACTGCAAGGACAGAGGGCTTTCCTGTATCCTGGGTTCCTGCCTTACTGTATCAGAACCAGAAAAATCGGATCACACGTGGGCATGGAGAATGAGTGCAAGGTTTTGAGTAGAAGCAACGCTCCGCAGACCTGTGGGCCAAGGCAGAAGACGGATGGAGTGGGAAGGTGGTTTTCCCTGGAGTCAGGCTGCTCAGCAGCTGAGCTCTCCTTGGTCCACCCTTGGCAGAACTCCATGTTGTACCTCCTGTCGATGGCCTGGTGGCATCCGCTGGTGTCTGTCCGTGTGTCCCTCTGTGGTGTGTCCCTCTGTGGTGTGTCCTCCCGAGGTATGTCCTCCCGCGGTGTGTCCTCCCGCGGAGTGTCCTTCTCAACATTCAGACGCTTGTGTGTTCTTCCGCTGATGTGTTCCTCTTGACATCTAGCTGCCTGTGTTTCTGCGTGCTAGAGTCCCTGGGTTTTTATAGGCACAGGATGGGGGCGTGGCGGGACAGGGTGTTCTTGGAAAATGCAACATTTGAGTCCTCACTTAGGTCCATAGGCACAGGGCCGGGGGTGGAGCGCTAGCTAGGGACCTGCCCTTCTCCTTCCAAGCACTGCCCTTCCTCCCCACCCCGTATCAATAGCATGTGTGCTAGGCTTGCTTACCAGAAAATAAAATGGTCAAATGCCTAAGAAAATCATCAAAAAGTTGTTTGCCTTCTGGAAATTACAGATATAAATGTGTGATCCTTAATGAATTATTAAATACATAGAAATAATATTCTGGCTCAAAATCTTGTATATATAAGTAAGCCATCTTTGTTGGTAATTATTAATACAATTTACAGTGATTCTACATCAAAGAATCTGAATACAAAAGTTGACAACCAAACCAGAGTATTTCAAGGTTGATCTGCTAACTCCTAATAATCTTTGGTGACTGAAAAATGCTGAATTCCAGTCAGAATTCAAAACTTTTTAATTGGAATCTCTTATGATGTGGCCCAAAGGTTTATACATTGACGTAAGTTCCATTAATATGTATTATTGCTGTACAAAGAAACTTGAGAACTGTTTATTTGAATACTTGAATTATCTTTGTTGGCTATCACAGTTTTTGAAATCAACCAACTGTAATCAACACTTTCTTTATAGCTTGCATTGTAAAATTGTAAAACCCATCCCCCTTTAATCTAGCAGGTTATTTTGTGTCTAACTGGGTATGGGTAAGTGCCAGTGCGTAGCCAAGTGAGATCACTAAAGCTGCTGTGATGTTTAGACCCTAGGTGTGAGCTTAAGGGCAATTCAAGGAACAACAGGATTTGTGAACATTTGTATTAGTACAAAATAACTTATTCATGTAAAAAAAAATGTGTTTTTGTCATGTGTGAGAGTAGGAACACTCATCAGTTTCTCCCGAGCAATGTCTAGCTCATTGTAATGTTTAAAAACATATATTTTTTTAATTAAATTAATGAGAACTTGTAAACACAATATTCCATAGACAGAGCTTGGAATATATTTTTTGAAATACCTTTTAAAAAGTCCTTGGAATAATTAGGCTTTCCTACTGGCAACCATGCTAATAATCTGAGGTAGATGTATAATTTCAGTGTCTTTCCACATCTCCCAACTATTTTAAGATCACCTAGTTTTAACCTGCATCTAGAGCCGTCTTGCTGGGCTAATGGAGAGTCATGTGGCACACGTCAGGGGGCAGTTAAATAGGACTGCTCCTGCTGCTTCCCTCACTGACCAATTACCTGACTGACTCCTGCAAGTCATAGCTCATGGAATCCTAGAACTGGGCTCACCAGGGCACCTGATCAAACATGATTTTTTCAGGCCCACAAGTCACAGTTCAGCTCTATCTCAGACCAAAGATCTGCCAAGCTCTTAAGATGATTTAGCCTGGAATATTTTAAATAGCTTCAGAAACAAAACTTTCTGTCGATCTGAATACTTCCTGTCACTTTTTAGAACACCTGGCACTCAAATATTTAAATTACAATTCCAGCTTTAATGTGAAGGAACTAACAATAAATCCTTTCTCTTCCCATAATACTTTGGGTCTGACTTTTCTTTAATTTTCTAAAAATGCAGATTTGGGAAATGAAATTAGCAATGCAAGGTGAACCTAGTGTGAATTTTACTGAAGATTATGCAAATACGGGAAATTATAATTCTATCAGGATGTCATTACATGTGTCTACTTAGACACACATTTTCTGCTATGTTTAAGTTAAACAAAACACTAAATGACTATGTAGTATGACATCTCATTAATATGTTTCCATTCACATCTGTGCCTTTAGTATAAAAAAAAGACTGCTTCAATGATAAGAGATTAGGTCCTTTAATTAGAAACAAATGACAAATCACCGTTAACCCCATGTGATGCTTTCTAAAACTTCCATCAAATATTCCTCTTAAAACATTATTAAACATAAGTTCCCCAGATCTACTTCCTAGAAAGTGCCATTTAACAAAACCCAGGCAGGATGTTAATACTGAGGCGGAATTACAGGTTGCCAAAGCATTTCCTGTGAGGGGATTGACAGGGGATCATTTTGTTATGGGGCCACCTCCAGTGTGTTGTGACAACCACTCATTACACCTCTAAGCAGAGCACTCAGCTGTAGGTTTCTACAAGATGCAAATAGCTCCAAATGGGTTCAATTTAGAGTGAGTGGATAATGTATCACTCATTTCTCTAAGGTAGAAGCTTTTAATTTCCCAAGAACTGGGAAGAGAGGAACATTTCAGTTTCTGGGGGGAAAAAAAAACATTTAGCTAACCAACTCTGCCTGAGAAATGGAGTCACAATAGCAATATCTGTTACATTGTAAATAAAAACACTTCACCTGCCTTGTTTCCCCTTGGCCCAAAACAAAACACCAAGTGGTCAAGTGAGTATCACCTCCCAATAAATGTAATTATCCACTTAAGAACTCAATGTCAAAAACTAGTAACCTCTAAGTGATGGTAGGTTTTTCTCTTATAAAAGGAACTGCTTACAAAGCTACTATAGTTAATTATAATAATACTCAAAAAGTGTTTAAAACACATTTTGATATGGAAAAAATATCATGGAAAGCATTCACAGTTGGACTTTAATATTTTAGTGTGCTAGCTTTTATACCCCTCTGTGATTTTACTCCCACTGTTCTATTACTGATTTTAGTAAGTGTTGCTCACAATGGAATACAGCAGCCTCTACTACCAGCTATTTAGAAGAGAGGTATGCTGATGTGGATTGCAAAAAGTCAATAAGCCCTTTTAAGATTCCTGTGTTTAACAAAGCCACAGGAGAAGCCAGCAAGCTACAAAACATGCCCATGTTACAAGATGGTTGTTTTTTGCTATGAGTACATTAATGAGCACAATGTTCTTTGCTATAAAACACCGGCATCACTCTGGCCATGATTACCGAAATACTCTCTGGATGTCAATGCCCTTTTGTTTTGAGTACTTTACTAAGAAATTAATCATACTCTAGGAATCCACTGAGATGGGTCTATAGCTGACCTGTGTAAAAATAATAATGAATCAGTCTGAAAGATATGAACTGAAAGTACAGAAAGAGGGTTTCTTTACGTCTGCTATATGATGTAGCATACTTACTAATGATCCTTACAGTTTGCTCTTCATTTTTATAAAATTAAGTTTTAAAGACTATTTTTCCATAAAAATCATATATGTTATATGATCTTTATAATATATATTTAATTTATATGTATCTGTTACAGAAATTATATGTATAAATATAAATATATATACCATTATGTCTCTCTGAATATATTCTAAATAGCAGATGTATATGTACCTACACACACACACACATATATATACATATATACACATATATATTTGTGTGTGTGTGTGCATATATATATATGCAAAAGTGATACTGGGAAGAGAAGGCAGTCACTCAAGTCTGTGTTATCAAGAGAGCTGTTTAATTTTGCTGAGGAGCTCTGGGGGTTGGTGCATATTTCACTGGCTGCCCAGTTACCTAGACATGAAGCAAGGGAAGCTCGCATTTACAGACCTGTTTCCAGCAGTTACTGGCCTGTTGTTGTTTCTAGGGTGTAATAGTTGTCCAACATTTAGATAATTTAGTTAAATAAATAATCAAGGGTCAAAAACTGTTGGCTTTCTACTATTGTCCCTTCTTTCTTTAGTAATAGAATGCGTAATTTTTAGTTAAGTCATGTGGCTTTCTGCATTAAGATAATATTTCCCAGCCATGCTTAACCAAGTTTATATATATATATAAGATATAGAAATAAGATATATAAATATATATATAAATATATATATAAGATATGTAAAAATAAGATATAATCAAAGTGTCTGTGCAGCTTTTGAGCAGTGATGTGAAAGAGAGGAGTTTCTCTTTCTTGAACTTGGCCTCCCTCCTACTGGCTGTTGGCATATTTGTATATTGACACGCACATACAATGTTGGAGGTGGGGCCTGATAGGAAGTGATTGGATCATAGGGACAGGTTCTCATGAATGGTTTAGCCCCATCCCTCTTGGTACTGCCCCTTTGAGAGTGAATGAGCTCTCTGAGATCTGGTTATCTAAAAGTGTGTAGCAGCTCCCCCCTTGCTCTCTTGCTCCCACTCTGTCTGTATGACATGTGTGCTTCCCTTTTGCCTTGTGCCATGATTTTAAGTTTCCTGTGGCCTCCTCTAAGTAGATGCCAGCATCATGCTTCCTATACAGCTTGCAGAACCATGAGCTAATTAAACATCCTTTTCTTTATAAATTACCTAGTCTCAGGTATGTCTTTGTAGTAATGCGAGAATGAATTAATACAATGCGTATAGAAACTCTTGCTTAGAGTTCTAGGAGAAATATTTCAGAATGTCCATAGCAGCATTTTTGAAACAGCAAAACATGGGGGTAAAATCCCACCAATAAAATAATGAATAACTGTTGATATATTCATACAGTGGAATACTGTCGAGTAGGGAAGTAAATGAAGAATAGTTATATACAGGAACATGTGTGAATCTCTAAATATAGTATTGAGCAAAAAGAAATAACAGAACACATATGATTCTATTTACTTAAAGTTCAAAATAAAAGACAAAATATAAATAGATTTCTACTTCTGTCCATGAATTATTATCTGCAATAGAAATTTCCATTCCATCATTAAAAAAAAAAATACAGTAAAAACAGTATAAAATAGATGGAACTGTTTACAGATATTTGACAACATGCTGCACAGAACTGTGATTCCTGCAAGAAAGAAAGCAAACAAGATGAGCGATACAGTTGCCCAGTTTTACTACCAGGATTCAGTTTCCAGGCCACATCCCAGGGAGAAGAAAATAAAGCAGAGCCTGGAGGTCACACTGAGGTGAGAAAACTTGTAGGAGTTCAGGAAAGCTGAGACAGTTGTAGAGAAGAATATTGAAAATGATGGTACCAAAGAGAAGCAAAACTCCCAAGATCTTCAGAAGGGTCCCACTGAGGGCCTTTGCCATTTACAGATGGAGCCATGCATAGACAAACTCCACAAGGAGAGGGTAGAAATAATGATTCCTAGCATCAATGAAAAGCTAGGAGTAGTTGAAGTTATCACTACCAGAGCAACCTTATAACATAAATAAATAATCAGTCCACGCCAAGTAGCTCATGTCTCTACTTCCAGCACATTGTGAGGCCAAGGTGGGAGAATCGCTGGAAGCCAGGAGTTCAGGACTGGCTTGGGCAATGCAATGATACCCCATCTCTACAAAAAATAAAAATTAAAAAAATTATCTGGTAATGGTGGCATGTGTTTGTAGTCCCAACTACTCAAGAGGTTGAGGCAGAAGGATCACTTGAGCCCAGGATTTGAGGTTACTGAGGTTACAGTGAGCTATGATTGCACCACTGCATTACAGCCTGGGTGACAGAGCAAGACCTTGTCTCTGAAATAATAATAATAAAAACTTTGGTTAGCATTCTCAGAAGGGATTTTTATTAGTGGCTAAACTAGCATCAGAATAAATGCTGCGTTGCTCTTTCTCTAACAACGTTTTTAAAAATAAGCCTCAAAAAAATCAAGTTGGTCTACCTAGCTACTTACCTGCATGCCAGAATAGCCTAACATTCTTTAAGAGAATATTACAAAATTCAGCATTCAGCAACATAACTTTCAGAATGCCTGGCATGCAAAAAATATCCCAGACACACAAATCAGTAGGAAAAAATAATTAATAGAAATAGCTATAGAGATTAGGGAAAGGATAGAATTAGAAGACAAAAACCTTAAAACAACACTCATAAGTTTAGAATAGAATAAAAAGGACCACATGGATGTAATGAAGACAGAGAACGAAGATACAAAACACTCAACTGGAACTTGTAGATATAAAAATAAATACACAACATGGAAAATATGTTCAATAGGATTAACAGGTGATTAGATACGGCAGAAGGAAAAAAAGTAAATTTCAAATTAACATAGGAATAGAAAGTATTCAAAATGAAGCAAAGAGAAAAGTAAATACTATAAAATAATAGAGTAAGGCCGGGCGCGGTGGCTCACGCCTGTAATCCCAGCACTTTGGGAGTCCGAGGCTGGCAGATCACGAGGTCAGGAGATGGAGACCATCTTGGCTAACACGGTGAAACCCCGTCTCCACTAAAAATACAAAAACTTAGCCGGGTGTGGTGGCGGGTGCCTGTAGTCCCAGCTACTCGGGAGGCTAAGGCAGGAGAATGGCATGAACCTGGGAGGCAGAGCTTGCAGTGAGCCGAGATCACGCCACTGCACTCCAGCCTGGGCGACAGAGCGAGACTCCGTCTCAAAAATAAATAAATAAATAAAATAAAATAAGAGTATCAGTAATCTGTGGGGCTGTATTAGTTTTCTATTGCCAGTATACAAATTACCAGAGATGTGAGTTAACCAACACAAATTTATTATTTTACAGTTCTGTAGTTAGAAGGTCTACATAGACTTCACTGGACTATAGTCAAGGTTCAGACAGGCTGCATTCCTTCTGAAGGTTCTAGGGTACAATTTTTGCCTTTTCCAGTTTCTAGAGGCTATCCCCTTTCCTTGGCACACGCCTTCTTTCTTCTATTTTTAAGCCAGCGACAGTGAGTTGATGTCATACCTTACAATTATATTTGTAAAGTCCCTTATACCATGTAAGATACCATAGTGAGTCACAGGTTCTGGGCACTAAGATGTGTTCCTGGGATGGGGAGGCATTATTCTGAGCACCACAGGGACAAAACTAAAGTTGTGTGTGTGTGTCTGTGTCTGTGTCTGTGTGAATATATAACTGGAGTCCCAGGAGGAGGAATGGGAGACAGCAAAAATATTTGAAGAAATTACAATCAAAATTACTGCACATTTGATAAAAATTATAAAACCACAGATCCAAGAATCTCATAAAAATTCTAGCAGAATAAGAAAAAATAAAATCATCTAAAGGCATATCAAAAACAAATTCCTAAATACCAATGATAAAGAGAAAAATCTTAAGACCATCCAAAGAAAAGAGACACATATGAAAACAAAACAAAACAATCAAACAGATAAACAGAAAAGCTTGTTGCCAGAAACCATGTTTGCTTAAAGATAAGGGAGTAACATCTTTTAATATTCTAGGGAGGGTGGAAGTTGACAACTGTCAGACTAGAATTCCATCTTCTTCGGAAACTGTCTTTCAAAAGTAACAACATAATGAAGTCTTTTTCAGAAAATATAAATTGAGAATTCATCACCAGATAATGGAACCACAAGAAATGTTAAAGGAAATTCTTCAGACAAAGAAAAATAATGCCAGATTAAAATTTGAATCTACAGAAATAAATGAAGTGGACCACTAATGATAAATAGGTTGGAAACACATTTGGTAACACACACACACACACACACACACACACACACACACATATATACATACACGACACACAAATCTTTTATATTTAACAGTTTAAATAAAAAATGCCAATGATGTATTTTGGGTTTTATAACATGTAGAAGAAAATTATATAACGAAAAAGCACAAAGAATAGGAGAGATGCAAGTAGATTGTCGAAAGTTCTTACATTTTATGTGAAGGAGTATGAAAATAGTTAAGATAAACTATAAGCAACAACTTTATCTTGTTAAACCTAAAGCAACCACTAAAATTATAAAAGGAAGTATAGTTAATAAAGGAATAGTGGAGTTAAAGTGTAAGGATACAAATAGATGATCCAAAAGAAAGAAGAAAGAGAGGGAAAAGGTAGAAAGAAAAATTATACAAATAGAAAGGATATAACACAATGGTAGATTTTAAAACAACCATATCAAGAATTGCACTAAGTGCAAATGACCTAGATATTCCAAATAAAAGACAGAAAGTTTTACATTGGATGAAAAAGTAAGACTAAACTATATAAAAGTTTATACAAAGACATGCTTTAAATATAAAGGCAATATTTATTAAAAGTAAAAGACTGGAAAAGATACACTACAAAACAAGAAACCAAAAGAAAGCTGAAAATGCTATAATAATACCAGAGAAGTGAGATTCAAGCAAAAATAAAAATTAACAAAAGTAAAGCAGGACTTACTAAAATGAAAATGAGGTCAAATCATCAAAAAATCATAAATGTCTCACAGGTGTATGCACCTAATATCAGAATAAAAAACATGAAACAAACTGAAATAACTAATAAAAGAAATACACTAACAATTACACTCTGAGATTTCAATTCTTTTTTCCCAGTGATTATAGAACATGTAGTCACAAATTAAGTAATGATAGAAAAAACTTGCATAAAATATTAGTCAATTTCACCTAATTGACAGTTTAGAACACTTGACCTATCAGTGGCAGAATACACAGCAGTATATCAAGTAAACATTAAATATTAACAAAGATAAACCATATTTTGAACTAAAAAGCAAGGCATAAAATGTCTTTTTTTTTTTTTTTAAGACAGAATTTCACTCTTGTAGCTGAGGCTGGAGAGCAGTGGCATGATCTCTGCTCACTGCAACCTCCGCCTCCCGGGTTCAAGCAATTCTCCTGTCTCAACCTCCCAAGTAGTTGGGACTACAGGCGTGGGTCACCATGCCTGCCTAACTTTTGTATTTTTAGTAGAGATGGGGTTTCACCATGTTGGACGGGTTGGTCTTGAACTCCTGACCTCAGGTGATCTGCCCACCTCAGCCTCCCAAAGTTCTGGGATTACAGGCGTGAGCCACGGCGCCCAGCCAAAATGCCTTTCTTAATCACACCAAAAGTAAACAAACAAAAAACTAAAATTAAAACAAAGCAAAAAAACCAAAAAGTTTAAATGGAAGAAAGATGATAATCCATAAAAATTAAGCAATTATCTAACATACTCCTAAACAATCCAAGAAACCATGTATAATATAATTAATTACAAGAGAAAAAAAACCTTAAATGAAAACACAACATCAAAATGTTGCAGAGAAAGCAAAAATTCACAAACGGGATCTAATTAAAATAAAGAGCTTCTGCACAGCAAAAGAAACTATCAACAGAGTAAACAGACAACCTACAGAATGGGAGAAAAAGTTTGTAATCTATGCATCTGACAAAGGTCTAATATCCAGTATCTATAAGAAACTTAAATTTACAAAAAGAAAACAACCCCATTAAAAAGTGAGTAAAGGGGCCAGGTGCGGTGGCTAGGCCTATAATCCAAGCACTTTGGGAGGATAAGGAGGGCAGATCACAAGGTCAGGAGTTGGAGATCAGTCTGGCCAATATGGTGAAACGTGTCTCTACAAAAAATACAAAAATTAGCCAGGCATGGTGTTGCACGTCTGTAGTCCCAGCTACTTGGAAGGTTGAGGTGGGAGAATCGCTGGAACCCAGGAGGCAGAGGTTGCAGTGAGCTGAGATCGTGCCATTGACTCCAGCCAGGGCAACAGAGCAAGACTCCGTCTCAAAAAAAAAAAAAAACCCAGGCACGGTGGCTCACACCTGAAATCCCAGCACTCTGGGAGGCACAGGCTGGTGGATCACCAGGTCAGGAGTTCAAGAGCAGCCTGGCCAAGTAGAAATGAAACCCCATCTCTACTAAAAATACAAAAATTAACTGGGTGAAGGGGTGGCCTGCTCCTCCCCACCTGTGGGCGTTTCTTGTTAGGTGGAACGAGAGACTTGAGAAAACAAACGAGACACAGAGACAAAGTATAGAGAAAGAAAAAGTAGGCCCAGGGGACCGGTGCTCAGCATACACAGGACCCACACCGGCACTGGTCTCTGAGTTCCCTCAGTATTTATTGATCATTATCTTTACCATCTTAGAAAAAGGGAAGTGGCAGGATAATAGGATCCTCCTAGGGAGAAGGTCAGCAGTAAGACATATGAATAAAGATCTCTGTGACATGAATAAGTTTAAGGAAAATTGCTGTGCCTTGATATGCATATGCAAATATCTCCATAAACCTTTTTAGTGCATAAAGAGCAGCATTGCCGCAAGCACATCCCACCTTCAGCCCTAAGGCGGTTTTCTCCTTTCTCAGTAAACAGAACATACAATTGGGTTTTATACCGAGATGTTCCATTGCCCAGGGACCGGCAAAAGACAGATGCTTTTCTCTATCTCAGCTGCCAAGAGGCCTCCTTTCCTCTTATACTAGTCCTCCTCAGCACAGACCCTTCACGGGTGTCAGGCTGGGGGACGATCAGGTCTTTCCCTCACCACGAGGCCATATTTCAGACTATCACATGGGGAGAAACCTTGGACAATACCTAGCTTTCCTAGGCAGAGGTCCCTGCGACCTTTGGCAGTGCATGTGTCCCTGGGTACTTGAGATTAAGAGAATGGTGATGACTTTTCACAAGCATACTGCCTTCAGGCACTTGTTTAACAAAGCACACCCTGCACAGCCCAAAATCTGTTAAAACTTGAGTCACCAGAGCACATGTCTCTTGCAAGGACAAGGTTGGGGGTAGGGTCACAGATTAACAGCATCTCAAATACAGAACAAAATGGAGTCTCTTATGTCTACTTCTTTCGATATAGACACAGTAACAGTCTGATCTCTCTTTTCCCCACACTGGGCGTGGTGGCATGTGCCTGTAGTCCCAGCTGCTAGGGAGGCTGAGGCAGGAGAATCGCTTGAACCTGGGAGGCAGAGGTTGCAGTGAGCTGAGACCATGCCACTGCACTCCAGCATGGGCAACAGAGAGAGACTCCATCAAAAAAAAAAAAAAAAAAAAGGCAAAGCATGAACAGAAACTTCTCAAAAGAAAATATCATGTAACCAACAGACCTATGAAGAAAAACTCTACCTCACTGATCATTAGAGAAATGCACATCAAAACTACAATGAGATACCATCTCACACCGGTCAAAAAGTCAAAAAGTAACAGGTAAAATAACAGATGCTAGAGACGTTGTGGAGAAAAATGAATGCTTTTACATTGTTGGTGGGAATATAAATTAATTCAACCATTGTAGAAGACAGTGTGGCAATTCCTCAAAGACCTGGAAACAGAAATATTATACCAGTTGACCCAGAAGTACCATTAATAGGTATAGGTCCAAAGGAACATAAATTGTTCTATTATAAAGACACCTGTGCACATATGTTCATTGCAGCCCTATTCACAATAGCAAAGCCATGGAATCAACCTAAATGCCCATCAGTGATAGACTGGATAAAGAAAATGTGGTACATATACACCATGGAATACTATGCAGCCATTAAAAGGAGAAGGGATCATGTCCTTTGCAGGGACATGGATGGAGCTAGAGGCCATTATCCTTAGCAAAGTAATGCAGGAACAGAAAACCAAATACCACATGTTCTCTAAGTACTTATAAGTGGGGGCTAAATGATGAGAACACATGGATACATGGCAGGAAACAACATATACTGAGGCCTTTTGGAGGGTTGTGGGTGGGGGGAGGGAGAGGATCTGGAAGAACGGCTGATGGATGCTGGGCTTAATACCTGGGTGATGGGATGATCTGTGCAGCATAACACTATGGCACACATTTACCTACGGAACAAACCTGCATATCCTGAACATGTACCCCTGAACTTAAAATAAACTTAAAAGTTGAAAAAAGAAATGTGGCAGAGGCAGTTAAAACAATGTGTATTAGTTTGCTAATGCTGCCATAACAACTACAACATACTGGATGGCTTAAATCACAGATACTTTCTTGCCGTTCTGGAGGCTAAAAGTCTGAGATTAAGGTTTTCAGTGGAGCTGATTTGTTCTAAGGTCTCTTGCCTTTGCTTGTAGAAGGCCATCTTCATTTTCACTTGATTTTCCCTCTGTGCATGTCTATGTCCTAATTTCCTCTTCTTATTAGTACACCAGTCACACGAGATTAGGGCTCATCTGTATTACCTCATTTTCCCTTAATTTCCAATTAAAAAACTCTACCTCCAAATACAGTCACATTCTGAAGTACTGGGGGTTAGGACTTTAACCTATGAATTTGGGGAGGAGGGATACACAATTCAGCACAAAACACAATGCTTTTATTTTAAAAGGAGAGCTGCCTAAAAGCAATGATGGAGGCTTCCACTGTAAGAAACTAGGAAAATATCAAACTAGAGCATATTAAAACCAAAGTAAGCAGAAGAAAGGGAATAATGAAGTACAGAAACCGACACAACTGAAAACAGAAAACAGGACAAAAAAATCAATGAAATGAAAGGCTGAATATGTTGGAGGTTCAGTGAAATTGATAAACCTCTAGCCAGACTGACAGAGGAGAAAAAGAGACAACAAACTATCAGGAATGAAAGAGGAGACATCACTACAACTTCAGCAAAAATTTTAAAATTATTAAGAAATAGTATTACAAAATTGTACATTCAATTTGATAATATATGAAATCCATTAATGAGATGAACTTCTTGTTATAAACCTTTCTACAACACACACACCTACACACACACACAAACAACAACCACCAAAATCTCTCCAGGCTAAGAAGGGCATACCAGTGAATTCTAAAAAGATAAAACTAATATCTTTGAACTTTGGACTTTTCACTTTGAATAAAGCAAATATTGCTAAACTACACTAACCATAAACTATTTTAAAAGGTAATAAGACTTTCTTGAAAGTAAAAACTTCTGCTTTCAGTAAGGTGTTATTTTAAATACAAAAAGACTCAGGGGAAATATTTACAGAACACATAGCCGATAAAAACTTGTTTCTAGAGTATATAAAGAACTCTTAAAAATCAGTAATAAAAAAGCAAGCAACATAACTAATAATAAAATGTGCAAAAGATTTGAAATTTAAAAAAATAAATACATGACTTCTACCTAAATATTATTATTAAAAATGCTCAACAACCTTACCAGTTGGTAAAATGTAAATTAAAATCTCAACTAGATACCACCACAAAGCAACACAAGCTCACTAGAATGGTAAAAAACAAACCAACCAAACCACCTCCTCAGCCTGTACTAAGTGTTGGCAAGAATTTGGAGAAACTGAAACACTTAATACACTGAGAATGCCAATGATACAGTCACTCTGGAAAACGATTAGGCCATTCTCAAGGAATTTAGTCATGTATTTACCAAATTACTCAGCAAACCCATAG
The DNA here is from genome assembly GCF_043159975.1 of Macaca nemestrina. Lineage (NCBI taxonomy): Eukaryota > Metazoa > Chordata > Mammalia > Primates > Cercopithecidae > Macaca > Macaca nemestrina. Next base: position 44,307,826 of record NC_092135.1, read on the forward strand.
ATATTTATCCAAGAGGGAGAAAAATATATGTCCACACACAAGAAAAGTATGCAAATGTTTATAGCAACTTTATTCATGCTAGCTAAACACTTGAAACAAACAAAGTGTCCATCAGCTTATCAATGGAAAAGTGAATTGTAGTATATCCATACAATGGAATTCTAGTGAGCAATTTAAAAAATGAGCTACTTCAGGCCTATAATCCCAGCACTTTGGGAGGCTGAGACGGGCGGATCACAAGGTCAGGAAATCGAGACCGTCCTGGCTAACATGGTGAAACCCCGTCTCTACTAAAAAATACAAAAAACTAGCCGGGCGAGGTGGCAGGTGCCTGTAGTCCCAGCTACTCGGGAGGCTGAGGCAGGAGAATGGCGTGAACCAGGGAGGCAGAGCTTGCAGCCAGCCGAGATCGCGCCACTGCACTCCAGCCTGGGCGACAGAGCGAGACTCCATTTCAAAAAAAAAAAAATGAGCTACTGACAAACACAACATGATGAATCTCAGGAGTGTCTTGTTAAGCAAAAGAAGCCAGACATGGAAGATGCTATACCAAATTAGTCCATGCGTATGGTAGTCTAGATGTGACTCCAGGGAACTGGTTATAGATAAATTCTACGTCTGCATTTTCCTGATAGTTACAAAGCAATATACTTAATGTATTAATAAAAACTCAACAAAGTATAAAATTGAACTGATATCCTTTTTTTATTTGTAAATTGTACCTTGATTAAGTTGATTAAGCATTATGTTGTTTTACGAAACCAAATGTGGTAAAATTGTAAAGGATACAGGGCATCAATGAGCATAAATATGGAATACTGGTAACTGGAACTGAGGCAGGAACCCATAGGGGTCTTCAAAAGTTTAGTAATTTTGTATTTATGAATCTCAGTACTGAATATGTGAGAACCAATTTATTTATTATCATATATTTATTATTAATATTAAATAGTGCAGGGTAATGTTATATACAGTCTTTGTACATAGGCTATATTTAACAGTGAGAAGCAAAATAATATATAGAAATAGAAAACTTTAAAAAACGATTAAATAATCTACTAGGATTGGATCACACTGCCAAAGAGCATTATTTAAAGAAGCAATAAACTGTCAGGAAAAGAGTGCAGTACTCCAGAAGAAAATGTTTTAGTGGGAAACATGGCATGGGAAATGCAGTGCTACTCTTAGAAAGTTGGAGTCTAGAACGTTCTTCCCTCAGATTCTACTAGGAATCTGGAAGGAGGAGGAGGAAGCACAAATTTTACTATATTTGGTTGTTTAAAAAAGGAAAGTAAAGGCACTAAAGGAAAATATCTCCTTAATATTTTTGCTTATCCAGAAAATTAGTGGTCTAAGAGTGAAGTACCATAGATTTATAATTCAGTCTGATTGTGTATTTCCAAATGTGTTTCATAAGTAGATTCAGGTTACTATAATTTTTAACATTCTAAAATTAGTTTAAAATTGCTTGCATTAGTTTCCTGTCCTTCCACCCCAAAACGGAAAGTGCACATGAATAGAATAAATAAATAGCTAGGAATTTACATGTTTCTGAAACTCATGGTTATTCATTCAATAAATATCTGAGGCCGGGCACAGTAGCTCATGCCTGTAATCCCAGTACTTTGGAAGGTCAAGGTGGGCAGATCACCCGAGGTCAGGAGTTTGAGACCAGCCTGGCAAACATGGTGAAACCCCGTCTCCTCTAAAAATATAAAAATTAGCCAGGCATAGTGGCATGCACCTGTAATCCCAGCTACTTGGGAGACTGAGGCACGAGAATCGCTTGAACTCAGGAAGTGGAGGTTGCAGTAAGCCAACATCACGCCATCACACTCCAGCCTAGGCGACAACAGTGAAACTCTGCCTCAAAAAAATAAAATAAAAATAAATAAATAAATAAATATCTGAATATACTTCATTTGTACTATTATCAAAAACATTCAGATGAAAAGATCACCAGCTCTTCATGTCTACATTACAGTTGAGCATCATATTAAAAAAAAATTTAAAGCATAAATATGAAGTAATAACTACTAGAGCAAATGTGGCAAGTAGGTGTCTCAGACTCATTAAAAGTGACTGCCTAGAGTTCTGCTTTGACATGGACTCTAGTTGAAATCTAAAGTTCAATAACAAAATTGCTTATGAATAGCTTAAGAATGTTTGCCCTTGGTGTGTAAAGAGAAAAGAGGCAATCCCTTTGCCAGTATTACCATCTTTAATGTAGCCAATTACAGGACTGATGTCAGAAAGTCTGAAAATAATCATTTAACAAACTCTTCCTTAGGCATCTTCTATTTCTATTGGAGTATATTCGATGAATTCTTATCCAGTAATTTGATGGCAAACTTGATACTTATTTACTCATTCATTTGTTCAGTCCTTCATTTTAGCAATTATTTTAAATTTATTTTTTAATTGACAAACATTGTACATATTTATTGTGTATCACATGTTTTGAACGATGTATATGTTGCAGAATGTCTAAATTGAGCTAATTAACATATGCATTACCTCATATACTTAGCATTTCTGGAGTGAGAATACTTAAAATCTACTCTCAACAATTTTCAAGAATACAATACATTATTATTAACTATAGTCACCATATTGTAGAGTAACATTTATTGTACTGTGCAAGATTTTGGATATAAGGATATGAACTAGCCAGGCACTGGCTTAACTGACAGGAAACTTAGAGTGGGCACGGTCAGACAACGAAAAGTTAAGCAAGCAAATGCAAAAGAAAAGGAACTGAAAATGACAAGGAGCAGTAAGAAGGAAAAATACCAATCACAGGATGTAGAATAATGGAGCAGCGTCCTACAGATAAGATATAAGTGTGAAAAGGAACTTTGGAGGGAGAATTCCAGTCAGAAGAAATAAGCCTGTAAAGGTCTCATGAAGGGAATGCATTTGAAGGCTTGAAAAATGTAAAGGAAGCCAGTGGTAAAAAGCAATGTGAATGCATGGAATAAAGATGAAAGATATCAACCAATTAATAGTTGTGGACCCTACACACATTGAGAGCAAGGAACTAGATAATCTCAAAGATTTCTTCAGATTAAAAAAAAACAAGCTGTCTTCTATATATAAAATAGTCTGAATCTCTAGCCTGGTAGATGTATTTAGTAAAAACATCATCATAGTTGTGACCAGAATGATTCAGAAAAATAATTGGAATTTGGTGTAGGTGTTCTTTAAGTTCAATTAAAAGAAGCTCGGCACACTTTAAATAAATTCAGAATATGTAAAGAGAAAAGAGTTTGTTTTTGTCTCACAATGAGACAAAGAATATAACTGAAAAGTATTCTAACTTGCTATTGAGCCAAATCAAGCTTAGAAATGTGAGAGTTGGGGAATACGTTATTTTAAACAGACCAAAAAAGCACTGTTTCATAAATATTTGGAACAGAGTATAAAAATAAAGCTTTGGAATCCTATTCAAGTGCCACAGTTTACCAGTCAAGCAAATGGGCATATGCAAATGTATATTTCTTTTTCTCAAAAATCATTTTGTAACTATTTCTTTTTCATTATGATTTACAAAGAGATTGAAATCTCCACTGGAGTTCAGGATGGAAGGGGTGGGTCATTAGGTTTCTGCCTCCAGGAAAAGGGTCTCAGCATGCCACCAGCAGAGCTCAAATAGTGGTAATAAGGTCATCAATTATCTTGGCCTGGATATAGTTTGAAACCCTGGGAGGTGAAACTTACACCCAGAAAAAGATAAATTACCTTTCTGTGGGATTAAGCATCATCATCATGGAAGACAGGTGGCTTGAGCGTCTGTCCTACACACCCTAGGAGAATGTCTCCGGATTAAAGGTGAAAATCAACATTCCATTCTCTGAGAAATGGGATTGTTTAAATGCCTCGAAATTGGAATTATTTCTTGGACACCCAAACAAGATTTATTTATGTTGATATGTAATTTTTTTCCCAAAATTTCAAAAAAAAATAATGATTTGCTTATTTGGGTTGCATTTATTGCTATATAAACAGGTATATTCTTTTTGACAAATATACATGCAAACACAAGTTCAAGACAAAACAAACAGATAAACAAGCAAAACAATTTTAGGAGCTACAAAGAACATGAAAAATTAAATTCATTAAAGCAGCAAATTAAAACACCATCTTTAAAAGCCACTACCCTGAAATGCACCCCCTTGGGGGACACAGCAATTTAAATAAATGGGCTATGTACGCTGCCCTTAACTCCTCCAGAGCAGAGTGGTCAGAATATTCCATAAGGGTCTTAGCAAGAAGGCCAGTTCTCTGGGGATGCACTCTGACCACTGGGATCTGTCCTCCACTAATTAGTTGAGAAGTAGTGATTTCCCTCAGGTCTCATTGTATTTACACACAAACTCTCACTACTTAGCACCATGCCACTTACATTTACTTGACTGTTTGCACATGTTGTTAATGACTTACTTATCCTTTGTGTCAGTGCACTCTGTCCTTAGAGGGCTGCTTGGCTTTAATTCCATTTCACATTGCTAACTTCAAAGGACCAGGGACTTGCTGATAAATATGCAGAGGTATGAAGGAGCCTGCTGGCGCTGGCTTGCAAGAGCAGAAACTTAAATTTTTAGAAATTTGGTAAGCCAGTTTTTAAACACCATCATTATTAACAATTAAATTATATAAATATTCAGTTAAATAAGTTACATTAAAAATGAGCATATTAAATACAACTCACCACTTCCTAATCATTTTAGTACACTTCACTATTATCTGTGCCCTTGAAGTTATTTACATATTTTTATCTGTATACTGGAAATACTGTATCATGATGCATTTCTTACCAGCTGGACCTTCAGTGTTGTCACATTAATAGTTTGAAATAGACCATGGTGAGTGTATTTACACCACAGCTATCAGCAAACATTGCACAGGAGAACCCCCACCAACTCTCTTCCACAAAGCCATTTATTAAAGACTTACCAACACATCATGGCATATATGCTTTGTACAATGACTTACCTGAGACAAAATACCAAAAAACCTTAAGCACTGCCATTGATAATAACACTGGCATCATCAGTAGGTCACCTGAGCTCTCTCCCCAGCAAATGTGTATGAAAGGTGGATGAATAGAGGGGTCTAGAGAGCTTGCTTTGTGAATTGTACTCCACTCATGTCAGCTCTGTCAAACCTCACCAAAAAGGAAGAGTAATCCCATTTTGCAAATGCATTAATTGAAGTACATAAAGGTTTATAATATACCAATATACTGAAAGGTATCTGGCTAAAAGGTAGCAATGCCTGAATCCTCAACCAGAGCAGGCTTCTTGATCATGAACTCTTTTCCACCATGCCACACAGAATTTCAGGGTTGTTGACACTAATCAAAGTCCCAAACTTAGAAAATGAGCAACCTAAAATTCTCATTTTATCTCAGATAATCTAGACAAGCACATATAGATGCATCTGAAAAATCAAGAGGGGGAAGACATCACGTGGCCTTCTCAGGAAAAAACAAAATAGATGATGTAACAAACACATAGAAAAAGCTCCCAGAGAATGCAGAATGCTCACAGAGAATGCAATGGAAATGTTGAATGATATAATTTGAATATTTGTCCCCGCCCAAATCTCACATCTAATTGTAATCCATAATGTTGGAAGTGGGGCCTGGTGGGAGGTGATTGGATCATGGGAATGGACCCCTCATTGCTTGGTGCTGTTTTCACAACAGCAAGTCAGTTCTCATGAGATCTGGTTGTTTAAAAGTATGTGGCACTATCTCCCCACTCCCTCTTGCTCCTGCTTTCGTCATATGAAGTGCCTGCTCCCTCTTTGAGTAAAAGCTTCCTGAGGCCTCCCCAGAAGCAGATGCTGACAGTATGTTTCCTGTACAGCCTGCAGGACCATGAGCCAATTAAACCTCTTTTCTTATAAATTATCCAGTCTCGGGTATTTCTTTATGGAAATTCAAGAACAGCCTAATACACCGAAGAACTCATCTTCAAATACATTCTATTACTTAGAGAATGAAATAACAGCAGAAAAACGTGTAAAACTATTTTCATGCTAAAAGGGCTTGATGAAAACTTTGCATACATTTGTAATTTTTCATTTTCCTCCTATGGTTATATTATACCTGCCATAACAAAAGAATATTGTTCATATTGAAATAATGCTGAAAATACCATTCCCCAGGAAGTTGGTACTAATGCCTATCCTTTACTCTTTACAGAATAAGTATGTAGCAAGCATTCATGCTAAATGCCAATGTACTTGAAAACTGACACATTGATTATCATGTTTGGATATTATTCATTTTATTTATCTTTGAAAATACAAACATGCAGGCCCATTCTATAAATATTATCTCCATTGGAGAGCTACTACTAATAAAAAAATCTACATTTTTTTGGCTACTAAATCCTCCGAAACTCATTGTAAATGCAGTATGTATTATAAAAACATTTTTTTTTTTCAGTACACACAAAGGACGATTGGGAAGAAGGGAGAGGCAGGGAGAGAAGGGGGTGGAAAGATGCAATTAGAGCTGTGTGGGTTTGGCAAAGCCCCATTGAACAGCAAGCTTGAGACTTTTTTTTTTTTTTTTGGCCAAACCACTCCAGGCTTCTTGGGGGTCTTCTGTCTGTTAAGGGGGCTTCATTCCAATAAGTATCTTCTGTAGTAGGAGGAAAATAAAGATATAAAAGAATTGCCAAACTAAAACCAACATGTGAGTGTACACATGGACAAACGTACACATAACCTGGGTGGTAAACACACTCAATGGGAAATATTTAGCCTTGCAGGAGATAAAACTGAGTCTGAGAATCCCATTTATGGTAGGTGAAAATTAACAAATCACCAACAAATAGTAACCTGCAACAACATACTATGGTTTTGAAAGTGGAAACATTAAATTGATATTTTAATATTACCTATATATTGTCCCAGCTAGGATTATGATTGAAAGCAAAGCACTTTTATAACAGGTTGTACAATAGTTTATGCATGTTCATGGAGGTGCACCAAATTGGATTTTGAAAAAGACATGTGTGCTCCAAAAAGCAAAGAGGTCAATTTTTGCCATTAGGATGTAAACACCATCTTTATAATTGCCATTATCACTATTATCACCATCAAGAACAATATCATCACTATCATCATCATCATCACTAGCAATTCCTGAAAGTCACTAAGTCAAACAAAAACGTTTTGGTGTAAAAATGTGCTTGAGTTTGCTTGCATATTCCCTTTAGTTGAGAGATGGAGCCACACTGAACTGCATTAGTGAATCTCAAACTTATCTACACATTACACTCACCTAGGGGAAGTTTAAAGCAATATCTAAGAAATTACTAATCTAGTCTGTTTTTTTTTTTTTCGTGGCCATACTGAGTAAATAACCAGAAAGGTGAAGAAGTATTAGATTTTGAATGTATTAGAGTGTGCTGACTATAGCTAAATGCAAACTTACTGAGTTATTTCTCTAACTTTCCCTGAGTGGTGTCCAGAACTTCTTTGGACCTTTTGTTCAGCTGGGTAGTAGGCCTGCCTCTTTTCTTTCTCACCTCTGCCCTGCCACTTAATTTGAGTCACATAAAGTAAAAAGTGATCACTCTTCTATGAACACTAGCAGGTAAGAGGATCAGAAGTAGGGCTCTAATAATAAAATAATAGGGAGATTTTTAAAATCAGTTTGTTTTCTATTACTAGATATCATAGATATTATGATTAAGATGGTATAGCTTTATACTTGGAAACTTTGTAAATTGTTACTAAATGCTATTAACAATTACAGTGATTATTTATTAGTCTTAAAAATTAAAAAGGTTTAACAAGATCAGTTTAAACAATTAAGCATAAAGTGTGAATGCATAGGGATGGCAATTGGATGGAGATAGGGTTGTTCAACACTGTTGCTTTCTCTAATTTTTTTTTTTTTTTGAGTCTTGCTCTGTTGTCTAGGCTGGAGTGCAATGGCATGATCTCAGCTCACTGCAACCTCCACCTCCCAGGTTCAAGCGATTCTCCTGCCTCAGCCTCCCGAGTAGCTGGGAGGATAGATGCATGCTGCCACACCTGGCTAATTTTTTTGTGTTTTAGTAGAGATGGGGTTTCATCATGTTGCCCAGGCTGGTCTCGAACTCCTGAGCTCATGCAATCTACCCACCTCCGTCTCACAAAGTGCTAGGATTACAAGTATGAGCCACCGTGCCCGGCCACTTTCTCTAATTTTTAACAAAAAGCACCCTGGTTTGAAATAGTGTTTTAGTGAACAAAACTTGAAGACAGCAATGGCTTTAACTGGTCTCTGAATACTCTAAGTGAGCATCTTGACACACTGCTGAAATGATATTTTTAAAATGTAATATTGAAGAAGCTAATTCACCAATTAGAATTTCTCTTCTTCTGCAAGATTATTATGAACTCTCTGCTTATTCCTCTCCTGTCAGCGGGGACCATCCCTTGAACTCACAGTGCACACATAAAGACTCTATGTGCTGAAATGCACATACATTTGAATTCAATGCATTGAAATGCACATATGTAAACTCCATGCACTGAAATGCATATATGTGAATTCCATACATTGAAATGTTGAGCACTGGACCTGCTCACTGTCAAAGCCTCCAAACAGCTGTTTCCCTCTGCCTGGAATTAGTGAGTTCTTGCTCCTTTCACCTATACAGTTAACTCCAAGAAAGTGCCATCTCCTGTTTGGGATATGGTTAAAAAAACAAAGGTTCATCATCCATTTCCTCTTCAGTGTTCCCTCAATTGTTTAATGTGTATCTAATGTTAACATTTGTTTACAATTCAGACTTACCTACTAGAATACAAATTCCATGAAGGTAAAAATGTTATGTTATTCATGTACTTTTCATACAATGCTTAGCACTTAGGCTTTGATGTATATTTATTGGAAAACTGACTAAAAATATGAAAAACATACACAAATAACCTATTAGGCAGTAACTAATGATTCAGGAATAGAACAAGCACACTGTGTATTCACTTTGGGAGTTATGATTACCTCATGGAATGCTATTCCATTATTACTAAATTATAAAATTCTTATAAACCTCTTCTGGATATGACACACGTGAGGGAGACGTTCTAGGTCAAAGTCAGAAGTCTAAGATGTTGAGAAACATATACTTCTTGATGTTTATATTGAGAAGTCAGTTAGGATGGGTGCGGTGGCTCACACCTGTAATCCCAGCACTTTGGGAGGCCAAGGAGGGCAGATCTCAAGGTCAGGAGATCGAGACCATCCTGGCTAACAGGGTGAAACCCCATTTCTACTAAAAATACAAAAATTAGCCCGGCGTGGTGGTGGGCGCCTATAGTCCCAGTTACTTGGGAGGCTGCGGCAGGAGAATGGTGTGAACCTGGGAGGCGGAGCTTGCAGTGAGCAGAGATTGCACCATTGCACTCCAGCCTGGGTGACAGAGCAAGACTCCATCTCAAAAAAAAAAAAAAAAAAGCAGATTAGATAAGATATTACTTAAGTTGGCATTAAGAATACATGTATCACTTTTCTATATGCTCTTTCCTTTTTCCATTTTCTTCTACATACATTTGTTCAGTTAATTGTGTTCAATGTTAGCTACATCAATGTCAACTGCAGAAACATCAGCATAGCAAGGATACCATTGATGAAGTTAGCATTTAACTAGTTCTCCAAATACCACCATTGCTATGATTCATTTTAGCATGTGGCGAAATGATGAAGATAGATGACAACTCTCATTTTGGAAATACGTATGTAACAAATCATAGGTCAACAAACAAATTATTTGGTTCATTTTTTTGCTCATAAAATTGCCTGAACTAATTATTTCCCATTCTGTAGAAATAATATAAATCATAGAATCATATATAGAATGATAAGATCATCTAGGGTAATCTTTGCATTTTACATCTGAAGAAACTGGGGGCCAGCAAAGCAATGGGACACATCCAAGGACACAAAGTCTGGTGAAAGAAGGGTTAGGACTGGTAGCTCTTGACTTCCAAGTGAGTATCTTTTAAGGTGTCTAGAACATTCTTAGATATTAGTACAATCCAATGTATACACTACTGCCACCAAATCATTTCAGGTTCTTTCATTTACTATTTTTTTTCTCTCATTAAACAAAACATCAATTTGACCAGTCCTCATTTCTATTTTAATATCTTAGGTCTATAGGAAATAAGCTGGAACACAAGAGAGATTTGATGGAAACCTCGCTCTCCCTCACAACTTACTTCCTAGAGAATATGCCCCTGCTCCTTGAGCTTTCTGTATGGCACCTAGGTTAAAAAATCCAGTTATTTTGTCCTCAACAGATTTGACCACAGGTGGATACTTAAAGGAAAACAATTATTGGCTGGGCAGGGTAAATTATATTTTTTTCAGATGATAAATTGAGATGAAAATTTGCGGTGCTCTGCACTTCTAACGTCCTGTGGAGTTGAACAGAAAAATAGCATCATTTATTCATTAATTCAGAAAACATTTTATTGAGAGCTTGCTATGTACTAGGCACTCTTGTGAGCAATTGGGATACACTGGCAAATAAAACAGATAAAGATCCGTACGCTTGGGAACTTACAATCTAGTGGGAGAGAAATAGATAATAAACCATAAATTTAATAAATAAGACATGATACAATATATTAGAAAGTGGTAAAAACCTATGAAACAAAGGAAAAACAAACTGGATAAGGGAAGCCAAGACACTTGGGGTGGGGAAGGGAGGAGTCACAGGACACGAGGATATAAGAAAAGATTTAAAAGATATAAGAAAGAGAATCCAAGAGAATATATTATGAAAAAAAGCCCCAGGTAGAGGGAACTCCCAATAGTAAGCATCAGCCTGGCATGTTCTGGGGCTTCAGTAAAGAGGCCAGGGTAAAAGGAGTAGAGGAGGCAGGTAGGAAAACAGCAATGATGAGGCAGAGAGAAAACAGTATAGACAGTATATATGTATGATATTGTGCACAAAAATCATTGCAAAATATTTCTCACATATGTCAAAAGTAAGAGGCTGAAGAGAAAAACTATTTGGGAGAGAAGAGGATGAAATTAATACGCAGAAAGAGGCTGAGAACTTGCAACCCCAGAGTGGGGAAGCTACTGTGAGTCTTGGTCACATTTTTCACGATTGGGATATTTCAGATCACCCACTATTCTACTAATAACCTTTTATTCCCTGGAGTTGGCTAGAGAAGGTTTAGCAACAAGACCTGGAATAGATGCTATTCATCTTAAACAAATATAATAAAAATGGTTAGTATAATGTGAGTTTTTCATACTCAGAAAGCATATATCAGAAGAGTATCTATAACAAGATAAAACTCTAAAATAACATTAAGGTGAATATTAATATATTGAATACATTTAAAAATAATATTTAAAAAGTACTTTTCAAAGTTAATTTCTGATGGGCTATTAACATGAGAAACATGAGTTTTTAATGCAACCAAATTTATATACTTTAAAAGGACACAATTTCTGCATTAATATTACAAACAAATAAATGATCCAGGCTATCATCTTGGCAGAGGATATATGTAGGCAGCTTTGATCCAGTACAAACTAACCTTTTGGAGATAATGATAATGAAGGAGGCACAATAGGAAAAAATGGCTGAAAGCCTGTATATAGACTGCAACAATTAAAATAAACCCCGGGAAAACTCAAACCCCCTCCCCCCAAAAAAGAAATATGATTATTAGGGGTAGTTCCCTTCTGAGATAAAAACAAATTGACCAGAAAAGAGAAAAATAATTAAATTAACTAGTTAACCGAGCTTCTACTAATCTTTCTGCAAAATAAAAATCTTCATAAGGTCCTGCCCAGCACAGATATCTATGCGACACCCAAGCACATTTACAAACTCACCAAAACCTTATATGAAAGTTTTTGGGTTTTTTTGTTTTTTTTTTTTAGGATAACCATTATGAACTAAACCAGTAAAGTCCCAAAGAACAGAACAGGGATAAACTCTGGGGGTCAGGAAGTGATTCTTGACTAAATAAGAAAAAGACTGAGGATTCATAAGACGAAGGAATCTCAGCCCTCTGTGTCTAAGGAAAAATGAACAAAAAACATGACCTTAATTTTTATAGTTTATAGAATTTTTTAATTTTAAGAAAACCACAAGGTAGCATAAAACAAAACAAAAAAAGATCATCACAAAGTTCTCTCCATTCTGATAAGAAAACTATAACTCAGAGAGATTAAAGAGGGTTGCTCAAGGTCACACAACTAGTGACAGAGCTGGGACATAATCTATGGTCGCTTGGTATTCATTGCAGAGTTACTTTCTCTAAACACACAGTTCTTTAGAGCTTAACAGTACAGACCTCAGGCAACTCCTGATCACTAAGTAAACTGCCCCATAGCAATGTTCTAGCTCCACATGGCTTATACCGAGAAGTTCAACGTAGAGGACAAGGAAAATTAAACATTTAAAAATTGGCAAAAAAATTAAAATTCTGAAATATAATAAATACAAAAACCACTCAAGTAGCCAAAGATAAACATTAGTTGGAAGCCCATCTTGAGTCTTGGCTTCAAATGAAGGGAGTTTCCAGAGAAATGTAGAGAGAGATCACGCTGGGACCAAGTTTTGAGACCTCCCATCTTTTTTGGTCCTAGAAATTTGCATGTGCAATTACTACATTTGCATGCCTAATTACCCCACAGGAAGACACACATGCCAACTGGCATTTGAAAATGTGTTAACTGCACACACAGAAGGGTGGCCCTTTAAAATGTTGGCCATAAGAATCTAATCATTAGGAATGGGTCATGTGAGTCAGACTGGGGAGAGAAAGATGGTCCGTTTTGAAGCGATCTGAGCATATTCAGTTTGGATGCAAACAAGGAAAATTGATTGATGCACAAGGAGAGGAAATACTGGGTTTTGAGAAAGTACTTTGGAAACCAGCAGAATCCACAGGGAAAGCATTTCAGGCATTAGCTAATTGGATTAGCTGTGGTGTTTTCTGTCAATCCTAAGGAATTTATAAGCTATAGATTAAAATCATCAAACAACTCTGGTCACAGAGGTGAGGAGCTTCTTTTATTGTGCTAGTAAACATTTAGTCCTGTGGACTAGACTGTAAGTATATTCAGTCTCCTGCCTCATCTAAAGCAGATGAAATATATTCCATGAAGTCTGGAGCATAAGTGTTTTTTGTTTGTTTGTTTGTTTTCCTGCATTTGTAAACAAAAATCCTGGGAGAAAACAAATCATAACTTTGAATCCTTCATAATAGTAGATTACAGATTGCCTGTTCTCCCAGAATTGTGTACTTTCCCCTCAACAGGAAGCAATGGGATATTTCCTCAGCTCCGGATAGCTCTATGGAGCAGCTTTCACTCTCTCCGCTGTGCATAAACAATAATTTGAAGATTCTTGCAGAGTCATATATAACCCTTGGAAACATACCAGTAATTGTGAATTAGTAAATATCTTAAGATATAAGAGTAAAATATAGGTTGAGGGCATGAACTCCAAACATGATGTGAGCTGGTGTCAAAAAAATACCTAGTTTTAAACACCCTGAAATTCCACTGTGGGGAGTTTATTTTAGACTCCTTAAATATCATTCTGGAGCTTAGATAGATGGATTTGGAGTTTCATAAGCAAACCATGGACACATTCTATTGATTCAATCATATAAAATGGAAAAGGAGAAACTGAGTGGTGTTTCAAAACTCCTTCCCTTTGAAATCCTCAGTATATCATATAAATGGCTTTCTGTGACTCTATGTAAACATCTGTTGTAGCCTATCCTCCCAGAGGCCAAAGATACGTCTTTTCAGATGAGAACCCAGCAGAACTTTATTGTCCACGTCTTCACATTTTATTCACCTAGTTATACTAATTAAAAATAACAAACTTCAAGATCATCGCAATGCTGTCTTCCTAAATTCAATTACTACCTAACTTATCTCCAAAAAAAAAAAAAAAAAATCTAAAACAAGCGTTGCAATTCATACACATTACTTTAGTACTCTCGTATAAAGGCATTATGAAATAATTGAAGGAACACTCTTCTGGGAATGTACAGATATAAAGTCTATGAATGGCTACCATGTCTTCTTCCAGTCCATACTCCTCTCAGATGTGATCAATACTTTTTAACATTCATGCCCCACTTATGTATCTCTACTTAAGGACCATCTGCCCTGAACACCATATGGAAAGTAGCCACCTTGCACCTGAACTCTTACTGATTAACACTATATTTAGTTCCGTGGCCTTCCTAGTAATTTTCTGGCTCTAAGATGATCTGTTTTTTGGTGTGTGTCTTCCTCACTCAAACCACAAGAAGGTGATTTCCAGGACAGTAGAAATGAATGGTTATTTTTTTCTTTATAATGTGTCTTGAATTGGTTCCTTCCGGTGGGTTCTTGGTCTCGCTGACTTCAGGAATGAAGCCGCAGACCCTCGCGGTGAGTGTTACAGTTCTTAAAATGGTGTGTCTGGAGTTTATTACTTCAGATGTTCAGATGTGTCCGGAGTTTCTTCCTTCTGGTGGGTTCATGGTCTTGTTTGACTTCAGGAGTGAAGCAGCAGACCTTCGCAGTGAGTGTTAAGGCTCTTAAAGGTGGCACCTCCGGAGCTGTTTCTTCCTCCCCCTGGGTTCATGGTCTTGCTGAATTCAGCAGTGAAGCCACAGACCTTTGCAGTGACTGCTACAGCTCATAAAGGTAGTGCTGATCCAAAGAGTGAGCAGCAGCAAGATTTATTGTGAACAGCGAAAGAAAAAACCTTCCACACCACAGAAAGGGACCCCAGCTGGTTGCCACTACTGGAGTGGGTGGCCAACTTTTATTCCCTTATTTGGCCCCACCCACATCCTGCTGATTGGTCCACTTAAAGAGTGCTGATTGGTCCATTTTTACAGAGTGTGATTGGTGCATTTACAAACATTTAGCTAGACACAGAGCACTGATTGGTGCATTTAGAATCCTCTAGCCAGACAGAAAAGTTCTCCAAGTCCCCACCCTACCCAGAAACCCAGCTGGCTTCACCTCTCAATAATACCCACATCTTCTAGAGCAAAGCCTGATACACATTACTCCTATGGATGTTTGTTCAATGGCTCCATTGAGGATCTATTAAATACTGGGTAATTTTTCAAGCATGATCCTATCTAATCCTCAAAACAATTTCATGGGAAAATACTGTAAAAGAAGACCAAGATTTATATAATTTGAATATTTTGTACAAATTAACAGAACTAATAAGTGGGGGGGTTGGGTTTTGCTCTCAGACCTGCCCTTCTACAGACACTTTCCATGGGCATATTGTTGATTGTGCTCCTATCTGTGTCATGATTGTAAGGGTAGCCCTAGACAAATAATTTAATATGGCCAAATATTAGTTATTTACCCCCAAAAAGGAAAGTTTTGGACTAGATGTTCTTTTAAATTCTCCACTGTTGTGGAAGTGGAAATCCATGACTTTATTACTCCACTTTTCTCCATGACAAGTATCATAAATATTTTACATTTCTAAGGGACAGATATGCCTATTCAAAGGGCAAATATACACCTTTTTTCAAAATGAGTTAAATTTAAAGTAAGAGCTTTAATATAAAAGTGACCTTTTCATATCAAAGTTTATTAATTCAGAGCTCTTCCCCTAAAAGTGATGAAAATAAAGACATACTTTTGCCAAAACAAGCAGACTTACAAAAGGAGTGGTGATTCTGAGGCTCACCATCAAGCACACAGAACCTTAGTGAAATTATATGAACGTCAGAGCCTCTTTTACTCTTAGATAAATTTTAGTTAAAATCAAATGTAATCTTATAAGGGCTGTAATATCTTCCCATTTTTCAAGCATGTTATTGCCAACACTGTTTGATTTTTATATAATTCCAGTTTTTAAAGAATAGTTAGACTTGTTATCAAAATTTTCATTGCTTTGAAAGTTGTTTGCTAAAAAGAAATACCAAAATGCAAATAAGTTTGTCTTTTTCACTTTCATTAAACTCTTGTATAAGGAAATATACAAATTTTAGTATAATTTATGATACTCTATGAAGTCTGTAACAAAGTTTTTGAAAGTAAATTAGAAGCAATTATTGCTTTTTAAAAAGCTCACTTTGTCCAACAGTTTTCTCTCTCTTGCTCATTTCCTTATGTAAAAGAATTTAACCAAAGAAAGCAAGCATTCTAATTCAATTTCTCCTCCAAAGTATATAATTTTATTTTGTCATAATGGCTGCTTTTATTTCCAGGGTCAGATTTTATTTAAATTTCAGTCCATTAGGAACAAAAACTTGCCATTTTCTGATAAACAAAATCAGCAGGGGAGCCTCTTCAAAAGAGAAATGTATTTCCATCGACCTTTGTTTTATTTGATCTAAATGACAGGTATACACCACTTTTCCTGTGTTTACTTTTAAAGAATCTTAAAAAAAAGGAGGGGTGACATTTTTAACAACAAAACTAGCAATCACCCTAGTAGTCCTGTGACAGGCAGATGGAAGAAATGATAAAAAGATGTAATCCATTGCTTTAGACCACCAAAGAGGCCTAATATGAGTCATTAGCAGAAAACCGTTAATTTTCTTTTTTCCCTATTCTGACTGTTGTTTGTAGAAGTGCTCAACCTCTTAGGAATTGGAACATTTAACTGTTTCTTGCTATTTTGCAAGATGGAGGCCAAAGCATTAAGAGAAGGGAATTAAGCAATATGCCATTGCATAGTTTAAGAAATCTGAGTGATATAGATAACATTTTAGAGCCTCTTAGGTTGAACTTGATAATAGCTAATAAGAAGAATTAACACTAGTAGAGCACTTTAAATATTATAAAGCGCTTTCACAAACAGTATCTCATTTCCTGGACATGCTCCCAAAAATCCAAGTCTCAGAAAATCAATTTCCTTGAACACAGAGAACTAAAACCCAGGTCCTCTTATTTCAAATTCAATACTATGTTAATCCACACAAAGTAATAAAAATGTGATGATGTTCCTATCTAATATGGATGAAAGCAATCACTTTCCCCAAGCTTGTTTGGCCAAACACCAGTTCTCCATGATGCTAAAGGGTATCAATTATGGGAGAAAAGATTCATGGATATCTATATCTATATAATTTATCAAAGTAAAACACTCTTTTCTGCAGACTATCTCAGAATATTTAATATCTAATATGCACTGATTATGGCCAAGAGATTGATTTAATATGTGGTCCTTCTCAACTTAAAACGATCAAGAAAACTTTTACTCTGAGGATCTCTAAGAACTAACACTAAGGGAAACCCTTGGTGAATTCTTTTTCAGAATGCTTTAATATTCTGAAACAGTCTTTTTCCCTATCCCTTGATATAGGACCTATAGACATACAGTGATAGATACATATATTTTATATACACACACACACACAATGTATAGCTATCTAGGGATACAAAACTATATATGTATTATTTATGTAAACACATATATAAATATACATTATATGTTTATACCTGTGTGTATGTCTGCATGTGTGTATATTTTTTCTTGTTGTGAAAATTCACGTATTCATTGTTGACTGGCTTTTCTGCCAATAATCTTGGATATGTAAATGTTTCCCAATCACTCTGATATGACAGGTAATTAGCAATACACTTCAAAGCACTATAAATCTTAGTGCTTTTCAGTCAATAAAATTGTGTCAATTACTGCCAATGTTTGATTTAGAAATGTTTCTTTTAACAACTTTTAGGTTAAGTAACCAATTTTTTTGCATAATTATCTGAATCTGATTTAAAACCCTGATTTTAAATGTGAAGACATGAAGGTTACTTCTGAAAGATATGATTGCTTTACTTATGGAGTCAAGATACTGAACACATGGGAATTCTATTAACTTTATATGATGTATTCCTGAAGTTCTCAAAAGGCCAGATCCAGCCTCACAATATCTTTAAAAAAAAAAAAAAAAGGTAGAGCAAATAAGTTGTTCCCTTACCTGAAGCCACTTCTTATGTATCGATTATTTTCTCGTTTTGTTTATACTCATTGATAACGCAGAGATTAAAGATGCCTTGTTTCTTGAGATCAGAAGAGGAACAAAACGAAATCTTTGGAAAAAATTTACCCAGTTTGCAATTCTCTTTAGAGCTATCTCGTTATTCAAGGGATTATAAAAATATTATACTAAGTAACTAACATTTTATTTCTGTTACCTTTTCCACCATACGTAGGGGTACCAATTTAAATATGAAGAAATGTAAGATTAAATATTTACGGGGAAGCCTGAATGAAGCTATGATCTTTTCTTTCAGTTTAATAACACTCATAATATTTTTAAGTCAGTTCGGTGTTCAATAAGTCAGGCCATTAAAACTTTTGAGCGGTAAAATCCTTGGTTTTAAAACACTGAAAAGCAACTGGCTGGAAAAATAAGCTCGCTCTTAAAAGTTTATAAGATGTTGCTGACGGGAAAAATATAATCCTTAAAATGTAAGCTGAAAACAAACTCACGGATGATCACTTCACAGCAGTCTAAGAGAATGTAGAGATCTTTGGGAAACCCACACAATTTTGCCTTTGATGACATGAAGTATTTCTTGCTAGAAACACCATTCCAGTCAGGGTAAACAATAAATAATAAATATCCTGTATTCCATCACATCTGAACACTGTATTTTACGAGTTTGGTCATAAAAACTAGATACTAGATCAATAATGAAACTTATATGAATACCATTTTTAATATTTCTAAATAAATTGAAAAGACCATATGGTTATATTTGAGCTTTCTATATAACAATTTCCCACTGACAGCTCTACTATAATTTTTAAATATAGAGAAAAGTAAATCAAACAGATTATCTCATGTATTTTCAGTAATATTAAGACTTTGCAAGTAATTTAATCCAGTCGTTCCTGAACAAGTACAATTTTCCCATTCCTTCCACCTGAAGACATATGGCAATGTCTACATTTTTGGTTGTCACAATTTGGGAGTGCTACCAGGCTCTAGCGAGTAGAAGGTAGAGATGCTGCTAAACATTTGACAATGCAAAAGACAGCTCCCACAACCAATAATTACCTGGACCAAAAGGTCATTAGTGCACAGGCAGATAAATTCTGCCCTACCTACACAAATAATATTGGGAATTTAAATATTTACTTCTACAAAAGCTTTTCCCCAAAGAGATTAAGTTGCCTAGGGGAAAAATGCATCAAAGAAATATAATGTATTGCATATATCACTGTGCAAGCAAAGTGTAAATAAAAACTACGTTATATCAAAACCAGGGAGAAAGTGAGACTGAAGTTCCATAGTGTATGGTCTAAGTCTGGGAAACAGTGGTGAGTTTTTACTTGCTAAGCAACTATCAAAGTGACTTATTCTTTAAACCAGTGTTAAGGCTCATACTTTAACCAACAACAAAATTGTTCCTGCTTAATCTTAGGGAGTCCATGTATTGAATGCTTTTTCTTTTTTCTTTTTTTTTCTGTTTAAACTAGAAAATGCCTTCAATTTGTGCTTTACTTAGTTTTCTGCCATTCATACTTTAGGGTGTTTAATGCAATATGATAGATTTATTTTTAAGTGCTTTTAGTTTGCTTTTCAATTTAATGATTTGTTACATTATTTACAAGCTCATTTAGTGAACCTACGTAAGATTAATTGCATGGTCTTTTAGGACACACGACAAATCATTAAAAAGTGATAAAACCAGGCAACTGAGAAACAAGCAGCTTGTAACATGTGAATGGGATTTCCAGTACTATTTAGTAGTGCACATTTTGGTGATATTTGTTACAAGATCTAAAGTAATACTAGCTCACAATTGAACATGGGATTGCACAATATTTGAAAGTAAAATATCTGGATAATTCAATAGATTAGAACAGAGTAATAAATTCATTTTTGTCAGTGGAAGAAAACTCTGACATACAATTCAAAATAACTAGAGTCTTCAGTGTAGGATTTCTTTTAAGAAAGAATGGACAAAGTTTTCTGTGAAAAATTTATTTATTTCTCAGTTTAAGAATAAGTTTCTAACGTGTTCAATTTTTTATACATCTTGTGTTTTTGAATCTGGATAAGGTACATGCTAATATAAAAGAAGGGTATGTGCAACAAAGTTGGATTCTACAATAAATTATGGGGGTAGTGTTCGCCTTATATGGTTAAATAATCTTGTCTTCTATATACATATAGGGAATGTTCTACACATAGGCTTCCAGCTTCCGCCTACTCCATCCGAATTACTATAATGGAGTAGGCGGATGAGTATATATTAATCTCGATATTTAAAAGCAGCTACTGCTGCATTTTTCATTTTTTATTCCAATATATTAGAAGCCGTGCATTTAACACATATTTTCCAAACCTCTTTTAAAGCTCTAATGGGTGTGAAGTAAGGCCAGTCATCTAAGAATGCTTAACGCTGAAGTACTGCCCAAAATACCAGACTTTCAGTACTAAAACTGGAATAGTATTGGACAGACAAGGATCACTGATCACTCTAGTTTGAGGTTTCTTAGTACTAAGTGTTGTGGAGGATTCCTGGAGTTGAGATAACTTAAAGTAGTATTGACATAAAACCTGAAACCATCTACACATAACACAGCTGCAGGATGGGATTAGATCATTGCTCCAGGAGAGGGAGCAGAAAGAATCTACGAAAGCCTGGATAACAGAGAAATCACCAGCTCTTTAGGTAAGGGGAAAGTCATCCAGTTATTTGGAGTAAAATTTAAAGGATGAGTAATAAGCTGTCCATTGAAAATGCAGAAAAGGACTCTCACAGAAGGAGAAAAAATTACTCATTGTTTATATAACATTCAGATTTAACTGAATGTCCTGTATTTTATATGGCAATCTTAGAAGTAAACTGACAAATGAAGAGAAATAGAAAGTAACTGTTTTTGGTTTAGAGAAAGTGAGTAGCTGGATTTGATGGGCACAATTGTTCTCAAACCTGACTACATGTTGGAATCGCATGAAGAGCTTTCTAAAATTTATATACATTCAGAGTCATATCCATGGATTCTCATTTTATTAGTATATGGCAGGGCCCAATTGGTGATATTTATAAAGCTCCCATCCTCAAAATTATCCCCAACTATTTTTTTAAGACTTTATTATTTATTTGTTATTATGGTTGTTTGAGATAGGGTATTACTGCGTCACCTAGGCTGGTGTGCAGAGACACAATCATGGCTCACTGCAGACTTGACCTCCTAGGCTGAAATGATCTTCCCACCTCAGCCTCCCAAGTAGCTGGGACTGTAGACACGAACCACTATGCCTGGCTAATTTTTTTTTTTTTTTTTGAATTTTTGTAGGAATAGGATCTCGCTTGCTGCCCAGGCTGATCTTGACCTCCTGAGCCCAAGTAATCCTTCTCCCTCGAATCTCAAAATGCTGGGATTATGGCATGAGCAACTGCATCCAGCCCATTTTTAATAATTATTTATATTTTAAATTTATAATTGACACATAATAATTATACATATTTATGGTATGCAGTCTGATGTTCCAATGCATGTATACATCGTGTAATGATCAAACCAGGGCAATTACCATATCCATCATTTTAAACATTTATCATTTTTTTGTAGTAAAACTATATTTTTTTTTAGAGCAGTTTAGGTTCACGGCAAAATTGAGAGGAAGGTGCAGAGATTTCCTATATACCCCCATGTACCCCTTTTCCCAAGTCATGCATAGCCTC
Organism: Macaca nemestrina; assembly: GCF_043159975.1. Taxonomy (NCBI): domain Eukaryota; kingdom Metazoa; phylum Chordata; class Mammalia; order Primates; family Cercopithecidae; genus Macaca; species Macaca nemestrina. Next base: position 44,329,505 of record NC_092135.1, read on the forward strand.
CTTCACTATCAGTACTCCCCACAAGAGTGGTATATTTGTCAGTTGATGAACCTACACTGACACATCATAATCACTCAAAGTCCATAGTTTATACCAGAGTTCACTCTTACTATTGTATATTCTACGAGTTTGGACAAATATACTGACATGTATTCATCGTTGTGGTATCAGAGCATTTTCACTGCCCTAAAATTTCTCTGTGCTCTGCCTGTCATCCCCCTCCCTACCTCAACCCCTGGCAACCACTGATACTGTCTCCATGATTTTGCCTTTTCCGAAATGTCATGCAGTATTGTATTAGTCCATTCTCATGCTGCTAATAAAGACATACCCAAGACTGGGTAATTTAGAAAGAAAAAGAGCTTTAATGGATTCATAGTTCCACATGGCCAGGGAATCCTTGCAATCATGGTAGAAGGCGAAGGAAGAGAAAATGCACATCTTTCATGGTGGCAGGCAAGAGAGCGTGTGCAGGGGAACTCCCCTTTATAAAACTATCAGATTTTGTGATACTTATTCACTATCATAAGAGCAGCACAGGAAATACTTGCCCTCATAATTCAATTACCTCCCATGTCTCCCTCCCATGACATGTGGGGATTATCACAGTTCAAGATGAGACTTGGGTGGGGACACAGCCAAACCATATTAAGTTTGTAGCCTTTTCAGATTGGCTTCTTTTACTTAGTAATATGCATTTAAGGTACCTTTATGTCACTTCATGGCTTAACAGCTATTTTTATTTTTAAGTGCAGAGTAGCATTCCATTGTTTAGATGTGCCACAGTTTATTTATTTATTCACCTCCTGAAGGGCATCTTGGTTGTTTTCATATTTTGACAATTATATCTCAAGCGGCTATAAACATCCATATGCAGGTTTAACATTTTCAACTCCCCTGGTATATACCAAGAAGCAAGATTGATAAATCAAACAGTAAGAGTATGCTTGTGTTTGTAAGAAACTGCCAAACTGTCTTCCAAGGTGATTACAGCATTTTGCATTTCCACCAGCAATGAATAAGAGATCCTGTTGGTCTACATCTTCACCAGCATACGGTGTTTTCAGTGTTCCAGATTTTGGCCATTCTAATAAATGTATTAGTGGTATCTCATTGTTATTTTAGTTTGCATTTCCCCGATTACATATGATGTGAAGCAACTTTTCCTATGCTTGCTGGACAACTGTATATCTTCTTTGGTGAGGTGTCTGTTACAGTCTTTGGCCCATTTTCTAATCAGATTATTTTCTTATGTCAAATTTTGTGTTCTTTGTATAATTCAAACAACAGTCTTTTCTCAGATTGTCTTTTGCAGTATTTTATCCCAGTTTGTGGCTCCTCTTCACATTCTCTTGGCATTTTAAAGGAGCAGAAGTATTTAATTTTAGTGAGGTCAAGCTTATCTATTATTTCTTTCATGGACCTTGACTTGGTGTTGCATCTAAAGTCATCACCATATCCAAGGTCATCTAGGTTTTCTCCTATGTTATCTTCTAGTTTTATTGTTTTGCATTTAACATTTAGGTCTATGATTCATTGTGACTTAATTTGCACGATCATTGTAAGGTCTGTGTCTAGATTCATGTTTTTACATGTGAATGTCTCATTGTTCCAGCAGTATTTGCTTAAAAAATTGTGTGTTTGATTGTATTGCATTTACTCCTTTGTCAAAATCAGTCTTGTGTATGTGTGTAAGGGTCTGTTTTGGGCTCTATATTTTGTTCCATTAATTTACTTGTCTACTTTTTCACCAATGCCACACTGTATTGATTAAGCTTTGGCTTAACTAGAAAAACGAAGACTGAGCCAATCTCAAGCTGTTCTCTTGCAACTCCATCACAGAGTGTCTCAATTCTGGCAACATTTTTGGTCCAACACATAATTTGGATTCTGTTTATGGTACCCTTTGTTATGTATTTCCCCAAATAAGTTAGACTTAAAAGTGCATTGAGGAGTTAGTGTACTTGGGATACAGCCCAGGTCACTGTGCTCTAGTCAACTTGAGTGCCACTTGCAGCCACAACAGGGCACAGGTTCTGGGACAGAATTAGATCTTGGGACCAAAAATAACACTTTTGAAACGTTAAGTCAGTGTCAAGCAAAAGTGTTTTTTACCTATGGGTTAGATAGATTTCCTTTAAACATCTCAATACCCAAACCTAGAGAATTTATATGATTTCTTTTTAAATATTTACTGGAATTCATCAGTGAACCCATATGGACCTAAAACTTTCTGTTTTGATTCTTGAATTTTAGATTCCTGAAATTTTGATTATTGATTTTAAATCTTTCTTCTCTAATTACTCATTCAATTTTATTAATAGATAAAAGTTTATTCATATTGTCTATTTATTTTTGGGTGAGATTTGGCAGCTTGTGTGTGTAAAAAAAATTGATCCATTTCATCTAGGTTATCAAATTTGTGGTTATAGAGTTGTTTGTAGTATTCCTTGTTTGTCCTTTTAAACTCTATGTGATCTGTACCAATGCCCCCTCTTTCATTTCTGATATTAGTAATTTGTTCTCTCTCTATTTTTAGTCTGGTTTGAGGCTTATCAATTTTATTGATTTTTTTCAAAGAATGAGTTTTTGTTTTTATTGATTTCCTATTTTCAATTTTGTTGATTTCTGCTTTAATTTGTATTATTTCTCTTTGTGTACTTACTTTAAATTTAACTTGCCTTTTTTATTATCATTTCCTAAAGTAGAAATTTAGATTATTGATTTTAGATCTATTTTTTCTACTACATGCATTTATGCCTGATTTTGACAAATATATAAAAATCATAGTGAAGGAAGGGTAAACTTTTCTACACAAATGGTTGAAGCAGTTGGACATTCTAGACAAGAAAAAAGATCCTCAACCTAAACCTCACATCTTATTTAAATATAAATACAAAATAGATAGAGACTTAAGTATAAATAACACTACAAAAATTTTAGGAAAAATTTAGGATAAAATCTTCAGAACCTAGAGTCAGGTAAAGAATTTTTATACTTGACACGAAAAGCACAATCCACAAAAGAAGAAATTGATAAATTAGATCTCATCAAAATCTAAAACTGTTTAGCTTTGAAAAACCCTACGAAGATGATGAAAAGGCAAACTACAACCAGGAAGAAAGCTGTTAGGTGTCTTGCTTTAATTTGCTACTCTTCTCACCTTTTCACCTGCTTTGACTACGTTTGGTTGATTGTCTTCTGACTTGGTCAGCATGCAGGCCTCCCTTCTGTGGGAAATACCTTGTACTTGTGGAACTAGGCTTTCTATCCTTCTTTCACATGGCGTAACAGTCAGGGCACCTGAAGGAGAAATAAATACAAATTGCATAATTTGAGAAGTGTTCAATAAATTCTCTATGGTCAAATGTATAGCAAAAGTGTAGGGAAACTACAAGGGAAAATACAGCAATATCACCAGGAGGTAAGCTCCCCTCTCCCTTTTATCCCAGAAGGGACAAAGAGAAGGAACTGTTACTAGAATACTGAATAAAGGAGAAATCTTCCACAGAAGGATGCACCCAACCTAAAGCAAGCATGCAAGAAGAGAGATTGGAAATGCCTTGACCTCATTTTCCTTTCTTTCCCAGATTTCCTGCCTGTGTTCCCCATTGGTTAAACCTAACCCAAAGGCACAGAGCAAGGGAGCCCATTGATGTGACCCATGGAAGTCAGTAACCAGTGATCAATGAAGAGGTGGAAATGAGACTGGCTTAAATTATTATTACACCTACCATTTTTTGATTTCCGAAGCCAAAAAAAAAGACCTCTGTTGATTTAGAGATATTAGTAGATAAGAGAAAAATGTCTCATTTGGGCTTAAATGTTACAGTAACCTACTTCTGGCATGTGCCATTACAGTGTGCAGAGCATTCTGTAAACCAGTCTTAATTTTTATTTCTCAGTTTACTCATTCCATAAAGCCAGGAATGTGGATGGAGGCAAAGGAAGCAGAGGAATAAGAATAGGCACATCAGGAAATGATTTGCTTACTCATAAAAGTTACAACTAGCTTTAGGATAGATGAATATATAACCTATCATCTAAACCATAACCCTTTTGAATGCTGAAATGGTAAACTGGATGAAATGCTTAGACAATAAGCACCAACTAAGACTCTCCTAGACAAATTGAAATGTGTAGTCCTTCTAGTCATGAACCATTTTCACTAGATGATCAACATACCTAACTTTTATAGACTGTTGAATTATAATAATCATTCATGATGGATAGCCCAGGTCACAGGGTTATTTGGTGTCTTATGACCAAGTTAAATCTTACTGAGCAGAAGCAATAAACGTTTCTGAAGGTGAGGATAGTTATTTTACAAAGAAGGCATGGTTCTCTCCAAACTTTAGGACCTTGAAAATAATTTTTTCTGTTTCCTATCTAGGCTTGCTACAGATTCAGTGTAGCATTCCTATATACTACAAACACTTCATTGAATACTGGTTTTGATAGATCATTAAGGCTAAATGGCAGAGTTACTTTAACTGCAGCCTAAGTTAGCCAGATAACCTTCTTCTAGTTAGTGATCTATTCCAAGATGACAGCTTTAAAGCTGGCAAAATATCTCCCACAAATCCACCAAACACTGTACTTCTTTTTTAGTGGTAGGATGTGTGAGTTTCAGCTGCTTATTTTTTTTTCTTTGCAGCAGATATTCCAATATCACCAAGACCATTGGCTGCCAGAAACTTCACAAAAATATTATGCTTCTTAATTTTCATGGGTTATCTTTCCCACTCTGTAACACAAAGGTGTCTCACTAAGACATCAAAGTCATAAGCAATTTTCTGCTTCTGAGGTCTTATCAACATGATGCCATATAGAGGATTAGCATGATGCCCTTGATGTTAAGATTGTCAAAGTCTCCTTGAATTAAATCATGGTCCAGATATATAGTAGGTAAAACTTTGAGGCAAGATAATGAAAGCGTACTGCTATCTCTACCAGGAGGAAGCAAATTCTTTCTTGCTCTTCTATGCATATTGGATTAGGAAAAAGAAAATATATTTGTCTGATCAGTAACTAGATACTCAGTGCCAGAAGCTGTGTTGATTTGCTCGAACAATGAAATTATATCTAAAACTTCAGTATACTTCTGGTTACATCTTGTTGAATGTATAATCCACTCTAATCTCTAAGATTCATTTGTCTCCTATGTGGGACGAGCAGTCCAATTAAAGGAAGATATGATGGAGATTATGCCACTTTGTCTTTCGAGAATTAGTTGGTGGCACTGACTTGAGGATTCCCCTAGAAACATGATACTTTAATTTTCCTCAAACATGGTATTTTAATAAGGACTCTAGGTCTTCAAGTTGACTCTTCCAATCATTATAGTCTTTACTTCTGAAACCAATGTCAGGATTCTGCCAGTTGCTGGAAATATTTTCATCATATAACACAAGAACTAGAGTAAGAATGGGTGGGTTTGATGACTCAATGGATTATCTGAGACAAACTTAAGCCCAGGGCTATTTATTATATTATGCTTATGTATTCCTACAGATCTCCATTGTGACTGCTAGACAATAGTAATGTTATGGAGCTCAAGGATTAACATCAGTTCAAAGGCAGTGCCTAATAATCCTTGAATGGTAAGGGTGCTTTACTGTCCTTAGTGCACAGTCATAGTAGTAAGTGGCCCTAAAGTTATTAGAGTCATTCTCTGAGAAAACAGATCTCTATTTAATATGAAGGTTCTTACTTTATAAAACCAGTGAGATCTAAAACTTGGAAGTTCAAAGTGATTTGCTATTGTGAATTAAATCATGTGTGTGGTTACCAGTCGCATTATTTAGAGTTCTTCCGTTATGACTCTAGTTGTGCCTTAAGTAGTTGACTCTTTAATTCTTCATTAGGGGCTTCGTAATCATAGCCATTAAAATGATGCCGATGAGTCAGACAATTCTGTTATGACTTTGCCCTTGCTACCTATTAGGTAACTTATTTAGCTTCTATCACTCTCAGATCCAATCACTGTCATTGAAATCAGGGACCTTCTATCAATACCCACAGTTCCCACTTTCATCTTTAGTCTACAAGGGTCAAGCACTTTTCAAGAATGTTAATGTTTTACTCACTTAGGATTTTCATAAAAAGGAATGTCATCTAGGTGGGTCCCATAAGGGCACATAGTTAGGGTGTTGTAAGATGAACACACATAAAAAATTTACCCAAGTTTATTAACATAATTCTGTCCACAATACACCATTAAATTTTTGGCATCTCAGCTTTAATTATAGTCACCTTTAAGTATCGACTTCCACATGAGCTAGCATACTTAATTCACAGCAGTAAACTAAGCCCAATCTGAAAGTACATTTGTCCTTTGCTGGCAATTTCTTTTACATATTCACTTGTTTTGTTCTGATATAAATATACACAGTTTTGTAATCTTTTGATGAATAAGCCTTCACTTATAAGTTGGACTTAGTATTGGGCCATATGATATGCAGATAGCTGGCTGGAATTGTAGATCTATAGGTAATAGGGGTAGTATGGGTGTAGCATACAAATAATTAGTATCTTGTTATAAGGTATCATTCAAGTGGAATCAGAACCAGGTATTTGTGTACAGTGGACCAGCTTCACTAGACAGAGGAGAATGGAATAATTTTGCTGACATGGAAACACCAAGCAAGATTTAGCTTCAGCATATATTTTGTGGCAGTTCTCCCAACTGCTGTCACTCTAATTCTTGGGGTTCCTCTCTTCCAAGTACTGTCATTACTTTTCATGCAGTGAATGAATTTGATCTACATTAATTCAGTAACCTGCAGAAACAAATTTTGTGTGATTTTTTTCTACCTCAATGCTAGGAATGCAAAATAAAAGAAGTTCTTTTCGAAAAGCCTCAGAAAACCTAGGTTTTCTAACATTTTATGACACCAATAATTTAAACTTAAAGTTATGAATACAGCATTTTCATTTTTTACTCTTGATGGTGCAGTTAGGCATGGGCTACCAACCACACAGTTCTTACAGTCCTTCTCCCCATCATATTGTTTTTGCATCTGTCACTTGTTCCTCTAAAACTATGATAATAGATAACTATACATGTAAATTTAACTATTGTTTGCCTCTGGGTAAAATAAACTATTAGTATCTCACCCTCTAATGCCTTCAAGTCCAACCATGTCAATTAACCAGTTTGAGATTCTGATCCTTGAAAATCTTTTATCTACAACCACTTGTGTCCCAAATATTATAGACAGCACAGTTTAGTTGCAGTTTTCATATGGCCTAAATTAGCTATTTTAATTAGAATAATTTTAAGATACAGCCAGTTAGGTATTTACGAAATCATTGCAAAGGATAGAAGAGCAGGCTATAGATTAGGCCTGAAGCTATGACCCTCACAATGCCACTGCTGAACTGATTCTCAAGGAAAGTGGATCCTTTCACCACCATGCAGAAACTGGGGAATTAAACGTTTTCACAATTAACTCTCGGCTTTAGGAAGAACACAATATGTAAGCTGTGAGCTTCAGATCATAAAGTCACTAATAATACTGTTGTTTCCAGAGTCATCATATGAGCCAAGCAAATAGATGTTATCACTTTATTCAGTTACAAAATAAAATCTCATGAGAGTGCGTTGATTGGAAGGATCTAAATTATATCCAGATTGTACCTGAAGAAGACATAAGATTTACCTTCCCAACATCTGTAGTAACGATGACAAACCAAAAAGAAATGAGAACAGATCTAAGCTTGATCTATTGTAGCTAACATAATGAAAGAATGGTTGATCATGCATTTGGGGTTCTATCAATAAATGCACTAAAAACTTTCCCATACAATGTATTATTTATACATTTTAATATATTATATATGTTTAACACTTAGTATATATTAATATATTATATATGTTACACATAATATACATATTGACATATATCTATACATAACATAAAATACATATTGATATATGTAAATATACATGTAACACATAGCATATATAATATATTGACACATCTAACTTATGTATTAATTGTATAATCATTGTTTAAATATAATTAATATATATCAATAAATATGTTAACATGTTTATATATTAATATGTATGTTACACCCAACATATATATCTATATATTATTTATGTGTCATACCTAAAATATGTTATTATATATACACTACACATTATGTTATATACATTATATATTATATATAAGAATTTTATATGTGTGTCACACCTAACATATATAAATACATATAACACAAATATAAATCTATAGTACATATATTAACATATATGTTAAGTGTCAGACATATATTTATATATAAATATATTATATATGCTATATAATAACTTATATAATGTACATAATTTAATAATATATTTAATATTTAATAATATATACTTTATATTATATGTAATACATTTAATATATTATTATATAGAAAATATACAATTTAATAATATATGTTTACTATTTAATAACATAATTTTGTTATTAAATGCATAAAATATATCTTTAATATGTAATTACATATATAATACATTTAACAATAAAATATTTAATATTTATATAATACATTTATTTTAATATTAAATTATTTATTTATTTAATATTTAATATATCAAATATATAATCATAATTTAATTATTTTAATAATATATACTTACTAAATGTATCTTATTAAGCATATTTAATAACATATTATATATTTATCATATAACAACATATACATTAGGTGCAACACATATAACATATTTATATATAATATATATTAGTTATATATAAATAATTATTATATATTACCATATATTAGGTGTGACACACATATGCAAATATATGTATATATTAATTAAAAATAATTAGTATGTAATTTATATATACTTAGGTGTAACATACATGTATGTATATATATAAATGTTATATGATTTATGTTTCTTTTCATGCAATTCTGAAAGAAGCTTAGTTACCAAGTCATGTTTTAAATTGTAGATTCTCTGTTGAAATTATTCCTACAACCATCCACAGATTCAATGAATTCCTGCAAACCTTGTTCAAGGAGTGTGAAAGTAATTGTTGACGTAGAAAATTTAGAAAAAATATGAGAGAATACAATATCAATATCCACAGTACACACAGATAGTGAAGTAATTAAATAGCATTGTCGTGAAAAGCCAAAAGCCAAAATTTTGTTATATAGCTAGAGAAATATTAGCAAATCCTGGAAATATCTGACAGAGGCCCTGCTTGAAGGATAAGCTTATTAGAAAATAAATTACAACTACTAAAGAACAATGAATGTTTCTTGATTTTTGGATAGTATGGATTGGTACAGAGAGGTCAATGAACTGTGTGGTGGCACAGATGGTCTAAGACCTACCCTGGCTCCCAAGCACAGGAAATCTTCTTTCAGACCCCACCTACATTGTTACTGGACTACTATGATATACATATTTTGGAGCACATATAATATTAATAATAGATTTATGAGCACTTAAGAAAAATACTTGGCAATTTTCTAAAATATTTTCCAAATAAATTCCCCTAAGCCACATTTATCACCTAAATTACACATTTATTACCACATTTATTACCTAAATTCATATTTTGTGTCTCACCTTCTTCCTATTTTTCACAAAGTATCAAAGGTGACCTTAATTCCCCTGCTTAAAACTACTTAAGTCCTTCTCCTGGGTCTCAAAATAAAATTCAAATGCCTTATTTTATAAGACTCTATATCAAAAGTCATGAAACTATGGCCCTCTGAACAAATACAGCTTGCTGCTTCATTTGTAAATAAACTTTTATTGGAACAAAGATGTGGTCATTTATTTCTGTATTATCTGTTTTTCTACTACACAGGTAAAGTTGGGTAGTTGTAACAGAGACCATATGTCTCACAAAGTTTAAAATATTTACTATGTGGCCCTTTACAGAAAAAGTTTATTTGTTCTTGTTCTATGTTATCAAGCACCTGCCTATCTTTCAATTCTGTCTCTCATTCACTAAGTTCTAACCATGTTAGCATTTTTTAAACCTTTATTTTAGGTTCAGGAAAACATGTGCAGGTTTGTTATATAGGTAAACTGCATGGGTCATGGGGGTTTGCTGTACAGATAATTTCATCACCCAGGTAATAAGCAGAGCAGCCAATAGGTATTTTTTCTGATCCTCTCCCTCCTTCCACTCTTCATCCTCAAGTAGGTCCTAGTATCTATTGTTCCTGTCTTTGTGCTTATTGGTTCTCATTATTTAGCCCTTTCTTACAGACAAGAACATATGGCATTTGGTTTTCAACTCCTGTGTTAGTATGTTTAGGATAATGGCCTCCAACTCTATCCATGTTGCTGCCAAGGACATGATCTTGTTCTTTTTTACAGATGCATAGTATTCCATGGTGTATATATACCACATTTTCCTTATCCAGTTTACCACTGATGGGCATTTAGATTGATTCCATGTATTCACTATTGTAAATAATGCTGCAATAAACATACATGTGTATGTACCTTTATGATAGAATGATTTATATACCTTTGGGTACATACCCAACAATGGGATTGCTGGGTCAAATGATAAATCTGTTTTAAGTTGTTTGAGGAATCACCACAGTGCTTTCCACAATGGCTGAACAAATTTATACTCCTATCAGCAATGTACAAGAGTTCCTTTTTTCCCACAACCTCACCAACCTCTGCTATTATTTGAGTTTTTAGTAGTAGCCATTCTGACTGGTGTGAGATGGTGTCTCATTGTGGTTTTGCTTTGCATTTCTCTAATGATTAATGATTGTATTAGTCTGCTTTTGCACTGCTATAAAGAAATACCTGAGAGGCCGGGTGCAGTGGCTCACACCTATAATCCCAGCACTTTGGAAGGCCGAGGTAGGTGGATCATGAAGTCAGCAGATTGAGATTATCCTGGCTAACATGGTGAAACCCCATCTCTACTAAAAATATTTTAAAAGTTAGCCAGGCATGGTGGTGGGCGCCTGTAGTCCTAGCTCCTCGGGAGGCTGAGGCAAGAGCATGGTGTGAACCTGGGAGTCAGAGCTTGCAGTGAGCCAAGATCGTACCACTACACTCCAGCCTGGGTGACAGAGTAAGAATCCATTTCAAAAAAAAAAAAGAGAGAGAAATACATGAGATTGGGTAATTGATAAAGGAAACAGGTTTAATGACACAGTTCCACATGACTGGGGAGGCCTCAGGAAACTTACAATCACGGTGGAAGGTGAAGCAGGGACTTTCTTCACAAGGCAGCAGCAGGGACTCAGTGAGCACAGGAAAAAACTACCACTTTTAAAACCATCAGATCTCATGAGACTCATTCTCACAAGAAGAGCATGGAGGAAACTGTCCCCATGATCCAATCACCTCCCACTGGATCCCTCCCTCCACACATGGGGATTACAATTCTAGATAAGATTTGGATAGGGGCACAGAGCCAAACGATATCATTTCACCCTTGACCCCTCCCAAATCTTATGTCCTTTTTACATTTCAAAACCAATCATGCCTTCCCAACTGTCCCCTAAAGTCTTAAGTCATTCTAGCATTAAATCAAAAGTCCATGATCAATTACCTATGAGCCTGTAAAATCAAAAGCAAGTTAGTTCCTTCCAAGATACCATGGAGGTACAGGCACTGGATAAATGCTTCCATTCCAAAATGGGAGAAATCGGTCAGAACAAAAGGGCTACAGGCACCATGCAAGTCTGAAATCCAGCAAGGCAGTCATTAAATGTTAAAGCTTCTAAATAATCTTCTTAGACTCCATGTCTCAGATCCAGGTCAGGCTGATACAAGAGGTGGGCTTCCAGAGCCTTGGGCAGCTCCACCTATGTGGTTCTGCAGGGTACAGTTCCCCCTCCTGGCTACTTTCATGGGCTGGTGTTGAGTGTCTGTAGCTTTTCCAGATGCACAGTACAAGCTGTCAGTGGATCCACTATTCTGGGGTCTGGAGGATGGTGGCCCTCTTCACATAGCTCCACTAGACAGTTCACCAGTGGGGACCCTGTATGAGGGCTGTGGCCCCACATTCCCCTCCTCACTGCCCTAGTAGAGGTTCTCCATGAGGGCTCCACCTGTTGCAGGAAGTCAGGGACCCCAAATGGAGGGACTGGCTGAAGCCATGGCAGAAGAACATAAATTGTGAAGATTTCATGGACATTTATTAGTTCCCCAAATTAATAGTTTCATAATTCCTTATGCCTGTCTTTACTGCAATCTCTGAACATAAATTGTGAAGATTTCCTGTACACTTATCACTTCCCCAGTCAATACCCTTGTGATTTCCTATGCCTGTCTTTAATCTCTTAACCCCGTCATCTTTGTAAGCTGAGGAGGATGTATGCCACCTCAGAACCCTGTGATGTTTGCGTTAACTGCCCAAATTGTTTGTAGAGCATGTGTGTTTGAACAATATGAAATCTTGGCACCTTGAAAAAAGAACAGGATGGTAGCAATGTTCAGGGAACAAGAGAGATAACCTTAAACTCTGACTGCCGGTGAGCCGGGCGGAAAAGCGCCATATTTCTCTTCTTTCAAAGGCAAATAGGGGAAATATCGCTGAATTCCTTTTCTCAGCAAGGAACATCCCTGAGAAAGAGAATGCTCCCCTGAGGGTAGGCCTATGAATGGCCCTCTTGGAGGTGGCTGTCTTTTACGGTCAAAGCCGAAGGGATGAAATAAGTCCCGGTCTCCTGTAGCGCTCCCAGGCTTATTAGGATGAGGAAACTCCCACCTAATAAATTTTGGTCAGACAGGTTGTCTGCTCTCAAACCGTGTCTCCTGATAAGATGTTATCAATGACAATGCGTGCCCGAAACTTCATTAGCAATTTTAATTTTGCCCCATCCTGTGGTCCTGTAATCTTGCCCTGCCTCCATTTGCTTTGCGATATTTTATTACCTTGTGAAGCATGTGATCTCTGTGACCCACACCATATTCATACACTCCTTCCCCTTTTGAAAATAGCTAATAAAAACTTACTGGTTTTATGGCTCAGGGAGCATCACAGAACCTGCCAATATATGATGTCTCCCCCAGACATCCAACTTTAAAATTTCTCTTTTATACTCTTTCCCTTTATTTCTCAAACCAGCCAATGCTTAGGGAAATAGAAAAGAACCCACATTAACTATCGTGGGCGGATTCCCCTGATATCCACCCTTGAAGCAAACTTCTGCCTGGGCATCAAGGGGTTTCCATACATCCTCTGAAATCTAGGCAGATGTTCACAAACCTCAATTCTTGAGTTCTGTGAACCTGTAGGCCCAATACCACAAGGAAGATGCCAAGCTACCTGGGGCTTTCACCTTCTGAAGCAATGGTGAGAACTGTACATTAGCCCCTTTTACCCAGGACTGGAGCAGCTGGAACCAACAGACAGGGCACCAAGTCCCAAGGCTGCACACAGTGTGGGGGAGCACTGGGCCCAGCCCAGGAAACCATTTTTCACTCTTAGGTCTCTGGGCCTGTGATGGGAGGGGCTGCCATAAAAGTCTCTGACCTGCCCTGGAGACATTTTCCCCATTGTGTTTGCAATTATCATTCAGCTTCTCATTACTTATGCAAATTTCTGCAGCCAGCTTAACTTTCTACCCAGAAAATTGATTTTTCTTTTTTATCTCATGATCATGCTGCAAATTTTCCAAACTTTTATGCTCTGTCACCTCTTGAATGTTTTTCTGCTTAGAAGTTTCTTCTGCTAGATACCCTAAATAATTTCTCTCAAGTTTAAAGTTTCAATGATCCCTAGGGTGGGGCCAAATGCTGCCAGTCTCTTAGCTAAGGCATAGCAACAGTAATCTTTGCCCTCCTTCCCAATGAGTGCCTCATCTCCATCGAGAACACCTCAGCCTGCTCTTTATTGTCCATATCACTATCAGCATTTGAACCAAACCATTCAACAAGTCTCTAGGAAGTTCCAAACTTTCCTAGATCTTCTTGTTTTCTTCTGAGCCCTCCAAACTGTTCCAACCTCTGCCTTTTACTCAGTCCCAAAGTTACTTGCACATTTTTTGGTGTCTTTATAGCAGTGCCTCACTACCTTGGTACCAATTAACTGTACTAGTCCATTTATGCACTGCTATAAAGAAATACCTGAGACTGGGTAATTTGTAAAGGAAACCATTTTAATTAATTCACAGTTCCACATGGCTGGGGAGGACTCAGGAATCTTACAATCATGGTGGAAGGTGAAGCAGGCATCTTCTTCACAAGGCAGCATGAGGGGCTGAGTGAACACAGGAAAAAACTACCACGTTTAAAACCATCAGATCCCGTAAGACTCACTCTCTATTATGAAAACAGCATGGGGAATACTGTCCCAAGATCCAATTGCCTCCCACTGGGTCCCTCCCTGGAAACATAGGAATTACAATTTGAGATGAAATTTGGGTAGGGACACAGAGCCAAACCATTTCAATGATGTTGAGTATTTTTTCACATGAATATTTTCATGTTGGCCACATGAATGTTTTCTTGTTGGCCACATGAATGTTTTCTTTTGAAAAGGGTCTGTTCATACCCTTTGCCCACTTTTTAATGGGGTTGTTTTTTGCTTGTAAATTTGTTTAAATTTCCTATAGATTCTGGATATTAGACTTTTGTTAAATATACAGTTTGCAAAAATTTTCTCTCATTCTGTAGGCTACCTATTGTACTCTGTTGATAGTTTCTTTTGCTGTGCAGAAGCTCTTTAGTTTAATTAGATCCCCTTTGTCAGTTTTTTTATTTTGTTGCAACTGCTTTTGGCATCTTGATCATAAAATCTTTGCCAAGTCCTATGTCCAGAATGGTATTTCCTAGGTTATCTTCCAGGGTTTTTACTTATTTAGGTTTTATATTTATATCTTTAATCCATCTTGAGTTGACTTTTTTACATATAGTGTAAGGTAGGGATCCAATTTCAATCTTCTGCATATGATTGACCCATTATTCCAGCATCATTTATTGAATGGAGAGTCCTTTCCCCTATTGCTTTTTATCAGCTTTGTCAAAGATCAGAAGCTTGTAGGTGTGCAGCTTTATTTATGGGGTCTCTATTCTGTTGCACAGGTTTATGTGTCTATTTTTCTATCAGTACCATGCTGTTTGGTTAGTGTAGACTTGTAGTATAGTTTGAAGTCAGGTAATGTGATATCTCCAGCTTTGTTACTTTTTTTTAAGATTGCCTTGGTTATTTGGGTTCTTTTTTGGTTCATGTGAATTTTTAAATTGTCTTTTCTAGTTCTGTGAAGAATGTCATTGGTAGTGTGATAGGAGTAGCATTGAATCTATAAATTGCTTTAAGCAGTACGGCCATTTTAATGATATTGATTCTTCCTCCTATCTATGAGCATGGAATGGCTTCCCATTTGTTAGTGTTATCTCTCATTTCTTTGAATAGTGTTTTGCAGTTCTCATTGTAGAGATCTTTTACCTCCCTGGTTAGCTGTATTCCTAGATATTTTACTGTTCTGGGGGCAATTGTGAATGGGATTGTGTTTCTGATTTGGCTCTTGCCTTGGAAGTTGCTGGTGTATACGAATGCTACTGATTTTTGTACATTGATTTTGTATCCTGAAACTTAGCTGAAGTTGTTTATCAGCTCAAGGAGCTTTTGGGCTGAGACTGGGGTTTTCAAAATATAGAATCATGTTTTCTGCAAACAAGGATAGTTTCACTTCCTCTATTCCTTTTGGAATGCCTTTTATTTCTTTCTCTTGCCTGATTTCTCTGGCCAGACCTCTCAATACTATGTTGAATAAGAGTGGTGAGAGAGGGCATTCTTTTCTTAAACTGGTTTTCAAAAATAATGTTTCCAGATTTTCCCCATTCAGGATAATGTTAGCTGTGGGTTTGTCACAGATGGCACTTATTATTTTGAAGTACATTCCTTCAAAGTCTAGTTTATTAGGGATTTTTAATATAAAGCAATGTTGGATTTTATCAAAAGCCTTTTTTGCATCTATTGAGATAATCATGTAGTTTTGTTTTTACTTTTCTTTATGTGGTGAATCCCATTTATTGATTTGTGTATTTTGAACCAACCTTGCATCCTATGGATAAAGTCTACTTGATCAGGGCAGATTAACTTTTCATTATGCTACTGGATTCAGTTTTGTTAAGAATTTTTGAATCTATGTTCATCAAGGATATTGGCCTGAAGTTTTCTTTCTTTGTTGTGTGTCTGCAGGTTTTGGTATCAGGATGGTGCTGACCTCATCGAATGAGCTGGAAAGGAGTACCTCCTTAATGTTTTGGAATTGTTTCAGTAAGAATGATACTAGCTCTTCTTTATACATCTGGTAAAATTCAGCTGTGAATCTCTCTGGTCCTGCACTTTTTTTTTTTTTGGTAGGTAGGCTTTTTACTACTGATTCAATTTTAGAACTCATTATTGGTCTATTCAGGAATTCAATTTGTTCCTAGTTTAGTCTCAGGAAGTTGTATGTGTCCATAAATTTATCCATGTTTTTCCTAAATTGTCTAGTTGGCATGCATAGAAGTGTTCACAGTGGTCTCTGATGTTTTTGCTTTTGTTTGTATTTCTGTGGGGTCAGTGGTAACATCCCCTTTGTCATGTCTAATTTTGTTTATTTGGATCTTCTCTCTCTCTTGCTTCATTAGTCTAGTTAGAGGTCTATCTATTGTATTTATGTTATCAAAAAATCAACTCCTGAAATCATTGATCTTTTGCATTTTTGTGCGTGTGTCTCAGTTTTCTTTAGTTCAGCTCTAATTTTGGTTATTTCTTGTCCTCTGCTAGCTTTAGGGTTGTTTACTCTTGCTTCTCTAGTTCTTCCAGTTGTGTTGTTAGGTTGTTAATTTGATAGCTTTCTAACTTTTTGATGTGGGTATTAAATGCTATAAACTTTCCTCTTAACACTGCATTAGCTATGTCCCAGAGATTCTGCTATGTTGTATCTTTGTTCTTATTAATTTCAAATAATTTCTTGATTTCTGTCTTGAATCCATTATTTACCCAAAAGTCTTTCAGGATTAGGTTAATTTTCATGAAATAGAAATTTTCATTGTATGGTTTTGAATGATTTTATTAGCATTCATTTATACTTTTATTGCACTGTGGTCCCAGAGTGTTGTTGGCATGATTTGTTTTTTTTAATTTGCTAATATTGCTTTGTGTCTGATTTGTGGTTGATCTTTGAATATGTGCCATATGGCAATGATAAGAATGTTTATGCTGTTGTTTTGTGGTGAGTAGTTCTGTAGATGTCTATTAAGTCCATTTGATCAAGTGTTGAGATCAGGTCCTGAATAGCTTTGTTAATTTTCTGCCTCATTGATCCATCTAATACTGGCAGTAGGGTGTTGAAGTCTCTCACTATTACTGTGTGGGAATCTAAGTCTCTTCACAGGTGTCTAAGAACTTGCTTTATAAATCTGGGTGCTCCTGTATTGGCTGCATATATATTTAGAATAGGTAGGATTTCTTGTTGAATTGAGCCCTTTACCATTATGTAATGTCCTTCTTTATCTTTTTTTATTTTTATTGGTTTAAAGTCTGTTTTATCTGAAATTAGAATTACAAATCCTGCTTTTTTCTGTTTTCTATTTTCTTGGTAGATATTTCTTTATCCCTTTATTTTAAGCCTATGCTTGTCATTGCATGTGAGATGGGTCTCTTGAAAACATCATACCATTAGATCTCACTTTTTTATTCAGCTTGCTACTCTGTGCCTTTTAAGTGGGGCATTTAGCCCATTTACATTTGATACTAGTATTGATATGTGTGGATTAGATATTGTTATTGTGTCGTTAGGGGGTTATTATGCAGACTTGTTTATACTGTTGGTTTATTGTGTCACTGGCCTGTGTGCTTAAGCGTGTTTTTTTGTGGTGGCTCATAATGGTCTTTCCTTTCCATATTTAGCACTCCTTTCAGGACCTCTTCTAAGGCAGGTCTATTTGTAACGAATTCCCTCAGCATTTGCTTATTTGGAAAGGCTCTTATTTCTTGTTCACTTTTGAAATTTGGCTGGATACAAGATTCTTGGGTGGCCAAGTGCAGTGGCTCCTGCCTGTAATCCCAGCACTTTGGGAGGCCGAGGTGGGTGGATCATGAAGTCAGGAGATCAAGACCATCTTGGCTAACATGGTGAAATCCCTTTTCTACTAAAAATACAAAAAATTAGCCAGGCGTGGTGGTGGGCGCCTGTAGTCCCAGCTACTTGGGAGGCTGAGGCAGGAGAATGGCGTGAACCCAGGAGGTGGAGCTTGCAGTGAGCCTAGATCGTGCCACTGCACTCCAGCCTGGGAGACAGAGCGAGACTCCATCCCAAAAAAAAAAAAAAAAAAGATTCTTGGGTGAAAAAATTTTTTGTAGTAATACTAAATATAGGTTCCCAATCTCTCTGGCTTGTAGCATTTCTGCTGATAGATCCACTGTTAGCCTGATGGAGCTGCCTTTGTAGTTGACCTGCTGCTTCTCTCTAGCTGCCTTTAACATTTTTTCTTTCATTTTCACCTTACAGAATCTGATGATTATGTGTCTTGGGATGGTCTTCTTGTATAATATCTCACAGGGGTTCTCTGAACTTCCTGGAATTGAATGTTGGCCTCTCCAGCAAGGTTGAGGACATTTTCATGTACTATATACTGAAAGATGTTTGCCAAATTGCTTGTTTTCTCTCCATCTCTTTCGGGGACACCGATGAGTCATAGATTTGATCTCTTTACATAATCCCATATTTCTCAGAGCTTGTCTTCATTCTGGTTTATTCTTTTTTCTTTATTTCTGTCTGACTGAGTTATTTCAGAGAGCCCATCTTCAAACTATGAGATTCTTTCCTCAACTTGGTGTATTCTTCAGTTAATACTTGGGATTGCATTATGCAATTCTTGAAATATGTTTTCCAGCTCTGTTGATCAGTTTGATTCTTTATTATAATGGCTATTTTGCCTATCACCTCCTGTCTTGTTACATTGTGATTCTTAGCTTCTTTGGATTGAGTTTTGATGTTTTCCTGAATCTCAAGGATCTTTGTTCCTATTCATATTCTGAATTCCATTTCTGTAATTTCATCTATTTCAACCCAGTCAATAACTTGCTTGGAAATTAGTAGAGTAATTTAGAGAAAAGAAAGTGCTCTGAGTTTTTGAGTTGTGAGAATTCTTGCATTGCTTCTTTCTCATTTGTGTGAGCTAATGTTTCTTCAATCTTTGAAGCTGCTGTCCTTTGGATGGATTTTTTTTTTCTTTTTTTCTTTTTATTTTCTTTTTTTGCCTTTGTATGTGTGTGTGGATGCCCTTAGGGGTTTCATTATGGTATAAGGATAAGGTAAATTCAGTTGACTGGCTTCTATTCTCATCCACTCCTGGGTCTGGAAGGAGTCCCCTCCACTTACCCTCTCCATGCCTATCTTTCTTTTGTTGGGTGTTGTAGTCCACATGGATCCCTCAGGCAGAGGCAGCAGTTGGCAGACAAGCTGCATCCTTACCTGGTCAGCCCTATTATGCTGTTTGTGTGTTTCCTGGGGAAAACGGGGTTGCACCCACTTGCAAAGTTCAGGCAGAAACGAGGCCCCTGGGTTGGAAGCTTTAGTGGGTGTGACCTGTCTGGCTAAGGGAGGCAGGGATGGAAGGACTTGCGGCCCTGCCACCTGGGTGTTTCCAACGCAACAATAGGCTGTGCCCTCAGCAAATTCAGGCAGAAGTAGGACTACTGGGCCTGAAGCTCCAACATCTGTTGCCCACCTGGCTTTTGGTGACAGTGGTGGGTGGGCTCATGCATCCTGCTGTCCTGCTGTCCTGTTTCCTAGGAAGCTATTTCCTCCAGGTAAGTTCACACAAAAGTGGAGCCACTGGGTGGGAAGCTCTGGCAGGCATTGCCTGACTGGCTACGAGTGATGGGGTGGGGAGGTGGGTGGAGTAGCTGACTGAGTTTGGGCCGAAGCAGGACTGCTGGGACAGAAGCTGGTGCCAAGCTCCATCCAGGAAGGGGGCATGGAGGAATCTTACTGCTCTCAGGCACCGCAACTGCGGCCTGTGTTGGGGCTATGGCGCGAAGTACTGGAGCCGCGTGCTTGTGGGTATGGAGCAACATTAATGCTCCCAGGCACTGCAACTGCGGCCTGTGTTGGGGCTATGGCGCTAAGTCCTAGTCTGGGGTCTGGAGCCCTGTGCTTGTACTGGTCCCTTTGGACTTGAGAATTACCTCCGTAAAACATCGAGGTGGCTCTGTGCCTCAGTCTAGAAGCATGGTGGGAGAATGCGGAAGCAGGGGTTGGCAGTGGATTCTCTCATCCGGAGTCTTGCACAGGTCCCTGTGGAGAATGTGAAAAATCCTAGGGGCTTTCACTCACTCATCTTCCCCGTTTTGGAAGGGTTCTACTGGCTCCGCACTGAGCCCAAACAGGCTGTGCCCAATTTGCCTTCTCTATACTACCTGTGTTTTCCTGCTGCCTTGATGGATCTCACTGTGGTTTCTCAAATGATTGGCCTGCAGGATCAGTGTTCACTAGCCCTTTCCTTCCGCCCCATGAGAGCTGAGAAGATAAATTGCTTCCATTCTGGCATCTTGGTCCTATCCTCCCATGTTAGCATTTTTACTTATTGCTGGAAACCAATATTGCTTTCCTCCCTGAAGTATTTGGGACATGCTTGTCCCAGTATCTAGAATGGACTAGACTGTTGCATCACTAACTCCATCTTTACCTTGAGGTCATTCATTCAAAGAAGTTTTCATTGAATATTCTACTTTAATAGGGTTCCTCTATTATTCTCTCAGTTCTTGTTCCCTTTATAGCATTTATTATAACTTAAATGCACTTTGCATTGTTAACATTTTGCTATATTTTGTATAGTTCTATGCCATTTTATTACATGTAGAGATTCATGCAACCACCATTTCTATCAAGATAGAGAACTAGTCCATCACCACAAGCATCTCCTTCAGGATACCTCCGTTCCTTGCCACTTACCACACCATCCCTAACTCTTGGCAACAGCTTATCTGTTTCTCATATCTATAATTTTTAATCCACCTTATTTTTAGTTATTTAATTTTGGCATGTCTCCTCTAACATAAATTAAGCTCCACAAAGGCACAGACATGCCCATTTTACCCCAACTTCTGAATTTTCTAGAATCCAAAATTAGTCTATTGTAAGATTATCTGGTGGATGTCCCTAATCAAATTTCAATGCTCTATTTAAAAGCAAGGTTTAAAAAAAAAAAAAAAGTAAAGAAGAACTCTCAATCAAGGCAGTGCCCTGCCAAAATTTTAATTACAGCTCTTTTTATTAATAAACACTCTATTATTCACTGGCAATAGGCAGCAAACTTTATGTGATAATGCCAATCGATGTACTGAAAAAAATGCATCATAAGTGAAACACAAAAGTTAAGTGGCAACTATATTAATATGCAGAGAACCATAGGGCTTTATTTAAACATCTATCATGTTACAGTGTTTTGGAAGTATTATTTGTTGTAAAACTTGCACAGTTTGGAAATAGCTATGTAAAATTAACAGCTGAATCGAGTTACGGAATCATTTACTAACCAGTTGTGTCTCATGAACAATTGCTCCAAATTCATTGACTTGATTTTAAAAGAGATGCTGACAACTTTGTGAAGACCTTAAAAAGCATTTTACTCAGAAACAACTCTCTTAAGGCTGTATATGATTTCTGTGTTTATTTTATGTGCCTTTTATTGACAGTGTATTTTTGTTTCTATTGTTAACTTCAGAAATATTTACCATTCCTTAGAAAAATGATTTGCATCACAGTAGCCTGTTTAGCTGTTAAGACTTCATCTGTCCTGCTACTTACTTGTCTCTTGACATCATCTTTTGTGTCAGAAATCAGGGCCATTTGAAATTGGAATGACTGTAACTTTATACACTGTGAATAATTGGATAAAGATTCCAATTCGTTTTACCAACCTTCAATTCTATTCCTAGTCTATTCTGCATTTGTAAAGCACCCGTTGACTTACCCTAATGATCACTCATAAATTCAAGTTGTACAGGCATCTTTATTTTCCTCAACAATCCTTGTAAAGATGCAGAAACTGAAGTCATAATAAACACTTGGGTTATAAGCAACTTCCATTTTTTATAGCAAAAGACGAGAAGAAAGTACCAAAAATTATTCCCTCGTACTTAACTAGCAAGAAAGAATGCAAGATATTAAAATATTTTGGATATAAATGGAAATTTCCAAGAAAAAAATTGATAACATTTTCTTTTGTACATAGTTTCATTTATGCAATTTCAACAAATATTGACAAAGAAAAATTTTAACTTCTAATGCTATGAGAAGAACTATGATAAGAGTGTTAGCAAGTCAAACTCATCAGAACTTTATGAGAAGAACTGAAATATAAAGTAAGACTGCGTGTAAGCCATACCTTTAGAAGATATAAGGCGAATTTCACTGTCACCTATTAATCATTTATAGTAAAAGCAAAAGCATCATAAATTACGTATTAAACACCATTAGGTAATATTACTATTATCATTTTGTTCAAATACATGATTAAGTCTTAGGAAGATTTATAAGCCCTATTACTCTGTTTCTTTCCAATGTGTTTCTAATAAAATCTCATATTTGTTCTGATAATATATCTAGATAAGTATCTAGATGGATCTAAAGCTAAAGACAGATAAGTGAAAGAAACACTACTGAAAAATGAATACTATATTTTTAATTGTTTCAGAACTGACACATGACTCAAATAGAGAAGTCTGTTTAGGTTGTCAAAAGGTTTTTCATCGTTGCTTCTGTTATATGTAATGATATACAAATAAAAGAAGTTTTAATTTTTGTTTACTTCTCTGAATCCTTTCCTAGAATCTCCAGTTCTTTAATGTTAATACTTCACAGAATTTTGACTTAATCTTATTCTTTTGTCCATCTGTATTTTCTTTCAGGAAATCTCATTTATTTCCATAATTTCCATTATTAGTAAAGGTCAAAGTTTTGTCTCATTTCTCTCGACATTATGTCTCTTCTGACTTTGTTTCTCCTTACTTTTAGCTAATATTTCTGAATGTCAGAAGCCACCTCAAAATGATCATATTCTGACACATAATAGTGATCACATTATCACTCCCCAAACTCACTCTTCTCTCACTAGTCTATATATCTGTTGTCAGTAGCACCATTTTCTCTGTCAGCAAAACAATTCAGAAACACTCTCTTTTTTGTGTTGCCTTCACAACATTATCAGTTTGCCTCAATCCCATCTCTGGGAGGTTTTTCGTTCCTGTCTCTCATCCACATCACTATTTCCAGTGCCACAGTTTAGGCCCTCCCTCATCCATTCTACAATCCCACTGAGCCATTTTATTATAAAAGCCATATTTTTATTATTTTAACAATCTCTCTCCATAATCTACAGAATGAAACTGAGATATAAATGACCCCAGTGTGGCTCATCACCCATCTTCACTTTGAGGATGCTCTTCACGCAGATGCCACGTTTGCTCTTCTGTTTTACTAAACGAATCATTTCCTTTTCTTTGAAAGTGATAAGCCCTTCGCATCCTTCCAAGATTAGCTGAAATAAAGATGATTTTCTGTTGTGAGAAGCCTTGATGGCATCTTACATGCAAAGTTAGTTTTGTTCTCCTTTATTCTCCAATAGCAGTTTTGAAACATGTAGATTATTGCCCTTTGCCTATTGTACATATTTATTTGTTTATGGGTTTATATAAATGATATATTCCTATATTTTCTCACGACTTGGGTAGCTCCTTAAAGATAAAGCCTTGGATTTTATTCATGTTAAGTCACCTCTGTAAACTATACTTTGGAAAAATAAGAAGCCCTCAGTAAATGATGTTCATAAATGAGTTTTGTGGCATCTTCTCGGCCTGACATGCAGAGATACTAAATAAATGTTTCTTGACTTTAAATAAAATGATATAATATTAAGAAGGTTAATTTCTTCTTATGGGCTACAGAATTTTATGTACCAGGTACCAATTTCCACTTATTTTTTAATATGTGTTTTAAAACTAAAAATAAGTTAGCAGTTTGTATTATCAATAAACAATTTATCATCCCCAAACAATCTGGCATGTTTCTCAGAACTGCATTTTACAATATATTTCCAAAATAACCAATATATTTTAAGCAATTTTCCTTTGAAGAAATCCCTCAAAATGTGACAGAAAAACATTTTCCTTGTGGATTTTTATATACCTTTGTTTTTCAAATCAAACACTGTATTCAAGCAAAGCCTAACTTTGGAATCTTATATTAAGTAAAACAGAAAAATCCCAAGCTGCTACAGAGCTCCAAATGCTTAATCCCCCTTTCTGCAGCCCAGCTTCTCCCCATCTGCTGGCTTTCCAAAAGGAGCCTCAAAAAGCACCACTCTCGAAACAGGATGAATAGTGTTGCAACGCTCTGTTCTAAGAGACCACTATCCGTAGCAGATGCTCAATGATTTCAGAACTAAGAAATTGGGTGAGCAAGGTAGGTAGAACTGATTTGGTCATCAGTTAAATTTGCATCTCTACTATTTTTTTATGCAAAATTTTTCTCTGTGATATTACATCTTCAAATTTGTATCCCCTCTTGTGCCAAGTGGCTGTCCAAAACCTTCAATTAGAATCTATATTAATCTAGTTTGTTTATGAGAAGATGAGTGGCCTGCCGACGCCCATAAATGCATTAGAACATGTCCTGGAAATTTTTATTATTTCAAAAATGCTAACATGGTTTTTATTTATGACCTTGATTTTATCTCAAATTTGGGCAGACGCTATGAGGACATGACAAACAGGGAGGATAATTTGTGTATTATCAAGGACAGAGGAACATTGAAAGTATTCAGAAAAAAATGGAAAATTATCTATTGCAAGTTATCTGCAGCTCTGGGAGAGAGAGAACATTTAAAATATTCTTTTTGGATATGAATTTTTATTTTATGGGTTAATATTGCAATATTTCATAATTTTTTATATAGATTTCAGAATTTTCTTTATTCTTTTTTCAACAAATGATGTTTGCTCTGATTTAGGCACTGTTCTGATTCCTAGTGGTACAAAGTGTACAAACAAAATCTCTAGCCACACAGAGCTTATATTTCAGCAGTGGTAACAGACAATAATTGAGATAAGTACGTAAAATATAGAGATTTTCTTGTTAGTAATAGGTGGTACTTATAAATTGCTGTCAATATCATACTAAAATATTTTTGTATTTCCCACCTTTGACCTAAAACATTTAATAAGCTTTCAGTGAATTTTTCTTGCTCTTTTATTTTCCAAACATTTTAGGTTTTTTCTTTATGTTCCCTACTTTTAACTCTGATTCTTCAGCCCCTGCACCCTATTCTTCCCGAACAATTTCTCTCTCTAAATGATTTGTGTTCCACTGGCAGCTCAGTGCTAAAGAAAGTGATATATCCTGATGAAGCCATTAAGCACTGTACTATGGACGTTAAGAGGATGATATAGGCGTGATTTCAATCATGCAAAAGGAAACTACCCTCGTTCTAAGAAGGAAAAGCACCAGAGAGCTTAACCCACTGTAGTTTACATTTTCATTTCATTAGATTCAAATCTGGGGATGTCAGAAGAAATTAACACTTTTCCCCCACGAGGCAATCACTGTAAGTGTCATCATCATCAGATGTGTGTTGCACACCCACAGAGAGCAGGCTGGGACTTGGAATGCACAGCGCACTGAGAAGAACCAAAGTACAAATGGAGGAGAAATGGGTTGATAAAATGGAAAATGTATTAAAAGAAAGTTGGACTCTTCACCTTGTGCTGTCAAGATTTTCTGTAAAAATCACTGTTTTACAAAAGTCATAATATTGTTTCCAAGCTCTGTTATAACCCTAAGTTATGTTTAAGTATCTGTTTAGTTACCCTTGCACTTAAAGTATTACAGTACTTAATTTTCTTTGAAATATAGATGTAACCTGCTTTATGAAATAGATCCTTAAATGGCATACAGAAATTATGTATTTGGGGTAAATTAAGTTTCAAATTAAGAACAGGTCATAGACTAAAGTAAGGTCTATGAGAAAATGTGTTTACCTAATGCAAAGTTAGAGTAATTGTGCTTTAATTTGATATTATTATGGGGATGAATATGAAATAATAGGATATTGAAGCCACTTCACCTATATTGTCTATTTTGTTAAGGCTTAATTTCATGTTTATTGAAACATTTCTTGATTATATGATACATAGTATATATACCATTTTGGTATACACATGGTATCAAATTAAATTCTATAAAGTATATAGTACTTTGATTAGATTATTAACAAATCCTTTCTAACAGATCAAAGATATTTGCTCTTAAGCAGGGCCAGCCCAAAGTAAAAAGAAATTAGAAATAGCTTTAATTCCTTATGCAAATACTATTTTAACAAAGCCTGCACTGTCTTTCATAATGAAAAATTCTGGATAATGAAATGTATATAAGTATTAAAAACAAAAATTAAGCATTTAAAATTAAAATTATACTATAATATAAAACTCACTGATATTTTTACTGGCAAGTCAAACTAGTTAAATACTAAGATTTTTTTCAACACAAATCTATTTTCTCTGAAAAATATTAAATATATTTCAATCTTTTTTTGAAAACTAGGTTCATAATTAATAATATCAATTATTTCAGTGAGCTATATTAAAAATAAAACCTTAGGGCCTGTGGAACTATGAAGGGCCATTTACCTCTCTAGAAAATAACACTGTTTAAAGCTTTAAATCATTGGCCTGCTTTTCTTACCTTATTTTTCCACCTCTTTCTTTCTGTTATATCAAAAGATTTTAGTTTCTAATGCCATTTCTGTAGCTGATAAAAGCATTTCCTCTATTTGGGATTATCATTATAAATTAATGTGACCTTGGAAAGTAGAAATCAATCTCATTAGAATTAAGTAAAAACTAACTATATAGACCTGAGTAAGAATTCTAGGGTCTTTTCTGTAAAAAGTATAAAGATAGTGAAATTGCCTTAAGCCAATCATTTTGGGTGTGTGGGTGTGTCTGTGCATGTATATGATGCATTACTAATTTGTCGTATCTTGATAAAAAATAGAGAGCTTATTATTTGGAAATACATGAAATAAAACTATAATTTTAAAATCTATTTAAATTTAAAGAAGCACTCAGGTCTGCTAATTGGTTTATCTGTGCAACTTGTTCTCATAGTTACTCTTCGGAAATTATTATTATTAAATTTGAAAATATTATGTTGCTTTTTAGATAGGTGGTATCTCATACTGGTGAGGTATTTTTATATGTGCTCAACACCAAATTAAGTTATTTTTAGTTTTTTTTGGAGAAGAGGAGACAAATATAATCAATGGGCTCTTTCATAAAAGAACTTAGATGCTGCCCGAGGCCATGGGAGCCCACCCCTTGCATCAGCACACCCTGGATGTGAGACAGGGAGTCAAAGGATATTATTTTGGAGCTTTAAGATTTAATGACTTCTCTGCCGGGTTTCAGACTTGCATGGGGCCTGTAGCCCCTTGGTTTTGGCCAATTTCTCCCTTGTGGAGTGGGAACATTTACTCAATGCTTATAGCCCCATTGCATCCTGGAAGTAACTAGCTGGCTTTTGATATTACAGGCTCATAGGCAGAAGGGACTTGTCTTGTCTCAGATCAGACTTTGGACTTGGACTTTTGAGTTAATGCTGGAATGAGTTAAGACTTTGGAGGACTGTTGGGAAGGCATGGTTGGTTTTGAAATGTTAAAAAGAAATAAGATTTGGGAGGGGCCAGAGGCAGAATGATATGGTTTGACTCTGTGTCCCGAACCAAATCTCATCTTGAACTGTAATCCCCACATGTCGGAAGAGGGTCCTGGTGGGAGGTGATTGAGTCATGGGGCAGACTTTCCCCTTGCAGTTCTTGTGATGGAATTCTCACAAGATCTGGTTGTTTGATAAGTTTGTAGTTTTTTCTCCTTGGCTCTCTCCTCTCTCACCATGGTAAAGACTCGCTTGCTTCCCCTTCGCCTTCCACCACGATTGCAAATTTCCTGAGGTGTCCCAGTCATGCTTCCTATTAAGCCTGTAAAATTATGAACCAATTAAACCTCTTTTCTTTATAAATTTGCCCAGTTTTAGGTAACTCTTTATAGCAGTGTAAGAACGAACTAATACAGATGCTAATTGGGGAATAGGGAACTATGTAAGTGAAAAATGAAATAAAAATATAGGATGACACTATGAAGAGTTGGTGTTTTGAACTATGTGTGGTTCCTGGCCTAGCAGCATCTACTTCACCTGGTAGCTTGTTACACAGGCAGACCTGAAGCCCCACCCCATACCTGCTATATAAGAATCTACATTTTTATAGGCTCCCCAGGAGGCCCATTTGCACCTTAATATTTAAGAAATAGTTTCATAGTACACCACTGTAGATTTATTCTGATTATAAACATTTTTGAACTACATGGAAGATACCACACAATGCACAGCAGAAACACGGAAAGGAGTACACACCATAAGAGGCTCTGGATCTCAAAGACCAAGTAGCGCCAACTCTATATCCAAGAAAATACACACCTAGGGAGACTACTGGGAGAGGAAAGGCTGAGTAATCTCTCAAATTATCTCTTAGTGGTAAATTCTTGATAGTCTACTAAGTTCAAACCTTTTTCTTTGAGGACATAATCCTTTTAAAAAGAAAAATACACCCTAACTAAATTCCACTTTACCTGTCTAAATCTTACCAGCCCTAGAAACCCAAAGTGAATTCCCATCTAGAAAATTTTCTTGATACTGATTTTCTTGATCTTAGTGCTAGGTAGGGCTATCTGCATGTGTATGACCGCATATGCTTCTGTGTATTTAAGGTTAGAACATAAAGCAAATTATAAAATCCTTCATCAGAGCAGATACAACATATGATTCCTTGCTTTTCTATCAGCATAGAGCATAATGTGTGTCCCACAGCAACAAGAAGGAGAGAGCTGAGTGTCATAAAGGACAGCTAGAGAGACTACATGCCTGGGACTGGGAGGCTACAGAAAAGAAGATGGGGTTTCATGGCTCTCTATTTTGCCCAGGTATGCTCTGGGGTACTAACAATCTCACTCTTCATACAAGTTTTTTTTGGGAAACTATAAGAACGTTGTGAAGGGTTAGCACAGCTATTTATTTAGTTGGCAACTGTGGAAGCATTCAGGGTTAAGTGTAATCCTTGCATCCCTGTTAGTAACCTGCTTGTCTTCTAAACCACCTCCAGATGAATGCTTGCAACCCTGGGCATTCCCCAAATGCTTTGGCATCAGTATTTGGCATTCACTGTTGTTTCATAAAATAACATCCATCTTGAAACCAGATTGGGAAAAAAAAAATTAAGGGAAATCCTTGGCAATTTGCCTTGAATCCCAGTAGATGTTACGCTTTTCTACAGAGAGCACAGGCAGGTAGACTCGGAATGAGTCAGCCTTGCTCAAGGACCAGATGCAGGTGAAGAGACAGCAAGAGTCCCAGGATAAAGCCTGTCCTTCCTCAAAGCAAGCCCTCATTTAATTTACCTCTTCCATTTGGTGGGAGTAAGAAAATGAACAGGCTTACTAATGCCATCATCCAGAAATAAAAATTTAATATGTCTAAAATTTTTGCATTGAATCATTTTATTTTCATTGTTCACATCTAGGTAGTTTAGTAAAAGCAGTACAATTTTTAACATGATTGACCATGTGATGAAAAGAGTAAGATTCTGATTTTAGAGACATTCTAGATAGAACAAATCCTCTCCTCTACTTAAGCCAACATTTAAATGCATATGGTGGCCAGGTTTGGTGGCTCACGCCTATAGTCTCAACATTCTGGGGAGGCCAAGGTGGAAGGATCTTTTGATGTCAGGGGTTCAAGATCAGCCTTGTGAACATAGCAAGACCCTGTCTCAACAAAAATAAATATGAAAAAATAAAGTGGGCATGACGGTGCATGACTATAGTACTAGATACTCAGGAAGGTGAGGCAGGAGGATGCTTTGAGACTAGGAGTTTGATGCTGCAGTGAACCATGATCACTGTACTCTACTCCAGCCAGGGTGACAGGAGACCTTGTTTCAAATAAATAAATAAATAATGTACCTGTAATCCCAGCACTCTGGGAGGCCGAGGCGGGTGGATCATGAGGTCAGGAGTTCGAGGCCAGCCTGGCCAAGATGGTGAGACCCTGTCTCTACTAAAAATACAAACATTAGCCGGGCGTGGTGGCACACACCTGTATTCCCAGCTACTCAGGAGGCTGAGGCAGGAGAATGTCGTGAACCAGGGAGGCAGAGGTTGCATTGAGCTGAGATCTTGCCACTGCACTCCATCCAGCCTGGGCAACAGAGCAAGACTCCATCTCAAAAAAAAAAAAAAAAATTGTGCCTGAGAACCACGTGGGGAGTATATAAAAATGCAGAATCTTGGGCCCCAAATCTCAGTCATTCTGATATGCTAGGTCTAAAGCAAGGCATCAATATGAATTTTTAATGGGAACCCTTTGTCATTCTAATAAAGAGAAAGACTACCTGCCCCAGATCTTTGTTACAAAGATCTGTGAGTCAAAAAGCATAATTTTAGCTGCCAACCAATCCTTTAGAAATCAGCCTACTTCCTTTTTTAATGCTTTTTGTGTTTCTGCAAGTTTTTCTGTTTGTTCCTTACTCCTGGAGTGAGCAGCAGAGAAGGTAAAATACGAATGTATTCACAGTCTGTTGATATGTATTCAAAAATAATCTTCTGGAGAGGGTGCCCATATGTTCTGGTTGCCCAATTTATGCCATTTGTCCCAGCAACGCATCCTATATCACTCTCAAAAGTGTTCAAGTTTGAACAATGAGTTTCATGGTCACCTTAATCCTAAATTACAACTATAAGTGAGAAGCATGGAGAAGTGCATTCGTATCTAAATAATTCTATTTTCTGCTTTTCAAAGCCATTCCTTAAGTAGAGAGCATGAATGTCATTCAAAATGTGTTTTTTAAAAGGGAATAATTGTATAAATTTTAAAGGGTTTATTATGGTTTCCAAAATATATGCTTAATGACAAATTCTCTACTCTTAACCTTTTTTTGGAGGGATTAGGAAAGCTTTCTAATGTCAACAACTGGGATGAAAATGTAATGTCAATAAAATGTCAAAACATAAATCTAAAAATACTTTTATTTAAAACAAATGAAGCCATCATTTATATAATTCCATTAGGTTTTCTGCCAGACCCTAATTCAAAATGTGTAAATTATTAAGCACATTACATTGTATTCAGTTCTTCATTTTTCACTAATAGGTGGCTGCCTAAATTTCTACAGTTGCTATAATTTTTCTTGAGAATTTATAGAATTTTAATATTAGATTACATGAAAAAATACTAGCATTTTTTTAACCTTACGTTTTTACTCACCCTTTTCAACTACTGAAACTCAATTTATTAAAAGTGTAAAAGCAGCCAGAGGAAGGAAGGAACTCTGCTGCAGCTGCTACAAACCCAAATTTCTGAAAACTGGAAATCTCTTGCAGTTCCTCTATACCTCAAAATTAATCAGAAAATAAACTTGCACTACAAATGTGTACCCTTTCTTCTTAGAAATTCAGGGAAGTGTCATTATGAGATTCCTGTGATTCTAATTTAAATTCAGAATTTCTAACAAGCTTCCTGCCAGCCTTCAGAACTTATTTGTCTGTCTGTCCCTGTACCTACCTGCCTGCCAACCCGGATGTTTTGCCATCCGCCAACTCAAATTCTCTTACCGGGATCCTAAATATGTCTACCCCCTGTAAAACAAAATCTTATGCCTCAGTTCCCCCATTTGAGCTGACTTTGCTTCTTTAACTCTTAGCATGATGTCTCATCTTAATCAAAACCCTGCATCTGACTGTTACTTCTCCATTCTTGAGAAATAGCACAGGAAAGCACCAGGTTAACTCACATGCAACTAAGCATGCTGGAAACACTGTTTGCCAAGGCTGGAATACATTAATAGATATCATCATGCAGTGAAAGGCAGTACTGAAAATCAAGTTCCAAAGCTCAATGTGTAGATGTGGTTTCAAGTTACTCCAACCACAGCAGCATCAACAGAATGAAGATCAAAACAAGGTGATATCTGCTGAGATAACTACTCTGGAACATAAAGTTAGCTCCGAGAGTGAAAGGCAGGACGAGTTCACTCCTCTTTCTAGACTTCAGTCCCAAACATTGTCAGCATCAGGGAACCAGAGTTCATCTGCAGCCCATCTTCCATGGTCCTGCTTTCAGGTTCCTAATCCACCTGGTCTTCCTGCATACAGAGATTCTATCTTGTGGCCTACAGTAGGTCTTAAATTATACTCAACAATCTATAGGCTAATCCTTCTATTTGGAGCACTATGAATCTTACTTGACTCTAACACATCACCAGTTTCCTGGACTGGGGGCCACACTCAGTTACATGGGAACCAATGCAGGCACCAGTCTCAAGCTTGAATTTTAACTTGAGCTATTGAGCTATTGGATTCAAATGATCAATCTGCCTCCTGGAAGCTTAATTTCAATGCTGACTGCTTGAATCTTAAAAATTAGATATCTTTGTGGAAATTCCAGGTTTTGTAGACATCTCTACAACCCCATTCTGTGGGTTGTTTTAAAACATATTTTGCTGGACATTCCAGGTTTCACCAGGTGTTGATTAAGAGAATAAAATACGATGATGTTCACACTCACCAGATCAAAGCTGCAGGCAGTCAGAGAAGGAGAATGAAGGACTCTAAAAGGGCTTTGCAAGCAGCCATGAGAAATGGATAAGCAAGTCTATTTTAAATCCCTGTAATTGTTTTAGATAATCAGTGGCTGTGATTTGTAAAGCGTTTAATATAAAGATCAGTGTGCAACTAAATACCACACAAAATCAAAATTGGAAGAAAAAGGAGAAAATGTCATGACTTTTTGTTTGTTTGTTTGTTTTAGGACAGTGTCACTCTATCACCCAGGCCGAGTGCAGTGGTGCGATCTCAGCTCACTGCAACCTCCACCTCCTGTGTTCAAGTGATTCTCCTGCCTCAGCCTCCAAGTAGCTGGGATTACAGGTGTGCCACTATGCCCAGCTAGGTCATGACATTCTTAAGCAGAAGTCTTGCAACATTTTGACTGAAACTGGTTTGAATCTTAAGAATAAACAATGTGTCAAATTTATTCATGGTTCACGACAAACCTCTAGTTAGCACTGAAAGAAAATTTCAGGACAATGTAAATTGTGCAACTAATTATCCTACATGGCCTACTTTACTTTGAAAATTATGCTCATGAGGGACTCTATTTCAGAGAACATCAGTGTGTATCAGATAAAAGGTAAATCTATGTTGCCATTTAATTTGTGCTAGACCTCAAAACTGTGATCTTCTATATTTTACAAAACCTTGAAATTCACCTCTGCAGGGATTCTTCTGTGATTTTAGGTTGGATATAATTATAAACAAATTTTAGAGCAACTGAGTACTTAATAAGAAAGCTAACCTTGGAGAGAAGCTGCACTAAAACTACAAAACAACTGTGAAGACAGGGAGTAACAAAAGAGAGAAACAAAGAAGAGAGAAGAGAGAAACGTAATTTGTTTGAATAAAACTAGCAGAAAAAAATGGCCTCATCAGTTGCTCAAACCCTCATGAATTTACAAACTGAGATAATTGTTTATACTTGTTAAATAGAATACATGTGTATATGTAAATCAAACTTTTCTGCCTGGATTTGCCTAATGTTAATAACTATCTATAAACGGTTCTAGCATAAAAAGAAGCTTGTAACTGGTAATTAAAATCTCAAAATTTAAGACCATAAATTAAAGACATCTTATATAAATCATAGAAATTATAGACCTCTCCAAGTTGAGGTCTATAAATTAAATCTTACATTTTTGAGTTGATTATGTTGTTGATAGGACTACATAGTATGAAATATTTTAGTAATAGTTATCTTCCCAATTACCTTTAGATTTTAACCTAATACTAAAACATTTGGGTATTGCCATTATAAATTATCATAAAAAATCATTTGCTGCTAATAATGTATTTGCACAGTGCTTATTTGGTATTTAAGAAATATTTACATTAATTGATTGATCTTTATGAATCAGATATCCTTTACAGATGAGGAAACTGAGCTTTGAAAAGCCCTTGTGATTTACTCAAAGTCATAGACAAAGTCAGACAAAGGACTCATAACCTGGAATTATGCTTAAAATCTAGATACTTCGATCAAGTATCTCATTGCATGAATTAGCATTAATGACTTCTTTATTTATTTTGGACCCTATTGATGCTTGGAAGTCTAAGAAGAGTAATACCGATAGATACATATGTACCAATACCTAAAAGAAACACTAATAGCAATAATAATAATAATAATAGAGGGAGTAGAAATGTAAAACAATGAAAAAGTAAAAAATATAAATGACTATATGCAATCAGAGTTTGTACTATCATGAACTATAAGAACAAATAAATTATATTTAATGCATTAGTTGAATTTAATGCAACAAGTAGTCATTTTCAAAATATCTATTTTAATTTAGGCAAATTTTAGTGTCTGTAGCTGCTCAAAATATTTTCAACATAAAGTTCTAGACCTCAAAACTGTGATCTCTGGTGTTGTGCTCAACCGTGAATGCCACCTTTGTAGGAATTGTTCTGTGATTTTAAATAGGATATAGTTACAAGCAAAATGTAAATAATTTTTATAAGTTTTTGTGAATGGACAAAATAATGAGATAATTCATCCAGAGCAACATTGTCCAGTATGATGTCTGCATGGAAATATTCTATATTTGGCAACTGAGTATTTGAAATGTGCCAAATAAAACTGAGAAACTGGATTTTCACTTTTATTAATTTAAACCATTTAAGTTGAAACAGCCACATGTCGTAAGTGTTGGACAGGACAGGTCTAGAGGCTTCCCACCCAAAGTGTGATCTGGGGACCAGTGGCACCACCATCACCAGGGATCCTGTTAGAAATGTAGAATCAGGATGCCCTGAATCAGAACACTTATTGGCAAACTCTCCAGTTGATTTCAAATGAACGTTTAAAGTTTGAGAAGCAGTAATCTAATGGCATTGTCTATGCTGCATAGTTTCAAATTTTATGAAAAATAAAAATCATGACATTGCTTTCAAGAGTACTGTTTGTGACTATATATACAGAAAACACAGTATTTCCATGAACATTAAAAAGCCAGGGAATGAGTGGGAGATTTGCAAATATCCAGATACTTGGCATCATGCTTCCAAAATATCCAGCTCACACATGCCCTTCATATGAAAGCTTGCCTCTGATGTCTGGCATCATGTAGGTGCCCAGCACTTCCCTCAGAGCTGCATATGGCTAACTTGCTCACTGTATACTTGTAAATTCTGATGATCTGAAAAAAAAGTAAACAATTTCCAGAATAGTGTCTGTCGTTAGACAATTAAAGGAGGGTAGGTACCAAGTGTGAAGGATTGTGCTTCTCGGCATTTGCCATTTCCTACACACAGACCAGAAACTCCAACTCACCAGAGAATAAGTATTAACACTGCCTGAAAATAAAAAATGTTATCACCATCTAAACCACTCTATCTATTCCCTTAATGTTCTAGTTTGGAGGTGTTTTAAGCTTAGGCAGCTGTAAAGTAGACAAGTAATTGCTGACTACTGGCCTCCTCTGACATGTCAAGGAATAGGAAAAGAATGTACTGTGCAAGAAAATGAAAAGCACACCATGCGCATTAAGAACCATAGTTAATGTTTTTATAAAGACTTTTCTTGCTGTTTATTTTAATTTCCTAGTATGCTAAATCATTCTAAGTAGAAAACATTCTGATTTTATCAATTTAATTGAATTACCAAAGCAAGATAATCTGTAACATTAGGCTCCTTGGGATTCAGCTTTACAGCCACTGGACAGAAGCAGAGCCGGTGGCCCTTCACTATTGTCATTTGAGGCATGTCACCATATATCAAACAGGATGCCACC
Organism: Macaca nemestrina; assembly: GCF_043159975.1. NCBI lineage: Eukaryota > Metazoa > Chordata > Mammalia > Primates > Cercopithecidae > Macaca > Macaca nemestrina. The sequence goes on from NC_092135.1 coordinate 44,365,404, forward strand.
GGCTTGTCACTTTTTTCGGTAAGTTACAAAACTCTGTGTTAAATTTGAAAAGTAGGTACAAAAAGAAAAACGTAATCTGTTATCCTCAGCCATCCTTCAGAAAACAAATAATCCTTCTATCCCTCTTTCCTTGACCTCCTAACATAGATTGTTCATTCAGTTTATTTTTATTTTGGGAGGCTTAGAAAATCAAACCTGCTTCTAATGGGGTGATATTGAACAAGAAGTTCCAAATAGAAAAAACTGAAAGGAGGGTGGCATGCACATGATTGGGAAGCATCCTGCGCACATAAGAGAAGCGTGAATCATTGGGAGGACTCCCAGCAGGAGAAATCGGTTCACTGCGAATGTGTAGTCTCAGACTGAGCTGACCCGCAGAGGTACCTGCAAATATTTTATTTTTCTTTTGTCAGTTTCTTCACCCATTCTCCACTGGTGTAAGTTCAGAGCTGTAGCTCTTCTCTAGGACCACCACCATCCCAGGCTCTTCCCTCTTAAGAGATAATTTAGAGGTCATTAGGTGAGAAACCTTTTAACTTGCTGCCCTCCAACCATACATGCTTCTAGATAAAATCCCATTTTTCTCTCCATTTCTCCCATTTCAGTGGGCAGGCATTTCATTTTCTGTCCCAGGGTAATTTTTTCACTTATTTTCTGGATAATATACTCCCTACTTTGTCAAGGAAATTGATGTATTAACTAGTCCCTTTCACTTCAAATACTTAATTGTATTCTTTAGTAATACTTTCCATTCAATATATAAAGAATCTTGTTAAAAATATCTATTAAAATATAGCTCCCTTTAATATCATGTTTCATCCTGGTCATGCTTTATTTTCTGTATTTTAGGCAAACAAATGAAAGAGAAACCTAAATTTATAATACTTTCAAACACACCAAAATTCTACTTTCCTCTAAACGTTTTTTTGCAAAACTTTCTCAACATATTTTCCAGTAGTCTATCGCTACAAACTGTGTACTTACATGTGTGTGTGTGTTTTGCTTTTAATCTTAGCTAACCTGTCCACAATATTTAATCTTGATAACTACCTGTTCCATCTACATACTATTCCTTATGTAGTCCCCATGAGTACATTGCCTCTGATTTTCTTCCTGTTTCCGTCGTCTACTCAATTGTTATAGCCTCCTCATTCTGAACTCTATACATTGGTATGCTTTTCTTAGCCCTCTTTTCTTCTCTTACTTACTTTCCCCTGGTAGCCCATCTTACCTTTGCTTATAAGTTCACTTACATCATTTACACCGATGATGTAATAATCTCTCTCTCCAGCCTTTTCTTTTCTGAAATTAGCCCTATGTATTCAACAAACTATAGGGCGTTTATACTTTATCTTTACAAATATTGCCTTTTAAAATCAACATATCCAAAAAAACAGGGCATTTTCTTTCTCCCAACATTCTAGGAGTTCATTCAGTGAATTCTCAAGCTTAATCAATAAAAATAACTATCCCATTCAGGAAATGAGGAGAACTCTTCAAACCCCCATCTCCTTTGCCTCTCATATCTAAGAATTATTTTACTTCATGGACTCTATCTCCCATATCTTTGAGTCCCTAGTATATCTCTTTTCTTAGAGTCCCTAGTATATCTCTTTTCTTAGAGAAAACACAACAATTATGTGTATGGTATTTTAATTCACAAATTGTGAAACTGATTGTAAAATATGTATTGTATACTATTGGTATAATTCTGCCTGAGTTATGAAGAAAGAAAAGATGCCATGTGTTCTAAGAGACACTGTATCAATCTTAAGTTTCTTGAAATTTTACAAAATTAGGTACATTCATGTCTGTTATGTACATGTTTGAGGAAACATGTTATGCTCTGTTCTCTTTTGTACTCCTAAACTTTGACACATGGCTCATTATTAATACACATATTAAAATTCACATTTATATAAATAACCAGATGACTAGGACTTTGTATATTGATAGAATTGATCTGTGCTCTTTATTATCCTGAAAACCATAGAAGTAATGAAGAAGGTTTGACTTTCTCAGGGTTAGGGTTAAGGTCAACTTAGCTTATTTTGGTAGTTATTTTTCTCTTGTCAGAGGGTATTTTCTTATTGTTAGGTGTCATTATTATTATGTCTCTAAAAACTCTCACATGAACTCATTTTCTATATGATCTCCATATCCTATCCATTATTAAGTCCAATATTTTTCCACTCCTAAATATTTCTTAAGTGTGTTCACTTCTATCTTTCTTAATTACAACCACTCTAATCCAGGTTGCCATCATTTATGTCCAGATCTACTAAAATAACGCATGAGAGCACAGGTATCACTTTGATATAATGATTTCTAAATTTATCCACAGGTAAGGAAATACTTGTGCTCACATGTTTATTGCCCCATTATTCACAATAGTAAAGATACAGAATCAACCTAAGTGTCCATCAGTGGATGAGTGGATAAAGAAAATGTGGCCTATATACACATTGGGATACTATTCAGCCATAAGAAGAGAATAAAACCATGTCATTTGCAGCAACATGGATGGAACTGGAGGACATTATTTTAAGTTAAATAAGCCAGGCACAAAAAGACAAATTGGACATGTTATTGAGAGCTAAAAAATTTGATCACATGGAGGTAGAGAGTGGAAAGATAGATAACAGAGACTGGGAAGAATGAATAGGGAGAAAGGAGAAGGATGAAGACAAGTGGGTTAAAGGGTGCAAGCATATAGTTAGATAGAATGAATAATTTCAGTGTTAGATAGTAGAGCAGGGTGACTACAGCTAACAAAAATGTATTGTATTCAAGCAATGGACTCATTTAAATATCCTGACTTGATCACCACATTTTATATATATGTAACAAAATTCCACATGTATCCCATAAATGTGTACAAATAATACATTTTTTAAAAAAATTAACAAAGTACTACAAAAATAAATAAAATAACCCTAGCTCCCTTATTACACTCCTCAAGTGTCTGTGTAATAATTAAAGATGTTTTTCTGAATACAAATCAGTTTGTGCCGTTTTTCTGCATTGGTTTCCATTTGTTGGCAGAATAAAATGTCAACTCTATACAATAGCCTTTTCAATCCTCCAAGACCTGTCTTCTTTCTCTCTACATGCGCTGGTTGGACCCATCTCTGTCTCTCTTACTATGACAGAGCCACTCTAGTGTCCTTTTGGTTTCTCTCTAACAAGCTGTAGTAGACACTGTTGGGGCTCCACAGAGATTTTTAAAGTCCCTTTTACCATACTCCGCACCCCTCCTCTAGCTTCTGTGTGCTTGTGCTTCTAACCTCCCATACATGCAGCTCTTTGTGGAATATTACTTTTGGTCACCTACTGGAGTTATTTTCCTGGACATCCAAAGACTTGGAGTTAGTATCCTCCTAGACGGGTTGTTAACCAGTGACTGGCCGGTGTAACGAGGTTGAAAGCCAGCTCCATAGCTTCATGCAGAAATTGCTCCGAGCTGTAATTCATACTCTATGGCTTCACAGCTAGATCAGGCTGAGGCTGAGGCTGAAGCTAGGGCTGAAATTGCACTCTTGCTTGGCTTTTTCTCATCCCTTTCCCCTCTTGGCATTCCTATACTGAGATCTTCTAGGAGCATTTCCTTCATAAATCACTTGCACGTGAGCTCTCATCTCACAGTTAGCTTCTGGGGACCACAGATTCACACACAAACCCAGTTATTTCTACCTTAGACCTTTGTACATATGGTGTTTCCTCTGCTAGGATATTCTTTCCCTCAATATTTGACCTCTGGTAACTTCTTATCTTTCAAGTCTCATCTAGCATCACGTAATTGTTGAGACCTCCCTGAATCACTTAATTATCAAACATTCTATTGGTTTTTATAATAACACTTTCCATGGATTGCAATTATTAGTTGTCTATTTGTTTATATTTTTAGCATACGTCTCTCTCATTAGACTATGTTTTCATGAGGAGAGGAACTATGTTGCTTTGTTCATAAAGGTATAACTAGCATCTGGCTCATAGTATGCATTCAGATATTTACTGACCAAATAAATTAAGTACTTCTAGTTTTAAAGTGAAGAAACAGTATTTGAGGTCACACCTGCTAAAGAAAACCATGTCATAAGTCATAAAACTTTTTGATGCCTAATTATCCCAAAAGTTTTTATCCTCATTCTTGGATAACAATGAAAATATAAGATGTTTGATAACAATGGAAATATGAGATGTTGCATTTTTCTATAATGGACAAGTTATAGTAATTAAGCTTTCTTAATTATTTCCCATGCCAGTCTTATCAGGGACCTGATTTGAAAATAAACCTTTTATTATTCTCTGTGCCTTTTGGATTTTTAATAGTAGAAATCTGCACATTTGTTGTGGTGTGTTGCTTTCTTCCTTACATTATAATTCCAGGGGAAAAGAGCAATTAATTATTGGCTTTGAAGAAAGGATAAAAACCATAAGTTCTCTTCTAGATTCTTTTAATAAAGGAGAAAAAAAGATTAAGTCAATTTTAAAATTTAGAGTCAGATAATGGCATATGTCATCTTGTGGGTGCCCAAGAAAGCACCTTAGTGAGAAATTGTAAGAAGTAAATAACAAAACAGGGAACAGAAAATCGAAGAGTAACAAAGTACTCATCACATAAACAATTTTTGGTAGCTTTCTAACTAATATACAATTTATATTCATATGTATTTCAATAACCTATTTCTGCCTCTTGTGCTTTACACAGAAAATGTATTGAATATGTTTCCACTGAATAAGATATTTTTCATTTCTAGTGAAGCCTGGTCTATTCTTCTTTTCGGCCTAACTCTTTGCTTTCAAGCATTCCAGGAACCAAAATCTTAAAACCAGTATACACATCTCCTGCATTTATTCACTGGGATTATATTTACCACAAAAATGTCCATTGCTTACTTTTATTTCTAGATCAGATCCATGTTCTAAATTGATTGACTCTGAATATTAACTGTAATTTTAAGTGTATCCTTCCAAACTACATTTATAAAAAGACAAAGACATGTTATTCCAAAAATCTTGTTGATTCTTGTTGTTTTCTACTTGAAATATCTGCTTTTGAAACTCTTATATATCCACTAAACAAGAAACTTCTGAAAAGTGGCATGGAAATGCTATCTAAACATATAATGTTACATATATACATATATATGTATCAAGCTAAAGTTATCAATAAGAAAAAATAATAGATGGTGTAAGAGTTGATGTTTATGTCTCAATGTAATAGTTTATTTCCTTCACTGATACTAATCTAAGCTAAAACAGTATGTTAAGATTTTTAATTTCATTGAGAAAGTATATTACAAATAGTGCCAAACCGATATTTAGTATTAAACTGCAACTTCTTTGTTTTCCTAATTATTTTGTAACCATCAATTTTAGAAAATTAACCTCATTTATTGATAGTTGAATAATTTTATTATTATAAAGCCAAAGATGATACAAATTATCACATTTTATCAAATAAAATGATCTAACTTAGTAACTAATGCTAACAATGATCACAGCATCTAATCTATGGTACAGAATCAATTGATATTAATTAAAATATTAACACTTTGCATAGGGCACTGGTAGAAAATACTGCCTTTTGAAAGATGTGTCAGAATTATTCGGGTTGCAAGGAAACCAAAATATACTGAATAAACTATGCCTGACAAAATGCTACAATTTATTATCGCACATAATCTGCATCAAGTAGAGCTAGGTTCAATGAAATCTAAAAGCCAGGTTGTAGTCTCCTTTTATCTTTTGTCTCAGTTATCTGTCGTGTTGTTTCACTCTTAAACTTCATGTGGTAGGAAGAGTGATAAAAGCACCTCTAGGCTTGTATTCTTCAAGGTTCAAATTGAGCTGAAAAACAAAAGAAGGAACAGAAAGAAAAGAAAAGAAAGGAGGGAAAGAGGGAGTGAGAAAAGAAGGAAAGGAAAAAGGGAGAGAGGCAGGGAGAAAAGGAAGGAGAGAAGAAAAGAAGGAAAAGAAAGGAGGTTTCTTTTTCCAAGAGTCAAAGCAAATCCATTGGAATTAAAACCTATTTTATTTTCTACTCCCAGTGATGAAGGAATAGCCCTCCTGCCAAAAGCTACATAACTGGATAAAACATAGGAGATATATGTATGTGTATGTATATGTATATATATACACATATATACATATATAATATTAGAAACTGTGTAAGATTATGATTTTTTAGAAAAGGGAAACAAACAGGGGAAACCCAACAATCCCTGGATTTTTTCTTGGTGACAATTTCTGGATCATGACACAGAGGGTGGAAGAACAAGCACAGTCCATCAATATCAATGACATGAGAAAACGGAGACCAGAGTTTGGTGCTATTAAAGGGAATGGGTTTCATGGGGCAGCATGCTGCAGAGCAGGGAGGTCGGGAGAGAAGTAGCTCCAGAAATTTACACAGCGCTGCCCTTACGACTTTGGCTACATACTAAACCGTACATACTTAGGGTAAAATTCCACAAGGCCAGGTACAGAAGAACAATTGGTGAAACAAGTATGACTGGAGAATGGAGAACTGGTAGGGTAGCATGAGCTGAATAACCAGTGGAGTTCACACAGCCTTGAAAACATTTAGTTCCAACAGCCAAAGGGCAAGATTTTCTTACATGCTTTGGACATTCAGTAGAGATCTCAGAAATGCCATATCTTAAAAGTTGGCGTAATAATGCCCAAGGAGAAAGGCTACTCTATATAAACTCTAATAAGGTAAAAAGAACTCTTAAAGGAAACAAGCTGATTTGCAAGTAAATTAACTACATGCTGTAATAAAATTAAATTCTCTGTTAATGAATAGAGAACAATCTAGACACATAATAATATAGGCTCTATAATATCTAATATGCATTCAAAAGCTACTAGATATTAAATAAACCAATAGAAAAATAGGACAAATAACCAGAAGAAAAAAACAGCAATTAATAAAAATCAAGTTGGAAATGTCAAAGATGATGGAATTAGAATATAAAGCAATTTAAATAGCAGTCATGAATATATTCAAGGACTTAAATATTAATATAATAAAGAAAAATAGCAAATATTAATAGTATATCAATATGTTTATCAACAAACTATAAAAAACCACAAAATAGATATTCCAAAACTTAATATCACAATATCTATAATGAAAATGTCAGTGGATCATGAATGCCAATTTTGGTAAATTACTCACTAATAAAAAGTGAGTGTATTTGAAACCAAGAAAAAAGGAACTATCCAAATTTAACAAGAGAAAACAAAAAGACTGAGAAAAATTGGAAACATAAAACAACTAGAAATCCATATAACTGAAGTACCAAAATGAGGAGGAAAGTTACAGAAGAAAAAAAAAGTTCAAAAAAACCATAGTTGAAAATATTCTAAATTTGATTAAAAAAAAATTATAAACCCAGACCCAGAAATTATAAACTACAGACCCAGAAATCCTCATAAATGCAACAGGGATAATCAGAAAATGTCATAATTAAAAGTTTGAACAATGAAAAATAAAAACCGCTTAAAAGCAGACAAAATAAAAGATATGTCACATACAAGAGAACAATTAAAAAACAGATTTCTCATCAGAACCAATGCAAAATAGACAGTAATGGAATGGCAATTTTAAAGTGCTAAAAGAAAAAAAAAATCTAAATTTCTAAATTTAACCAAAAGAAAAATACTTCCAAGAAGACTTATCTAGACCAACAAAAGGCAAGATAATGTGCCACCAGCAGGTTAAAACAACAAAAAATGAGAAAAGTAGTCATTTAGATAGAAGAAAACTAATACCAATAGAAGCTTGGAATGCCAAAAGAAAGGAAAAGCACTGGAAAGCTCAAATATTAACTAAGTTGAAAGATAAATTTTTTTTCCTCGAGTTTCTAGTTTTCAAAGCTAATTGACAGTTGACAGCGAACATAACACTACTTTGTGAGGTTAATAATATATCTAGAAGTAGAATGTATAATGGTAGAACAAAAAATGAGAGGTGAGAAATGGAAGAATATGGTTGTAAGAGTTTTTGCTTGAAAAAGGCTTCCCACAAGAGTACATAGAATTGGCCAATAAGCACATGAACGAGTGCTGAATATCATTAGTCATCAGAGATGTGCAAATTAAAACCACATTCACACTAGTATGGCTCAAATTTGACAGTGACAACAGCAAATGCTGGTGAGGATGAGGGTCACTCACAACACTCATGCATCACTTGTGAGAGCATAAAATGATGCACTGTCTTTGGAAATTTTTTTCTGGCAATTTCTTATAAAGTAAATTGTGTACCTACTCTATAACTTAGCAATCCCACTTCTGAGTCAATTTAAGGTAAAGGAAAACATATGTCCAGAAAAATTGTAATAAAGAGTATGAAGAATAACAGCTTTTTAAAAATAAAAGCCCAAACAAACGTGTGTCCATCAACAGAAGAAATAAACAACTTGTGATATATACTGAGCAATAAAAAGAAATGAATTAGTGAAACATGTAACACCATACAGATAAAACTCAAAAACATTATATTGAGTTAAAGAAGCCAGGCAAAAGAGTATTTATGGTATGGTTTCATTTATGTGATGACCTAGAAATAGATAGTTTGTTATGTGATATCTAGGTGATCTAGAAAGTTGTAAAAAAAAAAAAAAAAAAAATCTAGAACAAGCCAAAATTCAACAGCGGATTAAATTGTAAAACTGGTGCCTCTTTGAGGAACTTGGATTCACTGAAAGAACAAAGGGCATTTTTTTGGATGATAAAGATATTCTGTATTTTGATAAGAATGTTAATTAAATGGTATATGCAATGGCCAAAACTTATCAAACTGCATATTTAAAATCTATTCATTTCAGCATACCTACATTAAATATCAACATAAGAAAAAAGCTAGCAACAAAGTGGGTGACTGTTGTACAGTCCCCATCCCTTTGCATATCAATTATTGTGGCTGAGGGACTGGATATTTTGCCTGACATTGCCTGAATCCCATGCCCATCAGTGAAATCCTCCAAGAGAACAGAATGAGAGTGGAAGAAGGGACTGTGCATTAGATAAAATCATAGCATTGTTAGAAGTGGGAAAAGCACTAAATGCAGAGAAAGATATAACAACATATCTAAACTATAAAAGCTCAGAATTGTTCTCCATAAAGTCAGCTTCAAATCACAGCAAAGTGACTGAAACATGTTTAATTTCTCCCATTGATCTGTCTCCAAGGAATTTAATCTACTTATTGTTTCTGTATTTGTTATTTGGGCCAATGAGGTGTATAATTTACTAGCAACCACAGGAAGAAATAATTTAGAAATGGCTCCTATACATAATCATTTCAATACATAAGAACTTAGCAATATCATCTATCCTACTATTTATAATGACTATGACAATACTTAAGTCCTCTCTCTCTCTTTCTTTCTTACAGTAAAGCAAGTCAGAATGCTAATTGTTGTCCCTACTAATGTTTTACATATTATTATGAGTAGTGTGTCAATTCTATCAACTCTATCCTTAAGGCATTTTCATAAAGGTACAACATTTTATAGGGTATCACTTTTAATTCATAGAAATCAAATTATGTATGTGTCTATTCCATGACCAATTTAACTCATGCATCGCTTTAAATAGCTCTTCATCTGTCATCTTTGTTTACCTTAGAGAAGCATTTGTTTCTAGGAAGTTGGGAAATCTTTTTAACTTTCTGCCTTTAATCCAGGGAAGTGTCAAGTTTATAAAAGCTTCAATTATAAATGCTTCTGAATATTGGTTATAAAAAGTGGTAGTTTACTTCTGCTATATGTTACTATGAAAGGAATAATGTTAGGCCTCTGTCAACTGTGCAATATTGGATAAGTCAGTTCTTATCTCCTTAGTTTTGTAAAATAAATAGTTTGAAGTAAAATATTTTTATTGCTCCAAAATTGCCGTAAGTTTTGCTCATAACAAAATTTTGCCTTAAATATATCCAAAGGATAGAGCAATACAGAATTAGAAGTCACATTATTTTATGGCCAGTCAGATCACACCCTATTTATCTTAATAGCTTTCATACCAGAAAACAGTGTATTTTATGATGTTGCTTTTTAAATTATGTCTTCCTTGCTAAACTACAAACTCTATGAAAGTAGGAATTGCATTTGTCTTACTACTCATCATTACATATTCATGACCCCTAGTATATTGCCTAGAATAATATTTATTGCCATTACTAGCATTTAAATTGTGCCTTAGTTTCTCAAAACCTTGTATGTTAGGCATTGGTATAAGTATTTTTAAATTTTTCATGTATCACACTATTCACATTTTGTTTGGTGTGCTCCTTATTCTACTTAAAATAAAATAATAATGTAACTTTTGTTGCCCTTCAACACATTGACCCTTATGGACTTTTCAAAGAGTTTCTCATTTAGTCCTCAGTACAAACTTATGAGTTAGATAGTGCATTGCCTTTCACCAAAGAAATTAAGACACAGACAGGTGAAGTCATTTGTCCACAATAATCTAGTAACCGGTAAAGTCAGAATTTGAACCGTGAGGGTAGAGATTCCACTCTTAGCTTCTACCCAGTACTGCCTCCCTAATAATTATTTATTGAATAAATACATTTCTGTCACTTTTTATTATCCTTTGCTGCATATCATTCTTATCTGTATTTAGTAAACTTCATTTTTGTTTCATTTCCCTCTCAACTCTTCATTTGTACCTAGTTTCCACTTTTGGGCAGAAGAAAATACATGAAAAGGAACAATGCTCCTTAATTCTCTAAAATAGGTTCCTTGATTAAGAGCTAGAGTCCAATTTACAGGTTTTTCTGGATCAATATTATTTTCCCCCACTTTTGGAAGAAATAGTTTATCCAATGAACAATGACAACCTTGGCAGGGCTGAACTTCAAGATATTCACATCTTGTGCTTTTTCATTTCAGCACAGAAAAACAGAGGGTCAGGAATCTTACAACAGTTCATCCTTAAAAACTTCCCCATTCTCATTTTGTACACTGAAGCAATTTGGATAACCATATATATTCCCAGATGTTTCTCCACATCGATTTTCCATAGAAAAATATGCAAAGTCACCCAAAGTATCTACAGAGAAGCATAAACACACACACACACACACACACACACACACACACACACACACACAATCTCCCTCTCCAAGGAAGGAGAGGACATATCAAGGAAACAGCAATTCCTTGCTTTACAAACATATTTAAAAAGTGAATTATAACAATGATAGACGTTTTCTACAGAAACCACATTAGTGATCTCATGAGACAGCTGGATTTTTCTTCATACTGTATATCTGATTCTATATAATATAGAGAAGAAAAGAGAGTGGTATATAAAGATCCAGGGGAGTAGATACACAACTAACTTTTTCTATAAAATAGACTACTTTGTGGTGAATGTCTTGTTACAAATATTAGAGGTACCAGATTAGATTGCAGCTGGCCCAAGAGGATTTTTGCCATGGACTTAAACCACGGCCAGAAAACAAAAGTTTCTACCCATTGCACTCCTCTGATCTTCATAAACCAAGGACAGAAGTAGGAAGACTTATATTTGGAAGGATTATTTTAAAAACACCAAAGACTTGTCATGAGTAGAACAAGAAGTTCCTAAAGGGAAAATATTTATTTTCACAGAAGCATCAGGTGGAATCTATTTAAGCAGAAACTTATAGCCTAGAATAATCTTTTAAAGAGTGAAGTATTCATTCACACATTAATTAATGTATTCATTTATTCAATATTTATGTATCTGTACCAGGTTATATGGGTAAAATAGAAATGGATGTCATGCTGCCTCTCCTCAAATAACTCACTTTCTGGTGGAAATGTTTCTGGATCATGATTTTGAACATAACGTAGCTGTAACTGTCCCACTTTCACAAATTCATTTATTTATATTTTGGTCTGAAGCCCTAGGATAGTTATTGTGCAGGAGTGCAAAATGCTATTTTACCCCTTGTATTAGTCCTTTCTCTCACTACTATAAAGAAATACCCAGGACTGGGTAATCTGTAAAGGAAAGACGTTTCATTGACTCACAGTTCCACGTGGCTGGGGAAGCCTCAGCCTCATGGTGGAAGGTGAAGCATGCACCTTCTTCATATGGTGGCAAGAGAGAGAAGAGCAAGAAGAGGACATGCCAGATGCTTATAAAACCATCAGATCTCATGAGGACTCACTCACTGTCATGAGTACAGCATGCGGGAAACTGCCCCCATGATCCAATCACCTCCCACCAGGATCCTTCCTCAACATGTGGGGATTATGGGAATTACAATTCAAGATGAGATTTAGGTAGGAACACAGCCAAACCATATATATTCTGATTCAGTCCCTTCCAAATCTCATGTCCTCACATTTCAAAACACAATCATGCCTTCCCAACAACCCCCCAAAGTCTTAACTGATTCCACCATTAACCAAAAACTTCACATCTAAAGTCTCATCTGAGATAAACAAGTCCCTTCCACCTAGGAGTCTGTAAAATCAAAAGCAAGTTAGTTCATTCCAAGACACAATGGGGGTGCAGGCATTGGATAAATGCTCTCACTCCACATGGGAGAAATTAGCCAAAACAAAGGGGCTACGGGCCTCATGTGAATTCGAAATCCAGCGGGGTAGCCATTAAATCTTAAAGCTCCAAGATAATCTTCATTGACTCCACGTCTCACATCCAAGGCACATTGATGCTAAGAGTGGCCTCCCATAGCCTTGGGCAGCTCTGCTTCTGTGGCTTTGCAGGGTACAGCTCCCTGGCCCAGACACTTTCATGGCTGGCATTGGGTGTTTGTGGCTTTTCCAGGTGCACAGTGCAAGTTGTTGGTGGATCTATCATTCTGGGGTCTGGAAGATGATGGCCCTCTTCTGACAGGTCCACCAAACAGTGCCCCAGTGGGGACTCTGTGTAGGGGGTTCGACCCCACTTTTCTCCTTTGCACTGTCCTAAAAGAGGTTCTCCATGAGGGCTTCAGCCCTGCAGCAGACTTCTTCCTAGACCTCCAGATGTTTCCATACATCCTCTGAAATCTAGGCAGAGGTTCCCAAACATCAATTATTGACTTCTGTGAACCCACAAGCCCAACACCTCATGGAAACTACCAAAGCTTGGAACTTGCACCCTCTGAAGCAATGGCACAAGTAGTACCTTGGCCCCTTTTTGCCACAGCTGGAGCTGGAGCACCTAGGACACAGTGTACTGAGTCCTGAGGCTGCATAGAGCAGGAGGCCCTGGGCCTGGCCTATGGAACAATTTTTCCCTCTTAGACCTCCAGGTCTGTGATAGGAGGGGCTGCTGCCAAGATCTCTGACATACCCTGAAGACTTTTCCCTATTGTCTTGGCAAATAATATTTGGCTCCTGATTGTTTATGCAAATATCTACAGCCAGCTTGAATTTCTCCCCCAAAGATGGGTTTTTCTTTTCTATCACATTGTCAGGCTTCAAATTTTCCAAACTTTCAGGATCTGCTTCCCTTTTAAATGTAAGTTCCAATTTCAGGTCATCTCTCTCTCAAGTTCAAAGTTCCACAGATTTCTAAGTCAGGGGCAAAATGCTGCCAGTCTCTTTGCTAGAGCACAGCAAAAGTTACCTTTACTCCAGTGCCCAATAAGTTCCTCATTTCCATCTGAGACCACATCAGCCTACACGTCATTGTTCACATTATTGTCAGCATTTTGGTCAGAATCATTCAACAACTCTCTATGAAATTCCAAACTTTCCCACATCTTCTTGTATTCTTCTGAGCTCTCCAAACTGTCCCAACCTCTGCCTGTTACCCAGTTCCAAAGTCAATTCCACATTTTCAGGTATCTATATAGCAGTACCCCACTCTCTGTGGTACCATTTAACTACATTAGTTGGTTCTCATCCTGATATAAAGAAATACTCAAGACTGGTTAATTTGTAAAGGAAAGAGGTTTAATTGACTCACAGTTCCACTTGCTGGGAAACCTCTGGAGACTTACAACATGGCAGAAGGAGAAGCAGGCACCTTCTTCACATGGCAGCAGGGGAGAGAAGAGCAAGCAGGGGAAATGCCAGACATTTATAAAACCATCAGATCTCACTCACTATCCCGAGAACAGCATTAGGGAAACTGCCCCTATGCCCAATCAACTCCCACCAGAATCCTCCCTCAACATGTGGGGATTGTGGAGATTACAATTCAAGATAAGATTTGGGTGGGAAAACAGCCAAACCATATCACTCCTTATATGTTATAATTATACATTATAATATAAATTTTAGAAAAATTATAATATGTTGACTTGTCCCGTAGTTATTGGTATAAGTAACATCTAGCAGTGTAGGCTCTAGGATGTAGAGAAGCCCTTGATCCAACTGGGATGATCAAAGAAGACTTCCTAAAACATTGAGAAGAAACTTGAATGGCTCAGAATTTGAAAACATGTAAGGAAGGACATGGGGACAGCCCATGTTAGAACTCACTTCACCCACAGAGTGACACCACAGAATCAAGAAAATTTAAAGAACAACAATTTGCCTAGATTATCTCAGGAACATATTCTTTGTGTATCTTTCATTAGAAATGTATTTCCTGAGCCCAGGAACAATTTTTGCTTTATTCTGTACTGAATTTCTAATAGCAGCATATTGCCTGGCATGGAATAGATGCTCAATAACAGTTTGATGAATTACAATGAAAGTGATAATGAATTGGGACAAGCATAATTTAATAATCTTTGAATTATAGGAAAGGGGGAAATTATAGTGAGCTATAAAAGCAAGATGTAGAAGTTTGGACTTCATGTAATAATGGAGATATATCTCCATCTAACAGGAAAATGTCTTGATATATTCCAAGTGGTCTTATTGGAAAATTAACCTGAAGAGATGTGTAAATTATAAAAGGGAAGCAATGTCAGAAATGTAGAAAAGAACAGTGCAAATTGTATCTATTCAGATGTCATTCTTATGTAATATTCTAGACCTTAAAGTCTAGAATTAGTTAATAATTAGAACCACACATTGGTTTTTGTAATATCATATTTACCTTCAGTTTTGAAATACCATATTTGCCCAAGAAGTTAGTGAATATTTGAAATATTGTGAATTGGTGCATATGTCTCCTTTCTCTAGAGAGGGATTATTTTAAACAGATTTTAAAGGAGTGTGTTACCCCCAAAGATTAAGAAATATCTCTGTAGGTTAAGCAACACTTTAACACAAAAGAAGAGTATATCTCACTACACAGAATGCCAGCCAATATATTATCTCTGCTATAAAATTTGCTTTTCCCTATCAAAGGCAGAATTAAGCATATATATTTGAATAGCTGTTTGTTCAAAACTTTTTTACAAAAGTTATTATATTGTATTTTTAGTTCATTGCTTATAAATGTTATCTGCTAACCCCTCTCATTAAACTAGACTCTTGAAAAATAGAAAGTTTGAGTTACTTATTATTTAAGCCCAGTATCTAGCACAAAGCTGGCCCAAAAATCTGTCTTTTTATTTAAGGTATTTCATTTAAGCAGCCAGTTCTTTTTATAAACATTTTTATGAGCTACTAAGGCTCATCATACCTTGCCTCCATATGGTCACCAGAATTCAGAATTTGTAGGGCATTTCCACTTAGAGCAAACTAAGCTTATCAAGACTGTGGCCCATAAAAAGTAATGTTATCTGTCACATATCATAAGAAAGAAAGCCCTTTCATCAAATCTCTTATGTGGTGAATTCTCAATACCTATCTAGGGTGTAATTGCTTCAAGGGAAGCCCTCACTTTTTTTCTTCTTTCCCCCACCCTCTTTTATACCACCTCCTTGGGACACTATCCTAGTATTTCTGGAGTAATACCTTAATCTTGTTCGCTGGATGCTTCTCTGGTTTTATCCTCAATTTCTCTGCTTTTATCCTAAGCACCTTTACATTCTAAATAGTGTTTCCTATTTCCTTGGCTTCAGTTATTATCTGTAAACTGACAACTCTCAAATGTATGTTTCTATTGCTAACCCTAACCTCTCTTTGTAATTCTGGGTTTTCATAGCTGGCTGATTTATCATTTCCTCTCAGATCTGCTTCTCCTACAGTGTCTCCAAGCTCAATATTTTCCTCACAACATGGCATCTTACTGAAGCCAGACATGAGAGTCATCTTTGAATTCTCCATCACCTACACCTCCCACATCCAATATGTCAAAATTGAATGTTGGTTTTCCTCACAATGAGTTTGGAAAAAGTCCTTACTGCCTCTCTCTGCCCACTAACATGACCTAAATCTTTTCCTTTAGGCCTTCTGGTTTCAGTGACTGTTATAATGTATTCCATCCAAAAAATTGAAATTATGCCTTATACTTTTCTTTCTCTTTTTCACAACTTCAATTCTTGTCAAATCCTATTAAGTCTAGCTTTAGAATATATTCTTAATCAGTTTAGTTTTGCTAATAACACCCATAACAGGAAAAATAATCATTTCTTTTCCTGTAGTTTGTTCTTCCTCTGATCCATTCTATGCACATAAGTCAAAATTATCTAAAAGAATGGAAACAGCTGGCTAAAAAGAGTAAAGGGGAAAAACATTTCAAGCAAAAGAAACAGCATTTGCTAAGGTGCTAAATTGGCAAAGACCTCAGTGAGGTTTTAGAACAGAAGACAATTTGTTGGCATGCAGTGAGGGGTGGTGAGGGATGACTCAACATGAAATAAGCAATGAAAGGTGGACTAGTTTGTGTACAATATTGTAGAACACATAAATAAACAATAATAAAGATAAGTCTTATTTATTATCTTAAAACATCATTCTCGTTTCTATAAAAAGAATGGATTATGAATGAAGAGAGGGTAAGAAATTAAGTTGGTTAGATAACATGTAAGTTATGACAATATCAAAGAAAAATCTATGGGTGTGAAAATGAAGAAAGTACTTGAAATTAGATGTAATTGGGATGTAAAATATATAGGATTGTCTGATGGATTGACTATGAGATATGAGAGAATAAAGAATGACTACTGTATTTCTTATAGGAGCAACTGGGAAAATGTTGATGCCATTTACAAAGGTAGAGACAGAAGAAAAGATTTCAGGAAGGGAAGGTTATAAAACACAGATTCAAGGTGGAACACATTAAAGTTGAGATGCTTTGAGACATCGAGGTGAAATGTCATACTAGTGAAAGAATGAGTAAGTCTTTCTTGATTTCTATAGCTTCTTAATATAATGCTATTATCAAGTGAACAGGTGAACTAATAATGTTCTGAAAAGATTTTGAGCATGTGCATAGCTGACAGGCAGATTTGGGGAGAAAGGGTAATAATCAAAGTAATATATAGTAATTATCAACATAACCAAAATTTGGGACTCAGATGGTCTTTCTTGGAAAATAAATCTTCTAATTGAATAGTGAAAATAAATGCCTGCTGAATATTTTTAAGATGGCAGTCTAGCAAGCAAAACAGACATAACGTAGGAGAAGGAAAAAAAGTGATCATTCTAAAAACCAATGCTTCCACTAGATAACATGTAAGGCAAATAATGTATTCAGCGTCAATATTCCCTGATATGGTCATAGTTCCTATGAGAACATGATAATACTCTCAATACCAAGAAGTTTCCACCAAGTCTTCCACTAAGGCTTAGAATCCTGAGGGCTTAGATAAGAACATATGAGGTATATATCTTAAGTAGCTGAAAACAAGTGTATGCAGTTTTGAAAGAGGAATGAGGTAATACACTCAGGGTGGAAATTTGGAGATCAGAAACAGTGAAATAATGCATGTCACACCTAGGAGAGGGGAGGAAATCATAAACAGAAAAATAAAGTTAAAATACAGAAAAAAATAGAAATCAGAGTGAATCCTATGTACAGACCAACTGAATAGCAATAGGACATTGGCTACTATAGATTTGAGGCACACCTTCCCTTCTCCACAGCAAGCATGGCCTTTAGTCGACCTAAGGAAAGCTAGACAATTTTTAAGCCTATTTATAGTAATTCAGAAACATATATTACCCATCATTTTCCTAAAGTCCATCTCAAAGGGACATATTTTGAATAGGGTTTAAGTAGTGCACAGAACTGCTATTTGTGATATTAAAGATGATCATTTCTTGATAAATAGCTCCTTTAGTATTTTACAACACTCAGGACCTTCATGCGTCACAATTCTTCTAAAATTCTCTGTTATCTAACTTTCTGTACAAGAGAAGAAAGGAGATTCTAATCTGGTGAAGTTGTAGGGTGATGTCCTAAAATAATTAGTAAGTTAGTGGTTTTCTAGTCTAATAGTCTATTGGTATAAACTGGAAACTTTAAAAAATTATGGTCACTTGGGACCCACCTGTGTCAGGACTCACTAATGCAGGCCTCCATAACAACTGTTTCAGTACCAATTGAGTGGTTTAGTTAAATATTAAAAGCCAGTAAACTCATACAAAGGCTGGGATGTAACAAAAGCCCATCAAGGGTTTTGCCTAGGCCTTTCCTGGGCCTTAAAGCATGACAAAATAACAAAGGAATTCCTAACCGGACTCATTTAGGATTAAACAAGTTTTATTGTGGGTCTGAAGAAACTCCCCAGGCCTCCACAAACAAGTTTATTGGGGGTCTAAAGGAACTCCCCAAACCTCCATGATTTAGCAGAAGACAAGATAAGGGTAATCACTCCAGCACCTGGACCCATTTAGATTAAGTAAATTTACTGAGGCACCAGAAGAAGGTCTTCAGGGCTCAGACCTTAGTTATAGATTAAAAGAAGTTAATCACTTATGTCTTCAGATGAATGCACACTTACATATAGACACATAGCTTAGAAGGTATATAAGCTCTGGAAAACTTTGTAATTTTGAGTTGGTCAGGTCATAATTTCCAGGCCTTCTCCCTGTAACCAGTTACAGAAATAAAAGCTCTCTTCTGCCCCAGTTCATCTGCATCTCGTTATTGGGCCACAAGAAATAGCAGCGCGACCCTCTGTTTGGTACAGTAACACACCCATACAGGATCTGAGTAAATCAGTCTGAGATGTGCCTCTATGGTTAAAAACTTCTGAAATGGACTAATGAAAGAAAAGAAATCTATGCATATTTCTGAGTATTTCAGACATTTAAGTCTTAATATAAGTTAAACATTTTACTGGAAATGATATATTAAAAAATTCTGAAGTGTTCTTGCTTGCCGGCATTGTGTACAATTTGTTTTAGAATTAAATGTCTACAATCTTAACACACGTTAACCCTGGGCATTTCTTTCAATGTTGTGCCAGTTGTATAATCTGCTTGTGTACTGGCCACGTTAAATGGGACCATACGTGAATAAACAGATTCTAAAACTCAGATTTGTGTTGTGAGCAAGCGATGGAGGAGAGGAGGTTCTTTTCTTTATTCATTCTTCTGGTCTCCTTTTCCCAGTGCTGCATAGGCAATACATTGAAAATATTATAACTTGACCAATTCTCATGTTGTGAACAGAAAAGCCTGAGTAGAGGTAGAAAAACACAAATGAAGTCTGATTGCATATTAAATATACAACTAAAAGATTGTCTAAATAAAAGGTTTTCTAAATCAATGTAAAGATTCAAGTTATCAGATGGTTGGCTGAGTTTTTAAAGTGGGCTATTAGAAAAGAAATTTTAAGAAAATAAATGTTAAGATTGAATCTACATTGTTGTAATACAGAATCTTCAGAGACTGATTCTTTATAAAGAGTAACGCCCTACTGAAAATGAAATACACCTTCCCTTTGAGAGGAATGAAAGTTTCTTCTTTCAAAGAGAGAGAGGCCGGGCGCAGTGGTTCACGCCTGTATCCCAGCACTTTGGGCGGCTGAGGCGGGCGGATCACGAGATCAGGAGAGCAAGACCATCCTGGCTAACATGGTGAAACTCCGTCTCTACTAAAACTACAAAAAATTAGCCAGGCGTGCTGTCAGGCGCCTGTAGTCCCAGCTACTCTGGAGGCTGAGGCAGGAGAATGGCGTGAACCCAGGAACCGGAGCTTGCGGTGAGCCAAAATCGCACCACTGCACTCCAGCCTGGGCAACACAGCAAGACTCCCTCTCAAAAAAAAAAAAAAAAAAAAAAAAGAAAAAGAGATAGGAATGAGCACCAATTGCTTTATGCATATGCAGGCCCAGAGAAAACAGATATGTTAGAAATTCAAAAATAGACAAGATTTTTTTCTTTAGTAGTCACGTATACAACGAAATGCTTAAACAGAGAGTGTTACCAGACATTTCCTCTTTGTGAACAAAAGCAATTTCCTTAAATTCAAAAGTAAAAAGAGATTGGAGGAAATAACCTAAGTAAGTCAGTAAAACAACATAATTATTTAAAATAGAGGCTAAGTTTATATAGGAAAGAGACCACTGGATTAACAGATAAAATACTTTAATTCTTCTAATGAAGCCTCTAATTATACATGTCCCTAGGCAAGACATTTAGACTCTGTAGCCTGGGGCACAATTTCTCAACTAAAAAATGAACACTTTGCAATATATCAACTAAAAAAGGAACACTTTGGACAAAGCAACTTTTAAAATAGCCAGCTGTGGAAAACAACCGTAAATTGCAAATAAAGGCATTATGGCCTTATTAGTGATAAAAGCAAACTTTTACTCTTATATCCATTGATCTGTACAGATTCCAGGGCCCCACCTAAGCTATTAAATGAGAATTTTAGAAGTGGGGCCAAATGATCTGTATGATTTGAAACTTCAAATTTTCTTGCTGTAGTAGAATTACTAAGTGGCCTTAAATTTTTTTTTGTCTCTAATATTCTATGGTACTATAAAATATTTAATTATAAAATTCTCCATTTAAACAAGCACTTATGGATTACATCCATGTTACATATTTTTAAATAAGAGAAGGAAGGAAGAAACTTCAATGCTAAAGAAACCACACAATAATAATTTATAAATTGTTCGATTAACACTTAATTACAGGAGGAAAAAAATCGAAGGAATGTTGCCCATCCCATACTAAAAAGTAAACTCTGCAAAGGTATCTAAAATTTACCCCTGCTATGTAGTAAAATGCCTGGTACATGAAAGATTCTCAACATGTGTCTGTAGAGTAAAATATCACAAAGTTAAAACCAAATCATAAAACAATTTATTGATTTGCCCAAATTCAAACAGTTGCTCAGGGCAAGAGAATGGGAGCATAAAGCAATCCAAATCATTGCCTACATGCTTTTTTCCCTGTTTTGTCAGCTGAATTCCAAAATTTATAGAAAGTCAGGTTTATTTTACATGTGCACCAGCCACTCACTCACCAGTGTAACAGACGCTGTATATCATAGATCATCCAACACTCAAAATGTTCAAATTCAGCATTAGAAGAATGTTCTGGAAGCAGCCAGCATTTATTTGAAGAGTTTACACTAGGTCTGAAGTTTTGCAAAATTCTGAGAGAGAGGGCAACAAGCTTGGTACAAAATCCTTAATTTCGATGAGCTGAAGTCAGTGGACAAAAGGCAGAATTTGCACTCTGAAATTATATTGAGCAGTACATAATTAGCTGCTTACATAGATGCTACTGTGAGCACCACACTTTTCTTGTTCAGAAAAGTGTGATTTAATAGATCTCTAAGAATATATACTATGAGACGGGTATGCACATATTTTAGGTAAGTGAGAAAGTTCTAGGTTAGTTTGAGCCTGGAAAGAAACAGAGGAGGAGGAGTGTTTATGTTGCTTCATGTTTGACCATTTGGGTATAAAATTTAAAAATGTTCTTCATAAGTCACCTAGCATAGTTTCTAGTATCATTTCTTTTTTTTTTAATTCTGGAAGAAAAATATTTACAAAATTAGCGTGACCTCTGTGCCTTCCTATTTAATAGTTCATACAAGAACTATAATATTAAATACATAGATATGGCTAACTTCACTTGCATTCTACCTTAGAAGCACATACTTTTCTCATAAGTGTTCCTTTATGTATTATTCACCCATGTTTCCGTCTTTCTTAAAAGTGTGACCTTTATTTAAAAAGTTTCTAATGTGTCGTGTGATCAATAGATATAAGTACCTTCATTTTTTAAATTAGTCCAAGGCTATTTTCCTTTTACTATTGTATAAACAGGGAATTGAAGGGTAAAATAGTTAAAACTTAATGCTATAGTGCTAATGCGGCTTTTAAATCACGTCAGCTGCAATCACTGCATTATAATTAACAATTTATTGAACCAGCAATAAAATGAACATCACATTACTTCTTAAAGCAGCAGAATAAAATGGCTAATAAATAGCATAAGCCAGACAAATTGCAGAGTAATAGAAATTTTCTTAAGATTTATGGTGTGCAGAAAGATGGATGTGCTATTAGTAGGAGCTCCAATACTTGACAAAATTCTTTTACAAAGACATTGTTACCATGCATGTCAGAGTTCACAAGTCTAAGTGGTTTATCCAAATTTCAGCTCTCTGCTATTACAGTGGAAAATACTCATTACAAGGTTTTGAAACTGCAAGCAATGTGTACATTTGCCAACATTCAAACTGCTACTGCCAAAAAGATACTAAAATATTTTATAAACTGTCAAATAACAAGTCTGCTAGCTTAATCTGAGTCTATTTTATACTATACAGACTGTAAAAACTATTACATTAATTCACTTCCTGCAAAACTTTTTAAGAGCAGAGAACAGCTAATGTAGAAGCTGAAAAAAGTAACTGCTTTTTACCTTCTGAAACCCTAACAATATCATACTTCTTTTGGGGAAGCATCATTGTTTTCTTGAAATGCAATCACACTCCCTTTAACAATCGGCGTATGAACAGAATCCATTAATGAGGAGAGATCACAGAAATACATTAGAGTCAAGCTAAATGTTTCACTATGACAAGGGGGAGATCGCTATGGGAAAATTACATATATTCAGTGTTTCTACTGGTAACTTGTATTGTGATACTTTGTTTCTGACATGGAGCTGTATGTTCATAAGGTAGAATAAAATATAAAATCGTTTATTATGTGACAATAGGCACAACAAATAGTAATATTTTATAAATAACCTGTTTTTATGTTTCAAAATTATTATTATTAGTAGCAGTAGTAGTAGCAATTATGGTAGAAGCAAGCAGGTTCTGCTGTCTACTAAAAGGGCAAAAAAGATTGGCTCCCAAGATTTTTGTCATTAATTAGTTCACTCAATAATGAGGATTATTTTTAATATGTAAATTTAAATGTATTCATCAAATATTTATCAAATATCCCAAGTCCAAATCTAAACACTTAAATTGAAATGTATAGTAATATCTGCATTAACTACTTGCTAAAAATGTTCCTGTAGATTAAGTTTCATGGCACTTTCTAATGATGTATTCTTGTTCATAACAGATGGTAAAATATGATTTGCTTATCTTCTCATGTTATAATACCCATGGAAGTGTATGAGTTAAGGTCAGAGAGCTGTTATCAATACAAAGACAAATGTAATGCAGAAGATAAAATTAAACAGAGACAAAAATTTCTTTTATTTTAACACTTTAAGTAGCTTACAATTTTCTAAGTGAGATTAAGTAAACTATACAAATACAAATAATGCAAATCAAGAGGAAGACATGCTAGAAAAGACCTAATAAATGCTGCAGGATAGTTGAAGAAGGAAATTTTCAGATGTGATGTGATCAGAGAAATTTCAGAGGAATGATGTTTTATTTCAATCTTCAAAAATACGTAGAATTTTGATCAGTATGTGAGTAATGCAAATGTTAAAAAGCTTGATTTAGTGATTCCACAACGTATTCATAAATCAAACCATCATGTTATACAGTATAATGATATACAATTTTTATTTGTCAATTAAAAATAAAGAAACAATAAAGAGGTCAAATATAAGGTGGCCAGTGTGATTCTTGTTTTACATTAAGAAACAATTTTAATGGTACAAAAGGGCAAAAATGCACTTACAATAAAACCCAAAAATCCAGTTCAAGATTTACACAATGATTATAATAAAGATGAGTCCTTACTCCTGAAAAACAATAGCCCTAACACGTATGTTAGAATATTAATCAAATTTAATCATGAAACTCCTTGAATAAGAGAGGTGAAATGGTTTTGCAAAAATTAACTTTAGTTGTTCCTAACAAAGAAGAGGTAGTCTTACTTGCTTCCCTAGAGAAAGAAGCCTTAAAAATGGAAACAACTCCTACAGACAAACATACACACACACATGCACACACACACCCCCACATACACCCAGGCATCCCTTCTAATAGATGGAACAGAATGGGTCAGAAGTTCATTCTCAGATTCTTTCACAGATTCAGGGAAAAAAGACCCTGTAGCCTGCTAAAGTCCCTTTCAAGCAAGGATCAGCTTCGGGTAATGAAACGTTTTCTGAAAGCCCTGCCTACCCCTCCCTAGAAAATGGCTACATTTCACCTTTCTGTTTGAGAGTAACTAACCATCCTATTTTGCCTGGGAGTAGGGGCAATCCTGGAACAGGGAACTTCACTACTAAAATCAGGAAAGTCATAGACAATTTGAGATTATCTGGTAATTTTATACGCTTCCCAAGGGCAGTTCTGGGATGGCCAATAAGTCTCATTAAGAATTATGTCATGAATAATTTTGATCAACCACTATTTCTATTAAATATTATTAAGGGCTTTTCTCTTTTCCATTTCCAGCAATAAGTTCCTCGTTCAAGAAATCATTGGTGTGAAATCTATCTCCCTTTTTTCAGAGCCCCCTTCTCATTTTGTCTGGCTTACCCCACTTCTATCCTCCCTCCTAGCTTCTCGACATTTACAAAAAAGTACGTATTTAGGAAAGCATCTCATAGACTCATTCATGGTAAAGTCTAAATGTCTGCTAATACTTAATTAACATTGTTGCCAGAATTTTAAAACTTAACATTTGAATTTGAAGAGGGAAAATCTAATCTATGGGTAAACACCAAAACTCCAATTATATAATTTCATGCATTAGAAAATCCAGCAGGCCAAGCATTCTCTTTATTTCCCTCTCGTGACTTTACCAAGTATTCCCACAGCTAGGCCTTCTGATTTCTTTATTTGATGGTTCACCTATATATCACCAATTATTGGGCCAATGTACACCTAATGATATACTCTTGTTAATAACAGAGGGTAAAATATACTATTTGAGTACTACATTGAGTACTACTATTTAAAGAAGTGGCCTCAAAGTCCATACTTAATCTCCAATATAAGAAGTCTTATTGTTTTGTTCTCCTCCCTGTTTGGTGTGCCTTTTTGAAACTCTGATAAAGAAAATTATCTGTGCTCAAGTGCCAAAGGCCAGTTCATAGGACCAGTACCCATAAGACATTCATTTTCTCATAACTGATAAACTCTTTTCAAAGAATAAAACCCTGCCTCATGCTAGTATTTCTTGTTTTGTTCTGAATTTTGATAATGAATTCTAGGTGCCATGTTTTCAAACTTGGTTTTTGTGAACAAACTAAAGAAAAATGTTAACCATCAGCCTGCCTAGTGGTCTTGAGTACCACAAACCTGTATTCCCAAATCCTGTGCAAGAACCTGTCAGGAAACCCCGTACAATAAACTTCAACCATTTGGACCAACTAGTTGCTAGGGTTGTAAAGATTCTTTAGTTTGGTTAAGCACTGACGAAGTTACTTAATAGATGAGCTAAACTTCCATTAGTCAGATATAGACCCTTATAATTATCCAATTATACAAGGATATTTAATTCAGGAATGAAAAAAAATTACATGATCTGTGTCAATAACTCACATTTGTGTGCCCATGTAGACATCACTAATCAATCACAAGACACGAAACTGTTGGGTTTAGATAAGATCTTAGAGTCCTTTTGTTCACATCTTTCCAAGCAGCCACTACAAATCAGCTAGACTTGGCAGCCAAGATGAAAGCTGTTTGCCATCCTTGATCTAGTGGCATGCTTCCCCTTTCTAATGACCTGCCCTGCTGTGAATAAATTATCTTACTAGGCCAGTGGCTTTAACAGCTTTCTCCATGCTACTCTGAAGATGGATATATTTCTCAAAAAGCTGCATAGCCCTTCCTTTATGAATTCAAAAATTTCTCTAGACTCTCTCTTTCACCTTTCACTTCTAGTCATCCTATTTACCCAGTTCTAACTCATTGGATTTCACCAAAATTATCTTTTTCTGCCAATTCTATCATAAGGAGAAATCACCTAGACAGTCTACATAGATATTAATTTGACTTTTCCTCAAGCCCACCTCTTAGATCTTCTCCTTACTCTCCAGAATACAGGCAAGTAGCAGCCTTCCACCAAACCTGACACAGATTCCAAGGGGAAAATACCAGTGTTAACCATAACTTAATGCTTATGAGAGGGAGATATCAGATAAATCCCAGGATAAGACAAAAGTGTGGGTCAGAGTGACAAAACATAGACAACCATATTTACCTACTCATGAGGCTGATGCCAATGCTTATCATTAAAAGTCTTCATTTACAATGCAAGTTAGATCAGTTAGGGGTGTGTTGTGTGTGTGTGTGCGCACTTATGTGTTTGTATGCACACAGGAACATTTATATTACAAATATAAGTACTCTAGAACTCTTTCATTAAAATCACAATTTAGCTTATGCATAATTTTAAAATATGTAGATAGGTAGATAAGTTAAATTTATCTAATCTCTCTCTCTCTCTCTATGTATATATATACACACACACACACACCCCCCACACACACACTTAACTGGTTTAACCTACTTGTAAATTAAGACTTTTAATGAGAGGCATCAACAGCAACCTTGTGATTAGTTCAGTATATAATATATATATATATATATGTCTTACATGAAGTTAAAGATCAATGACATGTCATAATAATTGGGTACATGTGTGAAACTAGTATCCTTCATCTCTGTGTGTCTGTGTAGCTGAAAAGAACAATGTGAGGATATCTTTCAAAAATGAATTTGTGCATGTTCAGTAGTTGGAGGCAAGAGTTTTCATTTTTTATTTAAGCCAACAGGCTTTCCAATACTTTTTATTTAAAAAAAAAATCCTCTACATATTTGAGTACTGTGATCCAGGTTGATTTGTCTCCCGAGGCCCTCATAATGCACCTCATATGTGTGTGTCTACTGACCAATTCATCTCTCATTAATAGCTCATTTCATAAGTCTAGTCCAACTAGCATCACTTTTGACTGGTTATATTCCAAGACTCAACAGATAATAAGTCTTTCTATTATTGTATTAAATAATAAATGTGGTTCATAAGTGATTCTGACGAACCCTCTAGACATATCTTCTAGGAGAAATTTCAAGTCTAACATCGACTCAGAAGGTGACTAGCAAGAGTGGCTTGCAGACTTTCATTTTTGTCTTAAGTTTAACAAATCATCAGCTCTGCATACGGTGACAATCTTCTGACACACACATTAAAATAAAAGAAGTCGTAAGTGTTCAGCTGTGTATCATCAAATGATGTGAGGCCTAGGAAAAAATTCTCAGGAATTGCCATGGTTCTATATGAATGCTGATAATGCTTGCAAAAGCATAACTTGCTGATGAGAGTTAAGAAGTGACTTGGTGTTCCTCAAGCTAATCTTAGGTCCATAGTACCTTATGTACACCAGAAAAACAGATGTTCCAAGATGATCAGGAAGACTGGAAAGTAAGAATTGTCTTATGTGGCCTTCAAGCAGTGGAACCCTATAATATTCTGCTGAATCCAGAAGCTAATAAATGGCAGAAATAAATCTAATCCACATGAAAATGATGTATCTGTCTTTTTATTTTTATGTTTCACTAACTTTTAGATGACATATTGGAAGAGAGGATAAGTACCAGGAGGTCAAATGGATTTCATTTTGGGATTCCTTCTGAAATGTTCCTGAATGTTAAGCAAAAATGTAGTTAGGCAAACATGTAGCAAGTTTACCACATGGGTGCATTTTTAAACTGTAAGCATAATTAAGTATTCAAAATAACTTGTCTAATTGACTGGCAACATGATATAATTGAATGTTCACTGAGAAAAGAACCAGAAGATTGTTTATGTGTAGAAGACTGTGCTTCTGAGTTAAGCTGACCAGTATTTGACTCCCAAGTCTGATTTTCATTCCCTTTAACAATGTGACTTCATAAGCATCATTTTTT
Organism: Macaca nemestrina; assembly: GCF_043159975.1. Lineage (NCBI taxonomy): Eukaryota > Metazoa > Chordata > Mammalia > Primates > Cercopithecidae > Macaca > Macaca nemestrina. The sequence goes on from NC_092135.1 coordinate 44,393,462, forward strand.
CATCTATAAATGTTAGAATTAATTGTGAGAATGGGAGCAAAGCGCCTAGCTCCCTACCTGATATATTTCAGGTTTATTACAAATGTTACTTGCTGTTTTTTCTCTTACTTGTGTCTCATCTTGTATAAATTGCTCCACCTCTCTGGACCCATTTCTTTATCTGAAAAACCAGCGGCTTAGTTTGGATGACCTCAAGTTCTTCCTATAATTCTATGATTCAGTTATGTACAACTTGGGATGGCATGGCCATGTAAGCAGGGGTTGCAAAACCAGGATTCAATATCAGGCAAATAAAATCAATGTGTAAAACTGTGTGTTATGAAAAACAAGGGGGAATGATAAAGAATACATAGATCTGCCTAAAAACATTTAAAAATCTAAAGCGTTAAAATAGTGTGTCTGTCAAACCAAATATATTCTTGGGTCAAATCTGAATTCTTGGCTCAAAGGTTTCCAATTTTCAATCAAGAGCTTTTAAACATTAACCTCCATCACCCCGCCAGCACCCCAGATTGTTGACAGGGCAGTCAGAGAATGGATCAATCATAATTTTAAGTCAAATCAATCAATTACAGTCTACGCAAGAATTTTTCATGGCAGCTGTCATCTCTAGAAAAATATACATATGGAACCACCCAGATCATGTCAAGGAAGAAAGAATTGGGAAGACCAAATCAGAAGAGAACCAAGCATAGTTTTTGCTTCTGGCTAAGCCGTGGTTTGGCTGTGAAGATATGACTTCACAGCATCCTATTGAGAATCACGTCTTTGCAGTGGATATTTTTTTTCTTCCCTGCCACGAACGTGTCTGAGAAACTGCAGAATAAAAATGCAAAACAACAAGTATATTTAGATACACTCCCACACAGACTGTAAAGCTTAATATTTCACTGAACACCACATGAAAGACTGAATTAATATCCATAACTCTTCCACATCACTCATGCTTCAAAGCTCTGTCATTATAGATTTCTTTGGCCTATATAGTTGCAAAATTAGCTAACAACAGTAATCTTTCTTTAGTGTACCATTCAATTGTACTTCATAAGAAAAAAATTTATTAGATTTATTCATCTTTTGGCTCTGTATATTCACAGAATTTTTATTGATGTTGCAATAAACAACAAATTTTTACCAGATAAAAATTAAACACAAGTCATTTTAGAATAATTATTTATAATCCAACTCTATGTATCAAGATAACCATAAGATCAAAATCGCTTTTGATGTAGTCTATTCTCAACTCTGCAACCAACTAGTTATGTCACGTTGCATAAGTCATTTAACTTCTCTGATCCTCATTTACCTTTTATGTAAAATGCAATGTTGGTGGAAGTGGCTTCTAAAGTCTCCTCTTACTCTTACATTGTGTGATTCTTAGTGGGATACATTCCCCAAATCTGTCATTGAATAGAGTTCAAAAATTATAAGACTGCAACCATACAAAACTGAGGAAGGCTAAGGCATCAACAAGTAGCAGAGACTTGACCCCTTATTAAATTGCATATTCACACAATGTACATATGTGAAACAAGAGGCAGAAATATTAAAGTATAACTTCAATTGGAAAAAGTAAATTTCTAGAAGAATATACACCAAATGTTATCAGAGATTATCAATGGGTAAAGTTATACAATAGTTTTTATTTCCCCTGAGCTTTAAATATCAATTAAAAAATAATTCAGCCTTGACTACTAAAATTAGTCTCAAGTTTGGGGACTGGTTAGAGCAGTGTCATTAACAATATGGTTTACATTATAAGCCAAATAGAATACAATTCACATTTTTCTAATTTAAGCCATATTTCTTATAAATTATTTTACTATTCTATTTTTTAAAAATTAATGCGCAACAATAGTACTAGCAAACAACTTTGTATAGACTTTTTTCTTCATTACCCTGGGATCAAATTTCTAATAAGGAATAAAACAAACACTAAAATTCTAGTCATCCTAAGAAATCTTCTAGAACCACTAAACAAGTCTGCATGCGGATTTTTTTTTAATTAAGGCATTGTTTTAAATATATAGCAATTTTCAGCATCAATGTTTTCTTATTGCTCATATCTTATTTTAGATATGCAAACAAAATTCTGAATGTCATTTCAAGGAACCAGATTCTTGTATTCATTGATTCATTTAATAAGCCTTTACTGAGCACTGTTACCCTTCACAACATTGGGTATGATAATATCCATGAGCCCTCCTAAATGATTGCCCATGAGGAGATTTATAATGTTTTACAGAGAGTGTCCTGACAGTACCCAAGCAGCAGTTCGTTCTTCCCAAATAATAGTTTTTAAATGACCCTCCCTATGCCACAGCTAAGAAAAGAATTCTGATAAATGGCAAAAAGAATATAGTAGCAAATAAAACAGTGGCATGTCCTGGGAGGAAAAAAGAGAGACAGAGAGAGAGAGCCAAAACAGCTCTTCTCAGTTTTCTTTCATTAGGAAAAGAGGAAGACACAATTTTGCAGAGAATATTAAAAGAAAGCAAACGTAGCATAGAAATCAATCTATTCAAAACCTAGTAATGAAAGATCATTCTTTGAGCAAGTGAATAATAAGCAAAGCCTAAGACATGTTCTGCAATTAGTAATGAGGTCCTTAAAGTAAGAAGCCAGCTTTGCACAGAAAGGCATAAGACAAAAAATAATGTAGATTGTACCTTGATATACTCTTTCTTTCTTAGATGAACTATCATCAGATCTTTAGCGATGAGTAAGTGTAAATTTATAACAGAACAAAAATAAATACATCTCATTGAAGAGTTAAGGGTTCATTTTTTCTCACTACCTGATTTGACAACCTGATAACGTTTCATGTTACAGACATGTTCTTCTCTAAAGGAGGCTTTTGATTATTATGTCAAGATTCTGATGCCAAGAATGGGTGAATAAGATAGGTAAGTGCCTCTTACTGAGTCCTCTCATGTATAGGAGCCTATCATGAGGACATGAGGTTAGGATGACCTTTGGATAGATGACATAAGAAGGTTCATATCTTGTTCTGTCAATTAATCCTTCATCACAGAGGTTGCTTCCAGGGATATATACTTTAAAAAATGATAGCAAAATGGCAGAGACGTTTTAGCCTGGCCAAAGCCTAATGGCCATGACTTACCTACTGCCCTACAATCCAAACAAGTGTCCCTCACTCAATTTATATAACCAGTTGCAAGAAGGAAGTAAGAAAAACAGAAGAGGGCAGAATGTAAAGGTGTAGTCTATTGAAATATATGAATCCCACCCACTCATTACTGTAGCCTAATGAATAATTTGCAATGTCACAATCATACTGACTCTGTCTCCTCTTGAGATTGGCATGGGCGAAGGGATAGAATTCTCTTTCTCTTCCTTACTGCTTTAAACAGACATATTTCTTTACAAATATGTATTAACTTGTATTCTGACAGATAACAAGATTATAAAGAATAATACATTGTGATTTCCTCCTCACATTCTAGTCAATTTTGAAAATTGAATGAAGCTATTATTAATTCAACTTTTATTATTATAAATTACTTGTGTACTTTATCATAGATAGAACAGAGAGGTGAATGTTGAAATGACCAGGCAAGTCTTAAGTGTATTAAAAAAAAACAGAGAATAATAATGTCTGGAGTACATTGGCCATTTTCTGCAATATTCAAAGAGGACACGCATTACTCAGTGTTGGTCAATCACAGTCATGTGAGAATACGTGTTGGGTATTTCCAGATCTTCTCATTTCTAGTAGAATCTATAAATCTAAATATTTTATGTAAAATGTCTATAATCTATAAATATTACTAATTTATTCAAAGTGAAAATAAGCATTTATATGCCAAACAGAGCTATAATTTACAAATTTAATTTTAGACCTAGATTATAGATGACACTCAAAAAGTATGTGGTGAATAAGTATGGAAACATAAGAAAAATATGTTCTACAGATTTCTAGTAAACAAAGTACACTAGAAAGATGGATGTTAAATAACTGTAGCATAATTGGCTTATTTGGGGGCATCATCAAAGAAAGATTACTAATATGAGATAATTCAGTATAGATGACAATATTTGTTTTGCAGTCATTGAAAAAATCAGTTTCATTTTATAGTTTTTATATGCACGTTAAGCTAATATCATAAAAATGACTAATGTTAGACTGCAAAGCCTGTTAAGTTAGTAAACAAATATGTATGAATTAGGTGTGTTTTATAAGCACAGTTCTGATAATATTTTCATTAACTGAGGATCCCAAATGTATGTCCATGAATTCACACTGGAATAGATATAAATGAAATCACCTGAAAAATCAGGAAATATATAATTTATCAAACTCCATCCTAAGTAAATCTTACATGGCATAACTAAGATTTTTGTTTTGTCCTGTTTTGTATAAAGATCCCATGTAAGTCCGATATGCAGCTAGAATTGAGACTTACAGTCACAGGAGCTTCCAAAGAAATACAAGACATATTTCCTGACCTCGTTGACATGATGCTACTAAAGAAAATGCAAAATGAATACATATCAAAACATTAGGACAAATATAAGCTATGATATCTAATTATATAACCACATTTGGTATATATACTCCAGTGCTTAGGAACTTAGACTGAGGTCAGGTGTGATCAGGAATGCCTGCTTGGAGTAGATGGAAGTGGGACGGGATTTTGTAGAGAAGTTCGGATGTGGACATGGAGGTGGGAATGGGAGAAGCTTTTATGTTAGAGCAATAGCATGGCTAAAAGTTTCTGAGCAGAAATGGCTATTAATATGTTGAAGACAAAAAAAATCTTATTTGATAGGTGATGGAAACTTAGAATTCAATAATAGTTATTTAGATTTTTTTTCCACTTTTATTTTAGGCTCGGGGGTACAGATGCAGGTTTGTTCTATGGGTAAATTGCATGTTGCTGAGGTTTGGTGTGTGAATGGTCCCATCACCCAAGTAGTGAACACAGTACCCAATAGTTAGTTTTTCCACCCTCATCCCTCTCTTATCCTCCCCTCTCTAGTAGTTCCCAGTGTCTACTGTTACTATCTTCACGTCCATGTGTACTCAACGTTTAGCTCCCACTTATAAGTGAAAGCATTTGGTATTTGGTTTTCTGTTCCTGTCTTAGTTTGCTTAGGATAATGGCCTCCATCTCCTTCCATGTTCCTGCAAAGGACATGATTTTGTTCTTGTTTATGGCTGAGTAGTATTCTGTGGTGCATAGGTACCACGTTTAATTTATCCAATTCGCTGTTGATGGAATCTAGGTTGATATTGTGAATGGTGCTGTGATTAACACAGGAGTGCATGTATCTTTTTGGCAGGGCAGTTTATTTTCCTTTGCTTATATACCCAGTAATAGGTTTGATGGGTCAAATGGTAGTTCTGTTTTAAGCTCTTTCAGAAATCTCCAAACTGCTTTCTACAGTGGCTGAACTAATTTACATTCCAGTGGTTCAGATTCAACAGTAGAAGATCGTATCTGAGGACAATGAAATTGGCCAGATTATAAGGTCAGATTCCAGCGTGTAAAGTTTAAGTTAGCACAGGGTCGTAAACATGTAGATTGAAGAAATAGAATTTAATGACTGCAAAAATAGCAGTAGGTCAGTTTAAGAGGAGAAAAAGGTGCTAGGAACAGGTGAATGGTTTTACTTAATAAAGTGAACATTACAGATTTAATTTAGTGGCTTGTACATTGGATAATAATTTTATTCCATGAGATTTTTTTATACCGATCCCTCTGTTTCTGTGTTTGTCTCAAAATTTCCAGAATAACATGTTTAAAAATTAGTCCAGTTTGCAGTCCAGTCAAGAGGCAGTATAGACACCAACAATGTCATAGTAATGAAGGTACTAGGGGGAACCTAGACTGTAGATGCATCTGGAAAACCTGCCAACATGCCTCAAGAAAGCAACATTGAGTAAAGACAGACATACACCACCACCGCCTCACATGTTCATACAAGACTTCACTCCCCACTTATCTGCAACTTCCAGAAGGAAGTGACCCACGTGACCTTGTCTCTCTCTCCCTGGAGGTTGTCAGAAGGGTGGCCTGGAGGGCCAGAAAAGCTGCTCCCCAGCACATTCTGCAGAAGTAGAAACGGTGTTTGTTCCCTTCTCAACAATTCCTAACTTTCAGGCTGCATCTTCCTGTGGCTGGAATGCTATTTCTTCTCAGAATTGTAATAACGTATTGGAGGAATAAAACAAACCAGTCACTGCCCCACCAGCTATCTCTCTAGGATTTGCATTCTCACTGGAGACCCAAATATGTGCTTCTTCCTGATATGGAAAATGTCTTCTGCACTGCAGAGCAGTACCGAAGTTTTCTGAACTCCAAAGCATCTGTGAATAAGTGGGTCTACACTGGGTTCTGCTAGGTACCTTTCCCCTACAGGAAAGGGAAAATGAAATGAAGTGTAAGATGGAGCCTCAGATTCCTGTTTGATGCACACACACGGGAGATCTATTTGAAGGATTGAGACATTTTGGATTCCCCTAATTCTGTTTTTGTTTTTTACTTTCCCAGGATATCATGTAGTGTCCCAGAACAGTACTTTAAAATTCAGAAGGTTTTTGGTTTTTTGTTTGTTCGTTATTTGATGATGAATTCTCAGCTCAAACTTTAGGGAATGGGTTTGTCCTTTTACCCCCTGCCCTACCTTCTTCTTTGGAACCTTTAATCCCAGTGTGTGAAAATCTTACTACAAGCAATAATTTTTAAGTCTTCATTGCATTTTTTTTTTCTCAGTAAACTCTTTAATTAAGCAAATATTGATTAGGGGCCCATCATGTGCCAGGCATTGTTTATAGGCATTTGGGGCACATCTCTGAACAGAAGAGATGAAGACTTCAGGTCTTGGAACTTCTATTTTTATCAAAGAGTGCAAGCCAACACACAATAAATAAGCTTCAAGTTCATAGGAGGTAGACATGGCCTTTCATTATGGGAGTGTTCAAATGTAGAAAAGTGAAATATTTTTTCCGTTTTGCCCATATGCCTAACATAATCTAACATCTAGATTCTTTATTTAACATTTTGTGACATTTGTTTTACCACATAATATATCCCTCTATTAATCCTTCTTTTCTATAGGTAGAATTTTGAATAGCACACTTGGGTGCACCCCTCACATGTTTTCTGATCCAACCTTAGAAGATGTTGTTTTTTATAGAAGGGGATACAGGCATATGGATAGTTTAAATTGGAGCTATAAATATAGGAGTTCTATATACAACAGCACAAGAAGGCTAATGGAGAAATGCCGGAGAGTGTATGTTCCCCTCCAATACAAAGAGTAGTATCCATGTCTAGAAACATGCTTAGCTCACCCTGAGAGGCCATGAAGGGGACTTCAATGAAGAAAGCAGGAGTATTGTAAGGAAGTCACTAACAATCTCTGAATTCCTTCCCCAGGGTCAGGAACATGATCACAGTAGAGACGGAGATAAGCAGGAAAGTTGGAAAGACCTGGCCACTTAATGGGCAATTTCGCACATTTGTTTAACTTCAATTTGCCAAAATATAAATTTAGAATAACAAAACTTACCGTAGGACATTACCGTTATAAATTATATAAGATAAAAATATTAGAGAGAAGTAGATGCTTAATAACTATTAGCTATATTAATGTTACTACTATAACTAAATTCCTATAAAAATAATATAGCTAGGGAAGGAATAAACTTCTGGGTCTTAGGGATCCCTGAAAAAAAGTATTCATAATAAAGCAATTATTTTAAGGATAAAAAAAAATCACAACTAAAGACTGGACTGCAGCTTCAATTAGATTGGGATAGATATAGATCCCATTATCTAATGGTTATGGGACCTTCTGCAAATTATTTAATCCCCCTAAACCTTGATTTCTTATCTATAAAATAGTATCTACCTCAAAGTTCTTATTGCATGGGCTAAATGACATATATTACATCTGAACTGTGTCACTGTGTCAATAAGAACTCACCACATATCATCTATTATTCTAGAAAGACTATGTTACCTATCAATGCCACATTACCCTGGTAGAGCTTCACCAATTTCTCATCAAAGAAACAATCCAGTCCAACAGCCTAAAGGGCAGTGAATGAAACAATAACAAAAAGGACACTGGGTCATTAACACTGTTTTAATGTAGGTAGCTCCAGTTTTGAAATTCTTTCATTCCCCTGAAAATTAAATAAGGGTATGTTGGAGCACCTACATAGATTCAACTACATTTCTTCATAAACACTCAATCTTAGATTTATCTTGGAAAAGAATCTATGATATGTAGATAATATCTATCATTTAAATCTATAGACATTTTATTTGTCACCAAAATCTTTTTAAAAATACTTTGGCCAGTTATGTCTGGTTTTCTTATTTTCTTAAAATTATAAAAATGTTGTAGCGCATTCCAAAGATCTACATTGTAGGATATATGACTGGGAGAGTTATTCATTGGCAGCAAAATTCTTTTTTGGAATTTTAAGATTCAATGTCTGAGAGTTTTTTTTAATTTCTGAGATTTTGGTACACCCATCACCTGAGCAGTGTACACTGTACCCGATGTGTAGTCTTTTGTACCTCACCTGCCCCCTACTCTTTCCCCCAAGTCCCCAAAGTCCAATGTATTATTCTTATCCCTTTGCAACCTCATAGCTTAGCTCCCACTTGTGAGTGAGAACATATGATGTTTTTCCATTCCTGAGAATACTGGGAATATTCACTTAGAATAATGATCTCCAATTCCATCCAGGTTGCTGCAAATATCATTATTTCATTCCCTTTTCTGATTGAGTAGTATCCCATGGTATATACATACCACATTTCTTTTTGCACTCATTGATTGATGGGCATTTGGGCTGGTTCCATATTTTTGCAATTGTGAATTGTGTATGTTAGCAGCAAAAGTCATTATTAACTTCTCTCTTACAGACACACACATGCACAGAGGGTTATTTTCTTTAATGAAATCTATTATTCTCCTTACTCTGTCAGAAAAATTATTCAAACACTGGAAACACACACACACACACACACACACACACACACACACACCCTATTCACTCTTTCAGTGCCATGCTAGGCTTACCTTGCTATTGATCATCAATTTTATACACTTTAGGGGCAGCAGTCAACTTGTAGATTGTTGTCCAGTAGAGATGCAAATAATTCCTATCTGGTGGAATAGAAAACCTCAAAGTTAGAATACCCTGGAAGACATCAGCCAGTTTTATATGTAATCTACAAATGTATCATAGTATTGCTTTTTATCTGGTTTCTAAAAAAAGTTTTGAACTGTTTCAACAGCTTACTACCTCATCTCATTAATTAATAAGTTGAATAAAATCCTTGCCATGTGCTCATTTTATATTTGCAGAACAGCCAAGCCTTTTAACCTTTTGAAAATCATTCCTTAACACCTGTATATCCTTATTACAATGACACCAAAGTCAAAATCTGTGGTTCCTGCTCATTTTCAACATCACCTAAAAAAACATGTGAACTCCTCATGAAGTTCATAGACTTAAAATTTTCAGAAACTCAGACACTCAAATAAATAAACACTATACAAATACAGCATAAGGCTCACAAAATACTCTTGACTGCAATACCATACCAACTTATGTTTTGCTCAAATAATTTAGTTCTATGAAGGCATAGATTCTGTTAGCCAGAGCTCCATTCCATTATCATTTTCTCTCTCTTGCGCTACAGACCCAAATTTTTAAAATTCTGGAATGAGTTCTGCTTTATTCTCACTGGTATCTGAATTTAGTGTTTCATCAGCTTCCATTTAAAATGCCACCTTTTCTAAAATTTCAAAACAAGTTAAGAACATTCTCTAAGTCACTTAATCTAGAAATAAAGATCTCCAACCACATTGTTCCCTGAGCAAATATTGATAGACCACAGGTAAGTGCAATGTACTCTACTGAGACCCACAGGTACACTGGTGAAGAAAATAGAGACATAAACTGTCCTCATGAAAAGCACACAGATACCTATATTTTGCTACATCCATACATACTATTGCTATTTACTAATTATTAAAACTATACTGGGGCTATGAAAGTTACTAAAATAAAAATAATTTAGATAACAGAATTGTTATCCTGTTATCTGTTATTCTGTTTAATAATAGAGGGAATATATAAAATTAAAACTAAAAACAAGAAGGAACTAGGCATTAGGAGGACTTTTTTTTTTTTTTTTGGTTCTAGAAATACTTGAGCATGGAGAAAGAAATATTGCTAAGAGAAGCCAATGTATTATGTATATAGGAGCCCTATGAGCTTCAAGAGTAGTTTGTCAGATACAATTTTCTGGAAAACCATCAGTTTGAAACTGCTCTAGATGATAGAATAATCAATTTTAAAATATACAGGGTTTTATATGTTCCCAGTTCTCATATGTTATAGTCTATTCTAGAAAGAGACATTAAATATATACTGACTTATCAATAATTAGATAATTATTAGCATATAACTTTCCTCCACTCTTGGTTACCTTTTCAACATTCTCTCTTTTACACACACACACACACACACAAACACACACACACACACACACCCCTCTTTCACCACTCCTTCAAACATAGCCCCAGACCTTCTTAAAGAACTCTAAAGAGCAATCCACTCTTTTCCAAGCCATATACTGTGGGAAAGCCTGTCTCTATTTGGTGTATCAGGAGGAGGGTTCTTAGAGACACAGTCATCTCTAGTGGTCTCTTTGCCAGTGATTGGTTTATGACTAATCTTAGGATATAATTCTAGGCAAGACCTAAAATGTTGGCTGGGGAGCTTCTAGGAAGCTTACTTTGGAAAGGAGACACAGGAAGAGATCATCTTTTATGCTGTCTCTGGGGATGGTTATGTCTGGATGTACAGCTATCTGCAAACTAAACCAAAAGAATCACAGAAAAACTAGCATCACTCTCTGTTGCACTTCTTGTTATGTGAAATATAATAAATTTCCTAAAGTCTGCCGAGTTGGCTGAAGATATCCTAACTCGTATACCCATGTTCAAATGGTCACTTATCCTTGCAAATTTGATTTGCAAATAATTGTTCAATTTATCCCTTTCTGTTTCCCCTATTTTGGCCCAAGCTGTCATGCTCTCTTAACCAGGACCACAGAAGAAATTGTTGAGTCCCATCTAAACCATTTTCCAATTCAAAAAAGACATACTATTTTGTTTCTACTACTCTTCAATTTTCAGTCTTCTAATAGTTCATCATTTTTTTTTTCTGTGACTGCATTAATCTTTTATTGCCCAGTACACATTGGGAAGACACAGCAGGCCAGAAAGGCCTGTCCCCAGACATCCTTTCTTGAGGTCACCCTCCTTTTACCCCAAAGATCCAGGAGCTTCCTTCAGGAGCCCTGTGGACCAGTCTGTGCAACACCCACTCAGGCCTGCCCAACATAGCTGTCCTGCTGATCCCCCACCACAGCCCAGGAGACACACTTGTCACACACACATCCAACAGCAGGGAGCAGTTTCCCCAACTTCCCTCCAGGCTCCTGGTATGAGGCTGGCATCTTGTACCTGGCCATCCCCAGGAGCCAGCCTGGTCACTGAGGCACTCGCACCTCCAGGCGGCACTCACACTGTTCCTCGCCCTGTAAGTTGGTGGCCCTGCAGACATAGATGCCTCCGTCAAAGGGGCAGGGCTTTCTAATCTCCAGAGTCAACACTCCCTGCTTGCTGAACATGCGGAAGCGGGCATCCTCTCCCAGGTCCAGGCCATTCTTGAACCAGGAAATCTTGGGCTTGGGGCTACCCCGGACAGCACAGCAGAGCATAGTGGTGTAGCCTGCGATGACCCAGCGGTTCACCAGGGGCTGGGTGAAGCTTGGGGCCTCAGAGAAGTCCAGGGCCTTATAGTTGGGTGGCTCATAGGTGATGCCTGGTCTGGGGATAAAGACAGGCTCCTTGGTGGTGGCCGCTGTGTCACTGGAACCAACCATATTCTGGCTGAAGACACGAAAGTAGTAGCCATTGCCAATGATGAGCTCTGGCACCACTCAGTGGGTGCGGCGGTAATGCTCCAAGACGGTGAACCACTCCATGGTCTTCTTGTCGGCCTTCTGCGCTGTGTACCCCCAGAGCTCCGTGTTGCCATCATCCTGGGGTGGCTTCCACTCCAGAGCCACATTAAGACCCCAGGCCTCAGTGACCCGGAGATCCTGGGGAGGACTTGGCTTGTCGACAACCTGCAGCACCAGGGTGGCCTTGTCCTCCATGTTCTCAATGCGCACGGTCACTTGGTAAGTGCCTGAATGCGCGTGGCAAGCGGCCCGGATGAACAGGATGGTGTCTGTGGGGCTGTTGCGGACGCTCACTTCCTCGCCTGCCAGGGGCTGCCCCTCTTTGGTCCAGGTCACCTGAGGCCAGGGCTTGCCCTGGAAAGGGATGAGGAGGTTCACAGGCTCCCTGACCTTCTTCTGAATGGTCTGACGCAGGTGCCTGGGCAGCTGGAGCCGTGGCCGTTGCAGGATCTCCTGCACCGTCACCGGCTCCGTGGTGGTAAGAGGGGCTCCGGGCCCTGCCATATTGTGTGCACGCACTCGGAAGAGCAGCCGGGCCCCCGTGGGCAGGTCCTTCACCCGTATTGACGTGTGCTCTGTCAGCCCCCACAGGGCAGCCACCCACTCTGAGCCGCCCTCTGGGCAGTACTCCACGCTGTAGCCATCCAGGCCTCCTGCTCCCACGCGCTCTGGGGGCCGCCACTTGAGGGAGACCGTGGCGTCAGAAATGTCCTCTATTGCCAGGTGGGTGGGTTCGCTGGGGGGACCGATGGGCATGAAGGGCTGGGAGGCAGGGCTGGGCCTGGACATGCCAATGGCGTTGACGGCGTAGACGCGAATCTCGTACACCACGCCCTCGATCATGCGCCGCGCTTCGTGGCTCAGCTCCTGAATCAGGTCGAAGTTCAGCCGCATCCACCGGTAGCTCTTCTTCTTCTTGCGCTCCAGGATGTAGCCCAGGACCGGCTGCCCGCCGTCGTAGGCAGGCGGCTCCCACTGAACGGTGCAGGAGTCCTCTCCCACGTTGCTGACCTTGGGGGCCGCAGGTGCGTCTGGCACGTCGATGACCTTGACTGTGAGGTTGACCTGGTCCTCGCCCACAGGGTTCTTCACCGTGACCGTGTAGACGCCCTCATCTTCCTTCTCTGCCCCCTCGACGGTGAAGATGCTGCGGTCATTGGTGGTCTCCACACGGACCCGGCCCTCGGTCTCACACAGCAGCTGCGTGATGGCCTTCTGCCAGATCACGGTGGGAGCAGGGTCCCCAGAGATAGGGACGTCCAGACGTAGCTTATTTCCAGCTACAACCACAATGGTGTCTGGTATGCGGCCCGGGCAGTCCAGGTGGATCTTGGGAGGTTCCTGCCTGGGTACGAAGTCAATCTTGACCTCCATGAAGTGGAGCTTGGCTGACAGGTTGCAGGCGAAGCCCTCGGGCACAAAGCTGTAGTCAGCCTCGTCGGCAGGTGTGACGTCATCAATGGTCAGTTTGTGGACCCGCCCGATGTGGGACACCTTTATGCGGCTGTCGGGCACCAGCTCCTTCCCGTTCTTCAGCCACACGCCCCGCACATTCTCATCTGAGACTTCACACTTGAACACTGCCTGGTCCTTGGCGCCCACCGTCAGGTCTGCGATGCTCTGGTACACCTCCAGCTTCTTTTCCTGCACGATGAGCTCAGCCAGCGCCTGGCCCCCGCTGGTGCGCAACGCGTAGTGCCCCGTGTCCTCCAGCGTGGCCTCGTTGATGATCAGGCGGTGTCTCCGCCCGTCCTTCTTGTAGTTCACCATTTTTTAAATAATAAATTTCAAATTCCTAGCGTAGATTTAAACCCTTTTGTTATCTTATCCTTTTTTTTTTTTTTTTTTTTTTTTTTTTTTTTTACAGAATCTCTCTCTCTCACCCAGGCTGGAGTACAGTGGTGCAATCTTGGCTCACTGCAACCTTCACCTCCCAGGCTTAAGAGATACCCCCACCTCAGCCTCCTGAGTGGCTGGGACTACAGGCACACACCACCACACTGGACTAATTTTTTGTATTTTTGGTAGACATGAGATTTTGCCTTGCTGTCCAGGCTTACCTCAAACTCCTGCTCCTGGGCACAAGAGATCTGTAACCTTAGCCTCTCAAAGTTTGGAGATTATAGGCATGAGCCACAGCACTTGGCCTCCTCTTTTTTTAAACTTTTTTAGTTCAGGGGTGAATGTACAGGTTGGTGACCATGTGTCATGGGGGTTTATTGTACAGATTATTTCATCATCCTTGTATTAAGCCTATTACTCATTAGTTATTTTTCCTGAGCCTCTCCCTCCTCCTAACCTTCTTCTTAAAAAGAAGATTGTTTCCTTTGAGGGGACATGGATGGAACTAGAGGCCAATATCCTTAGCAAACTAATATGGGAACAGAAAACCAAATACCGCACGTTCTCACTTGTAAGTGGGAGCTAATAATGAGATCACATGGATTGTGGGAACAACACACACTGAGGCTAATCTTCTTTTTAACAGCTGCATAGTATTCCATGGTGTATATGTACCGCATTTTCTTTATCCATTCTATCATTAATTGGTATTTAGGTTGATTCCATGTCTTCGCTGTTGTGAATAGTGTTGTTGGAAGTATTCCCTGTCTCTTTCTAGCGTTCTTGCTCATCTTATCATCTCACAAACAACTTATTCCATCTATATTCAACTACTGATGGCCCAATATCCCAATTTGCTGGTAATAATTGTAGTAATGACAGCTGGTACTCACTAGAGTATGCCATATGCACACATTCTGATGCTAAATAAGGTGTATCAAAATTCTAGGAGCTCAGTGATCAATGCCAAGCAAATGAGAAATGATAACAATTAAGCAAACTACAAACCTAGGAGATAGGTATTATATTTCCATTTTACAGATAATGAAACTGAGGCTCAGGACATTACATTCTGGCCCTGCTTGCAGAATGAATTACACTGTTTCTGTACCGGGACAATGTTGAGCATCTAACACAGCTCAGGATGGGCAAGAACAAACATAGTCGGCATCTCAGGTTTCCAAGATTGAAATTACTTTGCCCTAACTCTTACTTTTCTTTTGCTTTCAAGTCTAATTTCAAGCCAGAGAACCTTAGCAGCATTAAAGAAAATGATGAGTGTTGCTATTCAAAGTGTGGACCACAGACAGCAACAACAGCATCACCTGGGAGCTTGTTAGAAATGCAGAATAATCCTGCATCTTCTGAGTTAGAATCTGTATTTTAACAAACCTCAGGTGATTAGCAAGTACATTAAAGTTTGTGAAACACTAATTTGGAGACCTGAAAGATGTTCTAGTTATATTCAGTATTAAAAACCCTCTCTTTTTCCCCAAGTCCTGTCTTTGAAATATCACTTGCTAACGTCATTTGCAAGGCTAACCTGGATTATAGCACTCCTTTGAGAGAAAATGTGCTAATTATTCAAACAGTAAAAATAAAATATTAATATAAAAGTTAAGGAATGTTTCAATTTTATGGAAAAATAAATGAGGCCAACAGGTAGAAATCAGTTTTGTGGTTTAACAAATAATATATTGCCTGACTGTAATTTTTTTTTCTACTTTGTACTTTATTTTCCCTGAAATTCACTTCTATATTAAATCTAAACCTAATCACATGTAGTTAACGGCAGATGGGTTCCTCACTCAAAGCATTAGAAGAAAAGCAAGAAACTTTCTTTTGGACATTGGTGCATAAATTCAAATAACTGAAAATCAACTAAGAGGATTTTACCACAGAAGATAATGGGTATTATTTAAATATTTCCAACATCATTTTATTTTCAAAGTAGAATGGAATGTGAACTAAACTTCATTTTAATATTTAAATCATATCTTTTTCTTTCAAAGTGTCTGTGGAAAAAAAAAGAAGTTCCTGTACGCATTATTTGTAATAGGGAAATGTTCACCTATAAGCTGATCTAAAACATGTCCCTTTTTGGCTGTGAGTGCCTAAGTAATGAGGCAATGGGGAGAGTAAAAGTTCCCATTCCCACACCCGCCACAGGCACCAGCATTGACTTCATGCAAGCTCTGTTTAACTGTGAACCTTTCCTGGGACTAAACATGCACAATGCATGAGATTGTATATTTGCTCTTTAATTCTTTAGTTTTTGTAAATAAAAATGTCCTGCAGCGTTTAGCTTTTGTTCATTTTAGATACAACTGTAAAAGTGGAAAATAACGTAATTTCATTCAACTTATAGTAGGTTCTGCTTGCTGGAAAATAATACTGTTGTTCAGTTGAGTCAGTCCTTCAAAGTAATCAAACCAACTAAACTCCTAGAATATTCCATAAGAGTAAAATTGTTTTCTAATCTTCACTGAGATCCTATTCAATAAGGCCATTTTCTTATCAAACTATACATTTGAGAACAAAATATCGTATTCTAACAGGTACTATAAACATTTTAATTCTGTTAGGGCCAAAATAATGATAAACATGGATAATAGTAATAATCTCTTTCCCCAAAGAGTCTTAGAAATCCTAATTTACTGACTGGTAGCTACTTTCACTAAGTAGAAATACAGTAATTTAATAATCTTACCATAGCAGTTTTCACTAAAGAAAATTAACTAATTCATTATTGCTTATAATTTGCTGAGGCATAGCTGCCATATTTGTGAAATCAGCAGGTTCTGGAAAAAAATACAAGTTTTTAAATGAATGTTCAATTTGTCCCTAAACACATAAATGATACAATTACTTAGCTCCCTCTAGTGCCAATTTCTAATATAAACTTAATTATAACTGTATTCACCATGCAATTTTGAAGCAAATTAAACTTTTACTTGGCAATAATTAAGTAAACATTCAAGGGTTTTATAGGTTGAGTTTGAGATCAGAGCCCAGCAAGATTCATGGATGACGATGCTGTCACAGGGAGGCTTGTGGCTGCAGTTATAACAGTATTTCTTTGCAAATTGTATTTCATATGTTTCAACTAAACACAAATAAACCAATAGAGTGTAAAAGAATATTGATAAAAGAAATTAAGGCTTGTCATTGAATATCTTTGTACACTCCACATATATTTTATTTTCAAAGTAGAATGGAATGTGAACTAAACTTCATTTTAATATCTAAATCATATCTTTTTCTTTCAAAGTGTCTGTGAAAAAAAAAGAAGTTCCTGTATGCATTATTTGTAATAGGGACATGCTCACCTATAAGCTGATCTAAAACGTGTCCCTTTATGGCTGTGAGTGCCTAAGTAATGAGGCAATGGAATATCTTTGTTCCTACTCCACAAGTTAAGTGAGCTGTAACAATCTCACTTAGCTTGCGGTTTATATTGATTTTTCTTTGAACAAACAAATTTAAAATCCAAGAAGAAAGACACATTATGCTTCTATCAAGGTATGCAGAATAAAATTTATAAAATTTAATTTTCAATTGTAGATGAAAACAGAGTAGGCAGAACATATTTTTTTTAAAAAAAAATTATAACAAAAACGCCTAACTTAATAAAATGACTTATTAACGTATGTTTCCTGGGGATTTCTCTTAGACTGAAGCATACAATTGAAGAATTTTATTTCTAAGTAAAGGTAACATAATTACTTTTATTAAGAAAATTGTTTTGTATTGAGTGCATTTAAAGAAAAGACAACATGGTTTGGAGGAAGAGGAGAGTAGTCAAAAATAGAATCTCATTCAATGAAAAATTGTAATAAAACTAGTGGATTTTCCAGGAACACAACTTTCCACAACAGTTTGTATATTCATTGCTCTTTTATTTTTAAATATAGTCTGAAGGCTGAGAAGGATGAGAGCACGAATTTAGGAATCAAGTGATATGTGTTTGATTAACAGAACTATGGTTAGTCTGTAAAATATAGATATTGCTTCCCAATTAATAAGGCTCTTATGAAAATTAAAGAAAACGTATATGTGAAACACACAGCTGAAAATGACAGTTAATAACTTTTTTTCTGGTGTGTTAGTAATTTTTAAATGCTCACAGAATAAAAACACATAATTGAATTGTACTTGTGATCATTGGTAACATAAACATTATTCCTTAGTGCTGAGAATTAGTACTTTAAAAAATTAACTTATTTTTATTTCAATAAACATTTTTGTCCCAAATAAAAAGAAGAAATCTTTTCTAGAATAATAGGTGAGATTTTTACTTCTGATTATTATTATTATTACTGAGATGGAGTCTTGCTCTTGTTGCTCAGGCTGGAGTTCAATGGCGCAATCTTGGCTCACTGCAACCCTTGCCTCCCGGGTTCAAGTGATGTTCCTGCCTCAGCATCCCGAGTAACTGGGACTATAGGTACCGGCCACCATGCCCAGCTAATTTTTTGTATTTTTAGTACAGATGGGGTTTCACAATGTTGGCCAGATTGGTCTCGAACTCCTGACCTCAGGTGCTGGGATTATAGGGGTGAGCCACCGCACCTGACTTACTTCTGTTTATTTGTGTCATAATGACCCTGATTCAATTTGAATGACTGGACATAAATTCTCTGTGGAAGGCAAGAGTCTTGGCCCCTGTATTTGTTCCTATTCCTTCTAACTCCTTCTGCTTGCAATTTCCATTTGGCAAGGTTAAACAAGTGCCTTTCTCTTTGTGCAGCATTATGGGTAATTGCCTTCCAGAGTTGTTATAATAAAAACAAATAAGTAAGCCACATGCAGCGAGAAGCTTTGGAAAATGCTCTGTACTAATACAATCGGTTAATTTTATTGTGATAAATGTTAATGAGACAACTTACCTGCAATGCTCGTAGAGAGCTCTCCTCCTTTCCCCAGCCATTGAAGTTCCTTCAGTGACTACCTTTTCACCTGTCCTATTCCTGATGTATCTGCTTGACTTTTGAAACATTGTGGTAGATGGATTATTGAAATAATTTATCTCAAAAAAAGGAATAGATGACATTTTTGTGCTAAAAAAATTAATAAATATTATAAGCTGTCTTTGCTCTACACTGAATGCAGAGATGCCACAGACAATATTCTGAAAAGTGTACACAAGCATATCTCATTTTATTGTGCTTTATTTTTGTTTAAATTTTACTTCACAGATATTACTTTTTTAACAAATTGGAGGAATTATAGTAACCTTGTGACTAGCAATTCTTTGGGTGCCATTTTTTCAAACTACATGTGCTCCCTTTGTGTTTCTGTGCCACATTTTGGTAATTCTCACAGTATTTCAAATGTTTTCATTGTTATTATAGCTGTTATGATAATCTGTGATCAGTGATCTTGGATGTTACTATTATAACTACTTTGGGGCACCACAAACCATACCCACGTAAGACAGAAAACTGAATAGATAAATATTGTGTGTGTTCTGAGCACTCCACTCACTGCCCATTCCTCCATCTCTCTCCCTTTCCTTAGATACCCCTATTCCCTAAGACACAGCAATATTAAAATCAGGCCAATTAAAAGCACTACAGTGGCCTCCAAGTATTCAAGTGAAAGAGATGCATGTCTCTCACTCTAAATCAAAGGTAGACGTGATTAAGCTTAGTGAGGAAGACATGACAAAAGCTGACATAGACCAAAAAATAAGACTTATGTGTCAGTTAGTCAAGTTGTAAATGCAAAGGAAAAGTTCTTGAAGGAAATTAAAAGTGCTACCCCAGTGAACACATTAATAATTAAAAAAAGCAAAAGAGCCTTATTGATGATGTGGAGAAAAGTTTCAGTAGTTTGAGTAGATCAAACTAGTCTGAACATTCCCTTAAAAGCCAAAGCCTAATCCAGAAAAAATATTCTAACTCTCTTCAATTCTATGAAGGCTGACAGAGGTGAGGATGCTGCAGAAGAAAAGTTAGAAGCTAGCAAAAGTTAGTTAATGAAGTTTAAGGAAAAACACCATCTCCGTAACATAAAAGTGTAAGGTAAAGAAAGAAGTGCTGATGGAGAAGCTGCAGCAAGTTATTCAGAAGACCTAGTTAAGATCATTGATGAAGGTGGCTATGCTAACAACTGATTTTCAATGTAGATGAAACAACTTTACATCTACTTTGGAAGAAGATGCCATCTAGGGCTTTTGCAACTAGGGAGGAGAAGTCAGTGTCTAGCTTCAAAGCTTCAAAACACAGGTTGACTGTCTTGTTAGGGGCTAATGCAGCTGTTGACTTTAAGTTGAAACCAAGGCTCATTTACCATTGCAGAAATCCTAGGACCCTTAAGAATTGTGCTAAATCTACTCTGCCTGCGCCCTATAAATAGAACAACAAAGCTTGGATTACAAAATATCTGTTTACAGCAGGGTTAACTGAATATTTTAAGCCCACAGTTGAGAACTACTACTCAGAAAATATTTCCTTCAGAGTGTCACTGCTCATGAACAATGTACCTGGTCATTCAAGAGCTCTGATGGAGATGCACTAGGAGATTGATGTCGTTTGTATGCCTGCTAACACAACATCCATTTCGTAGCCCATAGATCAAGGAATATTGTCAACTTTAAGCCTAATTATTTAAGTAATACTTTTTATAAGGCTCTAGCTGCCATAAATAATGACTCCTCTGATGGATCTGGGCAAAGTAAATTAAAAACCTTCTAGTAAAGATTCACCATTCTAGATGTCATTAATAACATTCCTGATTCATGAGAAGAGGTCAAAATATCATCAAAATTAACATGAGTTTGAAAGAAGCTGATTTCAACCCTCATGAATGACTTTGAGGGGTAACTGCAGATATGGAGGAATTAGCCAGAGAGTTAGAATTAGAAGTGAAGCCTAAAGATGTGACTGAATTGCTGCATTCTCATGATAAAACTTAATGGATGAGAATTTGCTTTTTATGAATGAGCAAAGAATGTGGTTTCATGGAATGTAATCTACTCCTGACAAAGATGCTGTGAACACTGTTTAGGTCATTATTTCGACAAAGGATTTAGGACATTCCATAAACGTAGTTAATAAAGCAATGGCTCTAATTTTGAAAGAATTTCTACAATGGGTAAAATGCTATGAAACAGCATCATATACCAGAGAGAAGTCTTTTCATGAAATGAAGAGTTCATCAATCCAGCACACTTTGTTGTTATGGTGTTTTAAGAAATTGCCATAGCCACTGTAACCTTCAAGCTACCACCACCCTGATCAGTCAGCAGCCAGCCATCAACACTGAGGCAAGACCCTCCGCAAGCAAAAAGATTATCACTCACTGAAGCCTCAGAAGAGTATTAGCATTTTTTAGCACTAAAGTACTTCTTAAAGTATGGTGTGTCTATTTTTTGGGCATAATCTTATTGCACGTGTAATAGACTACAGTATAGTATATACATAACTTTTACATGCACTGTGAAAACAAAAAAAATCTATAACTTATTTTTGTTATGATATTCAGTATAGAACCAAACCCTCGATATCTCTGAGGTATACCTGTGTAAGAATCTAAAATTTTCTGTGAGTTTACAAACTTAAGAGCATTTTAGAAATATTTAAATAAACCTATGCTATTAAAATTGTCTTTTATTTTTATTTCTAAATCTTAACAGATAAAGCCTAGTAATTAAATATTACAACTCAATTACATGATTAATATTTAAGAATTTCATCTTTCCTCCCCTCCTTTGATGCAATGAAAGAAACACTTGTAAGTCACCAGAAAGATAAGGTTTTTCTTCTTACTTGCTGGAAACTAGAGTCAGTCTCTACAATTTTCAATGAGGTTGTTATTTTCCCATCTTATTTACCTGTGACCATAACTTTGTTGATCAATTACCTTTGTCCACTATTCTAAATGTTCCCTGTTTTACCACTGGATAGATTTGCAGGGCTATCAACAGTGAAATTAAATATACATCTTAGAAAAAATCTTCCTTTATTTAGAACTGAAAAAACAAATTAGATTTTTTTCCAGTGGAAAGTTGAAATGTGATTTTCTATACTCTTGAAAAATTAAAATAATTCCCAAGATGTCAGCCCTTTCCACTCTCAAGTATATGGAGGAGGTACAAATTTCTAGGAAAAGAAAGTTGGTTTGGGAAAAAATACATATTTAACATAAGAGATAATTCCATTATCCTTGATTTTTACCCGTAAGAACTTTCTGGTCACTATAACATTTAATATTAAAAATGAAAGGAATATCAAAAACCACAAGGGAAAAAAAAGGCCATGCATTTGACCAGAAGACATTAGCAAAGTAAAGTTGTGGATAAATAAATTTCAAGGGCATTCACAGTAAACTACATTGGTAGATTTCCTGTCTCAGCAGAAAGTCTGATAATCCTGATTTATCTATCAATTGACTAGAGGACAACAGCTAATGAGGTGACTACATTTCATCAGAATTACTTCTTAACCACGTTTCAGTTTTCTTGATTCACCTACCTTTTCTAGATGGTACAGTTTTGACTAACATTAGAACCTTGCGAAGAACAAATTAACTTCACATTCATTGATAGATACAGGCCACAAGGTTAGAATTGCCCTAATTATAAAGTTACTTCCCAGGAAACAAATAATCCATTCACTAAACATTTGGAGGAAGAAATGTGTATTTTGTGGAACAGCCATAATGAATTTTACTTCAAATTTCCATTTTCCTGTTGAGGCATCTATTGTTGAAAAAGAGTTCAGTACTATGCAGGCAAATAAGAATTATGTTTTTAAAACCTATTTGGAGAGCCTATTTTAACCATTTTTCTTTTGTCACTGGCTGAAGCTTACATCACAAGAATTTGAGTGAAATAAAAAAGAATATGGTCAACTATTACTATTATGGCTGGATCATGGGCTAATAATGTCAACAGTAACAACAAAAACAATAAAACAGCTTTTTAGTCTTATGTTCTCAGGACTTTAAAAGTATATATATTACTTCATTTAGTTCTCCCAATAACCTTATGATTCAGGTATCATTATCTAATGAGGTACAGGAAAGTAAAGTCACTTGGTAAAGTCTACTCTGTCCATAAGGAGAACAACAATGTGAAGGAACTAGGCAACTGAATTCCGGAAACTCAGCCTTTAGCTGAATGACTATTGTCCCAAATATGACAAAGAGATCTGGATTAATAACACAATAACAATAGAAATTTATATTTATCTGGCAAATTGACACTTTTTCAAAGCAATATTAATTCCTTTTTCTCATTCAAACCTCACAAATCTTTTAGGCAGATAGGTCTATCATTTTCTCTTTTCTTGGAAATGAGAAAACAGAAGTTGTTCTGTGACTTTCCTAGATCATACCCCTGAAGGTCTGAGGAACAGGATAAAAAAAAAAAATAGGCACTTTAACTCATAAACACGAATAGTTCATGCTTGCAATTATAAATTCATCCAATTTTAAATTTTATTAAGGGGTTATTACTTTGAAATCCAGCGTAATCCACTTTTAAATGAACCTTTTAAATAAAATTTTTTAATTTAATTTTTTTAAATCTTAGCCAAAACCCATAAGACAAAATGTTTCCAACATCTTATGCTTTCATCTGTTAATAATAGTGCCCTTTCTTTAAAGTTTCTCCAAACCAAGATGTAGAAAATAAAGTTCCTTCTGAGTCTGTGATGCCATATAGTTCTATAATGCCACAACAGCAACAGCAAAAATAAATACTCTTCTAAAATGGTTTCTGGATAGTATTAAAGGTTAACCAAGGTAATGAAACAATGATGTTATTGCCAACTAATTGTATTTCCTATATTTTCAATGAGCTGAACTAATGAACTGATGGATATTGAAACTTAGGTGTTTTATGGCTAAATTATAACCGTAATTTCTAAAATGTGTAATTTTTTTTCAATATAGCAGCAATACCTGCTGCTAAGTACAAAAATGATTAGCCACAAACTAACCTACTATAAAATATCAAAATGCATTTGCCCAATGAAGAACTAATGGGAATTACGCAGATTACATTTCCTTCCCTGCTGAAGGCAACCGAGCTTCACCTCATAGCAAAATGAAAGTATAACTCAAATACAAAACAACATATACACAGAGACATAACCAAATATGTTTCTTATTATTTTTAGACAGATTTCCTTTTCATGTAATTATTTGGCAACAAAGAGCTACAATAAAGGTTAAAGCATTTGGTGGGTATCTGAAGAGCTCTGTGTTAACTAACTAGGAATATTATTCAGATACCTCATAGCAAAACACTCATTCAGAATTATAACGTAGATGTGCATGCTAACAGAAACCAATCTTTTACAATACCTTATCATAATTAGATTTATTCTGTAACTTTTCTTAAAGCATTCACTATTCTGCTGATAGCAAAGAATTGGAGAGTAAGAAACTTGTGCAATTGGCTGATTGACTTTGGGAATTAGAATGAATTATATAAGGTTTTCTCTTTCTGTAGTACTAAATGCTAAACAAAAATCGACTTTAAAATCATTTCCATAGAATTTGTGTTGTTGAACAATTCACGATAAAGGTAACTGGTTTTTGTAGCTGTGTGTGTAAACCTAGGATGCCTTTCTTCTGCAGACAACTTTATTCAAATGAAGAATGCAGAAATGGTGTATCATCATCCTTTTATAGATGAGTGCCACTGAATCATATATAATAAAATATCTTTTTGCACTCTGAGCAACTGGCAAAAGGAAAAAGAAGCATCCTTCAGAAGTGAAGATTTTTAGCATATTCTTAAATTTAGTTATTTAGATGTGTGTTTCTATTGCTGAAGCTTCAGGACATATTTGCAAATTTTAAAACTACCACCTAATCATTTTGCTGAAAAACAGCAATAGCTAGACATTGCACAAATCATAAAGTGCTTTGCACAAACTCTGGAAACTGTCTTGTCTACAGAATCTTTCCTTAAGCAACAGCAGGGATAAACAGATGGGCCATACCATGTTTTAAAATGCCTATAGGTTTAGATTCTGTTAGAAAAGCTGGCAAAATTATATCCAGGAAAAAAATTGATAAAATTTAATTTCCTTGAATGTCATTATGATTATTTGTGCAATAGTAGAAAGGAAATCTTAACTGATCTCCATCCATCAGTGTAAAAGAATTGTCAGATCAAAGCAGTTTGCAGAGCATACCACTCTTCACATTGTAAATGATCAAAATAAATGAATAGATTGAATAATGTTGCTTTTAGAATTAGAAAGATAGAGGACATAAAAGATAATTCAGCAATGCCTTCTGAAAGTGACAAATAATTGTGTTCATTGCCCAATAGTTGTTTATTGTAATGCCATTCTCTAAACTATAGTAATAGAGTAATTTTCTGCTTGTTTTTGGATACTAACATTCTCCACATTTTCTGCACAAATTTTCCTGTACAGAATCTTACATACAACAGAGTTTAGAAATCTAAAAACTAACCAATTATCAGTCAGCAATCTTGAAATTTACAGTTGATTAGTAAGCTTAAAAATGTACTATGAAGTCCAAATTTAGTCTCAATAACACTAAAATAATTCATTTGATTTTGAACTATTCGCTCCAGTAACAGGAAGTTTTACACCCATTGTTCAGGGTAACTTAGATCATTTAAATACATTCTTAATAATAAAGGTTACTTTGAACAGTTTCTAGAAAACCAACATATTGAATAGCAGTTGCTGTATCAGTTTATTAGCCTTCAATTTAAACTCTCAAGTAAAAAGTATTCTTTGGTTAAGTCAAATCACTGAGGACAATTCAGCCAGATGGCCATGGTGCCGATTCAGAAAATATTAAACTGCTTACTGGAATGAGTCAACTGCAGGACTGATTGATTTAGTCACATATTCAAAACTTTTGCTTCTTATCCCATTAAAAGTAGCACTAATGAGCAGCGGCTATGACCTTCCAGTGAGAAGCCACAAGTTCCACAACCCCTCAATATTTACCACTCAAATTTAATCTTTTTAATGGACACCTTAAAAGGGATCTGATAGAAAATACTAAGAGCTGCTCAGATACTAAAACACTTAGGGAGGCTTTTGATTAATGTTGCATGATTAATCAATTGATTAATATAGTTTTCAATACAGATGTTAGGACACTGTCTACTTTAATCAACCATTCTGAAAATAGTGAAGATAAATGCCATACTTTTGTGTCTGCTAGGAAAAAAAAATCCTTTCTTTAAAGGTTGTTAATTATGACATAAGCCTTATTTACCACACGCAAATTTTATCTAATGTTGACATATTTATACATAGGAATCATTAATGAGATAAGTGGGTTCCTTTTGGCAAAGCCATATTTTAATCACTTTAAAAATAATTTATTTAGCCATTTTATGGACCTTTTCCTTAATGAGAAATTATTTTAGAATAATGCTGTAAAATGCATTAGAATCTTAAAGTTTTTATTATTATTTTCCAAGACCATTTGTAATTTGTGATAATGCTTTCCACCATACTAAAACTGAAATCTTTATTCCAGTCAAAAATAATCACCCTGTAATTACCGTGACAAACTGCCCAAGCTGTATCATCGTGGCCATTTCAACTAATGATATTGTATTAGAATGCCTAGCAATAGACTTCAAATGGAAAATATAATTATGTGCATTAGTTTGTCTAAGCATTTATAAGATCACATATCCATCAGTTTTCAGGTCTCATAAAGAAAGCCATACATCACTGTCACTGTGAGTTTTGTTACTGAAAGCACAGGCCTAACAAACTGAGCTTAAGATGCGTATCTTAAATTTCACTTGTTTTGTGGATCACCAAAATCCCTGTAAGTTAAACCAGCATAATCGAGAAGAGCTTTTCCTCTGGTGATGGAGGAACTCTGAGCACAGACCACTTCACACTCTGACTAAACAGAAGACTAGCCAGCCCGAGACAGCTTAATCTAGCTTTTCCACACCTCCTAAATCTGTGGGAGACTGATTTGGCATAAAAGCCTATGGAAAGGCTTTTGGGCAAGGTATCAAATTAAAGGTTTCATACTGTCGGCTCCACTGACCTGAAAGATATTAGAAGGAAAAAAAAGTGCAAAAAAAAAAAAAAGATGTACATTTGAGTTGTGAATGGAAGAAAACAGTTCTTTGAAAAACAAATATGCAATGAACTTGAATAAATGATACTTCAAATAAATGACAGCATTAGAATTAAAATTTGATGATTATTTACTGAACTCTGCATACAACAAACCGTAGAACCCTGGGAACGTTGCTCAGCTTTTTTGTCTACCAGTGTTCTCATTTGTCAAATGAAGCCATAGGTGGATTTCTTGATCCTTTCTAGTTTTAGCTTACTGTAACAATGTGATTCAAACCTCAATTTAAAAAATATTTGCTCTATCAGTTAACAAAAATGTGCATGAAAAAGTGAAACCTACTTTGGGATAACAAAAGAAAATTGTTTTAATTGGTTGCAAAAAAATAACCCATCAATAGATGTAAAAAGTTTCTCTTCTACTAGGGATAATTATGTTACAAAATATTATACACCCAAGGGCCCAAATTTGAATTTGTTAACTTCTCATGTTGTGTGTTCATTGTCTGTAGAAAGTGATAATCTGTGTGTGATTTTCCCCTAAAATGTGTCACCTGTGCATGATGCTGAAAATGTGTTAAAACATGTTCTACCATCTTCAGATCAGTCTTCTACCAGCTCTGGAATGAGAAAATTTACTTCTCTATGATATAAACCTAATGGAGGCGTGTTTCTAAAGAGCAGCACTATTGACATTTTGGGTTGGATCATTCTTTGTGGTGAGGTTATCTTGCGTACTCCAGGATGTTTAGTGGCATCCTTGGTCTGCACCTATTAGGTCCTGGTAGAACTCACCCTCATTTCCAGACATGAAAACAAAAAATGTCTCTAGATGTTGCCAAATGTCCCCTGAAGGGCAAAATCACCCTTTGTTGAGAACCAATGTCTGACAGCATAAGCAACTAGTGAAAACATTGTTTGACCAAGAAAAAGTAGAATTCTCTAAAGTCATAAATATGTAGATTTTGAAATAATTCCATGGTTATTTATTTATTTTATGTATCTACTTTATACCAAAGCATGTGAAAAAATTTAAATAACACAAATACTTCTTGGCATTCATGTGTCTTTTTTCTATTGCTGGATCTGAAGATGCTTCCTAAGTCCTGCCTCTGAGAAAAAAATTGACCAGGAATAATTCTTAACCTAATTTTAATCTAACTGGAAAGAAAAGGTCAAAGTCAAAGAAGCTGGGGAATTAATAGATAAGGTAAGATATTTTTCTATTCATGAAAAGGCAGGATTTGTTGTTTTTTAATATCCAGTTGATTATCACGATTACTCAGCTCAATTAGTTAAGGTTCTCATGACCTCATGGATGTCTAAGACAACAGCTTCCAGTTGTCATAACCATACATACATATTTACCTACGTTTTACATCTTTTAAATTAATACATCATTCTCATAAGTTAGGAAGAGTTATTCCTATTCTACAGAAAACTGAGGCTTAGAAATGTGAATACTACCATTAGGTGACAGAACTAATAGTCAAGTCTAGGTTTTCTAACTCAATGATTTGTGATCTTAACTCACTGTTCTCAGCTAGGATTATTTTATTAAGTTCTGCATTATTTGTTACAAAGTATAAATTATATCTATACAGTAGATGAAAATGTTACTCAGTTCTGTTTGCCTCAGCTGTCTACAAGCCAAAAGCTGAGAAATAAATGACTTTATGATCTTAATTTTCATACAATGATCTCCCTTAATTTATAAGTAGAAAAAAATTTTTAAAACAATCAATCAAATCTTTTTTTTCCTCTTGAGACCACTAATTCATCAGTTCATGGTGTATAGATATGATTCTAAACCATATAAAATATTGTAGCACTAAAGTCATCAGTATTTCATCCCCTAAATTCTAGAATTTGATTTAGCATTTCCATGAAGTATTCACCAGGGGCTTAATTTCTGACTTTCTGAGTTCTGGAAGGCTTGTAGGACACGCAGAATAAGATAGTCATCTTTAAACCCCATGTTGAAGACAGGTCTTCCATTGTGGGAGCACATTCATTTTTCTCTTTAGGAAATGTTACCATTCCTTTGAAAGTCTAATGCTATGCTAACATCAAGTAACATTCAGCAAAATTCAGCCTACATTGTGTTATTTCCATGTTTTGGCGCTATATACATTTGTCTATGCTTTCAACTCAAAAGTTGAGCAATATTGCTTGCTGTATTTTGGTGCCAGCATAGATTTAAGCCATCCAAACAAGACTGCGTATTTGAACTGACAGAGAGTAAATGATTTGCATCTGGCATAACTGATGGTGGTGTCAAAACCTTGGAAGATAATTCATTGGTAAACATATTCCTCTGGATGCCTAGCCACACATGCCCAATTTCCTATCAAGGGATAGAGCCAGATCATTGCCAGAACAATGTGAAATATTTTATACAGATAATTCAAGAGATTATTTTGCTTTGACAGAAAACGGGGAGTGGGGGGAATATGGTAGTGTTCCTCATTGATGAGGCAAGATAATTTTTTAACCATCATTGCAGAAATTAAATTTCATGCAAAAATGCCTTTATTACAACTACGGAGTTGATGAACTAGTAAAAATAATCACAAACAGCAAGCTTAAAAAAAGTAATCTATAATTCCTGGTTGTAATTGGTAAAGAAAAAAAAAGTTTACATCAGGCCATGACTAAAATGATGACAAAGTAGGAATACAGCATTAAGGTCTTAACACACATATGCGTGAACTACCCAGGTCTCTTCAAAGAAATAGTCATAACTAGATACTGTGCTCAATGGAATAAAAATCTTTGAATCTTTCCATTCCTTTCCACTCATAAGGAATGTATACATTGCTTCAGATGTCTGTGTTAGTCTCTTCTTGTGTTGCCATAAAGGAACATCTGAGACTGGGTAATTTCTAAAGAGAAGATTTTTTATTGGCTTATAGTTCTGCAGGCTGTACAGGAAGCAGGGTGCTGGCATCTGCTTCTGGTGAAGCCTCAGGAAGCTCACAATCATGGCAGAAGACGACAGGAACCAGCATGTCTCATGGAGAGAGTGGGAGCAAGAGAGAGAGAAGGAGGAGGTCCCTAACTCTTTAACAACCAGATCTCATGTGAACTAGCTGAGTGACAGCTCATCACCATGGGGATGGTGCTAAACCATTCAAGAGGAATCCATCCCCAAGATCCAATCACCTCCCACCAGGTCCCATCTCCAACACTGGAAATCACATTTCAACATAAGATTTGGAAGGGACAAACATCCAAACCATATCAATGACATATACCAATGGAATTTTGTCCAGGTGTTCATAGAATTGGGTTGAGTTAAATAGTCTCTTGAAGAATGAATGCATGTCATATACAGGGAATAAACTTCAAGATAATTTAAATTAAATACAACACTCTTGCTATTAAACTACATGTACCGTAGTTTATTATCTCTCTGATCATTTAGTTGACCTTTCAGGATCTCATGGCTCAATCAAAAACAGCTATTGAGTACCTATTTTGTCATACACTCTGTGCCAAGTATTGGATCTGATACAAAAATGACTGTGGTTTTTATCTCTGTCTAGCTCTTAGTCCAGGGAGGATATTTAAGAAATTCGCTTTTAAAAATATCATGATGGTAGAGCATACTATTCCAATAGATGTGGGCACAGACTCTGCCTGGGTTATTTCAAAGGCTTCACTGTGAAGGGGATGGTGAAGATTGTATGTTTTTGTCCCCCAAAAATATATGTGCTAAAGCCTTAACTACCAGTTTGGCTGTATTTAGAAATGGGAACTCTATAGAAGTAATTAAGGTAAAATAAGGCCATCAGGGTAGAGCCTTGATCCAACAAGATCAGCGTCACTATGAGAAGAGACAGGCCAGGCGCGGTGGTTCACGCCTGTAATCCCAACACTTTGGGAGGCTGAGGAAGGCGGATAATGAGGTCAGGAGATCCAGACCATCCTGGTTCACATGGTGAAATCCTGTCTCTACTAAAAATACAAAAAAATAGCCGGGTATGGTGGCACGTGCTTGTAGCCCCAGCTATTCGGGAGGCTGAGGCAGGAGAATGGCGTGAACTCAGGAGGCGGAGCTTGCAGTGAGCGGAGATCACACCACTACACTCCAGCCTGGGTGACAGAGTGAGACTCCCGTCAAGCAAGCAAGCAAAAAATCAAGCAAGCAAGGAAGCAAGCAAGCAAGCAAGAAGGAAAGAAAGAAAGAAAGAAGAGACATCACCGAGCTCACCCACTCTCTCTCCCTCTATGTGTGCACACAAAGAAGAGGTTATGTGACCACATAGGGAGATGGTGGCTGCCTGCTAGCAAGAGTAGAGCCTCAGAATAAAACCTACCCAGCTGGTACCTTGATTTAAGACTTCACAGCCTCCAGAATTGTCAAAAAATTCATTTCTCTTGTTCAAACCATATAGTCTGTTATTTTGTTACAGCAGCCAGAGCAGACACATACAATGATATTTCAGGTGCATTTTCAAAGATGAATCAAAGCTTTCTTACAAAGATAAAACACAAGGGAACAGAAATCAGTGAATGGGGAGAAGGGGTAGATGGAGAGTGAAGAAGAGATCAAGAACAAAACAAGGGCAAGGAGCAGCCTGAGTAAAAGAGCCCTTTGGAACAAAGCAGGACAGAAAACATATGCATGGTCAGAGATAGAATGTGAGGAAATTGGCATGTGATTTATTGTTTCTTTTTCCTGTGTCAAGCCAATCTTCTGTTGTCAAGGGAGGTAGGGATAAATAGGTGGCTTAAAGTAAATTATAAAGGTTTGAAATATTTGCTTTGGGGAATGAAAAAATGAACTAACCACAAATCAATGGTGGTCCAACAGGATTATTAGAGCCAGGTTGGAAAGTGGTTTATAATGACTAATGAGTGTCTTTTAGTGGTGATAGTGATGGTGTTTTCCACATGCAACAAAAGTGGAGGAAACAGATGATTGGATTGGCCAGATCTAGCTGACTGGCAGGGCAGCTATGGCAGAAGCAGGAGGTAAGGTTACTGTGGGTGGTGGAAAAGGCTGCCTGGGTAATCTTATGCCCTGGCTGTGATAAAGAAAAAAACTGAAGTGAAGAAAGCAATAAATCTTGTGAAAGGGGCAAAGGTGTGAAAAGTTGAAAGAGAGGACAAAGGGGAAAATTTGGTTAGAGGATGAAGGTAAAAAAAATGATAGATTCTATTTAATGGAATTAAGAGACAAGAAGTTTTAAATATTATTGGGAATGTATTTTAACTTGCGAAGTATGGCAGAGACTGGAGGAGCTCTTTACCACACTAGTTTCCCTTTCCCTCTGGATGTCTAGATAAATCACCACTCTGTAGGGAAGAAAAAGTAGTTTTCTCCTCCCCCATCACAAGGTTCGTGGCCAAGGACCCTATAAATAAAAGACAGACTAACAAGAAAAATGCATAACAATTTTATTTAATCAAAGTTTTACATGCAGTGGGAGCATTCATAAATGAAGGCCCAAAGACACAGGGAAAACTATCTTTATGTTAAGTCTGATGAAATAAGAGGATAGTTGTGGAGAAGAAACATGTCTCAACAAAAAGGAATATGACCTAATGGTAATAAACTGGGGGAAACATAGGAAGGCCTGTTTGCTTCGTCTTCTCTGTGTCTCAGGCTGATATTCCTCCCCAGGTATGGGGCAAGACACTTGTCACATGAGGATCTTCGTGGGAGAAGGGAAAAGATCAGAGCCTGACCTTCCTAGCTTTTATGGCTTGCTTCGGTGGAGAGGAATTCTAGTTTCTATGACCCACTTGGGGGTAGAAAATGGGACTGGAGGAGGGAAGGCCAGAGTCAGTCGATGAAACTGTCTTGTTTCTGAGGCCTTCTCAATCTTATTCAGCTCAAAATCATCAGCATGTCAAAGTGTCATGCTTACAGGTATCATATTCAGAGCCCAAATAATTCCCATCTGGCTTATGAAGCATAAGAATTAAAATAAACCACGTTCAAGAATGGGCTATAGTAACCTCCTGAATGTGATCCTCACTTCTTTGACCTTCGCTGGTGACCTTGGAAACCATGTGTTGAAGATGCAGAGCCACATGATGGAAGGAGAAGCATAGCCACTTGCAAATCAAAATCACCTGCTTTTACTATTGCCTTAATAATAGAGGGAGAAATACAAAATATTTTAGATATTTCAAGTGGATTATTTTCTACAAATGTTATAAGAATACTTTTCAATTTCTATAATATAAATGCTAAGTAAGCTTATTGCATGAGCGCCCTCATAATGCCATGTGTGCTTTCATAATGCCACTCAGCTAATCAGGGAATTGCTGTATGATTTCATGTGAAATATTTTCGGGGTTCCAAAGAGAATAAGTGTAGTAATGACCATGAGCTGTTTAACCAAGTATAATGATTAAAAATATAGGCAAATACTTACAGATTTTTAACTCAAAATGCCCAAACATATCTTCTGAACACATTCCTTGCTCTCTAGGTATCTCTATAAAAACAGGTGGGAGCTGAGTTTTGAGTGTAGAAGGGGGAGTTCAGAGAGGTAGAAACCCTGAGGAGAGACTTACATACCTCAGTTCCACTTCTAACACCTTCTGAGTAGTTTCTCCTCCTCCTGCTTTCACCATGTCTTTGAGTGACACAAAGCCACTGTGTTTTGGGGAGAAAAAAATGCAATAGTCTCACACCCATTCTTCCTTTTAGCCTCCTAAGTGGTTTTCTAAGAGTATTTTACAGCTTGTTCCTCCAGATAAAAGAAGAGAACATTGTTTCAAAGCCGCCTCTAAAGCTCTATCCTTTCTCTTTTCACTTAGAAGACAAAGAATGCATGTAAATGCTAATGAGAGCTTTTGCATAAACAGAGGAAGAAGCAGTGAAAGGCCTTTTTTCTTAATCCCAGAAGTGGCAAAAATAAGTTTTTACCTCTGCTTCTTCTTAACTTGCCAAAGTCTACAACACTGTCCTCCCAGCCTCCCACATTCTTCTGAGACATCAGCCCTGAGGAAGGTAAGGGATGGTAGAGCTTGGCCAGCTGGTAACAATAAGACAGACCATTTGTGAGCTTTAAGGGAGGGTGAGAAATTCTGATGACCAGGCACTGTTTAACAAAGCAAGTACTGAAGCCCTGGGGTGCTTTGAAAATAACATGTTTTGGAGCCACTCAGACCTGAGTTAGACACTTTGTTCTATTGTTTAAGAGCTGTTTGCCTCAGATAAGCTATTTCTCTTCCTGGAATATCGGTTTTTCCTACCTAAACTGTGGGGGCGGGGGGGGGGGGCGGAGTATCAACTTCACAGACTTGTTATGAAAATTAAAGATAATTGGCCGGGCGCGGTGACTCACGCCTGTAATCCCAGCACTTTGGGAGGCCGAGGAAGGTGGATCACGAAGTCAGGAGTTCAAGATCAGCCTGGTCAAGATGGTGAAACCCTGTCTCTACTAAAAATACAAAAAAATTATTGGGGCATGGTGGCACACGCCTGTCATCCCAGCTACTCCGCAGGCTGAGGCAGAGAATTGCTTAAACCTGGAGGGGCGCAGGTTGCAATGAGGCGAGATCACACCACTGCACTCCAGCCTGGGCAACAGAGCGAGACTCAGTCTAAAACAAAAAAAAAAAAAAAAAAGAAAGAAAGAAAGACAGAAAAGAAATTAAAGAGTTAAACATAATAGTTGGCCATGTGCAGTGGCTCACGCCTGTAATCCCAGCACTTTGGGAGGCTGAGGCGGGCGGATCGTAAGGTCAGTAGATCAAGACCATCCTGGCTAACATGGTGAAACTCCATCTCTACTAAAAATACAAAAATTAGCCTGGCGTGGTGGCGGGTGCCTGAAGCCCCAGCTACTTGGGAGGCTGAGGAAGGAGAATCACTTGAACCCTGGAGGCGGAGTTTGCAGTGAGCTGAGATGGTGTCCCTGCATTCCAGCCCAGGCAACAGAGGGAGACTCTGTCTCAAAACAAAACAAAACAAAACAAAACAAAAAAGAAAAAAACCAGTTTAAGTAATGCTTGGAGCCTAATAAGGAAAATATTAAATGGGAGCAACTTGATCAGTCAAGAGATATTTGAGTACCCTACTATGTGATATCAGCTTTGTAAAATTAGCAGGGAAATGGTAGGGGAAGTAAGGTGAGTGTATTAGGGAATTGGGGTTTCAACGCAAAAGTATTTGAGACAGTTCTCAATCCAGAAAGTTGATTTTGGCAAGGCTAAGCATGGGCTTGTGACACAGCCTCAGGAGGCCCTGATGACATGTGACCAAGGTGGTTGGGGCACAGCTTGGTTTTAGACATTTTAGGAAGACATGAGACATCAACCAGTATGTGGGAGATGTACACTGGTTGTGTCTGGAAAGGCTTCCAAGTCACAGGTGGATAAGGAATAAACAGTTGCATTCTTTTGAGTCTTTGATCAGCCTCTCACTAAATATACAATTTGCATGTGAGAGAGGGTAGAGAAATAGTCACTTATGCCTTAGTCTGACTCAGTGAATCTGCATTTTTACATAAACAGTAGGACAGAGGAAGCAATCAGATATGCATTTGTCTCAGGTGAGCAGAGGAATGACTTCTGTCCTTCCCTGCTCCCCCCCCCCCCACCCCCGCCAGCCACCACCCATCTGTGAAGATAAGCTATCTATTTACATTGCCCAAGGTGAAATTCAACAGAACTGTTTTAGGGTAAAAACCTTGAGACCCACAAGGATTTTCCTGTGCTGGATAATCTTCAAACAAAGACAATAATAAGATCATAATTACACCTAACATAATACAACTATCCTTTTTACAACTGGAAATGTAGCAATCCCCAAATCAAATACTATTACATAAAGTTAACAATACTTCAATGCTGGTATGATTTCAATAAATCTTATGTCACATAATAGAGGAAATAAAGATATTTTCTTAGTACAAGTGTATACGTGTACAAACATGTTTTTAGCAAAAGAAGGAGGAAATACTCATGACAATTACAGTCCTCATTTCTGCAGCTGGTCACGTGGTTGTAGCTGGTATTGATGACTGCCTTCTTCTACTACCCATTCTGTATTCCCTTTGCCTTCAGTAAGCACCTCGGGAGATCATGGATTTTTTCCTGGTGGAGTGACAGAAACCCTCATTCCTGAGAACTACAAATCTGGCCCATTTGTAGTCCTGCCTGGATTGGGCTATTGTAGTTTCCCATTGACCTTAATCACAGGGCATGGTAATACTAAAAGATGCCCTAGTGGATCTCCTATATTCCATGCATACTCTTCCTTACTACTGTTGTGGAGTAGTAGACTGATTTCATCTTGATAGTCTGGGTCAATCACCCCAGCCAACACTGTAACTCCCTTCTTAGCCTGTTGACTTAAAGGTAGGAGGAACCCAAAGTGTCCAGGTGGCAATCATAACTTCCAGTTTAATGGAATCATTGTGTCTCCTGGTGGCAGCTTCCCTCCCTCTGGAACTAAGGCCTCTAGGACAACAGAATGTAATGTTGCAGGAACAGGAAGCAAACATTTTGCTAGTGGATCACTGGCGGTGATGGTGAGTGGTGAGTGGTGCTATTTCCACTTCCATCCCTTGATTTCTGAACCTGTGAATCCTGGCTATGGGAGAAATAGTACCATATATTGGATGCTGATTTGGAACATACATGACCTTCTGGAGAACTCTGCCTCACCCTGCAAAGTAGTGTCACCTTAGTGTTGTAATTGTGGCTTCAAAAAGCCATTCCACCATTCTATCAATCCAGCTGCTTCAGGATGATGGGGAACATGGTAAGAGCAGTGAATTCCATGAGCATGAGCCTATTGCCGCACTTCTTTAGCTGTAAAATGAATGTCTTGGTCAGAGGCAATGCTGTGTGGAATACCATGACCGTGGATAAGGCATACCATGAGCCAATGGATGGTAGTCTTGACAGAGGCATTGTGTGAAGGATAGGCCAATCCATATGCTGAGTAATTGTCTATTCCAGTGAGGACAAACCTCTGCCTGTTCCATGATGAAAGAGGTGCAATATAATCAACTTGCCACTAGGTAGCTGGCTGATCACCCCGAGAAATGGTCCCGTATTGAGGGCTCAGTGTTGCTCTCTGCTGCTGGCAAATTGGGCACTTAGCAGCAGCCATGGCCAGGTCAGCCTTAGTGAGTGGAAGTCCATGTTGGTGATCCCATGTGTAACCTCCGTTCCTACCACCATGGCCACTTTGTTCATGATCCCATTGGATGATGACAGGGTGGCTGGGGAAAGAGGCTGAGTGGTGTTCATAGAACTGGTCATCCTATCCACTTGATTAAAATCCTCCTCTGCTGAGGTCACCCGTTGGTGAGCATCCACATGGGATACAAATATCTTCACAGTTTTTGACCACTCAGGGAGCTCCATCTACATACCTTTTCCCCAGATATCTTTGTCACCAATTTTCCAATTATCCTTCTTCCAAGTCCCTGACCATCCAGCCAAACCATTGGCTACAGCTTGTGAATCAGTATATAATCACATATCTGGTCATTTCTCCTTCCATGCAAAGTGTACAACCAGGTACACTGCTCAAAGTTCTGCCCACTGGGAAGATTTCCCTTCAACGCTGTCCTTCAGGGATGTCCTAGAAAGGAGCTGTAGTGCTGCAGCTGTCCACCTTTCGGTGGTGACTGCATATCGTGAAGAGCCATCTGTGAACCAGGCCCTAATCTTCTCTTCCTCTGTTGACTGATCATAGGGAACTCCCCATGAGGCCATCGGTGCAGGCTTGGGGAGAGAAGGCAGGATGGCAGCAGTGGAGACCAGGGGCATTTGAGCCACTTCCTCATGTAACTTACTTGTGCCTTCAGGACCTGCTCAAGTCCGATCACATACATACCACTTCCATTTGATGATGGAATGCTGCTGTACATGACCCACTTTATGGCTAGATGGGTCAGAAAGCACCCAGTTTATGATAGGCAATTCAGGTGCCATGGTGACTTGATGACTGATAGTCAAACGTTCAGTTTCCACCAAACTCCAGTAACAAGTTAAGAGTTGTCTCTCAAAAGGAGAGTAAGTATCTGCAGAAGATGGCAGGAACTTGCTTCAAAATCCTAGAGGCGTCTGCTGTGATTCAGCTATGACGACCTGCCAAGGCTCCAAACAGCATCGCTATTTGCCACTGACATATCAAACACCATTGGAAAAGCACAGAAGCCTGGACCTGTTGCAGAGGCTCCTCCTGTTCTGGACCCCACTCTAAACTGGCAGTCTTTTGGGTCATTCAACAAATGGGCCAAAGTAACACACCCAAATGAGAAATGTATTGCCTCCAAAATTGAAATAGGCCCACTAGGCATTGTGCCTCTTTCTTGGTCGTAGGAGGGGCCAAATGCAGCAACTTATCCTTCACCTTAGAAGGAATGTCTCAACAGCCCAAATGTCCCTACACCATTGAACCCCTAGAAATTTTAATGAGGTAGAAGGTCCCTGAATTTTAGTTGGATTTATTTCCCATCCT
The DNA here is from genome assembly GCF_043159975.1 of Macaca nemestrina. NCBI lineage: Eukaryota > Metazoa > Chordata > Mammalia > Primates > Cercopithecidae > Macaca > Macaca nemestrina. The sequence goes on from NC_092135.1 coordinate 44,431,831, forward strand.
CTGGCACACAAATGTCTCACCAGTAAGTACAATGTGTTTGCTTCTTCTTGCTCACTGGATCCAATCAGCATAATGTCATCAATGTAATGGACCAGTGTGATATCCTGTGGAAGCAAAAAGCGATCAAGGTCTCTCCAAATAAGATTATGACACAAAGCCAGAGAGTTGATATACCCCTGAAGTAGGACAGTAAATGTATATTCCTGGCCTTGCTGGCTGAAGGCAAATTGTTTCTGGTGGGCCTTGTGGACAGGAATGGAGAAAAAGACATTTTTCAATTCAATGGCTGCATACCAGTTGCCAGGAGATGTGTTAATTTGCTCAAGCAATGAAACCACATCTGATACAGCAGCTGCAATTGGAGTCACCACTTGGTTAACCTTACGATAATCCACTGTCATCCTCCAAGATCATCTGTCTTCTGCACAGGACAAATGGGAGAGTTGAACGGGGATGTGGTGGAAATCACCACCCATATGTCTTTCAAGTCCTTGACGGTTGCACTAATCTCCGCAATCCCTCCAGGGATGCAATATTGTTTTTGATTTACCATTTTTCTAGGTAGAGGCAGCTGTAATGGCTTCCATTTGGCCTTTCCCACCATAAAAGCCCTCACTGTACTAGTCGGGGAAGCCAATGTGGGGGTTCCACCAGCTGCCAAGTATGTCTATGACAATCATGCATTCTGGCACTGGGGAAATGACCACAAGATGAGTTCAGGGACCCATTGGACCCAATGTAAGTTGGACCTGAGCTAAAACTCTATTAATTATTTGACTTTCATAAGCCCCTACTTTAACTAGAGGACAACAATGACGTTTTGGGTCCCCTGGAATCAACGTCAGCTCAGAGCCAGCGTCATGCAGTACTGGAAATGTCTCATTTCCCCAATGCACAGTTACCCTGGTAAAAGGCTGGAAGTCTCCTTGCAAAAGGATGGGAGAAAGATTCACTGTATAAATTGTCAGTAATGTAGTGCAGTTCTTTCTCAAGGGGACCCAGGCTCCCCTTTATTCAAGGGGTTCTGGGTCTGTAAACTGGCTCAAGTCTGGAAATTGATTGAGGGGCCATGATCCTCAGTTTTTGTAATTTAAATTAGTCTTTTGTCCATTTGACCTAGAGGTTTTCTGCTTGTATAAATTAAGTAGGAATGCAGTAGGCTTCCTGTCAATTTCACTTCTAAGAAGTCCGTGATTAATTTGCCAATGCCAGAGGTCTACACGAGTCAGACTGTTCTGATTGCTGCTTTACCTCTGCTGTCCATTATGTTAGCTATGCCCACCTTACCTTTAACAGTTGAGTGCCGCCACTTGGCCCCTGCCACCTTGGGATCCAATTATTCCCATTGTATTTAAATTTTGTAGTTGAATGACTGCAGTTCCCATTGTTAGATATGGCATACAGAGAAGAGCAATTACAGGACTCTTCAAAGATGCACGTGTTGCCCTCACAAATCTACTTTGCAAGGCATTGGTCAAGGGTATATCTTCTGGACACTCCCAGCTGGGATGAGTAGGTCTAAAGTGACTAATCCACTCCACCATTCCAGTCTCCCTAAGCCTTTGGATCCCTTCCGCTACATTAAACCAAGGAAGATCAGGCATTTCCAGCTCACTCACAGTGGGTGACCTTTTAATCCACATTTCAGCTAACCAGCAAATAAACTATTAGAATCTTTTTTAACTCCTTGAGCTGCAATATTAAAAGCAGAGTCCCTACTTAGTGGGTCCAAATCAATAAATTCAGCCTGATCCAACTCTGTGTTCCTTCCACCACTATCCCATATCCTTAATATTCATTCCTATGCCTGTTATCTAGATTTCTGTTTGTATAAATCAGAGAACTCAAACAGTTATTTTTGAGTGTAGCATATCTCCTCACAAGTCACAGTCCCAATCTCCTCTCCAGGGGCCAACTGGGACTTCAGTCTAGTCATAGGTGTAGAAGCAAATAGGGGTGTTGGGGGTTTCTCCTGAGAAGAATCAACATTATTTTGCCTGGCAACTGCCTCAGGGGACGCCATCACTGCTGCCTCAGGCAGCACAGGCTTTATCTCCTCAGACCAAGGTGGAAAGGCTGATGGTAGCATGGGATAGGGAGTGGATGCTGTTTCCACTAGAGATGGGAAATCTGATCCTTCTGGCAAAAAACGTTTCATCAGAGTTTACAAACTCGGTGTCCCCAGCTTCATCAGTGTCCTCCCACATGTCCCCATTCCAAGTTTCAGGGTCCCATTCTTTTCCAATCAATGCTCTCACTTTACCAGTAGACACCTGTTGAGGCTGTGCATGCACCTTTCATTGCAGATCAGTCACTCGCATGATAAGAGCTTGTGTCTATTTTTCCACAATTTCAGCTCTTTCTCTACAGGAAATAAGACTCTCACTCTGAGCAATCTTAGCAGATTTGAGTCTCAGTATCTGCTTCTGAAGCCAGGAGACAGAATCCCTGAGTTCATCATTTTCTTTCATCACTTTGTCCACTGAACTTAGGAGGAACCAACCAGGATCATTATGTTCTCCAGATATGGTCAAAAGTATTATGTATAGGGTCACTAAACTCCTTGCCTCTCATGAGCAGTGAGTCAGGAATATCAAATGCATTTATTTTGTATAACTCTAAATAGTTCATGCCAAGGACTATCATTATTCTTCATATTATTAGAAGTAGAGTCCTTAGCATTTTTTGGGTCTAATCATATTAAGTAGCCAACTTCAGAAACCCCGATACCAACAAAATAATTCCATCCTTAATATTCTATTCCTCTAGAACCACTCCTGGTATGAAAATCTGTATTAATCAGGGTTCTCTAGAGAGACAGAACTAATAGGATAGTTTTTAAAGTATTAACTTACATGGTCATGAGGTCCCACAATAGGCTGTCTGCAAGCTGAGGAGCAAGGAGGGCCAGTCCGAGTTCCAAAATTGAGAAACTTGTAGTCCAATGTTCGAGGGCAGGAAGTATCCAGCATGGGAGAAAGATGTAGGCTGGGAGAATAGGCCAGTCGGGACTTTTCACGTTTTTCTGCCTTCTTTTTTTTTTTTGTTTTTTGTTTTTTGTTTTTTGTTTTTTTGAGACGGAGTCTCGCTCTGTCACCCGGGCTGGAGTGCAGTGGCTGGATCTCAGCTCACTGCAAGCTCCGCCTCCTGGGTTCACGCCATTCTCCTGCCTCAGCCTCCCGAGTAGCTGGGACTACAGGTGCCCGCCACCTCGCCCGGCTAGCTTTTTGTATTTTTTAGTAGAGACGGGGTTTCACCGTGTTAGCCAGGATGGTCTCGATCTCCTGACCTTGTGATCCGCCCGTCTCGGCCTCCCAAAGTGCTGGGATTACAGGCCTGAGCCACCGCGCCCGGCCTTTCTGCCTTCTTTATATTGCCTGATAAGATTGTGCCCACCAGATTAAGAGTGGATCTGCCTTCCCCAACCCACTGACTCAAATGTTACTCTCTTTTGGCAACACCCTAACAGACAAGTGCAGGATCAATACTTTGTATCCTTCAATCCAGTTGAGTTGACACTCAGTATTAACCATCATAACATCCTTCTTTGGGGACCTCTAAAATTTACTAATCCTTTATCTGAATCCACAATCCTTTATCTGAAACTTTTGGGACCAGATGTGTTTTGGAACTCAGAATTTTTCAAATCTCAGGGGGAAAAAAACCCCTCACAGAACATACTAAATGAGGTTTGGGACAGCACCTTGTAATAATCACATTATGTTAAGTCTGCAGTGAAATCGAGAATATTTCAAGAAATGAACTGGAGAATACAAATAGTCTCACATTTGGTCAGATCCAGTTTTGCCACCCAATGGACGGTAGGGGCTAAGGGCCCACTGAAGGTTCACTGAAAAATCACTGACATGAGGCAGATTAATAGAAGTAAAGGCATAGAAATGTATTTAACATGTATACATGGGAACCTTCAGAATGAAGACAAAAGATATACGGAAAATTCTCCATTTTTATGCTTAAATTCTACAATGTATGGACAGCCATGTAGAAACATGATTGGAGGAAAAAGGCATGATCTAACATTTAAAGATTGAGTGAGGAAACTCGCAAGCCTGTCTGTCTAGATTCTTATTGGCCTCTCCCAGCATAAATTTCTTCCTTGTATATATGGAACAAGATCTTCTCTGGAATGGGAGTCTTATAACCTACAGTCAAGGATGATAGGTCAGAGAGTTTCTTTAAGGCCAGTTTTTACACAGATAGGGAAGAGGGAAAGTTAGAGTAATACTTTTAGGATTTTTGGTTGGCTTTGGGGAAAAGAGGTTCTGGTTTTATGACACACTTTTGGGAAGAGGGTTTCTAGTTTCTATGGCTAGACTTGAGAGAAAATGGGCCTGACAGGAGGCGAGGAGAAGGTCAGAGAAAAATATTTTATTCTGAGGCTGTTGCTGAGCCCTTCATTTTGGGGTATGTTTTCTGAGCCCCAATAAGGCATTCATTTCAGTCTTAAGCGTCTTCAGGACTTAGAAATCCCAGATAATGGAATGTGAATATGCATACTGAAAATATCTTTGAATTGTCTGCAACTGAAGTTTGCTTTCCTTTCTCCCCCACTGCCCTATAGACAAGTCCTCAGCAGGGGAATTGCTTTCACCTCAGAAGTAGCAGACAAATGTACTCTGTTTACAAGTTTAAGAAAGAAAAAAGTAAAACGTAAAAGCTAAAATCACATTTCTTTGTCCCATTTTGACAATTCTGTGCCTTCTGTCTTCTTGGGATTAATTACCCATCTCCCACCCTTGTTTCAGCTTCCTACATGTGTCACAGGCTTAGTCAAGCTTTTCTTGTTTTAATGAAGAGAAAAAACAAACAAACAAAAAGTCAGGTCACTCTATTTTCCAGAAACTAAACCTTCATTGGAGACTATTTTATTTTCCCAATCATTAAAATAATTACTTATGCACTAATTTTGTTTTTCTTTTTTTGGTTTTTGACCTCCTATGTTAAAATTGGTAGACCAAATGAATATTGCAATTTGAGTAATTTAAAAATCTTTGAGTCTTGCCTTCTTTATAGATAAAATTAATTTAGAAATAGCATTTTTGAAACCAGACATTCTTTCTAAACTAAGAATTCCAGATGTTTTTAGTCGCTGCCTATGACATTTCCACAATCAGAATAAATTGTGTTTCCAGAGTAATGTAATAGATAGAAGTGCTGAATAAATCTCGTGCAGTTGGGATGACAAAATTAACATGCTGATGACATTTTAATGTTTCAATATAATCAAGGGGGCATGGATCATGCCTCCACCAGTTCTAATATAATTCTATTCTTGAATCCTTTTCGAGACAAAATAAAATATAGATTTCAGAAAGTATATAAGCACAGTGTGCTACAGTCTTCAGACAAGCTGTTTAGGATGCATCTGAAATGCTATTTAGGTTCAGCTTTGCCAGTAGATATTTTACCAAAGCAAATGAGTTATATATATAAAAATCATGGGTTAAGGGCAGATATTTTGTCAGTTTTATTCTCAAGGCTGCTATCGGTGCTTCTGCTACAATTACTATTTTATATTTAGGCAGATAGTTTGCTAATTGAAACAGAGAAAATAGTCTATTTTGATTGGATACAGTGAACAGCTGTTATTCACCTATTCTCACAAAAACAAGAAAAAAATGTAAACAAATAAACTTCTTGGACTCAAAATGAGAAAAAAAGAAAGACAAATAGCTGATAATAGCTACTTGAAATCTTAAAGTCAAATTTATCCCGGGGGGGGGGGCGGAAATAGCTTGACTAACTTGACTATACATGTAGGTTGAAAAGTTGTGTTAGGTGTTGACAAAGTTGTATCCTGTTTTCTCAGTGGCATTGGAGAGAAGAATGAAGACAAAGAGTTGGAAGAATGGCAAAATCTCTTTCCTCATCTGCCCACAGAAAGGGTGGTGATGATAGGCTAGATGGGGACAAGAAGCAATGATGTTTTTGCCAGAACTCAGGTATAGACAGAAATGAGTGACATAAGATATGTGATTTCTTGGACACTCATTGAGCTCACTGTAAAACAGTGACAGAACAAATGCTTATTGCTAAACAGTACTTTTCAAGCACATACTTGAATGTAAACCTCAAGATTTTCCTTGAGAAAATTTTTCTGAAGAAAAGTCTCATTCAGAAACAGAATATAAATATATTAAGCTTATAAGAGAAGACCCCCTTGAGTGGAGCTGGGTCAAATGGCTGGCCCTGCTGTGCCTTTCTAGAGTGCAATATTAAATCTACTGCTGCAAATTCACCAAAACATGGGACAGACACATTTTTCCCAAAAAAATTATTTTCCCAACATATTCTTTTCTTTCAGTCACTGCTGACAAACTGATCTTTCTAAAACATAGTCTTGAATACATAGTATCTTGCAATGGATTATGTATTATCCCAGCTTTCTCACCTCCACACCCATTGCAGAGGACACCCAGCCAGGCCACTAGTGCTTCTGCTTACCTCTCCAGTTCCCATGTGCTCTCTGTGTTGGTGTAGATGCTTTCAGCCACAGTGAAACGAAACCCTATTCAGAGTGGCTTCAGTAACGAGTAAACTGATTGTTCCCACCTTAGAGTTAGAGCAAATCAAAGCAGGAAAGGAAGAATGGCTTGATGATGACATCAAGGGGCTTAATTCTCTCATCTCTCTGGTCCATCAACCTATGGCTGTTTCTTCTGGTGTTCTAAAGATGGCTGACACAGAGAATTGTGGCTTCTCTTGTTCAGCTCTACCAAGAGAGGAGAGGGTTGGAAAGGAGAGGGGAGCAGGGGGGAGGTGGAGAAGGAAATTGAGGAGAGACGGAGAGCCAGGAAAGAGGGACAGAGCCAGTCTATAATCCTGGAAAATAGGTCCTCATTGGCCCAATCACAAACCATTAGCAATTGGCAAGAGAAGACTAAAAGTCAGCTAGCAGAGCAGAGGAAAGGACCATTCTGTGAGTGCATCCATGATTTCAACTCTACCAAACTTTGTCCCACAACCCTTCATCTGGTGATCTGACAGCATAATCCACACTCAACTGCCAAAATAAGTATTCAGAGGCTGAACACTGAACCTGAACAGCAGCTCTGGCAGCAGAGTCTGGATTAACATGTTTTGTTTGTTTGTTTGTCTTAGGTAGGGGGCTTTTTTGAAAGTATGTTGAATGTCGTTCAAAAGAATGTGTTTTAACGTCACACCCAAGGGATGCAAGTATACGATATATCAGTGTGTTTATTTCTCTCTCTCTTCTTGGAAACCTTGAAAGAGTGTACTGATATTTTGATCCTTCCAGAAAAGGCTGAGGAATCTTCAGAAAGTAGAATTGTTTTACACTAAGAAACTAGCCCACATCCAGGACATCACACATACAATCAAAACACTCCAAGTTGTCAGTTGCTTTAGCAGATTGATGGCTCTAAGGACCTCCCATACACTAAAAACCTGAAGTTCCCTGATAGAGGTTTAGTTAAGAGATGTCTTCCTTCCCATCTTGCTTATTGAATTTGAAAACTTCTTAGCTTTTTCTGTCAGGGAAGCTACAGAAAAGAGAATTGTTACAGGAATTAGTTAAAAGAAAAGAGTGAAAAAAAGATAAATGTAAATGAACTTTTTCAGCTCGAAACACTGGGAAAGACTAAATATGCTTTCACTGGAAGACTGTAAGGGAGGATTTTTTAAATAAGATTTCTAGTCTCGGAATACTCCTAACCACGATATAACACTGTTACAGTAGCCTAATACTTTTCTTTCAGTAAGAGAAAAGAAATAATTCAAAGCTTTCCAAGTTTGTTTATGCAGTAATGATAAAACTGTTCATCTTTTTTTCATTAAAAAGTGAATTACCAGTGCATTCTGCTATTAGGGTCAATTCAAGTCGAATTTGTGGAGATAGAATTTTTTATGGTCACTGTCATTGTTTTAGACACCTCCAAATATAGTACCAAATCATCCAAGAACCTCACTGCAGAAAATCGTAGCGATCTCTAGCTTTCTCAAACTCCTTCAATAAAATGAAACTTAGGTGCATTTGTGTGTGTGTGCAAGCTTTCTTCCGAGTGACTATATTTGTTTAGGGATTACACTCAATTATAAATAAATTTATTATTAAATAACAATTTCTAAAACTATTATCATAAGACTTGGGTAATACATTGTCTTTCTGATAAAATGTCTTAAGACAAAATGTAGAATTTCTTGAATGGTCCTCCAACATAACTTTTACAATGGACATTTTAGAAAACTTCTGGTAAGGAAGTAGAAAAAATTATTGGGTAGGCGTATTCCTATACATTGTCTACATATTAATCCAGTTTACCGAAGATTTCAAGATTGTCATTCTTAATACATTTTTATTTTTGTTACCCAAATAGCTGTTTTGAATATTCAAAAGAGTTCTAGATTTGGGGTCTCTTTAGTCTCATACTGGGGACAAGATTTTGGCCAAATTATTTAAACTTTTAAATTTCACATTTCCTCTGTAAATGGAATTACTGACCCCAGGAGTGTCTTACCTTATGGGTAATATAAGAGAGCACAGGGAGCAAATTCAAATACAATCATACCTATTGGGGTTAAGCAGTGACCAGTACATGTAAAGAAGTTTGAGTCAGAGTAGCAGTAAGGAAAGAGATGTTAGACACAAATTGGAATATTTTGAGAAAAAGTTCATGTGGTAGCCATCCTTCGAGGTGGCCCTTAATGATCTTTACCTGGTAGTATTCATATCTTTGTATAGTGACCTCCTATATTGACCAGGGTTGTCCCATGAAGCCAATAGGATACTGTAGATATGACAGTGTAACTTTTGAGGCTAGATCATAAATGACATCATGTGTTCTATCTTGCATTCTCTTAGATCACTCACTTTGGGGAAACCAACTGCCATGTTGTGAGAATACTCACACTAGCCTATGGAAAGTTCCATGTGGCAAGGACTAAGGTCTCCCAACAACAGGCATCATGAACCTGCTGGCTGTGTGAGTGAGCCATCCTGGAAGCAGATCCTCCAGCTCTAGTCAAGTCTTCAGATGACCACAGTTGCTGCCAACATCATGACTGCAACCTCATGAGAGACCCTGAGCCAGGACTACCTGTCAAGAATTCTGGAGGGTCTATGATTTTACCCTAATTGCCAGCTAGCATGTTAGCCTGCTGTATATTTATGGATTATAGCAGAAGACACAAGATTCCTGGGTCACAGTCAAAGAAGTTTGCATTCACAGCCATAACAATAGCCAGAGAGTTAGCATGTTCTCACACATGTTCAAATCCCACTTCCCATAGGCACCACAGAGGACCAGGTGACACTTGCACATATAATGAATTGCATTATAAGAGAGGAATCTTGAGCCTAGGAAACCTAAATATTTTATACTGGACAGTAAAGATGGCTATCCTTGGTTCAGGTAAGAGATCTTATAGCTATCTTCCAAGGCAGAACACTATACAAATATCTTTGAAAAGATAGCCTTGAATAAAGGTCATCAGTGTCTTGGTTCTCAATACATGTAGAAATGTGAGGGATTCATGGAGAGTCCTCTCTCGATCTTACACAGTTAAGCCACTCCTAAATTCCTGACTCACAGAAAATCGTGAGATGATTGTTCATCTGTTTTGAACTCAGAAGTTTTAAGGTAATTTGTTACATAGTAATAGATAACTAATATGGTTTATCTATAAAAAAGAAAAAAACTAAGTATTAATAGAAAACAATAATTATTACATAATGACTAATTGGTAAGGAGTATGCAGTGAACCTTGGACTAGCAGCAGTAGCAGTACTAGCACATGGAGGACTGAAGAGATTAGGGGAGGAAAAGTTTACTGAAAATAGGAAGGAGCAAGAGAACGTAGAACAAGCCACCACTTAAGATGAGGCAATCTTCAGTTAAGGCTGGTGATTTCACATGGGATTCATCCAGGAAAATAAATATCCTAACCTCTCTTCATTGCTTTGTACTTCTCCATTGGCTGAAAGCAAATGGAAACCAAAAGAATGGAAGCTTTGTTGATGTCATTCAGGCAGATACACTTCCCAGGTAGAGAAGGATGGAAAGTGAATGTAGGGAAGCAAATAGAGAATATCTATCACAACCTGGCAAATAAAATAGCTCATGCATGCCTCTTCTAAAAGAAACAGTTTCTATTCAGAAGTAAACGATTATATTGCTATTGGGTTATTTAGTTGGAAATACAGAAATTGGAGAGGCATCAAAGTAGGGGGTAGGGGAGGGTCTTAAACAAAAGGGAGAAATAAATTACTTACTGCATGGAGACTCCTTCCTCAAGGGTCATCAGTAGAAGGCATTACTGTTTGAACTCATTTCATTTAAGCCCAACAATGCTTCCAATGGCCAGGTATTCTTCCCAAGTGTCAATGTCAAATGTGGAGACATTTGATTCTCTGAACCCAAATTTTTGACCGTCTCAAACCACTCACCCGAGCCAACACTTGTAGGTAATTGAAATTCAGTTGCATATTGTGATTGTATTCTGGATCCCAAAACTCAGCTTTAGATAGAGAAAAAAGTGCTTTGCCAATTATCACACAGAAAGCAAAATAAAGTGGGACACTATGAACCCTTTTTATAAAAAGATCATTTATCAATTTGAAAGCCTTTATAAGTAATCAATGGCTTCTCATGATTTCTAGCAATTCAACTATAGTGGATTTTTACATAGAGTGTGATTTTAACCTAGATTTAATTTGTTTCCATCATTTACACTCAGGGCCAGACACAGAGAAACAGATTTTGATATATTTACTAACACTTAAATACAAAGCAGATATCACAAACTTCTCTATGAAACAAATACACTGTATTATTATTTGGAACAAAAGTTTTGGGGAGAAAACTACTTCTGTCTTTTTTTTTTTTTTCTTTTGAGACCAGTCTTCCTCTGTCTCCCAGGCTGGAGTGCAGTGGCATGATCTCAGCTCACTGCAGTGCAGTGGTGCAATCCGTCTCACTGCAACCTCCACCTCCCGGGTTCAAGCGATTCTCCTGCCTCAGCCTTCCAAGTAGTTGGGACTACAGGCACATGCCACCATGCCCAGCTATTTTTTTTTTTTTTTGTATTTTTAGTAGAGACAGGGTTTCACCATGTTGGCCAGGATGTTCTTGATCTCCTGACCTTGTGATCTGCCCACCTCAGCCTCCCAAAGTGCTGGGATTACAGGCGTGAGCCACCGTGCCCAGCTACTTCTATCTTTTTTAGAAGTTAAAACAATACGAAATTTTATCTATAAAAAGGTGATATTTTTAATGTAAAAATGGGGTTCAACCTATCATTAAAGCATTAGCACATTTACATAATATTACTTAAGGAGATATTAACTAACAATTCATAGAATAAATTACAGATAATAAGTACAAAATGATTAATGTATTAAGAGTCAAATAATTATAAAAAGAAAAAGATAATAATTTCAATTAACTAAGCTTTTCATTAGACTATATGTTGTTATAGAATTTCTAGAATGCCTGTTGGAAGTAAATAGCAATAAATTTTTAAGTGTTCACTTAATTTTATGTCAGAATTTCAATTTTAAAGACATAGAGATTTGAGAAGCGAATTGTACATAGAAAGATGAATCTCAAAGAACTATTTTACATTACCAAAAGTATTTGGAAACATCTCCAGGCTTAGCTACAAATTAATATATCCAAATCTCATATGTCATAATTTTGAATGTTATTTGGCTATTAAATGAGAATAAAATATATTTTTATAACTTTGAAATTTCTCATAATATGATAAAAGTAAAATAGAGACAATATTATAGACAGTATGATTGCAAGCATAATAAATAGTCATGTATATATGACTAAAAGTAAATATGCTAAAATATAAATATTAATTGAGGATATATTTGCATGGAAGGATTATAAATGATATTTTACTCTTTATAGTTGCTATTTTTCCCAATCTTTCTAGTAAATATAAACATCATTAACTTTTAAAATGTTCCTTTTCCTTATTTTAGAAGTCCAAATGAGCAAATATTGGCCAAGCGAGCAACATAAATGCACACTAAAATACCTTTTATGTACTGTCAAAACAACATTCTCCTAATCTTCCATTAATAAGGGGGTTTATAATATAAATTACTGAGTACTGTTCTATGACTCTAGTACCAAAAGTCATCAGTCATATCTGTAGCTTTTCACAACACACAATAGAATATATATATTGAATTCAAGCCAAGTGATTACTGACTGGTGTTTTAGAATGAGAATTCACGCCAAGTGATTGCTAACTGATATTTCAGAGTAAAATTTCTGGGAATTCAGAGTGATAGCTTCACTACTTGTTCTTTTTCACCCCATGAGCACACTAATGTTTAAAGTCTTAAGTATAAATTGAGGATATGTAATCACACAAAAGGATGTGGGCACAGCGCAGTGTCTTTTCTGTCCTTGGGAGGAAAAACACAATAGAGAAATATGTTTGTGCTATAACCATTCCTCTGTACATCTCTGTTTTGCTGATAAAATCAAAGTGGAAGGATATTTTCATTTTATATTAGACACATAATGAAACTTGAAGGTTTCAGTTTCCTTCACTTTATTGGTGTTAACTTTAATTTTTATAGATCTCAAACACTGCTTAAACTTTTCATATCATTCTACAATAACTATTTGAAAGTGTTCATTTCAATTATCTAGGGGATATTTCCTGTTCTGTTTATTTTATCTACTAACTAATACCACAAGGCATAGTTTCGTCATCTCTTGCCTGAATTGTTTCAGTAGGCTCTTGACTGTTACTATTGCCTCATTCCCTCCTTTCTTTCATCTATTTGCCTCACTGACATCAAAGTTACCTACAGTAAAATGAACATAAACAAAAATAAAACAAACATAAGTTATGTATTTCAAAATTCTTTAGCACATATTCACGATCTCAGAATATTCTTCAGCTGACCTTCTTTCCATTACCTCTGTGTGCATGTATATTCATACCTCCACAAATTTACTTCTTCTCTTCTTTCATATTCCACCTGGAACTCATGAACTCTGACTGTATCTTCAGTGTTGTACTTATTTAATAGTTCATTCTGCCATTTTATTTCTTCCTTGTTCTGTTTTGTTCCTTAGATTGCAGACAGTTGAGGTACATTTTCTTCAGTTCTCTGTATCTGCAGGATTTTCCCCAGTGATTTCATTACCTGTTGGATGAACAAAAGGCCTATCAAACTCAAAATTTTACTTCAAATATATATGTTGATATATATGTTGATCATTGCTCTATGATGTTTCATTTGTCTGAAACCTGAGTTAGTTACTTCTTCATTGTTATATACCAATGTGGTATATATGAGGCTCTCATCTTTTCCCATAATCTCATTGTTCCATCAACTCCTTCAGAGACTATCTAAATACGACTTTATGAAAAAAGATTAGTTCTTGGATATTTTCAAAATAATTTTGATGTACCAGCTTTTTTAAAAGTTAATTGAAAAATAATTAGTTTCTTCATAACTTTATCTTTTTAAATTTTTTATTTCCATAGGTTTTGGGGGAACAGGTGGTTTTTGGTTACATGAGTAAGTTCTTTAGTGGTGATTTGTGAGATTTTAATGCACCCATCACCTGAGCAGTATACACAGAACCCAGTTTGTAGTCTTTTATCTCTCACCTCCCTCCCACCCTTCCCCCTAAGTCTTCTTTCTCCCAATAAATAATTAGGGTACAACTCCAGTGTTCCAATTATTCCTCTAGGTACCAGGGGTATAGCAATGACCATGTCAGACACAGTCTTTGCCATGATGGATTTCTCAGGTTAGCAGCAAAAGCAGACATGATAGAAAGATTTACAGAAAGAATTCTGCAATTGGAATTCTTGGAATTATAGTAAGTGCTAAGAAAAAAAATGCATTCTTTCTGGTAAGGTTTATTTGGAAAACCTACCAATTCTGGGTAGTTAGAAGAGGCATTCAAAAGAAGCTCATATTTAAACTGAGATTTATGAAATTAGCAGCAATTGATGCAATAAAAATTAAGCAGGAATTATTCTACCTAGAAAGAACACTATAAGCAAAGGCCCTGAGCTTGGAAAGGACATGAAGTAACTGAAGACCAATGTGTCTAGAGTACAAAAAGGGAAAAGAATTTATCCAAGAAACATAGGTTGCAATAGTTCTCTGATAGTTCCTCAATTACTTATGTTAATGAGGAAGAATCGATTAAGTAAGACAATAGCTGTGGCTTGGTGAATACTTTGCAGCCAGCTTCCACTTCTGTAAAGTGACAAATGAGAATGGAGACTTCAGATAGGATGCCTCTGCTCTGTCACATTTTTTATCAACCCTGTGCAAAATCATCGAACTAGAAGTGGGTGAGAGTGGCTTTCAAATAAAATACATTCATCTTGATGTAGAAAACCTTATTATTAGACACTTTATAAGGAGCCTGTAGCAATATAAGTGAAGTCCCTCTTTTTTTTTTTTTTTTTTTTTTTTGAGATGGAGTCTCGCTCTGTCTCCCAGGCTGGAGTGCAGTGGTATGATCTCAGCTCACTGCAACCTCCACCTCCCGAGTTCAAGCGATTCTGCTGCCTCAGCCTCCTGAGTAGCTGGGATTACAGGCGCATGCCAGCACGCTGGGCTAATATTTGTATTTTTAGTAGACACGGGGTTTCACCATGTTGGTCAGGCTGGTTTCGAACTCCTGACCTCAGGTGATCGCCTGCCTTGGCCTCCCAAAGTGCTGGGATTACAGACGTCAGCCACCACCCTTGACCGTAAAGTCCCTTACATGAACATTTAAATTATTTTGATTAAAAATCTAAACAGTAGAAAGAAGAAACATAAAAATCAGGGAATTATAAGATGCAGAATTATAAGAGAGAGAGAAGAAACAGTGACAAAATAAAAAATTCAAGGAAGGATTCCAGCCACTATGGGAATAAGATTGTTATTCAAACTAAATTAAAAAAATTTTTTTTTTTCAATATGCTTCCTAGTGAGCATTTAATTCTTTTACCTTATTTACAAATTCCAGAGTTGTTTATAATAATTTTTTTAAAACTTTATAAATATATTAATGAGTTTTGCAAAATGTTGTGTGAAGGAAAATGCCTTTAAAAACATAACAAAAAACTGTCAATCATCAAAGGGTCTCACCAATACAGAATGCTTTGTTATGAGTGATCCAAAGGCAAACAGAAGACACTTTGTTTTACGTGTGGGAAGGATGGTTTTTGAAAGATATGGCTGTTTTTCAATTGATGTGCCCTCTGGTTTATAATTTTTCCACTTAGAAATCTTTACCAAAAAAAATTTTACTATATTGCATTTAACATGTTCAAAGAATCATTCTTTGATCCATTGTTTTGATTTTTTTTTTTTTTTTTTGAGATGGGGTCTTGCTCTGTCACCTAGGCTAAAGTGCACTGGCATGATCTTGGCTCACTGCAATCTCCATCTCTCAGGTTCAAGCGATTCTCCTGTCTCAGCCTCCCCAGTAGATGGGATTACAGGCACACGCCGCCATGCCTGGCTAATTTTTTGTATTTTAGTAGAGACGGGGTTTCACTGTATTGCCCAGGCTGGTCTTGAACTCCTGAGCTCAGGCGGTCCTCCAGTTTCAGCCTCCCAAAGTGCTGGGATTACAGAAGTGAGCCACCACGACCTGCCTTGATCTTTTCTTTTAAAGCCAGAATATTTTTTTGAAGAGAGAAGAAATCTATTTAAGACTAAGTAATACTGGCTCTCTATTAAAAAGCATTTTGCTAACACTGCAGATAAAATTATTCTAGCAACATTATCTTTAAAATGTTTACAGCAATATTTAACATATGTATTTTGAGGTCTCATAAAAATTGCAGATTAGTGAAAATTCAAATTCAAAGTGATAACCAGCATACTTCTCTAGGGCAGGGAGGTCTAAAAGATGGAGACATTCAGCTCTGGAGGTGCGCCTCCTGGGATTTCCTTAGCTCACATGCAACTCCAGGCAAATTTAAATAAATTGGGGTTTAGACACCCAGATAAATGGTCAGATTACTGCTAATTAGTGAACTATACAAAGAGCAACCAACAATATAGTTATTTGATCTTTGTTCACTCTCTTCTTCTAAGACCTTGCATACATTCCTGAGCAGAGAAAACAGATGCAGAGGATAGGCCACGGAAATTCAGACTTGTCGAAGAGAGAGAAGAGAAGGAGAAAGGGAAACTGAAAAGAGAAAAAAGAAGGAATAGAAAGGAGTGGTGGAATGAATAAATTATGGCTAGAAGGACAATGATGAAATATAGCCATGAGGAAGATAGGAAAATGAAGAGAGGAAAGTGTATGGAAATGAAATATAGCTGTTGAATCAGAAGTTCAATTAAATATATTTCAATGAATAGTCTCCCATTGTCTTCTAGCTTCAAATTAGTCAAAGCCACAGTAATTTGACTAATGGAATGAGGTAAAAAAGGGGTTGCGTAAAGTTTTACACATTTTTAACATAACATTACTTCTGGAGGCAGCATGTAAGAGAAGCAATATGCTTATAATATTAAAAAATAATACAATTCAAATTTGCATATATAATTTTAAAATAGTAAAACTTCTTTTCTCAAAAATAATGCTTGCAATAGGAATAGACGAGATAATGTCATGTCTCCATACCTCTGCCTTCTAAGATTCTTTCTCCCTGTGCTATCATCTATTAAGCCTATCATTTTAAAACATGTATATCTTGGGATCTGGCTGTCTTTTCCAATTACATTTTAAAAATATTTATTTAATAATATATTTTTGTCTAAAGTGTTAATTATGGATTCTATATTTTTATGGAAATAATTGTTTCTGAGCTCTGTGACATAAATGAAGTTCTTTTCTTTTTGAGTTGAAATGAATCAGTAGTTAGAGAAAAACAACTCAGGTTCAAACCACAAATGTAGACTTCAATTTCTCATATTTTTTTTTTTTACTACACTCTGAGGCATGTCTCCCTGTTATGTATATTTAAAAGACAATGTGGGATATATTTTATTTCGATTATAAAATTTCTAAGAAAACCTGAAACAATTTACAACTTGCTACATTATAATAAGTATGTGAGTCAAGTTCAGTATCCTCTTAGCTTCCACCCACCCTCATCAACTTCCAGATGCACATTCCACTTCCCAAGCTGCTCCACGGCCTCTATTATGTGTTCCCTATAATTTAATATCTATTGTACACTGGTTAGACACTGTTTGACACAAATATCTATACATAGTCTAGAGAAGAGACCACAAAATTCAGGGTCAAGCTGCTAATACTACTAAGTACTACTAATTACTTTGAATATAAAGGTCTTAATTCTGGATTCCAATTCATTGCCAAAATGAATTTATTCTGGGAACAACATCTCAAAGATATTTGAATAGCATTGCAGTTATGTGAACTGCCCTGAAGTCCATTGGAGTCACATATTTTTAATTTATTTCTCAAAAATATAAATGTAAAATTCAATATGCATACATGTTTCAGTAAATAAATAAGTATATATATACAATTCAATATACATTTGAAATCACTTCTGAAAAAGACATGATTTTGATGGTTGCAGAATACACTTTTCCTGCAACTTACACATATTCAATCATTATAAATAATTTTCATTCTAGGATAGAGTGTGCTTTGTCTTATAACAGTTATTGCTAATTTTATTCCTCACATCCCATTCATTAAATATCATTTGTGGCATGAAACGCTAGGTATTTTAGGGAATGTAAAATAGGCTCTTTTTATCTTTGAGAATTACATAAAGTAATAGGGCAAACAAGATATCTGGGAGCAATTTTGGCTATAATATGTATTCATCCATCCAATTATATTTATTCAATTATGTTCATCTTTTATATGCTATAAGACACTGAGGATAGGTAACATTTACTAAATGTTACTGTGAATGTGTGTCATATGAATTAGCCGTCGAGTTCTCACAAATACCAATAAGACAGGTACTAATTTATCTTTTTTTTTTTTTTTTTTTTTTTTGCAGCTCAGGAAATGAGTCACAAAGTGGTGAAGTTCCTGTGCCCAAGCCACATAGACAGTAAGTTGTGGCACTGGCAAAGTCTTTTCCAAAACTGACACCTTTAGCCATTGCATGTTGTAGTCCCTCAAATGCAAACAAAGGAGCAATTCCTTCCTTCACATTTAAAACCAAGTTGAGATGCCGTACCTGCAGATTTAACCACATTTATACATACTGGAGATAAGAAGAGAAAAATTTCAGACCAGTATAAAACAACCATTTTAAAGAATGATATATGGTATAGATAGTCCACGGATTCCTTTAGAACTTGAAAACTCTTCTGGCAGTAAAAATTTGAATATAAATGAAACATCTAAATGTGTAATTCAGGAGGACAAAATTCTCCTCAAAAATCCAATAAAGAAAGATTATGTCCAGGACGCTCCCTCAGACAACCAACAGAGCCAGCTGGGATTTGACCTGGCAGAGAAAAATTATTGGGCTTAAAATGAGTATGTAAGTTCAACAAACTAGCTAAGTCTAGTTCTTACCTTGTTATACCTCTGAGTTGTTTCTTAATGGCAAAATTTGTCATGATTCCAGGACTTACACACTACTCATTAGTGATATATAAATGCGTAAATAATGGAAGGTTTGGAGAGCAACATGTTAAACTTCGTGTCTTCAATAAGCATTTAACTTTGTTTACTAATAGAGTCATTACCTGTTAACTGAACACTAGTATTAGGTATATACAAAATATGAGTTAATTATGTCACTTAAAATAATGATATTAAGGACACACATTAGTGGATTAGCTATTGAGTTATAGCAAAGTTAAGCCTTTGACTTTTTGAGGGAAAGGAAGATTACATGATCTCTGACCATGACTCCTTTTCTGCATGGGAAGCTTTCATAAACAGTTAATATTAATGCATCCTGAGACCAAGGCCATTTCCAATGCAACTGTTTCTGAACATTTCCAATGCAGAAAAGGAGTCCTGATCTGAGATTATTTAATCTTCCTTTCCCCAAAAAGTCAAAGGCTTAACTTTATGTTCAGGAATGTATCCTCTTGCTCCAGCCTTTTATTATTTTTATATAATGTCGAGTCACTTTATTTTATATCCAGGTGTTTCCACCTACTACCTTTAACATAGAAAACCAGAAACTAGATCTTAATGATTGACTCAATAATAATTTAGAAAAGAATGCCATAGATTCCTGTTGTAGCTAGGAAGCAGCCAGTCTCTGTTAGGGCAACCACACAATCAAATTTATTATGTTGGTGACACCTTTGTATCCCACAGTTGTTTTTTTTTCACATGTAATTAAGATAATCACAATCAGTACTAAAATTTAACTTTTTTCAATAATGATCTGCTATGATTTGCAGCTAATAAAAATTATATTGTAAAATAATATTTGAGAAAAAGTGGCCTTTTATAAAGCATATTGTTATTAAATTTTATTAAGAAACTATACATATATAAATAAAAAATTATCGAAAACTCAGGTTAGATGTTGAAATTATATTTATATGACAATTACTACTGACATTTTTCCCACCTTGGTTCTTTACTAATTTAAAATATTGTTTGACAGTAAAATACACTTCTATTTCATTAAAATATTATTCTAAAAATCCTGCTACCTAGTTCTTATGTACTTATGTTATGCACTGTATGTAGAATTATTTAGTCTAACCCCTGACTCATGTCTTCCTTCTGATCTCTCGATCATGTTGAGCTAATGTCAAGAACCTCTATACCAGAGTCTTTCTAACTGCAAGCCATGATCCATCAGCTAATAGTTATAATGAGTATTTAAAAAATATATGTATATGTAAAATAGACAAATTTTTAAAAGAAAATATCAGTGTGCAGGGTGTGTAGTAAGAAACATACTTTGTGAAACTTTTTCTGTTTTATGTATATATGAAAATAGACTGGTGCATACAAGAAAATATATTTCTTACTACTGGACTAAGTCAGAAAAGTTTGAAAACGACTTCATTAAAATAAACTATATGAACAGATAAAGAAATGAAACTACAGAGGGTTTAAAACAACTTACTCTAGGGCTTACCTAAGTAAGAAGAGGTTGATTCAGAAGTGGTATTTACTTAGAACTGTCTAGTGGTTATTTTAATCATGTTGCCCACAGAGTACACTGTGTAAATCAAAGAATGGCAGCCAGCAAGAATATATGTACTCTGTATTTCAGAACTTTTATTCTTTTAACTCAGCAGCCTTTCTTATTATGGCAAATATGCAGCACTCCAGAAGAAAAACAAAGAACATATAATCATTTACATAATTAATTTGATTATTTTAATAAACATTGTTTCTAGTCCCTATAAAAATGATAATACCAAAAAATCTATATTTTGTTTCCATTAGTCTCAATTAGTAATGTAGTCATTTGTAAATTATATCATTGCCTACCATGCATGTATCCAATAATCTAAAATTAAAATCCAGTATGCTGTGCCATTCTCATTAAATGCCTTACATCTAATCTGTTGCACTTGAGCTAGTGAAGGATATTGTTTTGGAAAGGTAATTAGCAATATTATTTCTTACAACATTCTATCTGTTACAATAGAAATTTTCAGAAGAAACTAGCCAATATTCTAATTGAACTATCCATTTGACATAAGCATTTGCACTGATACTGTTAATTATCCTCTGCTTTAACTGGTCAATTAAAACTGTAAAAGGATGACCAATGTGAAAGTAGTGTTTTTAAAATGTTGTCTCCCCATCATTTAACTCCAAAAACTTAATTGTATCACTTTCACCAAAGTGAATCAAATGCTTCTAAAAGTGCACATATTTTTCTTAAAATTTAAAATCAAGTAATAGTCTGTGTCATATGGTGACAAGAACAGTTCAAAGTACCATTATCACTGCTATCATGGTAATAATTAATTCTTTATTTATTATCATAATGAGAAACCATGTTCAGAAAATGCTAATTGAAAAATGCAGATATCAAACACAAGCTATTCATTGCCCATCAGCCAAATTGCTTCTTACACTTTTGGCAGATTAGCACAGAGCCTTCCAAATAATTTATCTAGCCTACTCCAAACTTTTCTAGCCTTCTTATGTTTCACTTCATGATTTTTTTAATGGCCTGCTCTAACATGAAGTACCAGCATTACACTTTTATTTGTTAATCTGTGATGGATCTTTCATCCTAATCAGAACTGTTTCCTGATTTTGTTTTACATACGGTCTTACTTCATTCCTTAACTGGACTGATTGGAATAAGTTTGTAACTGTCTATGGTCAATTAAGTCTGAAACTTTAAAACTTCCAAGTATAACTTTATCAACTTCAAAAGAACTGATAGTCATTTTCATATTTTCATATTGCCCAGTGAAATCCGTAAGTGAACATTCCAAAGGACCTTAACTCTAAATTCATCTAGATACCTTATGGGTACAGAATAAGATGCTGCTGATTTTTCCCCAACATGTAAAAACTCCAAGGGCTATAGATCATTAAGTGTGAATTATCTCAAAATGACTGTTTTCTGATTTTTTTCTAGAGTTTCAGTCTTGTATTGACACGTGGGACACATCGAAAATGATGCCCTGTAATCACCTGAATATACACTGAACTCCCTAAGTTTTATCTTAACTTTGCTGACTTTACTGTCTCTTTTTTCCCTACTTCTCTCAATCTCAAAACTTGAGTGTTATTAAAATCAGTGTTTGTATTTGACAATCACACTCAACTGGCATGCTCATACATATATATCCAGTAATTGGGTTATATTACAGCATCATTTGATGCCTTTTCTTATGGTCCTGTTGAGTCATGAGGAGCATCATATAATAAGAAACAAATACAGACAGAGGATTCAGAGCACAGCACAAACATGAATAAAATATTGGGTGGTAAAGTGCAAGGGGGACATGTTTGCAAGGAAAAGATCCAAACTTCCTCAAAGGAAAGCACATATAAACTCATCCTTGAAAGTTCTTCTATATCAATATGTCCATTTCAAAAGAAAGGAAAGGTAAAATAAAAAGCAACAAGGGTAAAAATGAAAATTAAATGGTTGCTCCAGTTATATTCCCAGAGCCAACGAAAAGTGAAAATTCTGTGAGATGGTTGACCAATGGCTCCAGCAGTAGGAATCACAGAGTCCAAATTCCTGTTGAGAGGTTTCGTATTCTTACATTTACTGTCCTACAGAGAACTTTCTATATTAACCAAACTTATACCGTACTAGCATGTCAGCAATGTACTAGTTAAGGCAAAGCATCATTCATAGAAAATTTGGATTGAGATGATTCCTTCTCTATGAGGCATTTCTCTAGAGATATCTTTCTAAATTAAAGACTTGTTCAATATGTCTGTTCATTATCACAATCTAATAGTGCTGTCTGTCAGCTTGTGTATTAAGACTGGTATAAACTGCATTTACATCTTTAATATAGCTGCCTTTTTATTATTTAATGGTAAAATCTATTTTCTTCTTTACATGGGATATTTAAATATAGGTGAAAGGTGGCTAATGCTGTCTCAATATGCTTATTCAACAAGGATGACTTAAAATCTGACCATCCATGCAAATGGAATTTTGTACTTGTGGAAGCAAGAAGTCAGAAGGGGTTCTCTCCAAGTAACTAGTAACTCTGCGTGTTCTAAAGATTACTTAGTTCTCTGTTCAAGCTGTCTTTTGTACATAGTCGTGTATTAACACAGGACAATTTTGACAGTCCCTTGGCTAGGCAAACAGGAACTAGCCATCCTATCTCTTGGGTCAATAAATTCTGCCCAAAACATCCTGACTAATTGAGCTAATGGATACTTAGAATATGTAGGGTTGAAGAAACTGTCAGATTGGACAGCTGGGGGATCATTATGCACTACTATCATAACTAATCAAAAGTCTGGAAAGGGACCGGAATCATTGGCTGCTATTATTTAGAGGACAATCCTCCTCTGCTACTATAAAAAATACAGACCACATTCTGTTCTTCATTCAAACGATGTTCTTTCTCAGCTCTTTTATTAGCATATACTGTTTCCCAAGCTGACAATCGCTAATGTACTTCTGACTTTACCTGCCCTTTTTTCCTCCAGTGACTTATCTTAATCTACTTGATAGGATTTTCTTTTAAAACAGAATACCCCATATTTCTGTAAAGGCACACTTTTATAGACATTCAGTCAACTTCTCCTAACAGCTCTTAGTGTGAACAAAATTAATGAACAGTGCACTAAAATGGTTATAAATAGCACAAATAAATAGGCAAGGTGATGAACAGGTACAGCTCTTCCTCTTCCTCTTTCTTTCCATTTTGCTCTCTTCCCTTCCCTTTCTTCCTTAGTCCTTTTCCCCGTTAAAATAGTCAGACCTAAAGCTGTTAGGTACAGCACAATGACTTACGGGTTAAGGGATGGAAGCCCCTGGGGTGAGGTGGCAGGGAGCAGAACAGGTTATGAGAACCTAAGCAAGGTAAAGAAGGCATCTGTGCAGAGGTGCAACCCTGTGGGAGATGTTAGAAATCAAGCAGGAAAGCGAGGGCAGGCTTACATAACGAAAGCCGACCTTTGGATATTGGAGACCAAGCTGTAACACCATAGAAGGAATAGCAGTGGAAACAGTAGTTTGTATACATATAGGGTTTTAATCAAATGAGTATAATGAGAATATTGGTAGGCAGGTTTCTCAATGGAGAGGAAATTTACCAATATGGAAAAGTAAAAAAAACTAGAAGAAAACCCTGTGGAAATAGATTGGAACTGAAATTAGTGGTGAAGATGCACATACACAGGTGAACACACACATATATGCACATATATGGAGTTAAATGCAGAAAATACATAGATGTAAATTCAGTAGATATATATGAGATTTGCATCAATGATAAATATCAGTATAATGTATATATGTCCACACACCCACACCCACACACACACACACTCTGACATACTGACAGGTGCTAAGAGCAATGGTATCCTAGTAACAATAAGAAAATATAGAGAAATCAGACTGTGGCTTCTAAATACCACCCACTACTAAAACAAAACAAAACAAAACAAAATGAAAAACAGAGCCTGTTTGAGATCTAGTTGATTCTAGGACCAGAGCAGGATGAGCCAAAAAGTCTTGATTTATCAAAAAAAAAAAAAAAAAAAAAAAAAGGAAAGAAATGCTCAAAGAATGATGGGCGTAAGTCAAAAAGAGATAGAAACTAGCTTGAAGTGCTCCCACTGGACAAATCAGGATAGCATGACCAACAAAATAAATGATAGGAATGGATTAGAAGCTGCTGAATATAATAGAAAACCATGAGTTCATCTAGATATAAATAAGCTTATAAATATAATGAGGAGACTATTACATAGTTTAAAAGTATATAGAATACTTATTCTAAGGTTTAAAAATGGTTCAGAGGATTTGCAAAATTTGCGAAGAAGCTTCTGAGTAATTGTGCAAAACCATTAGTGGTCCACATGATGCATGTGTGCCTGGCTTTTCCTGGCAAAGATCACTCTGATCAAGCAATAAACATAGGCATCATAAATAATGGGAGAAACAAAAAAATCATGAGCCCCTTGATGGGACATAATGAGAAAACTACAGCATCAATTCATTGATACTCTTTTTAATGACGGATAATCTGAATGTAATCAGGAGCACCAATCCAAATTTAATAACGTCTGAAAAATAACTGACCTTTAAACTTCACAAGCATCAAAACCATGAAAGTCAAAGGTTCAGCAACAGTTCTAGGTTGAAGGAGACTATTGAGATGTAATAATTAAATACACTACTTGACTCTGATCAGATCCTTGGAGGATTAAAAGGAACTGCTATATAAATGTTAATTTCCTGATTTTGATGGTTGTACAGTGGTTGTGTAGGAAATAAGAACTAAAACATTTCAGGAGTGACGGGACATAAGGACACTGAGGTACACTCCACAGGTACAGGAAACAATGTTACTTGTACCATACTGGCAACTTTTCTGTAAGTTTATGCTTATTTCTAAACCAAATTAATTAACTAATTAAAATTGTGTAGAGAAATGAATAGAAAATAATCAAATGTGGTATATGGGTTTTCTAGCCATCCTCAATCTCATCTGTTCCTCTACAAACTCGTTTACCACATTGCATTGGAAAACACTGTTTAAATATCTCTCCTATAATCTCCTATATATTTATGTCCCCAATGCTTTAAAAAGCTCATATCTGTTCTTGAAGAGATCATACTTTGTTCATAACTGAGTTGTAAGTAACCTAACTTGGTTTGCCTTTTTTTTATACAAAAGAGAAAAGTTTAGATATATTTTAAAGCCAGCTAGAGAAACCAGAAGCAACTCAGTATAGCACCCAGAACATAATGCATTCTGCCAATGAATAGAGTAATGGCATTGGTTTCTTAGAATTATTCAGAAAATTATTTCTAAGTCTCACAAGCTCTCTGTGCCATTTTCTGGAAAAAGAAACACTGCATAAACCATTATGTTTTTTAAAAAGAAGTCAAACATAACAAAAGAATCTCCCAGCTTGTAAACTGTGCTGAAAATTTTCTTAACAGGAGGTTGTTTTCGTAAGATACTGACCAGGTAATGTTTCTGCTCTATTATTCCTTTTACTAATTGGCAAAATATGGTTACTGGATTAAATGATTTTTAAGATTATTCCTACTTTAATTTTTGTGGTTGTATCCTTTGTTCACCTTTTCAGAACTCTGAAGTAATCAAGGCTCACATTAACTAGAATTAATATACACAGGAGAAAATATTCATTTGCCTTTTGGGAGTCAAATATCTCATGGTATGATTTAATATAAAATTTTAATAATAATCATTAGGATTTTCATTAAAATAAACGATATGTAGCTCATGTTATATATGAATACTACGTGTCAAATGTCAAAACGTACCTTGCAACTAGTAAAATAATATAATTTCCATGGGTTCAAAATGGAATGAAGTTTTCTTTCTTTTAGGCCTGTTGCTTATTTTAAGTTAAATATCTTTGATAACCTTATTTTTCTCACTGCAACTGCAGTGAGTTGAGGAAATATATACATCTTAAAACTCAGGACTAATTTTGAGTTCTGTTTCAGTTGTCCCACCCCCACCCCAACCCTCTGCATTATTTCTTCTAATTTCCATGGACTATTTTATCCGAAGACACTGTGTTATATTAAATTACAATAATAGCAATCAAAGTCATGGGGAGCAAAAGGATTTTCGATTGCAGCCCATGCTTGGCTCTCAATAGCACAGCAGAAGGAGAGCCTGAAAAGCACAACAATTCAGAGAACTTGCCAGCAGACCCCATTGTCCTTTCGGTTTCTAATGACACTGAAGTACTTCCATGATTAAAATTTAAAGGCTTCCCGGTAACCAAGTAATTTGCCCAAAACTCCTTATCTAGCACTTACCAAGAAGACTCTGATTTTAATATACTATTAATCAAGCTCCAGCCAAGTTTACCACTGATACTTTCAATTATAGAGAGACTAGCTTCATCTCTCTCAGTATGTATGTATGAGATATTTTTTTCTGATTAGTCAGTTACCCAGCAATGAAATAAACCACAGACTTGGTTTAGATACACATTACTAAGACACTAGTTGTGGATTTGCTAACAAACTAAGATTTTTAAACTATTAACCACTTGTAAGATGATTAAAATCTGAAAGCCTTGGTGTTCATTACCAGGAATTAGCTATTAGTATTATTAAACCTGCAGTGTACTCATTAAGACACATGCTAAAACAGGCTTTATGATATAAAAATCAACTAAGAAATGTACTTCAAGAAAATAATGATGGATATATATCATCAGTTTCAGTGCTGTCCATAATATCACATATTTACAAAAATATAGAATATTTATATTTATATCAAATATATATGATATAGACATATTTACATTGCATAATATTTACATCAAAAAAAGTTGACTATATAAATTATGAATTATTCCTTCAAAAGATTGAATAATATAAAAATATGTTTATAATACTTTTTACTAATATGGAAGGTACTTAAGTGGAAAATAGCTGGTTTATTTTCTTAAAATATATGCAAGTGATAAATGACACTGTAAATATAATCACCTACACATGACCAATGCTTATCCTTTGGTGATTAGGGATTATTTTTACTTCTTTAATTCTGATTTTTTAAATTTGCATTTTCAACATCAAAAATATATTGCTTTGTAATCAGATAAATGACATAAATTCATCTCATTTCACACATAAGGCATCTATATAGCCAAGGAAAAACCGAAGTATTTTGTCCTTTTCTTTCCCCCTCAATATTTATTTAATACCATAATGACTATTATACCAAGTCACATAATTATTTAAAAAAATATATCTGGAATGCTATATTATTGATGTTTGCAACAAAAATGTAGACTATGTGCATGCAGCTTAGTGGATGATAAAAAGATAATCACTAAATTACTTTGGACAATTCAGTACAAAATAAAAATAATTTTGTTGACTTATTTTTTACTCTATTTTAATGTTTTATATAGGATAATTTTTGAATATAATTAAAGACCAGGAATTTTACTATATATGTAAGGTTAAATATAGGATGATTTTAAACAATAAGTGACTATATGATAGTATTTGCTAGTGTTAGCAAGATAAGATGAAATTAAAAAATTGACACTATGTAGATTGAATTCGAAATTGCTAATTGTATATTACCTTATGTATTGCTATATGTAAATTAAATTTTTTGATTAAATATTCATGCAATGTGGAAGACAAATTTTCTGAAGAGGGTTTTAGCCAACTTAAATGTATAGCTCCTAATTCTGGAGGCATGTGGTCTTATTACTGTTTTTATGATAATTTGAAATAACAGTAATATAACCGCAAAATCAAGTTTTTATACATAGCAATCATTCACTAATATGTTAGTCATAGTAGCTCATATTTATATAACATTTTACAAAACACTTTAACAATGATTAAAAGTAAATCTCAAAAAAATCACTGAATTTTATATTTTAATCATTATTTGCAGATGAGAAAATTCTGTATCAGATAGTATATAAAAATGTTCAACTTTGCTAATGATTAGAGGTAAATAAGTATCTGTTATTTTTAATTTTAATTTATAATATTAAAGATTCTTTTTTTAATATTTTGATAATATTTACTGTTGTTAGAGACGTAGTCTCCTAAGTTTTCTCTTATTTCTATGAAAAAGTATAGTCATTTTGAAAAGAAATGAAGCAGTAAGTATCAATTTTCAAAATATTCACATTATTGAACCAAATAATCCCCTTTCTGAGACTTAGGTCTAAAGAACTTAACTAAAATAGAGGAAGAGTTCAACTAAAAATAATTGACACAACTTAACACATAGCAATATCAAAATAGGCAATTAAATTTAAAAACTATACATTTATTAAAATATTATTAATAAAGTTGTTTTAAGAGCAAGATAATTTTTTATCTTATCTAGTGCTTTACTGCTTTGTCATGGTGATGTTTCTCAAAAAATATGAAGATTAAAGATGAAAATGAAATGTACCAAAATGTTAATGGTACTTATCTTGCAAAAATATTGGAATTGTTTATTTTCTGTTTTAATATTTCTTCTTTCTTATAGATTTCAGACTTTCAACACTGAGCAAATGTCACTTTTTCAAACAGAAAAACATAAAATTGATTATGTTTTAAAACTTTCCATGTTACCTAAACAGTCTCTTGATGTAGATTGAGCTTGATGTGACACTGTATTCACCTGACATTATCCAAAACAAATTAATTTAAGGATGACTAATACCATCAGAGAGATAAAATAAGATTTTCTATAAATGAAAATGTAAAATATTTCAAACATTTGATTTAATTTTTTCATTAATATTGGATTTGCAGAAAGTATATTTGGGAAAGTTTAAGTTTCATTATGTAGCCAAAAATTGATTGAAAACAATCACTTTGCAGTTTTAGATATTCTTGATGATTAAAATGATTTATATTATTTATGTAATAATCAGTAACTTGGATTTTAAAAATATTCCACAGTAGATGATTCATTAACCCTATCTCAAATGCACGTACTTTTAAGATCTCCCAGCATAAATAGATAAATAAATAAATAAGCCATTTCTTTTTCAGTTCTCCTTTCTGATAGCTATTGTCTGAGATTAACAATTTTCTACAAAATCAAATGTTAAGAAGAAGATGGAATGACACATTTTAACCAATTATAAGTATAATATATGTGAACATACACATGTCTTTAAAACAGGAAAACACATAAGTGTCAATATACTTTAGCATACACCATGAAAAAGTTTTTGAGGCCTTTCTAAACTAATTTTATACAAAGTAAAGAAAGACTTTTCTGTGAGCTTTGATTTGATATTTTAATAGTGTACAATCACTTGTACATAAAATTAGAGAAAAGCTTAGCTTCAGTTATTGAAAATGCCAAGAAAGTGGAATTAAAGTAAAAACATAAAATCACAGGCAGTTTGTACTGATTCCAAAAAAAAGAACTGCAAATTTTGTAACTACTATTTTTTTGTGTTCTTCACGATAGTGGTAACTTACTATAAACATACAAAAAATAGATCTTTACTCTTTCTGAGGTAATTACATTTATTTCACTTACGGTGCTTTTTACTCAGGTCATCTAAATATAATAACTATATATTTAACTTTTTAAAGTACTCTGCATCACTAATTTCTCAGGTTCCTAGAAGCTATCAAATGAGGCTACAAATGTGGAGTATATCTACCTTACATAATAGATAAATAATTACACAAACACATATATACACAAAGACTGAGTAAATAAAAGTGAGGAGTGTGACCTGAAAAGCAGCCAATATTAGTTCATTGATTTCTCTTTTTAATGAACACTTTTTTTCCTACTTTGCATATAGACTTGATTAAGACATATTCAAGTTGGCTATTACACGAAAGATTTGAGTCCTCCTATGAACTGCACCTTCTCTAGAATGCAGGTTTATTCTTTATTAAGGGGAATTCTCAAGTTTGTTTATGATTGCTAAGTAGATCTTACAATAGAATATTTAGGCAATTGTCTACAGTCTAAAATAATGTTGAGTTTCCCTCTGCATTACCTTCCAACAAAATGCACAGCATTAACCAATTCTTTTCTGTCAACTAGCAATTTTTGGCAGATCCCTTTTGCATGATTCATGAAGGACCAGTAAAAGGCTAATTGTTCAAATTAATTTGCGTAAATGACTAAGCAAGAGATAACAAAATTACATCTGCACTTGTTTGGCAAAGATTCAATAGCAGCGGCCCTGTACTGCCAGCTGCTTCCAGACAACACTCTTGCAGAAATTAAAAGCTACAAATATTAATTAATACACTTTTTTGGTACGTTAATTTGCACTGAAAGGTTCCGGAGTGCAAAACTGCTGAGAAGATGAACCATGATAATTAGAATTAATGGGATGGATGCATGTTTTTTGCAGCTGAAGTTTTAAAAACCCATGAATGGAACTGGGAACTTGAAACTGACATTCTCATAAATCTCTATGATAATGCAGCTATTAGTATTAGAAGGATTAAGTACTATGGCTCCAGAGTTATCAATCACATGACATGTTATATCCCATCTGTCATTGCAGTAGCTAAGACACGATAGCCGTCCTTGAGGAAGCCGTATGAAAAGCGTTGGGAATTCAAGGAATTGTAGTGATGACTGTCAGACTACAAAATGAACAGCTCAAAACTCTGACTTCCAAACAGAAATAATAGCCAACACTCTATTTGTCAGCTTGGTACTTTGCAAATACCCTAACTCTAGTATCTATATTTAAGATTGGTTAGGCAATGGGAATTATAGATAGATCACACTGGAAAAAAGAGTAGTAAGATGTCACAGACTTTACCTTTAATTCATATGTAGCTCCATGACTATGAGTTTGCCTGTAAAATATTTTTTACTGATTATATTATTAACTATACATAGAAACATCTTAAAATCTTACTGTTGACATACTAGTAAATATGCTGAAATAATCTTGATACAAAGTGATTAAGAAATAAAAATGCAAAGCTTGCGCTTTTAGCTTTATCCATTGATTTGTAGATGTTATAGTTCAAGAACTGTCTATCAAGATATAACATCAGTTTCTACATGTAACTTCCCAAATACTACTAATTAATATAATTAATGTATGCCACATATTTACTTTTGTTGCTTAAATAATAAAGCCACATTTGCATGAAAGTTTATAGGATACATGCAACACTTTATTTATCTAAGCTTTCTATTTAATTTACCTAAGTTTGTATTTAGAAAGAATACAGCATTGAAAATGCCAAGAGGAATTGTCTTACAGCATTCTAATTTGGATCCGTTAACACTTTTTTTTTTTTTTTTTTTTTTTGAGACAGTGTCTCGCTCTATCACCTAGGCTGGAGTGCAGTGGCACGATCTTGGTTCACTGCATCCTCCGCCTCCCGGGTTCAAGCGATTCTCCTGCCTCAGTCTCCCGAGTAGCTGGGACTATAGGCACCTGACACCACGCTCAGCTGATTTTTGTATTTTTAGTGGAGCCAGAGTTTCACCATATTGGCCAGGCTGGACTCAAATTCCTGACCTTGTGATCCGCCCACCTCGGCTTCCCAAAGTGCTGGGATTACAGGCGTGAGCCACCACACCCAGCTGTGGATCAGTTAACACTTTCTAGAGTGTCCCATCCACCATAAAATACTGCATTTAGCGAGAGATTATAAGAAAATGAAAAAAAGTTTTAATATTCTTTTTAAATATTAAATATTTGGAAAAATATTATTCTTTATACCAGGCTACCAATATGCAGATGGATGAAGGGAAAACTCTAGAATTAAGAAAAATTTTTCACTGATATTCAAAATTATGCCCTAACATGTTTATTCATTTTACAGTGATTTTATTTTTTATTTTTTTTCGAGAGAGGGAATCTAGCTCTTGTCACCCAGGCTGGAATGCTACGGCTCGATCTTGGTTCACTGCAACCTCCACCTCCCAAGTTCAAGCAGTTTTCCTGCCTCAGCCTCCGGAGTAGCTAGAATTACAGGCCTGCACCATCACGCCTGGCTAATTTTGTATTTTTAGTAGAGACAGGGTTTCACCATGTTGACCAGGCTGGTCTCAAACTCCTGACCTCAAGTGATCCGCCCACCTCGGCCTCCCAAAGGCTGAGGGATTATGGGCGTGAGCCACCATGCCCAGCTCATTTTACAGTGATTTTAAAACATATATTCCTTCTATAGCTTTCCCAGATATTATCTTTCCCTAAGATTTTGTGAAAACTTGTGTGTACTTTTTTCTTCTGGAGAAATGCCTGATTACATTTTATTTATTTATTTATTTATTTATTTATTTATTTATTTAATTTTATTTTTTTGAGACGGAGTCTTGCTCTATCGCCCAGGCTGGAGTGCAGTGGCAGAATCTCAGCTCACCCACAATCTCCGCCTTCTGAGTTCAAGCGATTCTCCTGTCTCAGCCTCCCAAGTAGCTGGGATTACAGGCACGTTGCACTGCGCCCAGCTAATTTTTGTATTTTTAGTAGAGTGGGGTTTCACCATGTTGGCCAGGCTGGTCTTGAACTCCTGACCTCAGGTGATCCGCCTACCTTGGCCTCCCAGAGTGCTGGGATTACAGGCATGAGCCAGTGGCCCGGCCAACCTGATTACATTTTAAAATTATATTTTCAAAAGTGTTAAGACTCAAGTTTAAATTCAAGGCTTTGATCTCACTTTTAGTAGAAATATATGCATTGTCAGGAAGGAAATATTTAAAACTGCAAACAGTCCTTTACTGTCCCTGGAAACAGATTTTGAGTCTTCCTTGATAATAGTATCCATAAAGGGTACCAGGAGGACACTGCTGTCATTATAGACGGAAAGAAGAGTCTCAAAGTGAAGAAGTTCGCAGCATCAGAAGGCTGAGTGACAGGGTAAACCTTGCCTAGCTTAGAACTGTGCTCAGAGCCTGAGTTGCTTCTGAGGCATGATAAAGGACCTAAGTAATTTATTCAGGGGATAAAAGATCATGCAGTAACTTAATAGTTTAAGTATTTGGTGACTCATTGCCATAAAGAGACTATAGATTGGACTTTATAGAGAATATCTTAGTGGCAAGACTGATGAAACCTGATGATACAAACCTGAAGAAAGTAGAGAGTGTTTCTCAGGGGATGAAGCAGAACTGTCACTCACATACTCTTATCACAATAAGCATTTCTCAAATTTTTTTTCCCAAAGGGAGGAATTTACAGCTATGAAAGCATACTCAGATATATTAACCTTTTTGTAAGCTCTTTAAATGGCCAGCTAATATGCAGAATAAGAACTTTTTTGTTAGGATGGAAAAGGTGATATGTCAAGGTGTTTGTTTACTTCATTGATAAAGTCTGTGCAAAAATTACAGAATGCTACCATATGGTGTTCATTTGTCCTACCCTTCCTGGGTTGTCTCTACTATTTACCAGGTATACTAGCTAGACTTAGAAATATGCCCATTCCACAAGCATTTGCACCCAATTGGAATTCCTATCATACCAAAAATTTCACAAAATGTAAACATGTTATCAAATACTTCTTTGAAAATTCAATAGGATTTGTTCTATAAAAAAATAGTTTTCATAAGCCCTTTAGTAGGACACGCCTAAAAATTGTTAAAATAGATGCTGTTTTCTAAATTTGAGAATGATATACAAGTTTCTAAAACACTTCATGAGTTTATTATCATTTGTTTATGAAGATGAATTTATACCTTTAATATTCATGATTTGAGTCTCATAAGGTCCTCGTCAGAGTAGTTAAAACATTTTATCAAAGAACACACAATAGTTTTCTCTATTGGGAATGTGTTTCTATGTATATATGTAATTTCAGAATCATATGAAAGCTTTATGGCTTTGTGGGCACCAGCTTAGAACAGTGCCTGACACGGATCAAGCTGCTGTTTTACCAGGGAAGAATTATTGGCCCTTGTGTAAGCATGATGGCATTGCCTGGCAAAATGTTAGCTGCTTCTTTTATCATCTTATTTGTAAGTTAATATTTCAGGATATAACCACGCAATAGGCAACAACATTCAAATTTGAAGAAACTCCCGTTTCTTCACGCAGATATACAAAGAAAGCGTCATGCAGATACTTTATGTCCTTAGGCAAAGTGTCAAAAGTTAAGAAAAAAAAATCTATACAACAAAATAAACATAATTTAAACAAAATCAAAACCAGCATTTTTAAAAATGATCAAATTCCTATCATCAACATTCAATCTCCATTTTATTTTGCCCATAAAGAAATATCTCATAAATAAAACCTAGAAGACATCTCTTTCCCAAATCTTAAGGCAATAAAACAATTTTCCTGAATCAAATTTTTAATATTACAGTATCATAAATCAAACACACATACACAGCTTTATCCCGTTTGGACGATCACACACAATAAAATCTGTGCAGCTATTCATAAGCGGGTGTAGTACAAAGTCTCAGCCTGACAGTTTCTTTCCAGAATTTTACTGTTTTAACCAAGGAAAAGGAATTATACCTCATCTGCCAATGAATTTCTTCCACCTAAAATACTTTCTGAGCAAACATTAGAAGAACTTCGTTTTAAAAGAGAAAAGTTTATGAAGGACAAAACCTACATTAGCCATTCTACTTTTAAGTGATCTTTCTGGCCTGCTACCTGCTATTCTCTGTACAAAGTATAGAGGTTTTATTTCTTTCAACTATTATTTGAATTATTTGTTTGTACTTATCTTTCAATCAGTCTTATTATTATGTTGCAAAACTGAATTGTAAACTCTTCGAGGACATGTTCTCAAGCTCATGTGACCTCATACAGTTTGGTATCCACTACAATTCCCAAATGTGATTTGTCTGCATTCAATTTACCCTGCTTTGGGAACGTCTTCCAACCTTACACTGACCCTCAATATCTGGAAATTTCACTTGTTAAAATCTGCCCCTTACTTCCACCAGGGCACACAATTGTAATGTGGGCATTTAAGCTAGAAAAATCAGACATTTTGCCCTCAGAAACTGGACATTTGTAACTGAGGAGTTGGTTTCTGAAAATCTTTAGAACTAAGTCAGTTTAACTATAGTAGTTTAGATTAAAAGTCTGTGAGATTCCTAGATTTTCATTCTTGGTCGTTTACTTGATTCTTGGATTCCTCACCATGGCTCAATAAAATTCCATAATTTTTCCTTTTGGGAAGCTGGCTGGAGTTGTTTTCCTTTTCTTTTTAGTTGTGTTTTCAGTTATAATTCTAGGAAACTTAATTAATAAATACGTATTCACTAGAATTAACATCATGAAGGAGTTTCAAAGAAATATATTCTTTATGCCAGGTGCGATGGCTCACGCCTGTAATCCCAGCACTTTGGGAGGCCGAGGAGGGCAGATCACGAGGTCAGGAGTTTGAGACCAGCCTGGTCCACATGGCGAAACCTCATCTCTATTAAAAATATAAAAAATTAGCCGAGTGTGGTGGCACACACCTGTAGTCCCAGCTACTCAGGAGGCTGAGGCAGGAGAACTGCTTGTACCCAGGAGGCAGAGGTTGCAGTGAGCCAAGATTATGCCACTGCACTCCAGCCTGGGTGACAGAGTGAGACTCTGTCTCAAAAAAAAAAAAAAAAAAAAAAAAAAAAAAAAAGTATAGTCCCTATAACAAATTTTAAGAGAAAAAAATAATGATTTCTTATCAAACCCCTTTCAATAAATGAATAAAAATACCTGCCTCTCTATGTATGTATCCTATGAACAAACCCATTATTAATAAAACATCTGTATGAGTTGTGGCAAATTTTATTACATATCAAAATATTCCATCTGATTAAAATATATTTGAAGAATCCCATTTACACTTGTGCCAGACTATTTACTTTGAGGTAGCTATGCAAGGTTTTTTTCATTTTGTTTTGTTTTGTTTTTGTTCCTAGGTAGAATTCTCAAATCAACATCAAAATAAAGCTGCCTTTTGAAAATAATTTATCGTTGCTAAATTATTCATTGCATTCTCTGTATCATTAAATGTATTTGTGATTAGGAAGAGTTAACATCCCATAAGACATTATATACACCTCCATAATATCTTAAAAAGCAAAGACAATTTTTCCATTAGTGAGTGAGAAAAAAATAAAGCAATCATTAAGAAGTCATATGATTTTGGGATTTGGGGGACAAAGATACTTTGAGAGAGCGTCTTTCATGACAAAGACTGTTCCTTTTTTTTGAGAGGCACACAGAATCTACTTGGTAGAAAAATTATTGATGCATAAGGAAGCCCAAAAGGTGGAAACCATTTATTTGTAAATCTATTTCTTGAACTCTTGTTTTTGTTTCTTAAATCAAGCTACTGAAATT
Organism: Macaca nemestrina; assembly: GCF_043159975.1. NCBI lineage: Eukaryota > Metazoa > Chordata > Mammalia > Primates > Cercopithecidae > Macaca > Macaca nemestrina. Next base: position 44,468,166 of record NC_092135.1, read on the forward strand.
GGTATTAAGAAGTAAAAAAAAAATTCATACACAGTAACTAATGTTATCACTCTATGGAAGAAAACGTTTGACGTGTATGTATAAGTTACATAATATATTTAGAATGTTGATGATATAAATAGAAGAGGCATTTTAACACCTTGTAGTTTCCTGGAAAACAACTTACCATCCAGTGTAGTGACGAAAATGAAAAGCCTTATATTTCCCCATCAACATGTGACTATGGTAAAATTTTAACAATCAGAATACCTAATGTTCAGTCTGGGTAGAAGGACTGGTTGTAGAATACTAGATGGATAGGTTAAAATGGTACCATATGTCTTCAAAACAATGCATTGTGACTAAATGATTGGCCACAGTGCTGTTGGCAACTGTTCCTCTGAAGTTCAACTTAGAAACGGAAAATGAATGAAACTTGTTTACCACCGACTGGTCATAACTCACTCTAATCTTGCCAAGGAAAGATCTGCTACCAGGTTTCCCATAATCTTAGGTTTTTGTCATCCTAATTCCTTTCAAACAAAAGGTTTTATTATTTGAAAGAACATTAGAATAAAATTCCTTCTGAGATTACTTTACATTTGCTATTCATAAGCCCCAAATAATAGCACACCAGGGTAAAAGCAGCAGTCTAATATATTCGCCACATGTCTGACCACTGATTACCTTTTATTTAGAGAAATATCCTGGAGATCAGGTATAGGTTTCTTACAGCCATGTGACAAAATAAAAAAATTATTGTTCTGGGAGCAACACTCCTCCAGTGGCTCTTGAGTGATCTTGAGGAAGTCATTTCAATTACCCTTGGCTCCGTGTTTGCATCCAACATATGGCCATGCAAACTCGGTATTATTCACTAACTCAGTGATTCAATTCAAAAAGGAATGTCTACTAAAACTGAAGGCTGATTTTATCTTTTCAAAAGAAAAGACAAACATACCAAAAAAATTGCCACTCCTCTCTCTTGGAATATATAATTCATTTTACATGGCATTTGTTCTTAATGCTTGAAAGCGGGGCTCAAAGTAACAAGCCAAGTGAATAAGAATGTGTCCATGTTTTGTTTCATGTAACCAGCACTCACTGTGGTGGTGACTGACTCTTTTTTTCTGGACCACAAAAAGGAGTTCATACTGTTTGCGTAAGAGATTTAAACAACCAGGCTTCATGTTTTTATCATTTGGTAAAGCTGCCAGAAGAGGTCTCAAATCTCAAACTATCAATGAGTAGAAGAAAAAAAAAAAGATCTTACTTTTTTAAAAAGACTATGGAAAATTGGAAAGGAAAAAAGAATATAAAGAAAGCAAAGCTCAGAGGAAGTAATAGGGTTTCCAGTACTACGTAGCATGTCAAAAATATCAGGGATTCAGTCAGACCTTTAATTAAATTTTTTTTCTTAGAGTGCAAATACGATGAAATGAGTAACTTCCTGATTGTATTATTTTTCCTCAACATTTGTCTATGATTCTTAAAGGAAAACTAAGTATCACTGAATGAAACCCCAAATCTGGCTTTCTGAAGAGTATTCGACCCTGGAAAGTGGTCGCATGCTTGTCACATTTAGTCTATTACATAGTTCTAAGTCTATGTAAAAAATACAAACAGATATTGCTAAACAAGGCCTTAGCAAGGCAGGACTGTGATTCAAACAGCCCTTTTCATTCAACACCTTCTGGTGAGTAGAACTAGCCAGGAGCAACGCAGACTGGGATTAAAAAACATGACCAGCTGTCCAATGGAGTCAGGTTCTATGAAACTAGTGGCATTTTCTCTTAGAAGCAATTGAAATAAACAAGATATTTGTCAGTGTTTCAGTTCAGAGAATGGAGAATATGCATTTTGAGAAGTGAGATAGTAAAAGGTTGAATTAGTTTAAAAAAATTGGAAGAGACATGCTGGTAAGGGCAAAGGAATGAGCTGATAAATTAAGACATTTTATAGGAAATATTTTGGTGGTTTTTATTATGTAGCTTTCTTTGGTTAGTTTTTCAGGTTCTTCTAACCTAAGCACTTTTAGGAATAAAGTGATTATGACTAATGTGTCTAATAGCTAATTTAGTTAATGTAACCAATTTATTTAATAATTATGACTAATGTGCATTTACATACATTGTAAATTACAAGTTTTATTTCTCACCAAAAACATGTTCTAGTGAATAGAGATTGTATTAGTTGGCTAGGAAAACCATACAAAATGCCACAGACTGCATGGCTTAAACAACAGAAATTTATTTTCTCACGGTCATGGAGCCTGGAATTCCAAGATCAAGAGGCCAGCAAGGTTGGTTTTTCTTGAGATCAATCTCCTTTGTGTATGCAAGGTCGCCTTGTTGCTATGTCCTCCCATGGCCTTTCCTCTCCGTGTGGGGGTATTTCTGGTGTCTCTCCCTCTTTTTATATGGACACCAGGTATATTGGATTAGGGCTCCACTCTTAGGACCTCATTTATCCTTAATTACCTCTCTAAAGATTCTGTCTCCCAATACAGTCACATTGTGGGTTAGGGTTTCAACACATGAATTTTAGAAGGGCATAATTCAGTTTAGATCCAGCATGCGATAACTAAATCATTTCTAATGCATTTTCTTATTATAAAGAGACTCCTTCCTTATTCATCCATCTCTTTAAAATAGTTATTACTATGACTTAAGTTTTAGCTCCTCTTTTAATGGGTTTATCAGACCATTTTTAGGAAGTGTATTTTAAAAAATTTCAAATATCAAATAAGATCTTGACCAAACCAGAAATTGTAAGCAGCCAATTTAGCATAAAAGCCAACACTGTCTACTTTGGTATATTATTGAAGTGACTCACCGATTTAATCAAACCACACTTAGGTACTAGTGTAGTGACAGAATTTTAGAATAATGTCTTTGAAGAAGTGCCTACATATAACTATTAGAAAAATTACCTGAAGTTTGGAAACAAGCAATAGATTACTAGATGCTCTTTTATTACTTTTCTATTTACTTTTCAAAATTTATGACTCTTTAGGAACACACCCTAATGTACAGATTTTTCTCAGGTAAATATGCAAATCATTTCTCTCCAATGAAGAGATAACTGTGAAAGTCACAATTTATTGCCCAGAAAGACATTAACTGGTTTTATACCTAACCCAAGAATCTCACCCTAATATGTTTTCTTAAAATTACCTCTATACTTACCTCATCAAATGTTCTTTGAACTGATTTTAACTTTCCTGGTCCATTCATTAATTAACAGGTTAAATAAAATCTTTGACACATGTCTGTTTAATATTTGCCTCAGAGCCACAGATTTACTTTCCTGAAAATAATACTTAAGCATAACCAATAAACACATATTCATTAATATCTTATGTTGGCATACTATAATAAAAAATCTAATCTGGAAATTGAATCATTAATAGAGACTATAATACCAAATGATTTATAGTTTAATTTTAAAATTACTTGTCATGCTTTTAGGGAAAAATGGAAAATTAAAACTTTAAGAAAAGCACCTGGAGCATTAAAAAAAGATTTTCTGTTATTTCTATGTTTATGTAAACTTATATAGTAAAAGATTACATTTCTTGTTTCCCATTGTCGTTTAATAACCATATGTTAATTCTGTATGTAGGCATTGTGAATACATATTTACAAAGAGAAAGAAGGGAAATTAGTATGATTTTAATCTATGGCTATCTATAATAAAGCAAATCATTTCTAACCTAATTGGCTTTGAACTCCCTGTTACTAATTTGGCTAGAGTCCCACATTGACTCTAAGTGTTTTGTGGGGGAAGCAGCAGCTCAGTGGTTTTTCTTCCAAAGAAATTTGGCCTAGTGTCATGAAAGGAAAGGAACTAGCTAGGTGGATTGTTGGTTTATGGAAATCTAAATACAGGTAGGATCCTTTTGATACAGTCTTACTGGGTCAATTCTTCTGTTTCTTCAACGTTTAAGGTCAGGAATCTTTTTCCATTGGGAAGTCTTCCTTGCCTACAAACATTAGCTAAATTAGATGCCTCTGAACTCCTATGCCGTCCTTTAATTGCACTTAATATGTATTTCGTATGTTTTATGATTCTGCCTCCTCCTTTATTCCATGAGTTCAATAAAAAGAGAAACTGCAATGTTTATCATCCAACTAATTTAATTTTTGACATCTACATACTAAGTAAATAAACCCAGATAAAATATATTTGATCAGAGGACTAATTAGCTTGACATAAAAACTTGAATATGGCCTTTCTCCCTAAAAAAATCTTTTAAAAATACCTCCCAAAATTTCCCCCCAAATCGGCATCTACTCCGTCAGAGAATTATAATATTTTTTCTTCCGCTTTTATAAAATAACCCGGTCAACAGTCAAGACCGACCAGCTGCAAGGAGGAACCAGGAGATTGAGGCCTTCCCGCCGCCCGAACCGGAGACCCGCACAGTGGCTCCCCGCCGGCAGCGCGCAGACAGCGGCGGCCAACCGACCTCACTCTGTGGCTGGTAAGTCATTTCCGATTTGGTTGATTTTTTGTCCCTCAGCGCATGCCCTTGCCCCCTGCCCTCGGCTCCGAGACCCCCGGCCCGGCACTCGCTCTCCTCCTCTCATGAAAGGGCCGCGGCCTGTGGCCCTGCGGGCAGCCGTGCCGCGATGAACCCCAGCGCCCCCAGCTACCCCACGGCCTCGCTGTACGTGGGAGACCTGCACCCGGATGTGACTGAAGCGATGCTGCAAGAGAAGTTCAGCTCAACCGGTCCACCCTCGCCATCTGGGTCTTCAGGGACCAGATCACCCGCCGCTTCCTGGGCTACGTGTACGTGAACTTCCTGCAGCCAGCGGACGCGGAGCGTGCTCTGGCCACCATGAACTTTGATGTTACAAAGGGCAAGCCAGTATGAGTCCTGTGGTCTCATTGTGATCCATCACTGCTCAGAAGTGGAGTGGGCAACGTATTCGTTAAAAATCAGGACAAATACATTGAGAAGGCACTATGTGATGCATTTTCTGCTTTTGGTAACTCCCTTTCGTGTAAGGTAGTTTGTGATAAAAGTGGTTCCAAGGGCTGTGGATCTGTACACTTTGAGACACAGGAAGCAGCTGAAGGAGCTATTGAAAAAAAATGAATGGGATGCGCCTGAATGGTCTCAACGTATTTGTTGGACGGTTTAGGTCTCCTAAAGAAAAGCAGCAGAACTTGGAGCTAGGGCAAAAGAGTTCAAAGTTGGACCGACCTTAAGTGTGAAAGTAATGACTGATGAAGGTGGAAAATCTAAAGGATTTGGATTTGTAAGCTTTGAAAGGCATGAAGATCCACAGACAGCTATGGATGAGATGAATGGAAAGGAGTTCAGTGGAAATCAAATATATGTTGTTCAAGCTCAGAAAAAAAAGTGGAAGGGTAGACAGAACTTAAGTGCAAATTTGGACAGATGAAGCAAGATAGAATTACCAGATACCAGGGTGCTAGGGTTTATGTGAAAGATCTTGATGAGAGTATTGATGATGAACGTCTCCAGAAAGAGTTTTCTCCATTTGGTATAATCACTAGTGCAAATGTTACGATGGAGGGTGGTTGCAGCAAAGGGTTTGGCTTTGTATGTTTCTCCTCCGCAGAAAAAGTAGCTAAAGCAGTTACAGCAATGAATGGTAAAACTGTGGCCAGCAAGCCATTGTATGTAGCTTTAGCTCACCTCAAAGAAGAGCACCTGGCTCACCTCACTAACCAATATGTGTAGAAGATGGCAAGTGTACGAGCTGTGCCCCACCCTGTAATCAACCCCTACCAGCCAGCACCTTCTTCATGTTACTTCATGGCGGCTGTCTCACAGACCCAGAACCTGCTGCATACTATCCTCCTGGCCAAATTGCTCAACTAAGACCAAGTCCTCCCTGGGCTGCTCAGAGTGTCAGACCTTATCCATTCCAAAATATGACCTGTGCTATCCGCTCAGCTGCTCCTAACCACCACTCTGAGACCAGCTTCTTCACAGATGTTACCAGTCATGTCTACACAGTGTGTTGCTAACTCATCAATACAGACAATGGGTCCATGTCCTGTAGCTGCTACTGCTGGCTCCACTCCTGCTGTCCACATCATTCCACAGTACAAATATGCTGCAGGAATTCACATTCCTCAACAACATCTTAATATACATCCACAGGTTACCAGGCAGCAGCTTGCTGTTCATGTCCAAGGTCAAAAACTTTTTACCGCTTTCATGTTGGCATTTGCCCCTCTTCAGCAGCAGAAGCAGATATTGGGTGAACGACTGTTTCCTCTTATTCAAGCCATGCACACTACTCTTGCTGGTAAAATCACTGGCATGTTATTGGAGCTTGGTAATTCAAAACTTCTTCATATGCTTGAGTCTCTGGAGTCTCTGAAGCTGTAGTTATACTACAAGCCTACTGTGCGAAAGAGGCTCCGGAAAGCAGTTAACAGTGCTACTGGTGTACCAACTGCTTAAAATTGATCAGGGACCATGGGGAAAAAAAAAAAAAAGCAAAAAACAAAAAACTTGTGTTTCAACAAAGAAAACTAAACATCAAAAAACTAAAATATGATGGAAAAACTTACAAAACATAAACAAGGAAAACAAACTGTGAACCTTATGTACTGAGGAAATACCAAGTCTAGCAAACTTACTAGTCCTAGATTACTTATTGATTTGAAAATAACAAACAAAACACAAAAATATAGGAAAATGTAAAAACAAGCCAGCCATGGTGTCTCATGCATGTAATTCCAGCACTTTGGGAGGCTGGGGTGGATCACCTGAGGTCAGGAGTTCGAGACCAGCCTGGCCAACGTAGTGAAACCCCATCTCTACTAAAAATGCAAAAAATTAGCTGGGCATGGTGGCGGGCACATGTAATCTGAGCTACCAGAGAGACTGAGGCAGGAGAATTGCTTGAACCTGGGAAGCAGAGGTTGTAGTGAGCCAAGATCATGCCATTGCACTTCAGCCTGGGCAACGAGCAAAAAACTCCATCTCAAAAAAAAAAAAAATTAAAATTAAAATTAAAAACAAATTAATGTTTCATAGACCCTGGGAAAAAGAATTTTCAGCAAAGTATGAAAATTTAAAGCATTTCTTTAATTTTGTAACTCTTAACTGTGGAATAGCTCAGAATGTCAGTTATGTTTTAAATAACAGAATTGATAACTAAGCAAGGAAATGTAACTTGGATTATGAAATTCTTGGTTTAATAAAAATTCCTTAAATGGTTAAAAAAAAACCTAATAGGGTCAAAAACATAAGGTGATTATGCAGTGTATGTACACATAAAAGGAGGATGTGGTCGGGCGCGGTGGCTCACGCCTGTAATCTCAGCACTTTGGGAGGCTGAGGTGGGCAGATCACGAGGTCAGGAGTTCAAGACCAGCCTGGCCAGCATAGTGAAATCCCATCTCTACTAAAAATGCAAAAAATTAGCCGGGCGTGGTGGCGGATTCTTGTAATCCCAGCTACTTGGGAGGCTGAGCGAGCTACCCAGGAGACGAAGGTTTCAGTGAGCCGAGATCATGCCATTGCACTCCAGCCTGGGCGACAGTGCGAGACTCTGTCTCAAAAACAAACAACAACAAAAACATAGATGTGTATGCATTAATACTAATATGTGAATCAAACAATTAGTCAATTTTTTTCCAAAGTAATTGCTTATTTAACCTAATTCCACCATTTTGTTGTTTTTTCAAACCTTAATGGGAGTATAAACACAATCTGACTTTCAAACAGGTTAAATCTAAACCCTCTACACCTTTATCTAGCAATTGCTATGTTGTATAGCTTTCTTCACTGTCACATCACAGCTATGATTTTGTAAAGCATTTATTTTTATAGCATTGGAATTTGTAGCTATTAGAATATCAAAGCTATAGGAATATTTCAAATATTCCAAATATAAAAACAAATTTGATTTCAGAGGGAGACTTTACACATTTAAATGCCTGAAAATAAGGCATATAATAAAGAGCCTGGTAGACCGTGTACTCTGACAATATCACTGAAAATGGCTATAAAATCTGATGGAAACACTGAAAAATTACCTTTGAGGAGGATGCAGAATCTGTTTTCTTTGTAAACTGACCCTGAAAATGTGTCAACACATTTTTAATATCCACAATAAAAAGTCAACGGCATGACTGGGAGATTTCTTGGGCCTGAAATAAAATATTCATTTTAGTGATTTTTCTTATTTAATGTGGTGAGGTGAAAAATTGATATAGTCTATCCATTTTTCTTTAGGTATCCCTATTAATATCCACTTCTAAACTTTCAAAAAGCGTAACTAAACAATGCAAAAAATATTTGTGATTGCCAGAGTAGCACAAGGGAAAACGAAGACCTCTCAGCCATGAAAGAAGGAAACAAATGGGTGAATTTTTTCAATGCTTAAAAGGAATCCATCTCAACCATGTCAGTAGTCCATCTTATTTGATTTTCTTCCAATGTAAGCTAAAGTACAGGTTATTCTCACACCTCAGTAAGGATGTAAGGTATTTGAAGACGAGCCCTGTAAGATTAAAATGTCAATAATATATTTATATATTGCAGTAAGATGCAGCCTTTTGCAGTCTGATATTTCGATTAGGAAAATGAAATATGCTACTCTGGTTTTTTGAACTTCTTTTCAAGTTTTTAAGAGATTATTGTTTTAGCCTAGCAGTTATTATTACTCAAAACATACTTTTTTTTTGTTTCTATGATGTATTTATTCTATTAATATTTACTAAGTATTAAGTATGTATTATCAAAAAATGATGCATTCTTTAACCTTTCTTGGAAATCAATATTTGGAAGGATAGGCTGGTAGAACTGTTACTAAAATATGTAGGCAATTAATTCCTCATAGGGATAAAATATCTTCCAACAATTAGTAGATATTATATCCCATTACCAATCTTATTCCATTATGACAGTCAAAAATTTGTTTCCTAGTCAAAGAAGCACTTCATTTATCAACACTTATGTATTCTGTGTGTTTCAAAGACTTCGGTAGTTGTCTCCTTGTAATATTTCAGCTTTTAAGCTGCTTCCCTGCCTCACTGAGCTCACATAAGATACATCTGAAAGCTTTAGTACAAATTTACTTCAAATAAAGTCTTCAATTCATTTTCATGGCACCAAAAAGACAGCTTTAATAACTGCAATGACAAATAAACTGGAAATCATTCCAGGCCTTTTCACTTAACTGACAAGTAGAACACTCTCATAATGAGCCGCAGGTTTTACGTTTTCTCTTTGACCATAATAGCTTCATTTAAGAGTGTCAGACCCTGACACTTCATCATTTATCTACATTATTTCTCTTCTTCTTTCAAATAAATTATGGAATACTAGACTGAGCACATAAAAACAAAGTGACTTGTTATCAGTAAACAGTAAGATAAATTGTCCAGAAGTTCCTCATTTAGTTCCTTTTAAATTTAAGGGCAAGTTATTGGGTGCACCTTTTTTAACTTCCAACGTTTGCATTTTTACAACCATCTTATTTCTCTTGCCACTGGCCTCTGTGCACTCATCCAGAGCCTGATGTGGAAGGCATAAAGTAATCCCATTATCCCAAGGTTGGCCGCTGAAGTACAAAGAGGCAGAAGGGGAGAAAATCAAATAAACAACTTTGAGAGAGATTTCTCCACATCTATAAAAACCCCCATCCATAATACATCTTGTCATACTAGAAAATGTGACACTTCCAAAGTAATGAACAGTGCAACTGTAACTGTTTTAGCCCTTGGAAATACAGCACTGACTTTAAATGGATGGGTGAATGCCATCTCCTCTCATTTCATCTTTTTTTTCACCTTATGGAACTGGAGGAAATCAGAATCCCAATCGGATTGTATTTCTCTTTGAAACTGTTGACCAAGTTTATGGAAATCCTCACCTCTCTTCCTTCTTACGTATTGGTTTAGTATTAACTTAAAAGGACTTAAAGAATCAGATCAGATTAATTAATAGAAGTATCAGTATTTTAGAAACACTAAAATGTGTTTGTGTATGGGGCAATGCATATTAAAGTCTTATTTATATGCTAAATGTATCAATGAAAGATGTATAATGTAGGCTGATTGTATATTAACAACTTTTCATTGACGTGAGTTATTCTGGAATTAAGCTTTAAGATACTGTTGTTTTACTTTGCTTTTCCTAGATATTACAATCAGTTTGGTCATAATATCTCACAGATTTAGCAACAATGTAACATGGAAATTTAAACACTGGTAACTTAGTAATGTTTTATAGATGCCCTACTCAGTGCAAAATTCTGATATAGGGAAATACAAGAAAAGGCTATATGACATTACCCATCCTCAAAGATCTCTGGGAATAGGTTTACGTATCTAATTTTGGGATGCTATTTAGCTTCTGAGATTCTACAGTGGTGAGAATAATTTAAGGTGTGAATAATTTATATGCCTCTATATTTATATTTTGAGGAACTTTTCCAAGTTTTAGTTCCTGAGAAGTTGGTGTAATAATATGCTATTTTGGCTCCTTCTACTAACCCAAACATGAAGATATTTCAGAAAGAGATGTTGATGAATTTCTCAGCCAGCAGATATCATAGAAATGTTGGTGGATGTGTGGGGGCAAAAGAAGATGGTTAGGGCTGTATGTGAATGGGAGAGTGTTGGGTGGTGGAGGTCAAGGTGAAAGGAATGCAAGGCAGAAGAACTTGGAGTAGAAACAGTCCAGGTAATGTCAATTTAGGTAGTCATACGTTTTGGTGGAAATGTGCCTTTTGCTTTCTTATATTTTGTACCTTTGCAGGAATAGTCAGCCTAGGAGAAGGGGAGAAAAGAAATATCTCTTTAAAAGACAGTGTCTTAGTAAATGTACAGATTATCTCATAAAAGCTCTTTATGCTATGGCATGTCTCCTATTCCCTAAAGTCACAAAGAAAGACAAAAGCCGGGACAAAAATTATCTTCCCATCCACAAGTATACAACCCAGTAAAGGTGACTAACTCACAAAAGACAATACAGACTCGCAAGGGAAAGTAAAAAACAAATATAAGACAAAGACAAGAATCAGCAAACCTATAGGCTGAAGACAACAAACTTCAAACCTAAAAATTAACTTTAAAATGAATATGCTAAATATCTTCAAATAAGCAAAAGAAAGTATTGTACACTTTGTTTATTGAAACAGAAACAAACAATCATAAAATATAACAACAATGACGACCAGTAGTCTGGGTGTGAAACATCACAGAAAAGAGAACTCAATATATGGTTCACACACATGCAGCTGAAGAATTGGTAAGAGAAATGGAAAATAAGGTGAAGGAGTTCATTGAGAAAGATTACAAAGGGAGAATGCTAATAAAGGAATGCAGAATGAAGGGAAAGGGTTAAGTTACATATCCGAAAAATTCAAACAGATTGAAAAAGAAATAACTGGAAGAATTTAATGAATTACTGGTGCGGAGTTTAACAAATAAAATTATGAGAACTCAGATACAAAGGATTTATGGCAAGGCAAGCAGGAAAAATAATAAAAAGACTGATACCTAGAAATGCAGTGAAATCTAAGAATTGCAGAAACATAAAGACAATTTTAAAGGCCACCAAGGAGAAAAAAAATAGATCTTCTATAATAAACTGAGAAACAGATAGTCATTATGCTTCTCAACATCTATAGATAATGTACTAAGTAGCAGAGCAGTAATATTTTCAGCATCACAAAGAAAAAGAAATTCAAAATATATAGTTATATATATAAACTACCATTTAAATGAGCAAAGCCCAATAAAGATATTCTCAAGCACATTTCTTGATAAGTTTCATTACACAAGACCCTCTTTGATAGTACCATTGGGTATAAAAAGATAAATACATTTGGGTGGTTTCTATCAGCAGAAAAGAGAGTATTAAAAACTATGATAAATAATAATATCAAACATATAAATCCCCTGAAGTTGGTCTTATCATTATCTCTGTATTATGGAATACAAAATTGAAGCAAATAAATTTCACACACATAGGAAATAAAAATGCCAGGATTTGAACCCAGTAGTTTAGCTCCAGAGCTTGCATTCATACTTGCTACAAACAATACACATACACACATTTATACACACACAACACACACACATAAAACAGTTCAGAGTGAAAATTCAAAACTCCAGAACTGCTGTGTCATCTAACTCTAGTGAGCACCATTCACATGGAATATATTGTAATAACAGGGACCATCCTGCACTTTGTAGTTTATGTAAAGGGCATCTTTTGGAGCTGTGCAATACAATGGCTCCATTTTTATTAGAATGCTATAATTGGCTAAGTCTATTTAAAAAAAAAACAACAACAGCTAACTGTAAAACTCATACTTCCACATATGAACACATACTCCAAATTTATAGAATTAAAAACAGTGTAAAATTGGTTCAGTAATAAACATTTAAATCGGAACAGAATGGAAAGGTAAGCAACACACATATATACGTGGGCACTTGGCATATGAAAGCAGTGGCACAATAAACCAGCAGAAGTATGTACAAGTTAGATAGAAAATGTTGAGAAAATGGTTTATTATTTGGATACAATTAAGATATATCGCAGTTACACAGTCCACAATGGTGAATTATGTTAGCTAAAATGTCAAAGTTAAGAAGGACTTCTGAGTAAGACCCCAAAATTACAAACAATAGATAAAGTTGAATGCCAGAGGAATATCTGTGTTGAATAGTAGATACTGCAGATAAGGTTAATATGTGAGTAATGTGTTCAGAGACAAAAGCGGGCAAAGAATTAATGCTTGCAATTCAAGTACTTTTGCACATCAACTAGGAAATTTGCTGAAACTTAATGGGAAAATGAACAGAAACATAGATGAACAATTTATACAAAGGACGACTAACAAACATCAAAATCATTCAGAATAAAATGGAATAGTTATTTCCCTAGCAAAATGTCCTGTATAAAAAAGGTAAAATTTGAAATAAATACTCTCACCCACATTTAATCATTTTCCTATTTATTATCTAAATTATATTCTGAGGAACACTAGCTGGACTCAATTTTACTATGAATTCTTCAAAAGAAAAACTGATAAATATCTAAAACACTCAAAATATTATATATGTAGTCTGCAGCCAAAATTTAAAAAAGGAAAAATATGTGAATATGAATACATATATATTTATAATAATAGTTATGACTGATTTATAAGAATCAAGGAAACCAATGAAAAATGGAAGCAAATTTATATGGGGTGATACACTTACATCTCAATGTTTAAAAATGTGCAAAAGCTATTTAAACAGAGTTAGTGGCCAGGTACAGTGGCTCATACTTGTAATCCCAGCATTCTGGGAGGCTGAGGTGGGTGAATCACTTGAGGTCAAGAGTTAGAGACATATATATATATATATATACACACACACACACACACACACACACATATAAATATGTCTATATATATGTGTGTTTGTGTGTGTGTATAGTAGTAGTTGTAATAAGAGTAATAGTAATAATAACTTACCAGTCCCTGCAACTACATCAGTAAATCTCAAAAACATGATGTTAAATAAAAATATGTGGATATAAAAGATTACATGCTGTGTGATTTCATTTATATGAAGTTCAAGAACAGGAAGGGCTCATCTATGGTTACAGAAATGTGAAGAATACGTACTTATGAGGTATGTGAATTGACTGCAAATGGATATGAAGAAAATTTCTGAGATGATAAGAATGAATGATTTATATGTTGACTATGGTTTTTGTACTTAGATATAAATATTTGTCAATAGTCATTGACAAACACCATATATACACCTATGTAGATTCTATCTTAATAATAAAAAAATACTAAAAACCCCCTTACTAGTTTGGTGGTAGATATCCCACTGGATGGGCTTAACATACTGAACACAGCAGAGAAGCAGATGAGTGAATTCAGAAAAGATGTCAATAGAAAACATTCAAACTGAAGTATAGACAGAAAAATGAATTCTAAACAAAAAAGTCAGAATATATGAGAAGAATAGGTGGAACTCAACCAAAAGATCAAATAAGCTTTGACTAGACTCCTAGAATGAAAGGGGTAAGAGAATGATGCAAAAAAATTTTTTTGAAGTAATAATCCAAAGAACAGTATCAATCCACAGATGGAAGAATCTCAGCAAATCCCATAGGATAAATACATAGAAAACTAATCATAGGCAATCATTGTCAAATTGCTAAAAATCAAATACAAAGATAAAATTCCATAAGCAGCCAAAGCAAGATCTGATATTACATTCACGGGAGCCGTATACTGATGACATACATGTCAACCAAATTTGGGGAGCTAGAAAACAATAGATTGAAATATTTAAAGTACTGAAAAGAATAAAAAAGCTACTAAAGTGTATATCCACTCAATATGTGCTTTTAAGATGAAGGTGAAATAAAGATTTCAGATCAAAACAAACAAAAACCCTGACTCCTTGCATTCCTCACACTTGCACTTCAAAAATTACTGAACAGATTTCATCACCATGAAGAAACATGATCTCAGATGCAAACTCAAAGCTTCAAGTTGGGATGAAATGACCAGAAATGATAAATATGTAAGTAAATGAAAATGAATATTAATGACTTAAAGTTATTTTAAAAAATCATGTTCTGACCAGGAAACAGAAAGCACAGTAATAATTTGAGCAGAAAAACATTAATATAAAAGAATTATTAATTAGGCTGGGCTCGGTGGCTCACAACTATAATCCCAGCACTTTGGGAGGCTGAGGTGGGTGAATCACCCGAGGTCAGGAGTTTGAGACCAGCCTGGCCAACGTGGTAAAAACCTGTCTCCAGAAAAATACAAAAAGTATACAGACGTGGTGGCAGGGGCCTGTAATCCCATCTACTCGGAGGCTGAGGCAGGAGAATCATTTGAATCTGGGAAGCAGAGGTTGCAGTGAGCCAAGATCATGCCATTGTACTCCAGTGTGGGTTACAGAGCAAGACTCCATCTCAAAAAACAAACAAACAAAAAATTATTTATTAAAAAGTGGTTAACAAATATAACAAAAGAATGTAAGAAAATGCTAAATAATACAGGGATAGCAAATAGCCTTCTATCTCCAAGGCTAAGGAAGAGCACCCAAAGATGAAATAAACCTGGGTGGGACTACAGGCGGCAGAGCGAGACTCCGTCTCAAAAAAAAAAAAAAAAAAAAAAAAAAGAAATAAACCTGGGTGACCCGTTGCTTCCCAACACTACTACCAGCCTGAGATTCAGTCCTTGCTAAAGAGGGTAAGTCTGTGGTCTTATCCTCTTTAAGGTGAAGGGTGAATACATTCACTGTGTGCCATGGCACAGAGCTGTTCCACAGCCAGTAAACTAGGAATGGTGAGCAGGAAGTTGCTTGATTTCTGGTGAAAATCTGAAACTTGAGAGCCACTGAACACTGTTTCATGTTCAGTGCTGGAAGCACTGTCATAGGAAGCAGAAAGAAAGGCCAGTAGAACTCAGAAGACAAGCTTCTTCCCTTGCTTTGCCCTGCAGTGTCCCAACAGCCCCCTCCACTGCAAAGCTTACTATTGAGCCAACTGATGAAGGAGAACTGATTGCAGCAAGCTTGCCCCGCCCACGGTCCATGGGCTACTTAGATGACTTTGAATGCAGCCCAACACAAATTCGTGAAATTTCTTAAAACATTATGAGATTTATGCATCACTTGAAATATGCACAACAAATAAAAGTTTGCTAGATCTAATATCTGTACACTCTGGTTTTTTTTTTTTTTTTTTTTTTTTTTTTTTTTTTTCAGCTTATCAGCTATCGTTAGTGATAGTGATTTTTATGTGTGGCCCAAGACATTTCTTCCAATTTGGCCCAGGGAAACCAAAAGATTGGACACCCCTGGATTATGGAGTGCAATTCTAGTATCATGAGCAGGTAATGTAGGGCAGATCACAGCTGAGAGGCAATAAACTTATAACTGGTGTTTAACATGATATCTTGTAGGAAATATAAAAGGTGTAATTGTAAAATATGTGACTATACCAGCACAAAGAGTGAGAGGAGGGTAAACAGTTAAATCAATGTGAGATACTTCTTTAGTTTGGGACATAAAAAATAAAGTAGTTTCAACATATAGATGTATATCATACTAAAAATTAACCAAAGACGTCTCATTAAAAAGATTTTTTTTAAAAAAAGATCATCAGCAAGGATATGTCTTCCTTTTTCTCATTATTATAAAGAATTAGAAATAAATTTTTTCTAGCAATAGGAAAAAATTATATTTATCCGCACAACTAAATATGGTTCTATAATTTTAGAGAAACAGGAGTTGTAAATGAATATCTACCCACAACAAATGTTCATTATATGCAGTCTAGTGATAAAAGCAGGTTTTAAAACTGTAAATACTATCTTATAATAGCTAGATTATTGAGCACTTGTGGTATACCAGGCACTCTGCAACATGCTCTCATTTTATCTTACTGGCAGCCCTATAAGGTATTATCTCCATTACAATATAATCCCATTTTCATAAATACAGTCACACATATATTTATAGGAAAAATATTAAATTTATCTCTTATTTGGTGTGATAACCAGTACTTTTAAATTAACCTCCATTGTGAACATGTATTAGTATTCTGAAAAAAAATTAATTAAGCATGTAGAATTAAAGCAATGGGTAATCTAATCACAATTATTTACCTCAGATAGTGGAAAAATTAACCTATAAATTTAAGAAATATGCCTGAAGATTATGAGACTAAGCAGTTTATAACTCAGCAGTTAATGTAGTTTGCAGATTGTTTTTATTTGTTTGTTAAAAAGAATCAGTATGGAAGATTTGGCTTTTCATCATGCCTCTACCATTAACAAGAGCAAGTTGTTTGCAATTACTTTGAATATGAAAAACTGCAAATATTACTTTCAAGAGATTAATTAAGGTCTCATAACTTGATCTTTTAATTTAGGTACACTGACATAAGGTATCCACAGATGGTTCACACAGTTGATCCATGGTTGAAACTACAGGACCTGTATTATATCTGAAATAAAGCAAACAGAAAGACATGAATTTGCTACTCACAAAAAAGATAGCAATCTTTATTTAAACAGCTCTGTGTAATATGAATAAAAGAGAATAGAGAGTTTAGTAAGTAAGATGACCCAAACTTTTATGCAAGATCTATGGCATTCACCATTTTTGTTTTCTTTTTTTTTTTTTTCTCCTGAGCACATAAATGTCCTTGCAAAACAAACAATTTGGGGACTTACTGTATAAATAAATTGATCTATGTAAAGTAAATTATAATAATATGAGGATAGAATATAAAGTCCTCTAAAGGTATGTAAATGAAGTTTTAAAATGTGTGTTCAAGGGAGTCTTCCATAAGGAGGTAACATTTCATCAGGACTGAGGGTCCAGACCTGTCCTGGGATATTCTTGTGTACTACAGAAAAGGCATCACTTGAAATAAGCACTCCAAATAAAATTTCACTAGATCTAGTATCTGTACACTCTGTTTCTTATCCTTTCTTCTATAAGTTTTTAAAATCTTGCTGTCTCTCATGATCCAGTATCTTGGTATCTTCTACTGGTCTCTCTCATACCTGTGTAATTCTCTTTTATTCACAGCTATTCTGCATTAAAACTATTCATAAACTTTTTAATCTTGTTTCTTAGAATTTCCAGTTCTAGAAGTCATATTTGTCTTCTAATATTATATCATTTCGAATTATTTTTCCAGATTGTTATTCTCATCTTTAAAATGACCTGAAGTGTAGTAAGCATTGTTTATATTGAAAGTCTGCATTTTATATTTCCAATATCAGGAGCCCTAGTGGGTGTCTTTCTGTTTCCCTTTTTTCCAAATTATTCTGATTTATATTTCTTTGTTCACCTTGGTTGTGTATAATTTGATGCTTGACACGATAATTGATAATTTATTTGTAGATACAGTTTGAAGTTTAGGATATTGTTTTCCACTGGTGTGTCACCTGGGAGAAGTAGCTTTCCAGAATATTCTAAAGAAGTTTGAGTAACAAATATTTCCAGGGCCATTCAAATGACTAGAGGCTGGACTATGGTTTGGTCTGTATGAGGACTGATTTGTGTCCACTTCACCTTCTGTCCCAATTCAGAAATAAGGGCATTATACCAGGGTCACTGTCCTTGTGAGCCCTTTGCTCTGAATTGTGACTGCAAGCCATGAAAGAATTTCAGAAGAGCTATTCAGTCTTTCAGCCACCTCTCTGAGAATCTGCAGAGGTCCCAAAGGTGACTCACCTCGTGGATTTCAATCTCCTCTTGGAAACTGAGCTAGAAACATTTCATAACTTTTAGCTTTATTATGCCTTCAAGCAGCTATTTTGAGTAACTGCTCCCACTTCCTAATTTCTAGTTTTCTCAATGAGAAGGTTACTCAGTTATTTTATAATCTGCAATTTTAAGAAGAGGAAGTCTCCATACACAATGTTAAGGACATATACTTTACAAGTAGTTCAAATTGGAAGAAACACAGCTAAGAACAATCCAGGGGTTATAAACAAAACATAGTCTGCAGGAATTTGACCTAATTGGTGAAAGTCATTTGGCTTTTCGTGATGAAATATTTTTTAAAAAATCAAACAAGTGATTTTTTTTTTTTTTTAGAAAGCTAACTCTGCAGGCCTCTGAGGACTTGCGAATGTGCACCGTCTGTGAGGCACTAATATAAACACTATCCTTCCTGCCAAGGTAATACTCCATGACTAGAAATGGGAATGCCGTGTTTATACCATCAAGCTCTAAAGACACACACACACGCACACACACACACACCATTTTCAGTCATTCATTGACCTTAATTATGGCTTGTTCTCTTAGCTCATGAATTACACAAGGTTGACTTCAGAGAAAATAACTCAGTTGATAACATTTGCTTATGTTTATGGATAAAAACAACTTTTAAGAACACAAATATATTTTTCCTTTGATTAAAACAAATGATTCGGGAAAACATGACACTGTTTTGTTTTTTCTCTATCTTCAAAATAGTTTTATTCTATTTTGGGAGGCAAGGCTCTATCAGTTGTCAACTACTGCATTCTAGGACACTGTATATAATTCCAAAATTTGAAGCATATGATTTGCTTAAGGTAATCAAATAAACTAAGTTCTTATCAAACCTTACTTCTTCTTTTACCACGCGTGAATAACCTAATAATGATGGAGACCAGAACCATTGCCTAGTTTTGCATAGGAGAGCGTAAAAATACAGCCTTCATTTGTGAATGTCTTTAATAAAAATGAAACATAAATATTTTTCAGTTTTATTTTACAACTCAAGTTCAAAACATCCGTATTTTAAAGACCATTCAAAGATAAAAAGGTAATGCAAATTTTAATAAGATATACCTGTTTTGAAATAATCTACTCTAGTAAGTATAAGAGATTTTGTCTTATTGATACCACTCAAACAGTTATAGATCAAATATTACAGAATGAGCATACATTTTGAGATTGCTAAAAAAAAAAGTAGCATTAAAAGAATGGATACACAATTTTATGCTATTTAAAAGTTCAAAAAGAAATAAAACCTGTATATCAGATAAGGCATCAGTTTAAAATTTGCAAGAAATATGAAATTTACTGTAGATTGGTTTTCAATGCTCATTTTGTACTTACATTACAGTGGTATTTATTAAAATATTTACAAGTTGTTTCAAGAAGGAAGAATAATCTGTAATTTAGATTTATATTCAAATATCTCTGTAAATAAGATGTTAAACTGTTAATTTAGACTATTTCTGATCTACAATGCAGGCTTTAAGTATAAATCCTTAAAAGAGTGCCTTAATGTGTATCTTTTAAAAATGTATCCAGGCATGTAAGATTTTAAAGAAAAAGAACAGAATAATTTTGTGAAACAAACTGTGAGTTACATTAAAGAAGAGTACTTAGTTATGAATATATTAAATCAATTCATAATTTGTACTCTTTATGACTGAAATTATGTAATGTTCAGTTCTGTATGTGTGTTTTACTTGATTGATACCCAAATGAATGCTGTATTGATTATATATTATCCTTCTTAATTATCTTAAATCTAAATGTAAAATAACACACATATATGTACAATATCTATGTCTCAGGAGTACCTTGGGGTGTGTAGCACTTTTAATTAAATTTGGTTAACATTGTAATGTTCCAAAATTTCTTTTTATTTTCTGATTTACTGTTAGTTGTGCAAGAGATTAAAATAACCAGTAAGAGGTAATATAATCAAGCAATAATGTTATGAGAACCGGTACATGCATTACTTTCTAAAGCTGACATGTTTCTCCTGGCCCTTCTGCTTTTTAAACTCGATTGCAGCCTGTATTTTCTAAAGCAATGGATGGACTATATAAGTCTGTCTTCTGAAGTGATGAGTTAGAGAATGTTGCAAGAGTACTTGCCAAATCATAGTACCATTATTAATTCAAGCATGATGAAATTGCTCATTTTTACTATAATCATGTAATTCATCAAAATACTACTAGACCATATCACTCTCAGCTATTACACTGATATAGCACCTAATTCTAACACCAACAAAAGCAGAAAATTATTTTGCTGTTTATCTCCCCAAAATAGTAATTGTTTTGAATTTGGGCAAGCGTTGCCTCATATTTTGATAAAAGGAAAATTTCAACATGTTTTTATGTACTGACTTGAATGTAGTTGTTTTGCATTTGAATAACCTCATCTATTAAGCTTTAAAATATGTCAGGGTGTTGAGAACTGAAATTCCCTCATGTCAGTTTCTTTATTGTTCTTGATGAATATATCACAAACTGGGGTAGTATACAAGTAAATATCCCCTTAAGTCATAAACAGAATCATGAAAAATTACAGTCTCATTACTGAACAGCTCTTCCTTGAAAATTTCTTTTGCCATCAAACCTATACACTTCCAAATACTATGTTGGAAATTGAAATGCAGTGGACAATAGCCCTACTTATTGTCATTTATCCATAAAAGTTTTGTTGGGCACAATTTATTAGGAATAAAAAAGTAAAATTTTGTACATATTTTTTACTAAGATACTCAACTTTTGTCTAATGCTCATGGATTTATTTATTTCATAAGAACCATTTACTGCTACTAAAATAATATTGCAATGAATAACAATATCCACTTATTTATATGCTGTACTTGAGCATTCAATATGTGTGAAATTGTCCCTGCTCTTTTCTGAGGACTGAATTGTCTGCACAATAGTGCCATGCAGAGGAACAACCTTATTAGAAGTTAGAGTTATCAATAAATAGATAAATTAAAATAAACTAAGATAAGCTAAAATAGATTTTAAAAAAGAAACTCTGGTTGCTTCCTGTGCCACTGAATCTATTATTTTATTGTACGTTTCCTTTGTCTTTAGAGTTTATGTTTGTAAATTAGTTTTCTTCATGCAGTGGGTCTGACAGCCTTGGAAATCTTCAGCTTGGTGAATTTCTAAGGTAGGTAGATCCCACTACCCCCACTGATTCTGATTTACATGGGAAGAGGAACACAGGCTGAAACATATTCCTTGCCCTTGCCCCTCCTCCTTTCCTCTACCCTGATTTAAGATCACTATTTATTTTATTTATTTTTTATTTTACTTTAAGTTTTGGGATACAGGTGCTGAACATGCAGGCTTGTTACATAGGTATACATGTGCCATGGTGCTTTGCTGCACCTATCAACCCAATCATCTAGGTTTTCAGCCATGCATGCTTTAGGTATTTGTCTTAATGCTCTTCCTCCCCTTTCTCCTGATCCCCCAACAGGCCCCAGCGTGTGATGTTCCCCTTCCTGTGTCCATGTGTGCTTATTGTTCAACTCCCACTTATGAGTGAGAACATGTGGTGTTTGGCTTTCTGTTTCTGTGTTAGTTTGCTGAGGATGATGGTTTCCAGCTTCATCCATGTCCCTGCAAAGGACATGAACTCATTCTTTTTTATGGCTGCAGAGTAGTCCATGGTGTATATGTGCCACATTTTCTTTATCCAGTCTATCATCAGTGGGCATTTGGGTGGGTGCCAAGTCTTTAGTATTGTAAACAGTGCTGCAATAAACATACATGTGCATGTGGTTTTATAGTAGCATGATTTATAATCCTTTGGATATATACCCAGTAATGAGATTGCTGGATCAAATGGCATTTCTAGTTCTAGATCCCTGAGGAATTGCCACACTGTCTTCCACAATGTTTGAACTAATTTACACCCCACCAACAGTGTAAAAGCATTCCTATTTCTCCACATCCTCTTCAACATCTGCTGTTTCTGGACTTTTTAATGATCACCATTCTAACTGGCATGAGATGGTATCTCATTGTGGTTTTGATTTGCCTTTCTCTAATGACCAGTGATGATAAGCTTTTTCTCACATTTGTTGCCCACATAAATGTCTTCTTTTGAGAAGTGTCTGTTCATATTGTTTGTCCACTTTTTGATGGGGTTGTATTTTTCTTGTAAATTTAAGTTCCTTGTAGATTCTGGATATGAGACCTTTGTCAGATGGGTAGATTGCAAAAATTTTCTACCATTCTGTAGGTTGCCTGTTTAATCTAGTGATAGTTTATTTTGCTGAGCAGCTCTTTAGTTTAATTAGATCCCATTTGTCAATTTGGCTTTTGTTGCTATTGTTTTTGGTGTTTTAGTCATTAAGCCTTTGCTCATGCCTATGTCCTGAATGGTATTGCCTAGGTTTTCTTCTACGGTTTTTATGGTTTTAGATTTTACATTTAAGTCTTAAATCCATCTTGAATTAATTTCTGTATAGGGTGTAAGGAAGGGGTCCAGTTTCTGTTTTCTGCATATAGCTGGCCAGTTTTCCCAGCAACATTTATTAAATAGGGAATCCTTTCCCCATTGCTTGCTTTTGTCAGGTTTGTTGAAGATCAGATGGTAGTAGATGTGTGGTGTTATTTCTGAGGCCCCTGTTCTGTTCCATTGGTCTATATATCTGTTTTGGTACCAGTACCATGCTGTTTTGGTTACTGTAACCTTGTAGTATAGTTTGAAGTCAGGTAGCGTGATGCCTCCAGCTTTGTTGTTTTTGCTTAGGATTATCTTGGCTATATAGGCTCTTTTTCGGTTTCACACGAAATTTAAAGTAGTTTTTTCTAGTTCTGTGAAGAAAGGCAATGGTAGCATGATAGGAATAGCATTGATCTATAAATTACTTTGGGCAGTATGGCCATTTTCACAATATTGATTCTTTGTATCCATGAGCATGGAATATTTTTCCATTTGTTTGTGTTCTCTCTTATTTCCTTGAGCAGTTGTTTGTAGTTCTCATTGAAGAAGTCCTTCATGTCCCTTGTAAGTTTTATTACTAGGTATTTTATTTTCTTTGTAGCAATTGTGAATGAGAATTCACTCATGATTTGGCTCTCTGCTTGTCTATTATTGGTGTATAGGAATGCTTGTGATTTTTGCGCATTAATTTTGTATCCTGAGTCTTTGCTGAAGTTGTTTATCAGCTTAAGCTGTTTTTGGGCTGAGACAATGGGGTTTTAACACTCTCTTCTTTAAAAAGAAAAAATTAAATTTATTTATTTATTTATTATTATCATTATTTCTTTTTTTGGTAGAGAGAAGGTCTTGCAATGTTGACCAGCCTGGTCTCATGCTCCTGGCCTCAAGTGATCCTCCTACCTCAGCCTCCTGAAGTGCAGGGATTACAGGCATGAGCCACCATGCCTGGCAAGATGACTCTATTCTTCGGGTTCTGGAAGTTCACAGTAAGCATCTTCCATTAACAAAAACTGTAAACACGGCTTCCAGAATGTGGAAATTAAATTTACAAACTGAGGCAATTGGATTAATTTAAACAGACCAAAGCCATGCCACTCAGCAACAAAGCCCTTGTACCTACTTTACGAGCTGCCTGAGGCTCTTCTATTGACTGCCTATTGGCCAGTGATCTCCTCCTCATCTGTTGTAATACATCTCATGTGATACCTTGTAAGTAAAATGAATATATAAAATCCTGCTGTATCCCAGTTCTAGAATATCCAAAGTGAAAAGAATATACATCTTTTTTATAATAGCACAGATGTAAAAGGTTCTGCTGAGTGCAGTAACATAAAACTATACAAAGCAACTTCCCCAAGAATTAAACAAGTATGAGATTGA
Source organism: Macaca nemestrina (assembly GCF_043159975.1). Taxonomy (NCBI): domain Eukaryota; kingdom Metazoa; phylum Chordata; class Mammalia; order Primates; family Cercopithecidae; genus Macaca; species Macaca nemestrina. The sequence goes on from NC_092135.1 coordinate 44,492,247, forward strand.
ATTGCGAAAACAAAAAAACAAATTCTGTAAGCTTATTTTTTTCAAAGCATTTATTTTGCTTAATCTCTAGTGTTAACAAGTGAACTATGATTAAAAATAATAGTAAGTCTATGTTCCATACTAACAGAACTTACTGTTGTGATACTGTAAATAATATAACTCCTTTATCTTGTTCATGGCTATCAGACTTGGCTTTTGTTGAATTTGTTTGTTTATGGCTTCTGGAATTTAAGAAAGCAATACAAATTTCTAATTAATCTACCTAAGTATATGGTAGAAAGATCTCATGTAGGCCAGTTTAAAACATGCTGTGAATTCCTAGATTCTTCATTTTGAAACTAACTTAAATAGAAGTTTATGTGGTAATTCACTTACCTTTCACAAAGTATGCCTTCATATGGTAAAGGGGGAAGTGTTCATCAAAGGATTACAAAACATAAAACATTTATTGAAAATTAGGAATTTAACCTTTTCCATTCAAAGTGAGGAATACATGTGTATATATATATGTATTGACTCATCTTCTTAGTAATGGAATTCCTAGGCAGGGAGGGGGAAAGATGAAAACTATTTGAATATTGGATAAGATTAAAACAATCTTCCTCTAGGGAGATTGTTCTTTATTTCTGCTATAGGAAAAGAAAACATTTTGCTAAATCTTTACTAAAAGTTCCTATTCCATTGGGATGTCTCCTAGACAGCGGGCTTTTTTGTGTAAGAATTGAACTTCTAGGATGAACTTGAATGTGTCAAGTGGATCAATATGAGTTTTCTGAATAGCATACCATTTCAGAATTCTCACCTCAGAACCTTTATTGGGTTATGATGTTTCTCTTTTTCTTTCCTCATCCCCCTTTAAGAGCATACTTTTTTTGTAAGTTTGAATTAAGACAAGACTATTTAATCCTTTTACATGATTATTTATGTCAAAACGTCACTTTGAGCATTATATATATATTTGCTCAATTATACCTTAATAAAACTGGAAAAAGTTTTCTTTAATGTTCTATCTTGCAAACATTATATAAATATTTGCATATATGATACATATGTATCATAATATATGTATGATATGAAATATTCATCTGAAAGGATTAAAGCAATGAACAAAAAAGAGACCATATAATCTATAAACAAATTTTAAAAGAAACACAAATTTTTAATACTGTCTCACGCTAACATATAAAAGACCTGATGTCATCAAATATTTCTCTTTGACTCCTTTACAAAATTTAGATGTGGGTGTTTTCTTTAATTTTATACCATGATATATACCATAGAAGTATTTAGAATAAAAGATAGTCAATTCGACCCCTGCTTTTTAACATTATAAAATGTGTTCAGTTTAGTAATAATAAAACTCAAATAAAAATGAGAAATAAAATTAATTTTATTTTTTATTAAATAAATTTTATTTATCTGTAACTTCACAAGCATTTATTTAATGTTTGAAGCTAGAATATTTTAAACGTTTTTTTCAGCTGTATTAAGGTATAATTGACAATTAAAATTGTATATATATAATTCTCAAAGTGATGTTTTGATATATTCATGTGAAAGGATTAAATCAGGCTAATTAACATATTCGGCACATCACACACATGACTTTTTTGTGGTAAGAAAGTTTGAGATTTAATCTTTAATCAGTAATAATACAATACTATTAACAATAGTGACAATGTAGTTCAATAGATTTCCAGAATGTATTCATCGTAACTAAAACCTTGAACCCTTTAGCCAACATTTCTCCAACTCCCTGACTTTTCTCTGCCCTGTGTCCTGGCAACTACCATTCTACTTGGCTTCTCTCCGTTGGATTTTTTAGATATCCCATACACATGAGATAAGGCAGTATTTATCTTTCTATGCCTGGCTTATTTTACTTAACATAATGACTTCCAGGTTCATCCAAATGACAAGATGTCCTTCATTTTAAGGCTCACTAGTATTCCATTGTGTATATATACCATATTTTCTTTATTCATTTGTCTATTGTTGGACAGTTAGGTTGCTTGTATATCAGGGCCACGGTGAATAATGTTTCAATGAACATGGGAGTGTAGTTATCTCTGTGAAACAGTGATTTCATATACTATGGATATACACCCAGTAGTGGGATTGCTGGATCATATGACAGCTTTATTTTTAAGTTTTTGAGGAGCCTACATATTGTTTTCCATAATGGCTATGCCAGTTTACATTCCTGCCAACAAGGGCATGAATTCCCTTTTCTCCACATCCTCACCAAAACTTATTAGCATTTGTCTCTTTCATAATAGCCATTTTAAAAGGTATAAGGTGATATTTCATTGTGGTTTTTATTTGCATTTCCCTGATGATTAGTAATATGCACATTTTTTCATATAGCTGTTGGCCATTTTTTGATGTCTATTCAGGTCCTTTGCTCGTTTTTCAGTAGGATTATTTCCTTGCTATCGAGTGTTTAATATATATATTTTTGATATTAACCCCTTATCAGATGCATGGATTACAAATATTTTTCCCCAATTAATAAACTGTCTTTTTGCTCTGCTGATGATTTTCCTTTGCTGTGCAGAAGCTTTATAGTTTGGTGTAATCCCATTTGTCTATTTTTGTCTATTTTGTCTGTGCTTTTGGGGTCATATTCAAAAAAGTAATTTCCCAAATCCATGTCATGGGGCTTTTCCCATATGTTTTCTTCTCGTATTTTATAGTTCAGGTCTTATGTTTAAACCTTTAATCCATATTGAGGTGATATTTTTATTTGGTATGAAATAAAAATCTAATTTCATTTTTCTGTATATGGACATCCAGTATTTCCAACACATTTATTGAAGAAACTCTTTTCCCCATTACGTGCTCTTGCCAGTCTTGTGAAAAATCAATTGACCATAAACATGTGGGTATATTGCAGGCTCTCCATTCTGTTCCATTGGTTTATGTGCCTGTTTTTAGGTCACTATCATGGTGTTTGATTACAATCACTTTGTAGTAGATTTTGAAGTTAGATAGTGTGATGCCTCTGGCTTTGTTTCCACACCCCCCTACCACCCCAATATTGCTTTGACTATTTGAATTCTTTCATGGTACCATACAAATTGCAGGATTTTATTTTTCTATTTCAGTAAAAAATTTCATTGGAATTTTGATAGGGATTACATTGAATCTGTAGATCACTTGGGTAGTATGGACATTTTAACAATATTGATTTTTTTTAATCCATGAACACAGGATATCTTTCCATGTATTTGTGCCTTCAATTTCTTTTATCAATGTTTTATAAATTTCAGTGTGCAGATCTTTCACCCTTTTTGTTAAATCAATTCCTAAGTTTTTTGACTGCTTTTAAAATAGCAATTGTAAATGAGTTTTTTTTAAATTTCCTTTTCAGATTCATCATGGTTAGTGTGTAATAATGCTACTGATTTTTGTATGTTAGTTTTGTATTCTGAACCTTTACTGAATTAGTTCTAATACTTTCTAATAGTTTTTTTTTTTTGGTGGAGTCTTTTGGGTTTTCTACATACAAAATTATTTCTTTGCAAATAGGCATAATTTAATTTCTTCCTTTCCAATTTAAATGCCTTTTATTTCTTCTCTTTCTTTCTTTTTTTTTTTTTTTTGCCTAATTGTTCTTAGTACTATATTTAATAGAAGTTGTGAAAGTGGGTGGGCATCCTTGTCTTGTTCCTGATCTTAGAGAAAAAGCTTTCAGTTTGTTTTATTGAGTATCAAATTAGCTGAAGGACTGTTATATATGGCTTTATGGTGTTGTACTACATTTCTTCTATACCTAATTTGTTGAGAGCTTTTATCATTAAAGGATGTTTAATTTTGCCTAATGCTTTTTTGGGATCTGTTGAGATAAGTGCACGATTTTTGTTTTTCATTCCTTAACATGTTGTATCACATTTATTAATTTGCATACGTTGAACTATCATTGCATACCAGTACTAAATTCCACTTCGTGATGTTGAATGGTCCTTTTCATGTGCTGTTGAATTTTATTTGCTAGTATTTTGCTGAAGATTTTTACATCTATGTTTTTCAGGGATATTGGCCTGTGATGTTCTTTTCTTGTAGTTTTCTTGTTTGTCTTTGGTATCAAGGTAATGTTATCCTCATTAAATGAATTTGGAAGTATGCTCTCCTCTTCAATATTTAAAAAAAAACTTTGAAAATGATTCATATTTGTTTCTCTTAAATGTCTGTAGGAATACGGCAGTGAAGCCATAGATCTGAGCTTTTCTTTGATAAGAAACTGTTTTAAACTGATGCAATCTCCTTACTCCTTATTGACCTGTCCAGAGTTTTTATTTCTTCATAATTTGGTCTTGGTAGGTTTTAAGTTTCTAGGAATTTATTCATTTCTTCTAGGTTATCCAATTTCTTGGTAAATAATTATTTATAGTAGTCTTATATAATTATTTGTATTTCTGTGGTATCAGTTGTAATGTTTCCCCTTTTTTTCCTAATTTTATTTCTTTGAGTCTTTCTCTGTTTTTTTTAGTCTAGCTAAAGGTTCTTGATTTTGTTTATCTTTTCAAAAAAACACAACTCTTCATTTTGTTGATATTTTCTCTTGATATTCTAATCTCTATTTCATTGTCTCTGCTCTGATATTTATTAATGTCTTTCTTCTATTAACGATAGACTTAGTTTGTTACTTTTCTAGTTCGTTGTGGCATAACATTAAGCTATTTAAGATCTTTCTTCTCCTTTGATAGGCATTTGTTGACATAAACTTCCTTTCTAGAACTGCTTTGCTGCATCCCATAAATTTTGGTATGCTGTATTTCCATTTTTGTTTAACTGACACTGTTTTTTAAAATTTCTTTTTTGATTTTTTCTTTGACACATTGGTTTTTCAAGAGCATGTTGTGTATATCCACATATTTGTCATTTGAACAATGCTATATACTAAAAGGATCTAGAACATTCCATCAAACAGCAGCAGAATATACTTTTTTCTCAACCACTTTCTTCAGAACAGATTATGTGTTAGGCTACAAAACAAGTCTTAGCAAATCTAAGAAGACTGAAATTATATCAAGCATCTTTTCCAATCATCACAATTCACTTTCTGCCTATGTGTGTGCTTAAAGCTAAAGAAAGTTCCTTGAGGCAGCATATAGTTAGAAATTGTTTCTTTATCTATTCAACCACTCTGTGTTGTTTGATTGGAGAAGATAATTTATTGACATTTAAAGTAATTACTGATAGATAAGGACTTACTATAGTTATTTTGTTGTTACCTGCTTTATATTTCCTTTAACTCTTCCTGTCTTCTTCCTTTGTGTTTTAATAACTTTTGTAGTCATATGCTTTAATTCCTTTTTCTTTATCTTTTGTGTATCTATTACAGGTTTTTTCTTTGTGGTTACTGTGAGGCTTACATAGAGTTTACTATATTTATAACAGTCTGTTTTTTAGCTGATAACCACTTAACTTCAACCAAATTTTTAAAAACTACATTTCAATTTCCTTTCTCCCCACATTTTACATTACTCATGCCACAACTTACATCCATTACCAAATCTTGAGTGTTCATTACCAAATCATGTGGCTCCACTTTATTCATATACTTTTACCTTTTAACTGTCTTGTTGGAATTAAAAATTAGAATATTCTGAATTTCTCCATATTTTTACCTGTACACTGAATTTATAGGTTTTCATGTTCTTAGCATCTTTTTATTTCAATTGAAGAAATTTCTTTAGCATTTTTTGTAAGGCAGGACTAGTGGCAATGAACTCCCACAGCTGTTGTGCATCTGAGGAAGCCCTTATCTTTCCTTAATTTCTGTAGGACAGTCTTGCCAGGTATAATATTCTTGTTGCTTAGCAGTTTTTTTTTTTTTTTTTTTTTTTGCTGTCAGTACTTTGAATATATTACCCTACTCTCTCCTGGCCTACAAGGTTCCTGTTGAGAAAGTTACTGATAGTCTTATAAAAATTTCCTTGTATGTGACAAGTTGCTTTTCCTTTGTTATTACAAAATTCTCTTTTGAATTTTGAGAATTTGATTATAATGTGTCTGGATAAAGATCCCTTTTTTTTTTTTTTTTTTTTTTTTTTTTTGAGACAGAGTCTCGCTGTGTCACCCAGGCTGGAGTGCAGTGGCACGATCTCAGCTCACTGCAAGCTCTGCCTCCCAGGTTCACGCCATTCTCCTGCCTCAGCCTCCCAAGTAGCTGGGACTACAGGCACCCACGCCCATACTCGGCCAATTTTTTTGTGTGTTTTCAGTAGAGACGGGGTTTCACCATGTTAGCCAGAATGGTCTCAATCTCCTGACCTCGTGATCCACCCATCTTGGCCTCCCAAAGTGCTGGGATTACAGGAGTGAGCCACCGCATCTGGTCAAGATCTCTTTATATTTAATTCATTTGGGGTTCTTTTTTCTTTGAGTGGCCTGTTTAAGGTTCAGTCTTCCCTGCTCAAATGTCTCTGCCAGCACCATTCAAGGGCCCAATCCATTGTCATGGTGTCACATATATCACTGTGGGACTCCCATAACCACGAAACCATATTATAACATAATAATCATGAAACTTATTGTTCTGTGTACGCAGCTGCCCTGATATAATGGGAAAATTGCTTGTTGAGAGGTGAGCTAAGGTACCAGCTCAAGAACACCACCTTCAAGGTTGAGTGGCCATCCACTAAAATAAGGTATATACACTTAACCAATAGCCAACAATCAGTGACTAGAACACACAGGTCAAGGAGCAAAGGATTGGAAATAGAAACAGCTCTTATTGCCAGCATTCTCAGGGACCTATCTATGGAAATCAAACTCTTCACAACATTCTTCTTTCTGTCTCTTATTCAGATAGGTAAATGTTTGCATGGAATTATCTTACTGACCAAATTAAAAATCAGTTGTCCAGTTATCCTACTGGACACCTGGATTTCCATATACTGATTAGTATAGGACTGGTTGTTGCATATGGGTCTCCAGGAGATAGACCTCAATTGCATATCTGAAGCAGGGGTTGGAAAAACCATGTATTTAAAAATGTCATGACAAACTTCTGCCCAGCAAGGAAAATAATCAACAGAGTGGAGAGACAACACAAGATGAGAGAAAACTTGTGCAAAGTATACATCTGATAAAGGGTTACTATCTAAAATATATAAGAAATTCAAACAACTGAGTAGCAACAAATAATGTGATTTAAAGATAGGCAAAAAATGTTCAATGTCACTAATCATTTGGGAAATGAAAACAAAACAAAACACTATATCACCTCACACCTCTTACAATGGCTGTTATAGAAAGACAAAAGCTGGTGGCTGGCAAGGTGGCAAAATAGGAACAGCTCTGGTCTGCAGCTCCCAGCAAGACCAATGAAGAAGGTGCATGATTTCTGCATTTCCAGCTGACGTACCAGGCTCATATCATTGGGCCTGGTTAGACAGTGGGTGCAGCCCACGGAGGGCAAGCCAAAGCAGGGTGGGGCGATGCCTCACCTGGGAAGCACAAGGGGTCATTGACCTCCCTCCTCTAGCCAAGGGAAGCCGTGAGGGACTGTGCCATGAGGAATGGTGCACTCTGGCCCAGATACTATGCTTTTCCCATGGTCTTCACAACCTGAAGACCAGGAGATTCCCTCAGGTGCCTACATCACCAGGGCCCTGGGTTTCAAGCACAAAACTGGACGGCCATTTGAGCAGACACCAAGCTAGCTGCAGGAGTTCCTTTTTCATATCCCAGTAGCACCTGGAACACCAGCAAGAAAAAAAACCACTTACTACCCTGGAAAGGGGGCTGAAGCCAGGGAGCCAAGTGGTCTAGCTCAGCGGATCCCACCCCCACAGAGCCCAGCAAGCTAAGATCTATTGGCTTAAAATTATCACTGCCAGCACAGCAGTCTGAAGTCGACTTGGGACACTTGAGCTTGGTGGGGGGAGGGGCGTCCACCATTATTGACTACTGAGTAGGTGGTTTTCCCCTCACAGTGTAATCAGACTTCCTCTCTACATTCCTCCTCTCTGGGCAGTGTCTCTGAAAGAAAAGCAGCAGCCCCAGTCAGGGGTTTATAGATAAAACTCCCATCTCCCTGGGACAGAGCACCTGGGGGAAGGGGTGGCGGTGGGCACAGCTTCAGCAAACTTAAACGTTCCTGCCTGCTAGCTCTGAAGAAAGCAGCAGATCACCCAGCACAGCACTCAAGCTCTGCTAAGGGACAGACTGCCTACTCAAGTGGGTCCCTGACCCCCGTGGCTTCTGGCTAGGAGACACTTCCCAGTAGGGGCTGACAGACACCTCATACAGGAGAGCTCTGGCTGGCATATGGCAGGTGCCCCTCTGGGACAAAGCTTCCAAAGGAAGGAACAGACAGAAATCTTCGCTGTTCTGCAGCCTATGCTGCTGATACCCAGGTAAACAGGTCTGGAGTGGACCCCTAGCAAACTCCAGCAGATCTGAAGCAGAGGGGCCTGACTGAAGGAAAACTAACAAACAGAAAGGAATAGCATTAACATCAACAAAAAGGATGTCACACAGAAACTCCATCTGAAGGTCACCAACATGAAAGACCAAAGGTAGATAAATCCATGAAGATGAGGAAAAACCATTGCAAAAAGTCTGAAAATTCCAAAAACCAGAGCACCTCTTCTCCTCCGAAGGATCACAACTCTGCGCCAGCAAGAGAACAAAACTGGACGGAGAATGAGTTTGATGAACTGAGAGAAGTAGGCTTCCGAAGGTGGGTAATAACAGACTCTTCCAAGCTAAAGGAGCATGTTGTAATCCAATGCAAAGAAGCTAAGAACCTTGAAAAAAGGTCAGAGAATGGCAAACTGGAATAAGCACTTTAGAGAAGAACATAAATGACCTGAGAGAGCTGAAAAACACAGCAGGAGAACTTTGTGAAGCATACATAAGTATCAATAGCCAAATCAATCAAGTGGAATAAAGGCCATAAGAGATCGAAGATCAACTTAATGAAATAAAGCGTGAAGACAAGATTAGAGAAGAAAGAATGAAAAGGAATGAACACAGCCTCCAAGAAATATGAGACTATGTGAAAAGAACAAACCTATGTTTGACTGGTGTACCTGAAAGTGATGGGGAGAATGGAACCAAGTGGAAAATGCTCTTCAGGATATTATCCAGGAGGACTTCTCCAACTGAGCAAGACAGGCCAACATTCAAATTCAGGAAATACAGAAAACACCACAAAGATACTCCTTGAGAAGAGCAACCCAAAGACACATAATCATCAGACTCACCGAGGTTGAAATGAAGGAAAAAATGTTAAGGGCAGCCAAAAAGAACGGTGGGGTTACCCACAAAGGGAAGCCCATCAGACTAACAGCAGATCTCTCAGCAGAAACCCCACAGGCAGAAGACAGTGGGGGCCAATATTCAGCATTCTTAAAGAAAAGAATTTTCAACCCAGAATTTCATATCCAGCCAAACTAAGCTTCATAAGTGAAGGAGAAATAAAATCCTTTACACACAAGCAAATGCTGAGAGATTTTGTCACCATCAGGCCTGCCTTACAAGAGCTACTGAAGGAAGCACTAAATATGGGAAGGAAAAACCGGTACCAGCCACTGCAAAAACATACCAAAATGTAAAGACCATTGACACTATGAAGAAGCTGCATCAACTAATGGGCAAAATAACCAGCTAGCATCATAATGACAGGATCAAATTCACACATAATAACATTAACCTTAAATGTAAATAGGCTAAATGTCCCAATTAAAAGACACAGACTGGCAAATTGGATAAAGAGTCAAAACCCATCAGTGTGCTGTATTCAGGAGACCCATCTCACATGCAAAGACACATATAGGCTCAAAATAAAGGGATGGAGGAAGATTTACCAAGCAAAAAAAAAAAAAAAAAGCAAGGGTTTCAATCCTAGTCTCTGATAAAACAGACTTTAAACCAACAAAGATCAAAAAAGACAAAGAAGGGCATTATATAATGGTAAAGGGATTAATGCAACAAGAAAAGCTAACTATACTAACTATATATGTACCCAATACAGGAGCACCCAGAATCATAAAGCAAGTTTGTGAAGACCTACAAACAGACTTAGACTCCCACACAGTAATATTGGGAGAATTTAACACCCCACTGTCAATATTAGATCAACGAGACAGAAAATTAACAAGGATATTCAGGACTTGAACTCAGCTCTGGACCAAGCAGACCTAATAGACATCTACAGAACTCTCCACCTCAAATCAATAGGATATATATTCTTTGCAGTACCACATCGCACTTTTTCTAAAATTGACCACATAACTGGAAGTAAAACACTCCTCAGCGAATACAAAAGAATGGAAATCATAGCAAACAGTCTCTCAGACCACAGTGCAATCAGATTAGAATTTAGGATTAAGAAAGTCACTAAAAACCACACAACTACATGGAAACTGAACAACCTGCACCTGAATGAGTACCAGGTAAATAACAACATGAAGGTAGAAATAAATTAGTTCTTTAAAACCAATGAGAACCAAGACAAAACGTACCAGAATCTCTGGGGCACAGCTAAAGCAGTGTTTAGAGGGAAATTTATAGCACTAAATTCCCACAGGAGAAAGTGGGAAAGATCTAAAATAAAATCTAACATCACAATTAAAAGACTAGAGAAGCAAGAGCAAACAAATCCAAAAGCTAGCAGAAGACAAGAAATAACTAAGATCAGAGTAGAACTGAAGGAGATAGACACATGAAAAACTCTTCAAAAAATTAGTGAATCCAGGAGCTGGTTTTAGAAAAATTAACAAAATAGATAGACTGCTAGTAAGACTAATAAAGAAGAAATGAGAGAAGAATCAAATAGACATGATAAAAAATGATAAAGGGGATATCACCACTGATCCCACATAAATACAAACTGCCAACATTGAATACTATAAACACCTCTATGCAAAAAAAAACTAAAAAATCTAAAAGAAATGGATCAATTCCTAGACATATACACGCTCCCAAGACTAAACCAGAAAGAAGTCAAATCCCTGAATAGACCAATAACAAGTTCTGAAATTGAGGCAGTAATTGATACCCTACAAACCAAAAAAAAAGCCCAGGAGCAGATGGATTCACAGTCGAATTATTCAAGAGGTATAAAGAGGAGCTGGTACCATTCCTTATTAAACTATTACAAATGACAGAAAAAGAGGAACTCCTCCCTAACACATTTTATGAGGTCGGCATCATCCTGATACCAAAACATGGCAGAGATGCAACAAAAAAGACAATTTAAGGTCAATATCCCTTACGAACATCAATCTAAAAATCCTCAATAAAATACTGGAAACCAAATCCAGCAGCACATCAAAAAGCTTAACCACCATGATCAAGCCAGCTTTATCCCTGGGATGTAAGGCTGGTTCAACATACGCAAATCAATAAACATAATCCATCACATAAACAGAACCAAAGACAAAAACCACATGATTATCTCAACAGATGCAGAAAAGGCCTTTGACAGAATTCAACAGCCCTTCATGCTAAAACCTCTCAATAAACTAGGTATTGGTGGATTGTATCTCAAAATAATAAGAGCTACATATGACAAACATAAAGCCAATATCATACAAAATGGGCAAAAGCTGGAAGCATTCCTTTTGAAAACCAGCACAAGACAAGGATGCCCTCTCTCACCACTCCTATTCAACACATTATTGGAAGTTCTGGCCAGGGCAATCAGGCAAGAGAAAGAAAGAAGGAGTATTCAGATAAGAAGAGAGGAAGTCAAATTTTCTCTGTTTGCGATGACATGATTGTATATTTAGAAAACCCCATCATCTCAGCCCTAAATCTCCTGAAGCTGATAAGCAATTTCAATAAATTCTCAGGATTCAAAATCAATGTACAAATATCAGAAGCATTCCTATACACCAATAACAGACAAATAGAGAGTGAAATCATGAGTGAAATCCCATTCACAATCGCTTCAAAGAGAATAAAATACCTAGGAATCCAACTTACAAGGGATGTGAAGGACCTCTTCAAGGAGAACTACAAACCACTGCTCAAGGAAATAAGAGAGGACACAAATGGAAAAACATTCCATGCTCATGTATAAGAAGAATCAATATCGTGAAAATGACCATACTGCCCAAAGTAATTTATACATTCAATGCTATCCCCATCAAGCTACCATTGACTTTCTTCACAGAATTAGAAAAAAAGCTACTTTAAATTTCATATGGAACCAAAAAAGAACCCTTATTGCCAAGACAATCCTAAGCAAAAGGAACAAAGCTGGAGGCATCACACTACCTGACTTCAAACTATACTACAAGGCTACAGTAACCAAAACAGCTTGATCCTGGCACTAAAACAGATATCTAAACCAATGGAATGGAATAGAGGCCTCAGAATAATACCACACATCTACAATCATCTGATCTTTGACAAACCTGACAAGAACAAACAATGGGGAAAAGATTCCCTATTTAATAAATGGTGTTGGGAAACTGGCTAGCCATATGCAGAAAACAGAAACTTGACCCCTTCCTTACACCATATACAAAAATTAACTCAAGATGGATTAAAGATTTAAATGTTCCACCTAAAATCATAAAAACGGTAGAAGAAAGCCTAGGCAATACCATTCAGGACATAGGCATGGGCAAAGTCTTCATGACTAAAACACTAAAAGCAATGGCAACAATAGCCAAAATTGACAAACAGGATCTAATTAAACTAAAGTGCTTCTGCACAGCAAAAGAAACTATCATCAGAGTGGAAAGGCAACCTACAGAATGGGAGAAAATTTTTGCAATCTATCCAGCTGACAAAGAGCTGATATCCAGAATCTACAAAGAACTGAACAAATTTACAAGAAAAATACAAACAACCCCATCAAAAAGTGGGCAAAGGATATAAATAGACACTTCTAAAAAAAAAGACATTTATGTGCCAGCAAACATATGAAAAGAAGCTCATCATCCCTGGTCATTAGAGAAATGCAAATCAAAACCACAATGAGATACCATCTCACACCAGTTAGAATGATGATCATTAAAAATTCAGGAAACAACAGATGCTGGAGAGGATGTGGAGAAATAGGAATGCTTTTACACTTTTGGTGGGAGTGTAAATTAGTTCAACCATTTTGGAAGACAGTGTGGTGATTCCTCAAGGATCTAGAACCAGAAATACCATTTGACCCAGCAATCCCATTACTGGGTATATACTCAAAGGATTATAAATCATTTTGCTATAAAGACACATGCACACGTATGTTTATTAAAGCACTGTTCTCAATAGCAAAGACTTGGAACCAACCCAAATGTCCATCAATGATAGACTGGATAAAGAAAACGTGGCACATATACACCATGGAATACTATGCAGCCATAAAAAAGGATGAGTTCATGTCCTTTGCAGGGACATGGATGAAGCTGGAAGCTATCATTATCAGCAAACTAACACAGGAACAGAAAACCAAACACCACATGTTCTCACTCATAAGTGGGAGTTGAACAATAAGAACACATGAACACAGGGAGGGGAACATCACACACTGGGGCCTGTGGGAGGGTAGGGGGCTAGGCAAGGGATAGTATTAGTAGAAATACCTAATGTAGATGATGGGTTGATGGGTGCAGCAAACCATCATGGCACATGTATACCTATGTAACAAATCTGCACATTCTGCACATGTATTCCAGAACTTGAAGTAAAATTTAAAAAAAGAAATAAAAATAAAAATATAAAAGATGAAAGTAACAAGTGATGGCAAGGATGTAGAGAAAGGGAACCTTTGTACACTATTGGCAGGAATGTAAATTAGTACAGCCATTATGGAAACAATGTGAAGGTTCCTCATAAAATTAAAAATAGCACTGCCTAATGACCCAGCAATCCCACTGCAATCACATAATCAAAGAATATGACATCACAACGTCAAAGATATCTGCACTCCCACATTCATTGCAACATTATTTATAATAGCCAAGATATGCAATCAACCTAAGTGGCTATCAATGGATAAATGGATAAAGAAAATGTGGCGTATATCCACAATGGAATACTAGTCAGCCTTAAAATGAAGGAAATATTGTCATTTGTGACAGCATAAATGAACCTGGAGGACATTATGTTAAGTGAATTAAGCCAGTCACAGAAAGATACATATCCCATTATCTCACTTATATGCGAAATCTAAAAAAGTACAACTGATAGAAGCAGAGAGTAGAGTGGTAGTTTCCAGGGACTGTTGGTGTGTCAGGGGACATTGGTTAACATACACAAAATTTCAGTTCAATAGGAGGAATAAATTCAAGAGACGGTAGTTAATTATAATATATTTAGTCTTAAAAATCACTGAGGACATTTTGTTCTCACCACAAAAAATGATGTATATGAGATAATGTATATGTTAATTAGTTTGATGTAAGCCATTTCTATACATATTTCAAAACATGTTTTATTTCATAAATATATATACCATTTTTCTCAATCAAAATAAGTAAACTTTAAGAAATGTCCTGATGTGATGAACAAATGCTACCACATTGGAACAACTCTCAATTCTAACAAGAGTATGAACAATGTGTGTGTGTATTTGTGAGTGATGTTGAAAGTCACAGAAATTCCCATTTGACCAAATGCCACCTTACATCCTCATTCTTTGATTTCCCTCAGATAAGAATCCTAAAATCAAAGAGTTGGTATTATTAAGGTATCTGAAAACCAATAGGCATATTCCAAACTTGGACCCTTTAAATTCTTTTTAACAGATGAACTCAGTCACCCCAATGAGCATTCAAATCCCTTGAGATTCTTTAAAATCATGGGAAGAATTTTGTTCTAAACCTTGCACATAGCATGCACTTAATAAATAAATAAATAATGGATTGAATGTCTGATTAGATTATGTATAACTGAAGCTTCTGTCAATATTTCTTTAATCCCTGGACTCCAGTGGGACTCACTGGGCTATCTACCACTGAACACCACCTGTCTTTCACCACTGCAGGGTGAGACTTATGCTTCTTTCTTAGGACTGGAATTTCTTCTCATCTGTGATGGCTCAGCGTTTACCAAGCACCATGTGTTCTCCAGTTAATATTTAAATAACTTTCTTTACTTTTCTACCAGCAACTCATTTAATTAGTAATTCAATGTGTATATGTGTGCCCCTTTATTTTTGACAAGATACAACTTTCTAGTAAAAGGTTCAAAATAAAAGACAGTTTTATAAATGTTGCACATCTCATTTATTTAATAAAAATTCACTAGATATGAAATCAAAATGCATCATCATCCATTTGAACCCTATCTAATTTTGGCTCGGGTTGTAGATAACACAGTAAATGTAATTTGTCATCATAAATTTATGATTATTTAATCATATGAAACTTTTGGTTTATCTTGAGCAAACTTTATAGTAGTTTTAATACACAGGAGCCATCCCTGACAGATATGATGAAATAGATTTATCACCCTTGACAAATTATATTGCAAAATGTCCTCTCATGACTGCCCACAATGGAACTCACATTCCCATATTCAACAGGAATGTCACCTGTGATTCTTATTTTATAACCTTGTTTGGTGGCAATCTAAAACTGCTTTTTGGAGGGACTGTAGAGTACTTAGAATGTATGATGGTTATAAGAATAATTGTATGAATGAAGGAAACCTGTAGTCCTTTAAATCAAACTAAGTAGTGCTTTATTAAAGTGCTCAGCAAATCAATCTAAATCCAAGGATAATAAAGCCCTAATCAGGTGGTAGGAAAAATAATAGGTTGTCATGCATGAGAAAAAATAGGCAATCATGAAATGTTTTCTTTAATTAGGTCATGTAAAGTGGAGGAACTGAGTAGGAGCTGGCAAGACATTCATCATGAGCAAGGTGGGAAATTATTTAGATTACTAAGGAAGAAAAATTGAGTGTGATACACTTAGATTTGACTGGACAGAAAGCTAAAGCTTTTTTTTTCTTCACTATATGTCCTATTTTAGTGGTGATAACTATTGACAGGTATGGGATTTTTTCTTTTTTTAAGCTGAATTCAGCCAGTTAGTCATCTAGTTGGCTAAGTACACATACGTTACTTGTTATCTAATGATTTTGATTTCAACAATGCTCTCGGACGCTGAATGTGTTCCTCTGGCATTCTTATTGCAAAACTGCCTCTCACCTCCAATGGAATTTAGTTCCCAATAAACTTGAGATTGATTATTAAGCACTTCTCATTTTCTTCTTAAACTGAAAGGAGTAATTAATACTATCTGGGATTGTTAATACACTGCTCTGTACAGGGATACTGTTACAAATTACAAACGTCAGTAGACAGATTTCTTGTTAGACGTTGTTGCCTTCACAGCTAAGAGTATTAAATACGTCTTTTTAAAAAGGCCTAATTTAGGGAATGTAATGACAAGATTTCTAATATATGCAGTATTGTGACAACCACCTTAGACAAAATTACTTTTACCAAATTAAATCCGAGAACTCAGCCTTCACCGTCCCAAATAGCATCATCAAACAATTGGAACATTGTTGGCATTCTCTATTGTGCAAGTCATTTCTATATGTTTCCAGTGATACTGCTAAGTAAAGACACTATGGTAAGGCAATGGCGCTTCTGTACTTCTTTTTACATCTATCAACCATGCAGAGGAAACAAACATACTACAGAAATCTGAGAAGGTTTAGTTTTCCTAAATTGTATTCATGGGGTTTATAATAAACTAAGGAATGGCAAATGCTGCCAAACACACCTGCAATATCTGTTGACAGACTTTCCCTCATTAAGTCTAGATTTGACTTACGAATCTTTTTGGAGTGCTGCATAGTGTTTGTGCTTGTCCACATTTCCCTGGCCCACTTTGGAGGTCAGATGGCACTTCTGTGGTTAGTTCCAGTATTTGTCAGAGGTTTCTGTGTCAAGCGCCTGTTTCTAAGAAGATTGTTTGACCAGAGCACAGAGTAGGCCAGAGTGCCAATGTGTGACAATCTCAAGAGCATGCCAGAGAGACCACCCCTCCACACTGAGTGATGAAGGCTGGTATTACTATCCAGACTCTTCACCTCTGACAGCAACTTGTCTGAGTTGTATTCTTTACAATGTTTTAAAGGGTCTCTAGTGGGATTGAGCCCCAATTGTCCAGAGTAATAAGTTCACATTAACTGAGCCCTTATTTGCTTACCTCCGTTCCCTTTCCTAATTCATCTGCCAAATAAGCTATTTGTTTTTGGGTCTACTTCTGTGGCAACTTCTCAACACAGAATTCTGGGCAGGTATTACCAATCACCATAGCTGCCTACAAGATGAGAATTCTCTGCCAATGCAGCAGTAGGTATTGGCAATATTATAATCTGACTTCTACTCAAGCAGCAATAGACCGAATATTGATTTATTATTTTATTTCCTCCCACTCTGTCATAGGCATTTCTGTATAATTAATTACAAGACCAAATTATTTTGAGACTCTTTGTTTAATTTGGCAAAGTCAAGCTACTGTACTTATAAATTAGGTAGATACCTTACAAACAAGCATCTCTTGCTTTTTGTGGACAAGTTCTTACTGAAAATATTCCTCAGAGGGTAATTTACCAGAAGGACAAATTTTCCCATTACTTTTAATTGAAAAAAATTACTTATTCTTGAATCCAAAACTGGTATCTATTATTTTAAAATAGCGGGATACTCCAATTAGAGATAGTTATTTCAAAATTCAACATCGAACATTTCCCTTTAATGAATTATGCTATTTACTGCTTTTTGTTAAACACTTTTTTAATTATTATAAATGAGATACTTAATAGTATGCTAAAATAAAACATTAATAATATATTTTAAAATGCACATAAATTAGTAAATATAAAATAAATCAATACAATAATGCATTTTGGATGACATAATGCACAATATTTTATAGACTAACAAACCAGATACTTTGAGAGGAGTTTGTAACAAAATACATACCTATTATAAAAGTGTTTAGGTGATTATGTTGTTGTGTTTCATGTGGGAAATCTTAATAATCTCTTTAAAATGTAAAATATTTTTTAAAAAGCCTCAGAAGCCCAAGGTAAGGCTTAATGAAGCTCCTTGTACAGTTGAATCTTGTCAACTACATTTGTTAGGAAAAGAGCTGAACCTCAAGATGGGTAGACATTCCTGAAACTCACTGACACGGTGTAGTTGTTTTTGTTTCCCATAGTGTCTGAGCCTAATACATTGGTTCTTAAAGTTTAGATTTCATCAGAATCACCCAAGAAGTTTTCTAGAAATGCAAATTTCTAGCTTCAAAAAATCCCCAGAAAGTCTTAATACATCTGGGATGGGCCAAACAAGTTACATATGTTTCTGCAAAAATCCTGGTCAAAAAATTCAGAAATAGACAGTCCACAGACAGAACTTTCAGAAAACGCAGTCAAATTAGTACTTAGTTATTGTTGAATTGAAATTTAAATGGTCAAACAAGTTGACTATAAATAATTCTCACCTTGCTTAAGCAGGAAGAAATATATTAAGATAAACATATTACATATTTTTCCATGGATCATACCAATCTATTGACAGTCAGTGGATGTGAGAACAATTAAACTACGACTTGCTGAAAAGCAGACTCTCATTAGCCTACTAGAGATTTGCAGAAGATTGAAATCACACAGTTTGGTCCCAGGAATGTGTACCATGTTCCATTACCTTCAGGTAATATTAAACTAACTTCATACTTGCATAGCTTTCATATTTCCATGTGCTGCCTGGCTGGATGTCAGACTGAGTGCCAGCAAGGTCTGCTTGATTTAGTGGTTCAACAAGCCCGCCAAAGAGGTCCTATTGCCTCTCTTCCACCACTCATGAAGAACCAACCTACAAATCACTTGTCAACAACTTTGATCTACCTTGTTTCAGGTGGTTTACTCTCTGTCTATTATTTCTGTTAAGAGACCCGTGAAAATTAAATACAGACCCTGCTGATGCTTGACTGACCCGGTGCTCCATCATAACAGCAGTGTAATAGCAATAAATCATTTCAACTTTAATCTATTGTTATTGATGAATGTACAATTATTTGTCATCTAATATGCTGAAAATGATGACCAAAGAAATAGATCAACTTTTTTTCTTCTTCCAAGTGCGGCATTGATGGATTGTATCCCTAAGCTGTTATTACACTTATAATGTACTCCTCTGCACTGACAGCACAGCTAGTTTTTTAATCATTCCATAGTAATCAACTTAAGACAACATAGCAAGACTCATAACTCATGTTCTTTTCTTTTTTGGCAGTGATGGGAAATGAAAATGTTTTTATTCTTTTGAAATAATTCTTACCTGACTAGGCTGAAGATTGCTCTAAAATTGTAAATAAATGGTTGTTTATTGAGCTGGAACTGAAGTGTGACATATTAAAATGTCTCTTTCCAAAGGGGGGAAAAATATTATTTAGGCCTGAGTGGAGTGAGACAGTGAAAGTATTTTTTTTTCTTTAACTGGTTCGTTGCTAACTTTATACTTTAAGAGAATATTTAAAAAGCAATGTATTGGTCAAAAATGCTATGGAGAAAATGACAATATTAAAATAAGAAACAATAATTACTCTTAAAGCACTACTCTACTCTCTTCTGGCAGATGTTTCACCAGTCTTCTCGTTGGCTTCCATTACTAGCTCAGGTGGCTGATAATTTTTGCATAATGAACCACACAAATCAGAAAGAAAATAGAGAAACGCTGCAACAAAAACTTGATTCAAGATAAAGTTTCTTTTTAATCCAAATGTTGGATTAAGCTAAATGGAAGGTTCAGCATATGTGGGCCAAAAAGTGAATCAACTTTAATTTCTCTCATAATGTCTACTCATGTCATGAAATTTTTTTTTAAAAAAACTTTCTACTAAACTCTAACCTAAATATCTCTTGCTGCCACATATTCATAGGAATGATTTTCCCACAACTAAAAAAAAAAAAAATACTAAAGTACGATCACTGGGTGTAAGTGAACAAACTTTGACTTCCATACAGGGTCCTGCTTTCAGGTCCTTACTAACTTTAGAACTGGTAAAAGCAAACAAACAAATAAACAGCTGTATCTTTAGGTTCTTAAAGATATACAGTTAGGATGTTTTGTAAATAGGAAATAGTTGATAACGTAATTAAATATAACCTAATGCAGTGGCACTCAAAGTGTAATTTATAGACCAGCAGCTCCAGCATTACCTGGGAACTTGTTATAATACAAATGTGTAGATCCCAACCTGCTAAATCTGAATCTCTGGGGGTGGGCCTCAGGAAACAATTTTAACAAGTCTCTAGATAATCCTGATGTATACAAAATTTAGGAAGCACTGACTGTGTAAGGCTTCCTCTATTTTGTTATTTCTTACCTGTGAAAAGTTCCAAGGTAGATATGGCAGGAGGATACTTCTATAGTTGGCCAGCATAAGATAGTTATTGAGAGGATGACTCTGGAACCATCCTGCTTAAAATGTGTCTGAGTTTCTAGTGCACTATCTGTATGACCCAGGAGAATTTATTTACTTTCTTTGCCTCAGTTTTCACGTTGATAAAATGGGGATAAGAGCAGTACTTACTTACATAGCATTACTGAGAAAATCAATTAGTTAATGGATGTAAAAGGCTTAGATCAGCATCTGGCATATAGTAAGCACCCTATAAATATTAGCTATTAGCATTACTCTTTTACCCATGTTTGCAGAATATTTTTGCAGAAGTAAAAATGACTTGAAAAGGATAGTGACTTGAAGTAAAGTGGGTAGTTCCTATATTATGCCTTAAGTAATGTTTTAAACCATCAAAAAGGTTCATTTTGAAAATCATGTTTTACTCTTGCTGTATAGTTGAGAATACATGAAAATTAAAAAGGAAATAAGTACCATTCTTTAATTCAGCTTGTCAAATTCCTGATTTACAAAAACAAATGAAACAAAACAAAACTGACATGACTTCATGATTCAGATCACTACTACATATCACTTAAAAGGCACGACGCTTCAGTCTTAATCTAGTAATTACTTATGTTTTAACTTTCTCTGATATGTCTGGTTATTCTGAAACGCTGGCCTCTGTTGGGGCAACATGATCATGGCTTTAAGATGTGACCTTTACTGTGGCTTGTTGCTGTTAATCGTCTTTTAGGGCAAAACTCCAGGCATGTAGGAAATAGTCAAATTGCAGTCTTATGAATTATGACTTCAGTTATCTTCCACTTGAAGTCTGTGTCTGTTGTGGAGAAAAGCAGGAATGAACAACACTGAATATTCTCAGAGGGAGTAGAAAGCTCTGTTAAAATTGAGCCATAGAAGGTGAACTGAGTTACAAGCTGTTTTCTGCAATGGTAGGAGATAACTGGAGAGGCTCATAAGCAGAGGAGACTTACTGTAGCTACAATGTCATAAATGACAGTCTACATGTGCTATGGTTTAAATGTTTGTCCACTCTGAAACTCATTTTGGAACTTCATCCCCAATGTAAGAGTATTAAGAAATCAGGCCTTTAACAGATGATTGGGCCTGAGGGCAGAGTCCTCATTAATGGATTAATCCATTCATAATTAATGAGGTAATGAGTTATCATAGGAGTAGGATAGTTATAGAACTAGTGGGTATAGTGGGTCTGTTATAAAAGCCAGTTTGACTTTCTCTCATGTGCCATTCTCATCCTGTGATGCTTTCCACAATGTTATAAAGCAATAAGAAGGCCTTCATCAGATCCAGCCCCTTGATCTTCAACTTTCCAGCCTCTAGAACTGTAAGAAATAAATTTCCTCTCTCATTTTTAAAAATAAATAAATAAATTACCCAGTCTGTGGTATTCAGTTATGGAAACAAAAAATGGACTAAGAAAACAGGTGACTTAGACCACAGTTTGCCATACTTGCCACTGATCTTCCTTTATCAACTCATAATAGAGACTATGGTGTAGAATCAAGGACTTTCTGAAGTTATTCTAATTAATCACACTGTAATAGCAAATATTCATTTGCTGTATTCTTTAATAGATCTTTATCCTTAATCATTTTATTTCCATTACTATTCTCTGTGATGTTCATACAGAGAATATTTGTATGAACAGATGGCAAAGACTGGGGTGGCAAAAACATGTGTCCTGTCCACTTTCAATGATAGCATAGAGGATGAAACTTTTCCTTAATTTAACAAAAACAACAACAACAACAACAACAACAACAAAAATCCTACTTCTATTGTAATGTTAAGAAATCACTATTGTTGTGACTGTGTTTTTAACTGCCAAACAGTCATGCACACTTTTAATTTTCTGTCTCCTTTTCACTCTTTTGAAGTTATTTATACTAAATTTTCATCTAGTCTTAGAATCTTTTGCAAATTATAATACTTTGCAAATGGAATCCCTTTTGTTGTGTTCTTTCTATACTGATTAACATCTTATTTATTTGGCTTCATTAGTATACATCATACCACTCAGTTTATTATGTGTAAATTTTATTAAGACAGGGGTAATTGAGAATGAGTTAAACAATACCAAATGGTACCCATTATAGCTGCTTTCTGGCACCATTCTTATATTTAAAATTATTTAAATATACAAATGAATATTATATTTATATGGTAAATGAACAGAGCTTGTAGAACAGTCTCTCCTTTTCAGTGCCATAAATTAATTGAGCATTGGCTTTGTTTTAAATACAAAGTGTATGGAAACATAAATTTCTAAAATATTATTTATAATGAGTAGATAAACAGAATCTCAAAACTTATTTTATCTTTATCTCAAAAATATGTCTGGACAATATAAGAAGCCTTCAATCTAAGGAAGATGTCAAGTAAAATGTCTTTTATCCAGGCTAAATCATTATTTGCCTATATGTTCACTCTACATACTTAAGTTTCTGTCTAAATTTGTTTTTGTTAGTGATTAATTATTAGCAAGTTGTCCTATGTAATATTACATCATTTCATGAATGGATGGTGAAAAGAGTTAAGAAAAAGAAAGGGGTAGAGTACTTAGGTAGGTGCTCCCAAAATTGGTCAATTCTTATGAAATGCTGCGTTGTTTTGGTAATATGCAAGATCTGAAACATTTCAAAAAATATTCAATATGTTAAAATAAGTATCATTAGGACCCATGTATTAGTCTCCATATTCTTCTGCAGAATTCCCTCTACATACTACGAATTCACAAAATAGCAATAGTTTATTGAACATTTTCTCTGTGTCAGGTATTCTACTAAGCGCTTCATATCCATTAGGCATGATTACCCTTATTTAATGTATCTAGAAATTAAGATTTGAGATATGAACAATTTTCCCACTGTTATTAAAAGGCAGAAACTGAATGAAGAGGCTAGATGTGTGTACTTCAGTGGCAGTTTTGATGAAAACAGTGCTTGTACACCAAATACTATAAACACTTTTCTACCTGTCTCAGGCTATTTTGCTATTATATTGAGGCCATGTGTTTATTTCCAGTTAACAAACTTGGAATAGAAGTGATGTGTGTCACTTCTCGACAAGATGGATAAGAAACAGTGTACAATCTCCATGCTTCTTTCTGTTAAGCCTTCTTTAGAGGTATCTTCCAGATGGTAAAATTACATAAAGGAGAATGTCCTCTTGTATTACTAGCTTCCTAGGGCTCCTGTAACAAAGCACCATAAACTAGGTGACCTAAACAACAAAAATTTATTACCTTACAATTATGGAGGCCAAAACTCTAAAATCGAGATGTCAGCAGAGCCCTGCTCTCTCTGAAGACTCTAGGGAAGAATTTGTTCCAATTCTCTCTCCCAGGTTCTGGTAGCTTTATGTATTCCTTGCCTTGCAAATAGCCATCTTCTCCCTGTGTCTCTTCATGTGGTCTTTGCTCTGTGTGCATCTGTTTCTATGTCCAAATTTATCTCTTTTTATAAGAATACCTATCATATTGTATTAGGGCCCATGCTAATGATCCCATCCTAACTTGCCTGGATCGGAACAGACTCTGTTTCTAAGTAAGGTCATATTCTGAAGTACTAGGTGTTAGGACTTCAATATCTATTTTTTGGAAAACACAATACAACCTGTAACACCACCCAATCTGCATTAGACATGTGAACAAAAATTTAGTTTTTATTTTATATACTTTTTCTGTACTTTATAATATAGAATATACTATACTATATAATGTATTTATATATGAGGTATAGTACCACAGGATACCCTCTCTTCTTAACTTATTCTATACCATAACAATTTTGATTAGTTTTCTTTTTCAGCATTTCTATTCCCATGCCATGTTTAGTCCAGTTTAATAAAACTACGTGTAGGCATTATAACAACATTTTGATTCACAATCTTAGCTAAACCTCAGAGTCCCTTTAGAATACTGGTCCTGGTCAATGGTCACACATTTTACCATTTTCCTCATTGACTATTATTAATGGGCAATATTCCTTTCAAGACCCATAATCAACCTGAATAATTCTTTATATCTTCTTCTTCCTTGATAAAATGACAGTCACCATGTTTAAGACAGCCTTCTGGCCCTGTGAAAGGTATATTAGAAATAAGCAGCATAAGGATTTAGTCCTAAGTCTATGCATGGGAGTATAAGGATTTCTATAATATGGCCCTGTATACTTACTTCCCCAGTCCTCTCCATACCTCTCTCCTCCACTTACCTGACATGACAGAAATACTGAATGATAGGACACATTGCATCTAAACAGTTTTTTATTTCTCTGTGCCTTTGCTCTTGTTATTTCCTATGTGTAATTGATCTACCAAACCCCACCCCCATCTCTTCTATATATACCACCTGGAAAAAAAACAAAAAACAAAAAAAAACTCATATATACAATTAAGGAGTCCGTTTTCAGCATTTCCTATTACCTTCAGGCAGATTGGTAGATTGGTAGATTAGTTATAGGAGCATTTGCTGCTGCAATAAACTATCCCCAAATGTCAGCGGACTGATATGTGGACACATCAGTCCAATTATAATGTTCCTGGTCAGTAATGATTTAGAACCCAAACTCCTTCTATCTTGAGGTGCCACTTTCCTTGTTAGGGCAGGGGAAGGGGAAAGAGTTGGGAAGGCACATTGATATAACAAGGTCTGGAAGATATGGTCCTTTTCTGGGAACACATCTTCGCCAATAACTCTATATTAGTGGTCAGTAGGCCTCTCTGCCTCACTGCTCCTTGTACTCACCTCTTTCAGAGTATGTATTGTATTAAATTGCAGGATGCATTCTTTTTCTTATGTTTGCCTTCCAAATAGACTGTTAATTAATTGTGAGAGCCAATAGTGACTTGATAATTGTATTTTCTCAGAATGGTACCTGACGTGAGGTAGGAAGCAAATAAGTGTATATTTCACTTACTTATAGGATTAACCTAAATTGTCAATTTCTGGCACTGTTTGTACTTTCATTATCCTGTGATTTCTGGTCTCTTAAAATCAAATAGGATAAAAAAGAATCCAACCCATTTGTAACACTCTGATTTTTTTTTACTAGATCTAAAAGATAGTTAGCTAATATTCATAGCTAAGCTTGTTAAGCAGTACGCTGAAAACCCCTAATCAAATCTAACATTGCCGGTGGCATCTAATTGCTCAAATATTCAAGTAATAGAATGCTGAAGCATACATTTTGTATTAGTAAAGTCTTGATAACATCTAATTTGGTTATTACTATTTCCAATGATTTGAAATTCAATATTGTTTCTAAGAAGTTTATATGATAATGAATTTCCCTGTTTTATTATTGCTTAGAATTGTTTGGGCTATGGCATTCACATTGTTCATGGAACAAACGAAAACCTATAGAACTATTTGGAGCACTAAATAAGAAGAAGTAAATTCTAAATATGCAGCTGCATGGAACCTCTCATGTTAAAATTTATTTTAAAATTTTATGATCAGTTTAGATTTCATTATGTATGGTTCCACATTTTTATTTGTTTCCACATGTGTTAGCTAAAATAAATAGCTGTAATTAGTATAAATTGCCGTATAAGAGAAATAAAGAAGTTAAAGCTATCTTGAGGCCACTATAGCTCAAATTTTGGTCAGGAATGTCCCAATTCCTCTTCTCCACATGGTATCATTAAAACATTACACACTTAATAAACAGAATTTTTAAAGAAACCTAACAGCCAAGTTGATAACATTAATTCTCGATTATAAATCTCATCATAAAATTATATCAAGACAATATATCTTTTGTTATTAAACCAATAATATTGAAATATTTGTGAATAGTTCTTTTATAAATTTGAATGATAGATACTCAAGTTTCTATGCCACAAAAACCCTCAATAATCCATATTTTAATAATGTTCTAAATGCATATCTCAGTATAAGCATATCCCAGTATAAACTCCAAAACTATGTATATGCAAACAAAAAGCAAATGTTGATTTTCAAGCCATAAATTCTGACTGTCAAAAATATAGCTTGATTTTTAAAATAATTTCATCTTTACTTTGAGATTCTTTTCTGACTAATGGCAGAAAAAACAATCTAGTTAACATCAGATAAACTGGATACTCTACTATTTTTCTTAGCCATTTCAAGTTCGAACTCAGCCAAATAAGATTTCTTTCTTTTCCCTGTCTTCTCCGTGGGCTGGACAGTTTAGGTATCCAGGCTTTAATTAACCATGACCTTAAGAGAAGGAGTTGGTTTCTGTTCATGACAGCCTTTTTGGGTTGTAAACAAATCTCTACTTCTTAGCTCCTCCACACTGATAATATCAAGCAGTGTCTTAATTCATTATGAATGCTTTACCAATATAACATAGACTGGGTAGCCGATAAGTAACGGGAACTTATTTCTCACAGTTCTGGTGGCTAGGCAGTCCAAGACGAAGGTACTGGCAGATTCAGTGTCTGGTGAGGGCCCATAGATGGGACCTCTTTTGGCTCATAGATGGGACCTTCTCACTGTGTCCTCACATGTTGGAAGGGGCAAAGGGTGTCTCTCTCTGGCCTCTTTTACAAGGACACTAATCCATTCCTGGTCACTTTCCAAAGGCCCCACCTCCTAATACAATCACCTTGGGGGTTGGAATTTTAACATAGGAATTTGAGGGCACACAAACATTAAGACCATAGCAACGAGCCTCCAATCAAACAGTCCAACCTGATACTTTCTAGGGCCCTGACCAGCTCACTCACACGCTTTCTTACATTCTGTAAATGTTATATTATTCCCCAGTTATGGGTAACAAAAAAGTTCCTTGTTTACTGTTTTGCAGTGTTTCATATAGGCAGTAGATCACTTGACCCTTCTATTCTCACAATCTGCAGAATTACCTAGTTTTATCATATTCCTGGAGTTCGGCCTAGAACACTGAACATAGGGCCCCCCTTTGGAGACTCTCACTATATGCCCACCAGCACCAGAAATATTTTTAAATTGTAAGCAGTTAAACTGGTTCTTAGATTATATTACATTGCAACAGTTGTCATAAATATGTAATAAATATACTTATTTATGTAAAACAGAACATAGCTAATAAAATAATGTATCAAAATGATCAACCAAAGAATCAGTGGGCAATGAGAGTGCCAACAGGTCAGACTCCAAAGTGAAGGAGTTGCCCAGCACTGGCCAGAGGAATGCATACCTGTCAAGCTAAGTCAAGAATCTCATCTGCTTCAAATATTACAGCATGAGGCCATTACACATTTGGATCATGTAACTAATTATCCCTATGCTTATTTTAGACTCACTTAAATAACCCTCTAGCAAGCTAACTTCCCAAATGATACAGGAAATATACTGGTGAACTCTCATACATTTTATTGTACATGAATGTATCAGCATAATTTTATACATCATCCTCTAAAGAGTTTTATTTACATAAGTTCATATTCTCAGTTCTGGTTTAATGCCAGGATACTCAGAAGAAAGTACCTGCCCTCCTGCCACCACTGGGTTCGCAAGACTGAAAAAAGTGGTGAATTAGTTAGGCAACTGCTTTCTTCTGTGGAATATTTGTCTCAGTGTTCTTTCCTCAAAATTCTACAATATGAATTTTCCAGGTCTACAATATCATACTAATGTAAAGGCTTTTTACATGTTTTTTTTGTTTTGTTTTGTTTTGTTTTTGTTTTTTGTTTTTTTGAGATGGAGTCTCACTCTGTTGCCCAGGCTGGAGTGCAGTAGCATAATCTCAGCTCACTGCAAGCTCCGCCTCCCAGGTTCAAGCAATTCTCTGTCTCAGCCTCCCGAGTAACTGAGATTACAAGTGTCCGCCACCAAGCCCAGCTAATTTTTGTATTTTTAGTAGAGACAGGTTTCACCATGTTGCCCAGGCTGGTCTCGAACTCCTGACCTTGTGATCCACCCGCCTTGGCCTTCCAAAGTGCTGGGATTACAGGCGTGAGATGTTTTAAGTGATAGCCTTAAGTAGAGCTGCTCCACAATTTTCTTTTATAAAAGATCTCTAAATACAATGCCGGTGGGAAATTTACTAAAAAACTTGTTATTGGCTGTTTATAAATATTAGCCCAATATTTATTGCTATTTGGCATATAAATGTCTAAAATATTTCATTGTGCTTAGTTTATATCTATAAGTGAGACTGTCCTGGTTAAGGAGGTATATTCATACATCAGAGCAGTCAAGGCTCACCTCTGAAAGTAGAATCATCTGACGCCAAGAAAAACCAAAAGTAAGTATTGTGAGGGTAGTAGGGAAAGCCTGAGTAATCCACATACCTGAACGAGTACTTGTCTGCACCTCATATTCAACTAGTGCCAAACAGGAGTTAGTTATTATTGATTCCATAGAGCTGAGTCACATGAAATTCATTCTCCCTGGGATTTGGCCAGAAACAAGGTTTATTAAGCCTTACATCACTTTATTATCAAGGTTAACTCCTCACTCTAAGGGCTGTTAAGAGAGCTTTATTATTAGTTTGTAATTTTGTATGTTTTCAGTGGAATGACATTATTTTGCCCAAGTGAATAAAATGAAGCACAGTAATTGTAATTGCTATTGCCAGATTCCATAGCGAGCCTCGCAGGATTTTCCAAAAGTAAAATGAC
The DNA here is from genome assembly GCF_043159975.1 of Macaca nemestrina. NCBI lineage: Eukaryota > Metazoa > Chordata > Mammalia > Primates > Cercopithecidae > Macaca > Macaca nemestrina. The sequence goes on from NC_092135.1 coordinate 44,521,217, forward strand.
AATGCATCTTCGTCAACCTGGACACCATCCCACCATGATGATTTCTGGCATATTGCCAACACTCTCCAACAATTCTTGGATATCCCCGCATAAGATATATGACATGTCAAAGTCCAGATTCATTACATTTCTGCTTTTTTTTTCCTTTAGTACAAGATAATCCTTCATCATTGACTCATTTTTTAACGGAGTGCTCCAGTTAAAAATATATCAAGATCTTACCACAAGATGTCTTGACACTGACTCATTATTATAGAAAAGAATATGTTCAAGGAAACTAATGGGTAGGATAATGGCCAAGTGACAAAGCACAGCACTATATACATAAGATGGATAGCATTGACATAAGATGATAAACTGGAGTACCTGAACGCTCATGATAATTTAAATCGTATCCGTTTAAGAAAAGTGCAGTTGAGAATTAAAGAGAACCAACACATCATATGAATATAACAAAGTTAATGCCTTAGGCTTACATTACCTGGTCCTGGGCCTAAGAGATAATCTCATCACTCGCTGCTAATTTCCCTCCTCACTCCCCTTCATGTTTCGTATTTGTCTGTATGTGTGCAACATGCATAATGTACACACATGAGCACATACTTGTAACCTACCAACTTGACTTCTGACAGTTTCTTGACTACTTCATACTTGTACACATTACTGGCATTTTGTTCTTCTAGTACCATCTACTCAAAACTTCCTTGTTTACTCTTTGTTCCTTTACTCTTTGTTCTACTATAGGCCCAGTATAGATCTTGATTCCCAGAAATATTTGGTTTACAATGAAAGAAATTAAACCGGTACAAATTTAAGCCAAAATGTGGATGCCACAAATGACATGGCCATTTCTCATAGAACCCAAGCATAGCCATGTGGTAGGAACAAGGTTCAGAATTTGTGTGTATGTGTGTGTGTGTGTGTATCAGTTGTAAGAGAGCCATCATCTAGGACGGTCCAGTTTCCTCACATATGGTAATGTAGTTTCAACTAAGTCATACTCAAACTCTGCTTACACTATGCTAAATGACCTGTCATACATACCTGTGGAGTTAGTATCAATAAATAAAACAAGCTTTATACAAGTATTTGTCAACACTTCTGAGAATAAAAGCATTTCTGCCTCATTCTCTGTAATCCTCAAAGAAAAATCAAAAGAACTCTGTATATCTTTGATTTGAATATGCCCAGAGATTGATGCGATAGAAATATCGATTGAAATAAAGAAGCAACAAATAACCTGAGATCACTATGTTATGTCTATTTAGTTTGATTATACTACAATTTGCTTCAGAATTTCAGAGTTATAGTAATCATATAACGTAACTGGTTAACCCTGTGGTATTGCACACGAGAAAACTAAGGCTAGGTGGGTTTAGTAAATTACATAACCAAATGTACATTAAAAAAGCAGTATCTACCTCTAGAAGGGCTCATGTATACTAAGTAGAGAGAAATTAGGCTCTCGACAGAAAATTATATAGTTGGCCAACTATGGTGACTTTCTGCTATGCTGATTAAATACTCTCACTCTAGTTTCTCTTCTATAAAAGCATGATAATAATACATGCTTCGTAGGATATTGTGAGAAATATATAAAATAATATCAAGGAGACTCGTAGCCCAATAACAGGCACAGAACAGGCCTCTTAATAACATCTTTCTCTTCCTGGTTAACTCACATGAGTTTGAGTTTAAAATACTATTTTAATTTATTTACAAATTAGATTAGTGTGCAATGTATCAGATTATTTTTCACTTTTATATTTCCACAGAAAAAATATATTATTTGGGGTTTATGTGTTACGTGTTTTACATAAGTGTTACATTTCCATTGTACCTTGCTATCTTTACCAACAGTATAAATTAAATAAATTTCCATGTAGTTATATTTTGTTCTTTTTAATGATGGCAGAGTATTTTATAGTATGAATATTCTAAAATTGTTTAAGCAGTCTCTAATTTATGGACATTTAGATTAATACAGTCTCCCTCATAATATTGTTTTAAAGACTGAAATAACTTAACTGAAATAATATTATAAAGTTCTCAGCACAGTAAGCAAATAACAAATGCTTGAAGTTGGTATTCTATGTTCATAATATTATCATAATCAGTTTAAAAATTATTCTCATTACCATTTTCCACACTTTTCCATTTCCCCTCATAATTTTTTTGAAAGGCAAACTTTATATCACTCTATTTTTTTCAGTTCCCTTTAAATTTGCATCTTACTGTAGTTTGATTTCATCCCCATAAAGATTTTACAAAAAAATGCTTTACTGAGAACATCAACAATCTCTAATTTTTTAAAAAATAATGGAACAATGTATAATGTTTACAGAAGATCTTTTTACTGTATTGGCAACATTTATCTTTTTTTTAATGTGTGTATGTATGTATGTATGTATATACACTCCTTCAAGAATTATATAAGAGTTAAAAACCAAAACTGAAATATATAAAGTAAGCAATATTTGGATGCTTTTTGAATTGTACTTAAAGTGAATTATCCTCATTATTATTTACTACTATTACTAAAAATAAAGTAATATATTGTTCATTGAAGAAACCATGCAAGCCAAAAGACAATGGAGTGATGCCATCAAAGTGCTGAAAGAAATAAAAATGCTAAACCAAGAGTCTATACCCAGCCAAAATATCTTTAAAACTGAAGAAGATGTACTTTCTCATATAAAAAAAATTGAGAGATGTATTGTCAGCAGACATGTGCTGCAAGAAATATTGAAATAAATTTTTGAAGAGTATGATACCAGGTAGAAATTTGGATCTACATTAAAAAAATGAAAAGTACAGGAAAATAAATAAATATAAATAAATATGACTTTTCCCCTTATTTTTAATTGCTTTAAAAAAACTGGATGTATGAAACAAAAATAGTAGCAAGGGTACTGTATGTGTATATTTCAAGTAGGTAAAAGTAAAATGCATGACAAAATATTGTTAAGGATGGAAAGAGGAAACAGAATACTGCTGTTAAGTTCTTTACACAACATATGAAGCGCTATGCTAATATTTAAAGATATAATCTGATTAGTTAAAAATAAATATTATAACGTATGAGGCAACCAAAGAAAAATTTTTTATAACCAGGCATGAATAGTAAGGCAACAGTGAAGATAAAAAGCAATCCTAAAGATACAAAATTAACAAAAATAAGAAATTAAGGATGAGCTTGCTGTTGCAATAAAAAATAAATATACCAAAAATGAAAAAAAGTCATAAAAAAAGAGAAAAAAGAAACAAAACAGAGGTAATAAAAAGAAAACAATTAACAAGATGGTAAATTTTAATTCAGCCATATCTATAATTATAATAAATATCAACGGTCTAAATATATCAGGTAAATATAGAGATTATTAAATGAGATAAAAACTAAGACACAAACACATACCTTCTTAAAGACATGTGTTACCAAAAGAATGAAAAAGTGCATACTAATTCATACCATGCAAACATGAATCAAAACAAAGCTAAAAGAGTAATACTAATATTGGGCAAAGTAGCTGAAAGACTTATACTAATACTGGGCAAAGTAGAATTTAGAAAAGGAATATTATCAAAGAAAGAGAAACATCATATGATAACAAAAAAGTCAGTTATCTAAGAATAAATGATAAATTCAAATGTTCAAACACCTTTATATGCAATTTCAAAATACATAAAGAAAACACTAAAAAAAGAAGTAGACAAATATATAATCGTAGTTGGGTACTTCAACACCCCTCTCTCAGTAAATGATACAGCAAAATGCAAAAACCAGCAGAATTCAAAGTAGGCAGTTCTACAATAATAGTTGGATACTTCAGTATTCACCCACTTTTAATACAGAATAAAACATCGAGGTAGAAGATCTTTAAGGAAATAGGTGACTTGAACAATACTATAAACCAACTAGACTTAACATTCATAATTATTACACAACACTCTAACATTAGAAAACGTCACATTTTCCTCAAGTGCACCAAAGACATTCTCTAATATAAACCGCATATTAAGCCACAAAACAAGTCTCCACATAAATCTTTTCAATCACATAAAAAGATTGAAATTGTATAAGTATCTTCTCCAATCATAATAAAATGAAACTAGAAATCAATAACTGATAGAAAACTAGAATATTTACAAATATGAGAAAATTAAACAACACATTTTAAACAAACAATGTGTCAGAGAAAAAATATAAGGGAAATTAAAAAGTACTTTGAGATAGATGAATATGAAAATACAATATACCAAACTTTGTGAGATGCATAGAAAACAGTGCATATAGAGAAAATTATAGCTATAAATGCCTCCATATAAAAAGAAGATCTCAGCTGGGCATGTTGGCTCATGCCTGTAATCCTGGCACTTTGGGAGGCCGAGGTGGATGGATTGCCTGAGCTCAGGAGTTCAAGACCAGCCTGGGCAACATGGTGAAACCATATCTCTACTAAAATACAAAAGAAATTAGCTGGATGTAGTGGCATGCACCTATAGTCCCAGTTACTTGGGAGGCTGAGGCAGGAGAATTGCTTGAGCCCAGAGGTGGAGGTTGCAGATTATCGCACCACTGCACTCCAGCAACAGAGCAAGACTCCGTCTCTTAAAGGAAAAAAAAAAAGAAAAAGAAAAAGAAGATCTCAAATCCACAGTGTAATTTTAAAACTATAGGAACAAGAAAAAGAAAAGCAAACTAAATCCAAAGCTAAGAGAAGGAAGAATTAAAGCAGACATAACATAGAAAACAGAAACATTCTGTATTTTAAAGCAGACATAATACAGAGAATAGGAAACCAATGGGAAAAATCAATGAAACTTATAGTTTATTCTTAAGTTAAACACTTATTACATAAGCAGAGATAGAAACAAATTTACCAAAAAATACACTAGACTAACTAAGAAAAAAATGACAAAGTTAGGCACAGTGGCTCATGTCTATAATCCCAGCACTTTGGGAGGCTGAGGCAGGTGGATTAAGAGGTCACGAGTTCGAGACCAGCCTGACCAACATGGTGAAACCCCGTCTCTACTAAAAATACAAAAATCAGGCAGGCATGGTGGCGCACACCTGTTATCCCAGCTACTCAGGAGGCCGAGGCAGGAGAATCACTTGAACTTGGGAGGTGGAGGTTGTAGTGAACCAAGATCACACCACTGTACTTCAGCGTGAGTGACAGAACGAGATTCCATCTCAAAAAAAAACAAAAAAAACAAAAAAAAAACAGGAGATACAAATAACGAAAATCAGATGATTTTAGTGAAAGTGGGCCCATTACTACTGATTTTACAGATATAAAACAGACTATAAGCGATTACTATAAACAATCGTATGGCAATAAGGGAGATAACCTAGGTGAAATGGACAAATTCTTAGAAACACAAAAACTGCCAAAATGCACTCAAGAAGAAATAGAAAATCTGGAGAGACCTATCAGAAAGAAATAAATTGAACAGTAACAAGAATCCTCCTATCAAAGAAAAGCCCAGGGCCTGAAGGTTTCAATGGCAAATTCCACCAAATATACCCAATATTATTCTTTGAATTAATACCAATCATTTTCAAACTCTTCCAGAAAATAAAAGGGAATACTCCCTAACTCATTTTATGAAGCCATCACTACTTAAACCTGAAAGTCAGATAAAGACATCAGAAGAAAAGAGAATTACACACCAATATCCATTATTAATATAGATGAAAAAAATCTCAACAAAATGCTAGCAACTTCAACACAACAGCATACTAAAAGGAGCATATACAATGATCAAGTGGGATTTATCTCAGGAATTCTAGAGTGGTTAAACATGAAAATCAATCAATGTGATATATCACATAAATGAAGAAAAAAAAAACCACATCATCATCTCAATTAGTATAGAAAATGCATTTGACAAAACAATAACATCTGAGTTAGTCCATTCATGTTGCCAAAAAGAAATACCTGAGTCTGAGTAATTTATATAGAGAAAAGAGGTTTATTTGCCTCACATATCTGTAGGCTGTACAAGAACAGTGGCCACAACACCTGCTTCTGTTCAGGGTAGAAGATGAAAGAGTAGCAGGTATCACGTGACGAGACAAAGGAAGCAAAAGAAGTGGGGGAGGTGAGAAGCTCTTTTTAACAATCAGTTCTCATGGGAACAGATAGAAGAAAAACTCACTCACTACACAGGAACAGCACCAAGGCATTCATGAGAGATCAGCCCTCATGATCCAAACATCTCCTATGAGGCCCTAACTCCAATACTAAGGATCAAATTTCAACATAAAATTTGAGGGGAACAAATAGCCGAACTATATCAGTATCGTAAAGAATGAACACATTAAATAAAGAAGTAAAAGATTTGTACACAGAGAACTATAAAATACTGCTGAAGGAAATTAAGAGGACCTAAATAAATGGAATGGCATCCATGTTCACCTGGAAGACTAATGTTGTTAAGATGGCACTACTACCCAAAGTGATCTACACATACAATAGAATCCCTATCAAAATCCAAAAGACCTCTTTTACTGAAATGGAAAAGCTGATTCTAAAATTCAAATGGAATTGCAAGGAAACCTGGATTTCCAAAACAACGTTATCATCTCAGTAGAAAAATCATTTGACAAAACTTACCATTCATTCCTGATAAATCCTCCAAGAAAAGTAGAGAAAAAAAAGACTTCCTAATCCTGACAAAAGGCATCTGCAAAGAAACCTACAACTAACAGCACGCTTAACATTGAAAGACTGAATGCTTCCCTCCTACAATCAGGAAGAAGAAAAGGATGTCCATCATGGAATTTCTAGACAATGCAATAAGGAACATAAAGGAAATAAGAGGTATTCAACTAAGAAAGACAGAATTAAAGGTGAAATAAATATTTACAGATAATATGATTTACAGATAATTTAATTTACAGATAATATAACTTACAGATAATATAAAGAAAATGTAGAGGGATCCACCCAAAAGCTACTATAACTATTAAGTTTAGCAATATCACAGTAGAAATGATCAATGCACAAAAATTAATTGAATTTGTATATACTGGCAACACACAACTGAAACTTGGACTAACAGGATCCGTTCCAAGATGGCTGAATAGGAATAGCTCTGGTCTGCAGCTCCCAGCATTTCCAACTGATGTACCTGCTTCATGTCATTGGAACTGGTTGGACAGTGGGTCCAGCCCATGGAGGGTGAGTCAAAGCAGGGTGGGGCGTTGCCTCACCCAGGAAGTGCAAGGGGTTGGGGGACTTCCCTTTCCTAGCAAAGGGAAGCCATGACAGACTGTACCTGGAAAAATGGGACATTCTCACCCAAATACTGCGCTTTTCCCATGATCTTAGCAACCGGTCGGCCAGGAGATTCTCTCCCATGCCTGCCTCAGTGGGTCCCACACCCACGGAGCCTTGCTCACTGCTAGCACAGCAGTCTGAGATAGACCTGCAAGGCAGCAGCCTGGCAGGGGGAGGGGCGTCTGCCATTGCTGAGCCTTCGGCAGGTAAACAAAGTGGCCGGGAAGCTCAAACTGGGAGAAGCCCAACCCAGCTCAGCAAGGCCTTCTGCCTCTAACAGACTCCACCTCTGTGGGCAGAGCAGAGCTGAATGAAAGGCAGCAGAAACTTCTGCAGACTTAAACGTCCCTGCCTGACAGCTCTGAAGAGAGCAGTGGTTCTCCCAGCATGGTGTTTGAGCTCTGAGAAGGGACAGACTGCCTCCTCAAGTGGGTCCCTGACCCCCATGTAGGCTAACTGGGAGACAACTCCCAGTAGGGGCTGACAGACACCTCATACAGGGGGTTGCCCCTCTGGGACAAAGCTTCCAGAGGAAAGATCAGGCAGCAATATTTGCCGTTCTGCAGTATTTGCTGTTCTGCAGCCTCTGATGGTGATACCCAGGCAAACAGGTCTGGAGTGGACCTCCAGCAAACTCCAACAGACCAGCAGCTGAGGGAACTGACTGTTAGAAGGAAAACTAACAAATAGAAAGGAATAGCATCGGCCAGGTGCAGTGGCTCACGCCTGTAATCCCAGCACTTTGGGAGGCCAAGGCGGGTGGATCATGAGGTCAGGAGATTGAGACCATCTTGGCTAACATGGTGAAACCCCGTCTCTACTAAAAATACAAAAAAATTAGCCGGGCGTGGTGGCGGGCACCTGTAGTCCCAGCTGCTTGGGAGGTTGAGGCAGGAGAATGGCTTGAACCTGGAAGGCAGAGCTTGCAGTGAGCCGAGATGGTGCCACTGCACTCCAGCCTGGGCAACAGAGCAAGACTCTGACTCAAAAAAAAAAAAAAAAAAAAGAAAGAAAGAAAGAAAGGAATAGCATCAACATGAACAAAAAGGACATCCACACCAAAACTCCACAAAACCCCATCTGTAGGTGACCAAAATCAAAGACTAAAGGTAGATAAAACCACAAAGATGGGGAGAAACCAGAGCAGAAAAGCTGAAAATTCTAAAAACCAGAGTGCCTCTTCTCCTCCAAAGGATCACAGCTCCTTGGCAACAACAGAACAAAGCTGGATAGAGAATGACTTTGACGAGTTCACAGAGGTAGGCTTCAGAAGGTTGGTAATAACAAACTTCTCTGAGCTAAAGGAGCATGTTCTAATGCATAGCAAGGAAGCTAAAAACCTTGAAAAAAGGTCAGACAAATGGCTAACTAGAATAAACAGTGTAGAGAAGACCTTAAATGACCTGATGGAGCTGAAAACCATGGCACTAGAACTTTGTGATTCATGCACAAGCTTCAATAGCCGATTCGATCAGGTGGAAGAAAGGATATCAGTGAGTGAAGGTCAGATTAATGAAATAAAGCAAGAAGACAAGTTTAGAGTAAAAAGAAATGAACAAAGCCTAGAAGAAATATGGACTATGTGAAAAGACCAAATCTACATTGGATTGGTGTACCTGAAAGTGATGAGGAGAATGGAACCAAGTTGGAAAACACTCTTCAGAATATTATCCAGGAGAACTTCCCCAACCTAGCAAGACAGGCCAACATACAAATCCAGGAAATACACAGAATATCACAAAGATACTCCTCAAGAAGAGCAATCCAAAGACACATAATTGTCAGATATACCAAGTTTGAACTGAAGGAAAAATTGTTAAGGGCAGCCAGAGAGAAAGGTAGGATCACCCACAAAGGGAAGTCCATCAGACTAACAGTAGATCTCTTGGCATAAACCTTACAATCCAGAAGAGAGTGGGGGCCCATATTCAACATTCTTAAAGAAAAGAATTTTCAACCCTGAATGTCATATCCAGCCAAACTAAGCTTCATAAGTGAAGGAGAAATAAAATCCTTTACAGACAAGCAAATGTTGAGAGATTTTGTCATCACCAGGCCTGCCTTACAAGAACTCCTGAAGGAAGCACTAAACATGGAAAGGAACAATTGGTACCAGCCATTGCAAAAACATGCAAAATTGTGACGACCATTGACACTATTAAAAAACTGCATCAATTAATGGGCAAAATAACCAGCTAACATCATAATGACAGGATCAAATTCACACATAACAATATTAACCTTAAATGTAAATGTGCGAAATGCCCCAATTAAAAGACACAGACTGGCAAATTGGATAGTCAAGACCCATCAGTGTGCTGTATTCAGGAGACCCATCTCCTGTGCAGAGACACACATAGGCTCAAAATAAAGGGATGGAGGAATATTTACTAAGCAAATGGAAAAAAAAAAAAAAAAAAAAGAAGGGGTTGCAAACCTAGTCTCTGATAAAACAGGCTTTAAATGAACAAAGATCAAAAGAGACAAAGAAGGCCATTACCTAATGGTAAAGGGATCAACTCAACAAGAAGAGCTAACGATACTAAATATATATGCATCCAATACAGGAGTACCCAGAATCATAGAGCAAGTCCTTAGAGACCTACAGAGAGACTTAGACTCTTAAACAATAATAATGGGAGACTTAAACACCCCACTGTCAATATTAAACAGATCAAAGAGACAGAAGGTTAACAAGGATATCCAGGACTTGAACTCAACTCTGCACAGAGCAGACCTAATAGACATCTACAGAACCCTCCACCCCAAATAAACAGAATATACAATCTTCTCAGCAACACACCACACTTATTCTAAAATAGACCACATAATTAGATGTAAAGCACTCCTTAGCAAATGTAAAAGAACAGAAATCACATCAAACTGTCTCTCAGACCACTATGCAATCAAATTAGAACTGAGGATTAAGAAACTCATTCGAAACTGCACAACTACATGGAAACTGAACAACCTGCTCCTGAATGACTTCAATCACGAAATGCAGGCAGAAATAAAGATGTTCTTTGAAACCAATGAGAACAAAGACACAACATACCAGAATCTCTGGGACAGACACAGTTAAAGCAGTGGGTAGAGGGAAATGTATAGCACTAAATGCTCACAAGAGAAAGCAGGAAAGATCTAAAATCGACACCTTAACATCACAATTGAAAGAACTAGAGAAGCCAGAGCAAACAAATTTAAAAGTTAGCAGAAGACAATAAATAACTAAGATCAGAGCAGAACTGAAGGAGATAGAGACAAAACAAAAAACAAAAAACAAAAAAAAAAAAGAACCCTTAAAAAACAAATGAATCCAGGAGCTGGTTTTTTGAAAAGATCAAAATTGATAAACTGCTATCAAGACTAATAAAGAAGAAAAGAGAGAAGAATCAAAAAGAGGCAATAAAAAATGATAAAGGGGATATCACCACCGATCCCACAGAAATACAAACTATCATCAGAGAATACTATAAACACCTCTACACAAATAAACTAGAAAATCTAGAAGAAATGGATAAATTCCTGGATACATACACCCTCCCAAGACTAAACCAGGAAGAAGTTGAATCCCTGAACAGACCAATAACAGGCTCTGAAACTGAGGCAATAATTAATAGCCTACCAACCAAAAACAGTCCAGGACCAGACAGATTCACAGCCGAATTCTACAAAGGGGACAAAGAGGAGCTGGTACCATTCCTTCTGAAACTATTCCAATCAACAGAAAAAGAGGAAATCTTCCCTAACTCATTTTATGAGGCCAACATCATCCTGATACCAAAGCCTGGCAGACACACACACACACACACACACACACACAAAAAAAAAAAAGAGAGAGAAAGAAAATTTCAGACCAATATCCCTGATGAATATCGATGTGAAAATCCTCAATAAAATACTGGCAAATTGAATCCAGCAGCACATCAAAAATCATACCTACCATGATCAAGTCAACTTCATCCCTGGGATTCAAGGCTGGTTCAACATATGCAAATCAATAAACATAATCCCTCACATAAACAGAACCAATGACAAAAACCACATGATTATCTCAATAGATGTAGAAAAGGCCTTCAACAAAATTCAACAGCACTTCATGCTAAAAACTCTCAATAAAATAGGTATTGATGGAACGTATCTAAAAATAATAAGAACTATTTATGACAAACCCACAGCCAATATCACACTGAATGGGCAAAAACTGGAAGCATTCCCTTTGAAAACTGCACAAGACAAGGATGCCCTCTCTGACCACTCCTATTCTACATAGTTTTGGAAGTTCTGGCCAGGGCAATCAGGCAAGAGAAATAAATAAAGTATATTCAGTTAGGAAAAGAAGAAGTCAAATTGTCCCTGTTTGCAGATGACATGATTGTATATTTGGAAAACCCCATCATCTCAACCCCAAATCTCCTTAATGTGACAAGCAACTTCAGCAAAGTCTCAGGATACAAAATCAATGTGCAAAAATTACAAACATTCCTATACACCAATAACAGACAAACATAGAGTTAAATCATGGGTGAACTCTCATTTACAATTGCTACAAACAGAATAAAATACCTAGGAATCCAACTTACAAGGGATGTAAAGGATCTCTTCAAGGAGAACCACAAACCACTGCTCAATGAAATAAAAGAGGACACAAACAAATGGAAGAACTTTCCATGCTCATGGATAGGAAGAATAAATATCATGAAAATGGTCACACTGCCCAAGGTAATTTATAGATCCAATGCCATTCCCATCAAGCTACCAATGATTTTATTCACAGAATTGGAAAAAACTACTTTAAAGTTCATATGGAACCAAAAAAGAGCCTGCATAGCCAAGACAACCCTAAGCAAAAACAACAAAGCTGGAGGCATCATGCTACCTGACTTCAAACTATACTACAAGGCTACAGTAACCAACACAGCATGGTACTGGTACCAAAACAGATATATAGACCAATGGAACAGAACAGAGCCTTCACAAATAATACCACACATCTACAACCATCTGATCTTTGACAAACCTCACCAAAAAAAAAAAAAAAAAAATGAGGGAAGGATTCCCTATTTAATAAATTGTGCTGGGAAAACTGGCTAGCCATATGTAGAAAGCTGAAACTGAATCCTTTCCTTACTCCTCATACAAAAATTAATTCAAGATGGATTAAAGATTTAAATGTTCCACCTAAAACCATAAAATCCCTAGAAGAAAAACTAGGCAATACCATTCAGGACGTAGGCATGTGCAAGGACTTCATGACTAAAACACCAAAAGCAATGGCAACAAAAGCCAAAATAGACAAATGGAATCTAATTAAACTAAAGAGCTTCTGCATGGCAAAGGAAACTATCATCAGAGTGAAAAGGCAACCTACAGAATGGGAGAAAATTTTTGCAATCTATCCAGCTGACAAAGGGCTAATATCCAGAATCTACAAAGAACTTAAACAAATTTACAAGAAAAATACAAACAACCCCATCAAAAAGTGGGCAAAGGATATAAATAGACACTTCTCAAAAGAAGACATTTATGCAGCCAATAGACATATGAAAAAATGCTCATCATCACTGGTCATCAGAGAAATGCAAATCAAAACCACAATGAGATACCATCTCATGCCATTTAGAATGGTAATCATTAAAGTCAGGAAACAACAGATGCTGGAGAGGATGTAGAAAAATAGGAACGCTTTTACACTGTTGGTGGGGGTGTAAATTAGTTCAACCATTGTGGAAAACAGTGTGACAATTCCTCAAGGATCTAGAACTAGAAATACTATTTGACCCAGCCATCCCATTACTGGGGATATACCCAAAGGATTATAAATCATTTTGCTATAAAGACACATGCACATGTATGTTTATTGTGGCACTAGTCACAATAGCAAAGTCTTGGAACCAACACAAATGTCCATCAATGATAGACTGGATTAAGAAAACGTGGCACATATACATCATGGAACACTATGCAGTTATAAAAAAGGATGAGTTCATGTCCTTTGCAGGGACATGGATGAAACTGGAAACCATCATTTTCAGCAAACTATCACAAGGACAGAAAACCAAACACCACATGTTCTCACTCATAGGTGGGAATTGAACAATGAGAACACTTGGACACAAGGCGGGGAACATCACACACTGGGGCCTGTCGGGGGGTGGGGGGCTGGGGGAGGGATTTCATTAGGAGAATTAACTAATGTAAATGGCGAGTTGATTGGTGCAGTCAACCAACATGGCACATGTATACCTATGTAACAAACCTACACGTTGTACACATACACCCTAGAACTTAAAGTATAATAATAAAAAAAAATTTAAAAAGTTGGAACAACAAACACCATAGATTCAATAGTTTCAAAACTATAACATATGAAAGGATAAATGTGGCTTAACATATGCAAGTTCTATATTCTAAAACCTCAAAATTTTTATGGTCTTAATTCTCACCAAATCCATCTATGGCTTCAAAGTAGCCCCAATAAATATTCAGAAAGACTGTCTTTGTAATAATTGACACACTGAATTTAAAATTTGTATAAAAAATTAAAGTACCTACAATAGCAGAAATCACTGTGGAAAAAAGAGAACAAAATTGGAGGGCTAACAATCGATATTAAAACATATTAGAAAGCAAGAATAAGCAAAATGTGTGGTATTGGCATCATGATAGATGAACAAATCAATGCAACAGAAGAGAGTTCTAAAATAGGGTTGTGCACATATAGACAACTGATTTTAGACAAAGATGCAAAAGCAATTCTGTGGAGAAAGTATAGTTTTTCAGGAAATGGTATGGGAACAACTGGATATCCATATTTTAAAAAATGAACTTTGATTCATACCGCATGCTATATGCAAAATTAACAGAAAGTAGATCATACTATTAAATGTAATATTTAAGACTGTAAAATGTATAGATGAAAATATGAAAAAAAATCTTTTTGACCTTGGCTTAGGCATGGCTTTCTTAAATATGACATGAAAAGCATGATCTATAAAATAAAACTGACAAATTTGATTCTTTCTGTATTAAAAACTTCTGTGTTTTGAAAGGTTTTTAGGAGAAAGAAAAGACAAGCCACAGACTGGGAGAAAATATTTGCAAATTATATTTCTGATAAAGAACTTATATCTAGAAGAGATAAAGACTCTTAAAAATCACCAACAAGGAAACAATCTGCTTGTTGTTTGTTTGAGGGGAAAAGAATATGAAAGGACACTTAATCAAGGAAAATGCATACGTCAAATAAACACATGAAATGATGCACACCATTAACTATTAAGCAAGTTAATATTAGACACAATGTGATACCACTATACACTTACGTGAATGGCTAAAGTTAAAAATATTTACTTATGTAAGTTACACAAGTTTTGATGAGGCTACTGAGGAACTGGAACTCTTAGCGCTACTGGTGGAAATGAAAAATATATGACTACTTTGGAAGACAGTTTCTTATAAAGTTACACATATATCTACCATATGACATCCATCTTACTCTTAGATGAGGGAAATGAAAACATGCATCTATATAGAGACTTGCATACTGATAGGTATTGCAGCTTATATTTTAAAAGCAACTCTGGTAAGACCACAAATATCATCCACTGGTGTACAAATTAGAAAATTTTAATATATACATAAAATGGAATATTACCAAGCAATAAGAAGAAATAAACCCATTGATACAGGCAAAAACATGGATGAATATCAAAATAATTATACAGAATAAAAGAAGCCAAACCAAAACACAAGCAAAAAATAATCATACAGTATTTTTCCATGGCTAAAAAACTTTAAAAAAGCACATCAATGTATACTGACAAAAAAATCAGTAGTTACCTGGAGAGAGTATGTGGTACGACAGAGAAGGAGGGATTAAAAAAGGAAAAGACACTTTGGGGGTTGTTAAATATGTTCATTATCTTGGTTGTGGTGAAGAAATAATGAGTTTACATATTAAGCCTTTTCAAATGATATACTTTAAATAGGAACAGTTCATTTCATGTTGATTATGCTTCAATAATAAAAATAAAGAAAACAGAAAATTTATGTTTGTATGGCTAACTCTAAACTGTGTATGCTAGGGAAATACAAAGTAGTAATCTTGTAATTCCCTTGTAGTTAGGGAAACTGAAGCAATTGTTTATAGAGACAGAAAAAGGAAGTCTCCGCAAAGAGAAGAAAAACGAGAGCTGGAAAGAAGGGATTTTACGGGTTCTCTGTGGTTCTAGGTTCTCATTCTTACCCACTTCCAAGACCAGTTTGCATGCAGCCTCACACATTCCAGGACACACTACCTACTGAATACATCTTTGTTATTCATTCACATATTCACATTTAGTGTTTTTGTTTTTGTATTTTTGGCTTAAGTTAGCACAAGGAGGCTTCTGTTACTTGCAACCCAAAATATTCAACTAATATAATAACTATCCCATAACCTAGTACCCCTAAAGCTGCAAAATCAGTCCTTTCTCTCTTGTCAGATTGACAGCAGAGGCCATAGCATAAGTAGCTTATTTGGCAAATATGGAAGCTACACAAAAACAGCTAAATTAAAGTGTTAATAGATCAGAGTCACATAGCTTTACATTTTAATGTCATAATAGCATGTCTTAATCTTGCCGATGAAGTTGTAGTAATAGTCCAAGTCCATTTTTTTAAGCCTCTCTTTTTTGGACAGTGCTTGAAATAGTATTTATTTCCAACATTATCCTCTGTAATCATATCATCTTTATATTCATCACTTGTCAATCCCCATTTTGCAATATTTCTTTAAATAAAAGGCTATACACTATCAAGTTCAAGTTGAGTCTTCTAGGTGTCTCTGCTTATCTCTTATCTAATAAATGTTGATTTAAAAAATTAATACTTGCAGAAAAAATAATATTTCCCTTATTTCCAGGTCCTTCAGAGACACTCCATCATTATTCCTCATTATTAATGACAATATTCACATTATTAACGGGGCTGTAGTCAGAAATAAATTTTAAAATTTTGTGAAATTACAAACTGGAAACTCTATCCAAATGTGAAATCTTATTGTTTTAAAGTAGTCAAAAATTGTTTTAACATGCATTTTTGTCTCTGTATTACATTACTTTCTTTATTAGAAATGGAAATTATCTTACTTATTTAAGTCTCCTATGTCATTTAGCAGCTAGAGGCTAAAAGGTATTAGCCCAAAATATAATAGATAACTATACCAGGAGTCATATCATCTCAGTGCATACTACTGGATCCATAAATGACTATGTTGTATAGAGTCTAAGAAAAAGATGAGGTGACATTTATTCTACATCTTATGAATGGAGGGGTGTATGGATGGAGAGACAGTAGACATACAAATAGATGATAGGTAGACAGGTAGATATTCATAATTACTGAGCATTTGGATAGTCTATAGAAAGTATAATGGTTAAGGAAAAATTAAAAATAAAAAGTCACACATTAAGTCCTTGGAGGCTCAGATATGTGAGCAGGATTAAGAAATACACATATTTCAGACATGAAGTTAAAGCATTCTGTCAGTAACAAGAAGCAAGTCAGTCCACTGGAGGCATAGATAGCCTCAGACAGGGCCTGAAATGGAGAAGATATTTGGCCATATCAAAAACTTTATGAATTTCCAAACATGGTAGAGACTGTTCCTTATCCAGAAGTTAAAAAGTACCTACTCTGAAGAGTCAAAAAATGTAAGATTAAAATGTATTAAAATGTGATACCACTTCTTACCTATTAGAATGGTCAAAAACTGGAATACTGACAACACCAAATGCTGACAAGAATGTGGAGCAACAGGAACTCTCATTCATTGCTGGTAGGAATGCAAAATGGTACAATCATTTTAGACAACAGTTTGGCAGTTTCTTACAGAACTAAACATATTCTTACCATATGATTCACCAGTTGAGCTCCATGTATTTACCCAAAAATGTTGAAGACTTATTTCCACACAAAAACCTTCACATGAATGTTTATTCATGTTTACTCATAATTGACAAAACTTGGGAACAACCAAGATGTCCTTTAGAAGACGAATGGATAAATAAACTGTGGTACATCCAAACAATGGAAAATTATTCAGTACTAAAAAGAAAATGGGTTATTAAGCCACAAAAGACATGGAGGAACCTTAAATGCACATTACTAAGTTAAAGAAGCCAATCATACATACTGTGTGAATCCAATTATATGACATTCTGCAGGAAGCAAAATTACAGAAACAATAAAAAGATCAGTGGTTTTCATGGGCTGGGAGTGGGGAAAGGGGTGAGAAGGCAGAGCACAGAGGATTTTTAGGTCCATGGAAATACTCTTGCATGATACTGTGATGATGGATATGTGTTACCATTTATTTGTCCAAACCCATAAAATGTGCAACACCAAGAGTGAACCTAATGTAAACTATGGACTTTGGGTGATCACGAGGTGTTAATGTAGGTTCCTCAACTCTGACAAATGTACCCCTCTGGTGGAGATATTGATAATGAAGGAGGCCATACATAGGTCAGGAGGATATATGGAAAATCTCTGTACTTTCCTCTCAATTTTTCTATGAGCCTAAACAACTCTAAAAGAATAAAATATTTTTAAAAATTATTTTGCAAAATATGTTTTATTTAGGAAATATACTCTGCGGTCAGATCTCTTGGGTTCTGATCCTCACTACTACTACTATGTGACTTGGACACAAAACCTTTATCTTTTTCTCAGTGTCATTTGCAAAATAATGCTATTAACTGTTCCTACTTTATAGGTTTGTTGTGATGATTCAATAAGTTTAAAATGTATGGCACTTAGACTCATGGTCTAAATAAGCCCTGCGATGTGGTCAGTGCTCAGCAAGGGCTGGTTTTTATGATCAGTACATGAATGACCACAACTCTTCACTCTTCTTGCCATTGCAGAAGATCAGGCCCAGGCCTCAGAGGTCACATACATTTATTTTGCACACTGCATCATCTGGTATAGAGGAAAAAGAAAAGCCTGCATATTCTCACATAAATTCTTCTTTGCTGGTAAAATATTCTTTAGTCTTAGTTGATTTATTTCCCTATGATTTACATTTATTTTTCTGTTTCTTAGAAAATTCTACATTTCAATTATACCTTTATTCTCTGAAGAAACTCAAACACCTTTGTTTAAAAAAGATTAATTTACATATGATCTGCCTGAAGGGAAGTTCTAATCTCTCTAGTCATTAATGAAATCTGTCTTTATGAAGGTAATAAAAATAAAATTGAGAGTTTATTATGAATCAAACACTGTACTAAATGCTTTATTGTTTTTTAGCTTATTACATTATCATAAGAACACTATGAAATAAGTATTGTTATTTTCCCTAGTATACAGGTGCAGAAATTGAAGCATAGAGAAGTCAGCCTTCTAGTAGGCAGCAAAGCCAGAATTTTGTTGTGCTCTGGCTTCAGAAAGAGCTTACTGGTTACCAGACTCAGGGTCAAGCACTTTACATGGATGTTGTTGAATTTTACCAAATGCCATAAAAATCTGCTTCAAAATTTAATTGAAACCAATCTGTAGTTGAAAATTGAGAGGTCCTTTCATCCATTTTTTCTGTGCAGAATATTCATAGAACAGACATTTGTAGAACACACATTTTTTCTGTGTGTTCAGCTTTCAGGTACCAAAGCAGGTACTGTAGATACAATAATAAATAAGCCAACTACCTATTAAGGGCAGACATTGAAGTCAAATCCAGAAATAAGACATGCAGCTTATTGCACACTCTTCTCCTTTTAGCAGACAGCCAATCAGTAGCTTTTGGCCAATACTGTGGGTAGTTATTACATACATGATGTGTTTATTATACACTGAGTAAAGCCGTAGTCAAAATGTAGCCTTTGACTTCAAAGGTCATAAAATTTAATTTAAAAACATTACTACAAATCTTAAGCTACATTAAATGGAGATATACAAAAATCATTGATTTAAGACATCTGAGGGAGCAGAAATCATGAAAATGGGATGTTGATTACACTTCCCAACTAAACAATAACAGGAACAAAACCAGGAGCAGTTCCATTTTATGCGTCACTCAGTTACGTAACTAAGTAGCATTTAGTGTGAACCAAGAGATTCTTGGCTAAACAAAGAGTCCAATAACTATCAGACTACATCCCTTTTATCCTTCACAGTTTACAGGTCACTATGCAGTTACTGAAACAACTCCCTCCCTTCCATGCCTGTGAATTTCACATCAACTTCTCCCTATCCTCCTGCTTATAGAGTTTCCTGAAAACATTTTTCAAAAATTAAAAGATGTAACACACAACATCTTGTTCTCCACTCCTCAGATCTGTCTTTATTCAGGTTCCAAACTTGCTCTCTATGGATTGGAATAGAAAATCTCATCATTTCTTCTCATTTGGCAGCTCTTCTTGCCACTCTACCAATTCTATAACCCTGAGTTTGGTAACAGCGCATGAGAAAAGCTATGTTCATACGACATAGTGGAGATTTGGTAGAACAAAAATAAAAAACATTTAAATGCATCAAAAGAGGTACAACTGAGTACAGTTTCATAGAGTTTTATGAAATTAATGCTTGATAAATCAAAATGAGAGTATGGGCTTTGGAATCAGATAAATCTGGGTTAAAATTACAGAGCTTCTAATTAGTCCGTATAAAATCGGACAATTTATTTAATCACTGATTGAACCTCAGGAAATAGGGATAATAATAGCTAAATGATAAGTTATTATGAAGTATGGTACAGCAAATTAATTGTTACGTAAAAACATGGCCAGACATGGTGGCTCACACCTGCAGTCCCAACAGTTTGGGAGGCTGAGGTGGGCAAATTGCTTGAGCTCAGGAATTTGACACCAGCCTGAGCAACATGGTGAAAACCCATCTCTACAAAAAATACAAAAATTAGCCAGGCCGGTGTTGTGCGCCTGTAGCCCCAGCTACGCTGGAGGTTGAGGTGGGAGGATCAATTGAGCCTGGGAGGTCGAGGCTACAGTGAACTGTGATTGCCCTACTGCACTCCAGCCTGAGCAACAGAGTGAGACCCTCTCCCCAACAACCAAAAAAAAAAAAAAAAAAAAAAAAAAAAAGACAAAAAATGAGAGCTCTAGGTTTTATATTTGGGTGGATTTCTTTGCCCTACTCATTCTACTGTGTATCCAGCAATGCCATAGTCCCAGACAGAAAGTAAAATGGTTACTGTTTTATCTTATATATATAGATACTGCATATTTTATTCATCAAGTATTAACTAATAAGCTATTATTGAGGGCACTGAGTTTTAGATTGGGGCACAATATAAAGTATATGAAAATACAAGTTGAGTTGTCTAGTAAAAATCCCAATAGCTCAGGTTGACTGAAGCAATGACCTCCTTTTAGTTTCCCTAAAACTTCAAACTTATCTCAGAATTACCAGGTGCTAGCCACCTGCACCCTTAGAAAATTTCCTTTACAGCTGGAATTCTTACTCTACTGCCTAAGTACTCTCTTTTACACATTACAGTAGCTCCCCACTTATTCATGGTTTCACTTGTTGCAGTTTATCCATGATCAACCAGAAATATTAAATGGAAAGGTCTGGAAATATATAAATTTTACTCTTTAAATGGCATGCTCTTCTGAGCAGTGTGACGAGATATTGCACTGTCCCTCTTTGTTCTGTCCAGGACGAGAATCATCACTTTGTCCCATGTATTCGTGCCATTTATACCACCTACCTACTACTGTATAAGAAAATCATAGTGTATATAGGGTCTGGTACTATCTGTGGCTTCAGGCATCTACTGGGAGTCTTGAAATGTAACCCCCATAAATAAGGGGGGCACTAAAGTAAGTACAAGGTTTTTCTCACCCTTGTATCATGAGAACGTTGAAGAGCAGGGGAAAGGATTTCTTCCCCTGACTCTTATTCCACTGTATATCCACCAATGCCATAGTCCCAGTTTGTCTTTCTTCTGGATTAAGAGGCAACAGGACCCTCTTACCTCCCTTTTGCTGAGCCTTGAATTATATTTCCCTAAAAAGTCTGTTACTTACCCATATGAGATTACGATATTTGCTTTTTCTCACTTTCACACATAAATGTACAATAAGGTATGGCTTTTTTACTCAATGACTTCAAATGTGTAGAAACTGTAATTTATAAAATATGTTAAAGGCATTGACAGGTTCTGAACAGAAAAATATTTAACACTTAAATTAATTTTTGAGAAAAGGCAATTTTCTTTATTTTTATACTGACTGTCAGAGTCCCTTGGCAATAAAATAAGTAGCAAGCAAGTTTTAGTGGCATCTGGGAATGAATAAGCTATGTATGATCATGGCAGGATTTTTGCCTATTGTTAAGTCCATCTGGGCTTCTGGTATAATTTAGAAATGATTAGAATGCTGCTATAAACTAATGTTTGTGTCATATGGTGACAACCTAATAACCTAACTCAAAATCCATAAACTGAAAACATAATCAACAATGTGAGATATTGAGAGGTGGAATCTTCGGGACGTAGTTCAGTCATAATGGTGGATCCCTCGTAAATGGGATTAGTGCCCTTATGAAAGAGACTTCAGAGAGCTCCCTTACTGCCTTCCAGCATGGGAAGATGCAGCAAGAAGAAGGTCATCCATGAACAAGGAAGCAGGTCCTCACCAGATACTAAATCTTCTGGTGCCTTGATCTTAGACTTTCTAACCTCCAGAACTGTCAGGAATAAATTTTGTTGTTTATAAGCCACCCAGCCAATGGTATTTTCTTACAGCAGCCTGAATGAACTAAGACAAGGGACTGTTTTCAGAATCTTGGGGCCGGGCGCGGTGGCTCACGCCTGTAATCCCAGCACTTTGGGAGGCCGAGACGGGCGGATCACAAGGTCAGGGGATCGAGACCATCCTGGCTAACACGGTGAAACCCCGTCTCTACTGAAAAATACAAAAAATTAGCCGGGCGTGGTGGCGGGCGCCTGTAGTCCCAGCTACTCGGGAGGCTGAGGCAGGAGAATGGCGTAAACCCGGGAGGCGGAGCTTGCAGTGAGCCGAGATCGCGCCACTGCACTCCAGCCTGGGCGACAGAGTGAGACTCCGTCTCAAAAAAAAAAAAAAAAAAAAAAACAAAAAACAGAATCTTGGACACCACTCTTGACCTAGTGATGCCTGACTGTATCATAGGAGCTAGCAGTGCTGCATTTCAAATCCTATTCAAGGCAATACATTGGAAGAAGTTATGCCTCTCACGATATTTCAAAATTATTTTGCATTTCAGCCCATCTACCAATTATTGTAATAAATAATATTCCATTATAAATAGGAGTTTACAAAGAGATTTGAGAGGAGCAGGTCTTCAGGCACAGCTTTTCCTACAACTTGAAGTTACTTATCCTTATGCATATTTATCCGATGATTATATTATCTTTCTATGGAACCCTGGCATCTTGTCACTTACACTTCTTTGTTAGCCCTGGAAAAGTCTTGAGCTGACTTCAATTATGCCCACCCAAATTTGATGTCCTTAAAAATAAGAAACAATAAAATTGTATTATATTCCATATCCTAGGTCTCTCTAACTAATATTAAAAGGGACTTCTGTTGGTTGTATCAATCTACAGATTTTTTAAAAAGTGAATAATGTTAGACAACTATAAAGTCACTGCCTAAAAAGAGAAAAAGGAATACAGATTTTACCTGGTTTAAAATTCTCATTTCCACTGACCAATTAATTAAAACATATTGTCCTTTACTCAAGGACAACCCTTTACCTTCTAAAGAAAGGAAGTTAGAATAAAAGCCGGGGTGGACACAAAAGTGTACTCAAATGAATCACAGACCTTAATTTAAGAACTGAAAGTGTGTAACTGTAAGAAGAACACATAGGAATACATTTTCATGACCTAAGGTCAAGAAATGTCTTCTTAAATAAGGAACCAATAGAACAAAAGCAAATGCAGATTAATTAAACTTCATCAAAATTAATAACTTTTCTGCTTTAAAGGACATCATTTCAAAGTAAAAAAAAACCCAGAATGAAAGAACATATCTGCAAATGATGTATTTCATAATAGATTTGCTCAGGAATGCATAAAGTACTTCAAAAGAACAATAAAAAAAGAAAACTCAAATGAAAAATAGGCAAATGATTTGAATAGACATTTCTCCAAAGATATACAAATGGACAATAAATACATGAAAATGTGCTGAATATAATTAGCCATTAGGGAAATGCAAATGAAAATCACAATGATATACCACTCTGTACCCACTAGGATGGCTATAATAAAAAAGACAGATAATAACAGGTGTTGGTTAGTATGTGCAGAAATTGGAACTCTCATACATTGCTGGTAAAAATGTAAAGTGTTGCAGCTGCTTAGAAAAATAATTTTTTTGAAAACTTGAACATGGAGTTACCATATGATCCAGCAATTCCACCCTTCAGTATATAACCAAGAAATGAAAACATAAAATCTTATTTTGACACAAACACTGGTACACAAATGTTCATCGCAGCATTTTTCATAATAGCCAAAAGTCTAAACAATCCAAATGTCTATCAACTTCTAAATGGATGAATAAAACATGATCTAGCCATACAATGGAATATTATTTTTCAATAGCAAGGTATGAAGTACTGATACATATTACAATATGCCTTGAAAACATTAAGTGAAAGAAGCTGATCACAAAGAACCACATATTGTATTATTCTATTTATATAAAATGTCTAGAATAGGTAAATTTATACAGAAAGAAAGTAGATTAGAGGTTGCCAGGTCTGGAGGATAGGGGAGAAATGTGAATAGGAAGTTACTGCTAACAGGTATGGAATTTCTTTTTGAGGTGATGAAAATGTTCTAAAATCCACAGCTGCACTACTTATTGAATATGGTAAACAACATTGAATTGCACATTTTTAAAGGGTAGAGTGTATGTTTTAAAATTGCAGTTTAATAAAGCTATTTTTTAAAAAGTCAGGGGTGGGATGGCATTTGAGTAAGTGACCAATGGCATCTCACTGCTACATATCCATTTGTTGAGTCAGAACAATCTTAAAGGAAAAGCAAAACTGTTAAATATTTTAAAGATGTCTATTGTGAGCCAACATGAATGACTGTAGCTCAGGGATACAGAGTCTCAAGAGGTCCTGACCTGTGGCAGTCAGATTAGTTCGGTTTTATACATTTTAGGGAAGCAAGAATTATAGGTAAAGACTTAAATCAGTACATGGAAGGTATACATTCGTTTTGCTCAAAACGACAGGCTATCTTGAAGTGGAGGTAGGGCCTTAAAGGCTATGGATAAATTCAGAGATTCTTTAATTTGCAGTTGGTTAAAGAAGTAAAGCTCTGTCTAAAATTTGGAGTTAGCAAAAAGAAATGTTTTAAGTTAAGGATGCCATGTAGTAACATTGATGGCCTGCAGATGTGACTTAATCCTTGCCTTGCACAGCTTTAGGTCTTGTTTATAATTTTGTATCTTGTTGTCTCAAAGAGTTTGTTCTGTTAGTCTTATGATCTCTAGATTAACATTAATGCTGGTCATTTGTCCCTAAACTCCAAAAGGGAAGGGATATAATGAGGTATGTTGCACTTCCCTTACCATCATGGCTGGGAATTCAATTCTTAAGTTTTTTCTGGGGTCCCCTTGACCAAGAGAAGGGTTGTACTCCTTTAGAAACCAGAATGGCCTAATTTCTAGATTTGATCTAGTTGTTTCTAACCTATTCAGAACTAATGGTGCTTGAGCAGAATGAGTCAGCTTTCAGAGAAAATATGTCCAGAGTTAGTAAGCCTTTCAACAGGGCCTTTGCTGGAAGCACTTTAACCATCCTTTAAATCAGGAAGAGGTTTCCCAGGTTTCTTCCTGCTATGTTCAAGAAAGAAAACATAGAAAGCCAAAGGGCTTTAAAATTGCCTCAGTAGATCAAGCCGTGTGGCAACAGTCATGCCACCAGAGATAGATGAATTCGCCACTGATCATGGCCAGATATGGATAATGCTCAAATTGATGTCACTTGTATGCCAATATGAAAAGAAGTATATTTTTAAAATGACTTCTCAGTCAAGATCTGTGACATTATTGACTGTAGAAAGGTCAATGGCTGTCACTTTAAGACCCTTAAATGATGCTCACTATTATTATTAAATGCATTTTAAAGGTAGGGGCCCCGTGGGAGCTTGTAAGCACTTGATATTCTTATATGTGGAAAGATGGCAGGCGAACAATTATGATGATATTAAATAAGCAAAATAAAAAGTTTTCTGTCCAATAATTTGTCATAATGTGTAGTTTGTATTATTTTAGACCTGATCAAAAGTTAGTAGTTACATATTTTCTTTACATCTTTTACTTTATAAACAAAGTGAATTATTTAAAAAATATATTTACCTATTTATATCATCAAGAAAGTGTATTAAATGAACTAATTAAATGTATACTAAAGGGAAGAAATTATTATAAACATTGAAAAATTATGCAATAGAGCTTCATTAGGATACTTCATTCTATCTAAAAAGAAGATCTTTCTTTCGTTATTAAGCTATTTGCAAGATTTAACTGTTGCTATTCCACAGAGCATGGTTGACAATGGATCGTTATTCCTCTTTACACTTTAAAAGGCAACCTGCTTAAACTAAAGACAGACACTCTCCCTCATTTGGAATTATATTTACTTAATTATTTGTCCTGCTTTCTTAGAGAGATTTAAGTGGGTTTTTTAGAAGTCACTAGATTCACTGGGCCCAGAGACATTATCATTTTCTATAGCAATTCTCATTTTTTCTTAAAATCATGACCCATTTGATATCTTAAAAACAGCAACATTAATTTTAATTTGTCTTATTGTAGGGTATAAATTGACTAAATGTTAATAGCCTTCTTCTAGAGTAATCAGTTCTACATGATTAACCTAAAAATTGCCAAAACATTGTTTACTCTTCATTTGTATCTGAAGAAAAAGGCATGATGAGTCCGACAGATTTGGATTACTTTCTGATCTGCATTAAAACTTGCCACAATGAGTCATAATCATTTTACTTGATATTTATTTTGACAAAACAACTTAATTTTGAAAGCAGTTCCTTGGAAAATAATTTAGGGCCAAAAGGTATTCCACTTCATAACTACAATTAAGTTTCATGGAAAATACTATTCTACTTTATTTTTCTTGCTTCTTCTCTATCTAATAAAAAATGGGCAAAATACAACCTATGAAACATTGTAAGCATTCCCTTTTGAAGACTTTTTTTTAAATAAAATCAGAGTAGGTAGCTTGTGCTTTTACCACCATCTAGTGGGCTTCTTTTGTGACAGCAACTGACTACTAAGGAGAAACAAATATTCAGGGAATGGGATACTGACCATTAAACATGTTAAACTTTCCAGAATTTTCCTGAGAGGGCAGGGTCAAGGGGCTTACAATGAAGAAGACACCTAGTTATATGCTGCAATTAAAAAAAAAATCTTCATTTGGCATCTTTTCTTAAGAATGAGGAAACAGAATAGTGACCACATACTCTTTTTTCTTAAAAATTGTTCTGAAAATGGGAAAACACCAAACTCACCTTCAGAAGTGTAAATTGACAGTGTTTCCTTTTGAACAAATAATTTTGACCATAGATGATTCAGCAATACAACAGAAATAGATATAGCTAATGAAAATAATATAATGAAATGTTAAAAGTATAGAATTCCTTTATCTTGTTTCAAAAAAATAAGATTTTAACACACACAAATTGTTAAAATCTTAGTTAATGATTTAAAAGATATGTTAGAAATAGTAACTGATTTTACATTCACTATAGCAAAAGATGAAACACAATAACTTTATAACCTTTCTTTCAAAGGTACCTGATATTGAGATTACATGGAAACCAGGGAACCACAGTCTTCAAATATTCAACACTACTCATCATTACATATAAACCTCGGCACATACTTATAACAACCTATATATTCAAACTTGGCTCAACATAAACAGTTTCTTCATTTTCAACACAAAGAATTGAATCCAGTCTAATATAGACAAAGACCTAATCCAATTTCTACCATAATTTACTTAAGTATCTATACACCATTCTAATGAAATCATTTTTCTCATGCTATCAATCAACTCCTCCATACTAAATCTAATAATTTCTTTAAAATCTAATTATTCCTGACTTTTAAAAATGTATATGATATTTTGAAAATTGTTGAATTTTAAAAACTCTTTTTTCCCCCAGTTTCTATGAAAGAAAATAGGAAAATATGCTTTTTTGAACCTCCCTTTTGCCTTCCTCAGTTTCCTCCACTGCTCTTTAAATGTAAATAAGCCCAGTTTCTATGACTCTTGACTTTTCTTGCTTATGTAACCAGCTATCACTTCTATCCAAGCAATATACAAATATAGTTACTGGTTTCGAACACTCAACAACATTTTTTTTCCTCTGCCTTAGGGGCACAAATATTTGTCCATCTAGCTTATCGTTTCAAATTCAATTTGTATAGAACTATCCTCTGACCTAAAAAATTCACTTTTCCAATATTATTTAAAGTTTCCATCATTTGAACATTATTCTTCTATTTAGAATCAAATTTAATTCTCTACACTTAAAATCTGGTTTGAAGGTCAGGCACAGTGGCTCATGTGTGAAATCCCAGCACTTTGGGAGGCCAAGGCAGCAAATCACCTGAGGTCATGAGTTCGAGACCAGCCTGACCAACATGGAGAAACCCTGTCTCTACTAAAAACACAAAATTAGCTGGGCGTGTCAGTGCATGCCTGTAATCCCAGCTAATTGGGAGGCTGAGGTGGGAGAATCACTTGAACCCAGAAGGCAGAGGTTGCGGTGGGAAAAAAAAAAAAAAAAAAGAAAGAAAGAAAAAAAAAGAAAACCTGGTTTGAGCACCACATTCTAAGAAAATGCGACCTTAAACACATTTCATTCTGCACAAGTAAGACCACATACTCTTTCACATACAATCAATTCATTTTCTTGTCATGCATTTGGTCATGTCATTGTCATTGGAAAACTCCTTTCTCTCCTCGGTATAGTCTAAGATATCTTTTCTTAAAAAGCACACTCATTTAGTGACCTCTTCATTGTGCTTCCATAAACTTGAGATCCATAGGAGTCATCATGCATATGAGGAACACACATTGTTGGCTCTTTTTTTCTCTTTAGTCTACTTCTCCAACTAGATTTAAATCCTTTTGACATTAAATGTGAGGTGACAGAACTGTGTATTCCCAGCACACAAGCAGAAAGCTGTACACACATACAGTATTCAGTAACTATATGCTATTAATTCTGTTGATGTCAGAGTGGTAATCTTTGTAATAGGTAACAATAACCAGGTAGACAATATCAATCATTTAAACATTTTTTTACTCTAAAATTTAATATATAAGCAAAAAATTTTCATCACTATTGCATTCACTACTCTTCCTGTCACCATCGAATCTAGGACCACACAGTTCTCCATCCACAGTATGTCCATTCATCAAATTAATATCTATTGAGTGTCTCTGCTTTAGGTGCTGAACATATAGAAGACACATACACACACATACACACAAAGATGTGTTTATTCCCCCTTATGATGCAGTACAGCAGGAGAAATGCATATTAAACAAATTATTATATATATAGCAGTAGTTAATATTTACTGGATATTCATCATATGCTAGGCACCTTTTTAAGAGCTTAAACAAATTAACACTTTCAACATATACAGCAATTCTATTATGTAGGTATTATTTTTCTTATGTTTAAATGGGAAAAAAAATGAGGCGTTGAGAAATTTTAAAACTTGTCCAAAGTCATCAAGCTGGTAATTGGTAGTCGGTATTCCAACTTAGGTAGTGCAATTACAGAGATGAGGCAGAACAAATCTCATTGTAGATTTGTTGGTGATGAGGTTTGAGTTCCTAAAACTGAGACTTTTGGGTATAAGGTAATAGGCATTAATGAAAATACCATTGATCCTTGGGTAAGATAACTTGGCTTTACAATGTTCACAAAGCCAGGGAAGTTGTTATATGGGCATCTGTAGAACTTTATTGAGCCACTTATGATATAGGTAAAATTATTCCCATTACTATTTTACAGATAAAGGAAATGAAATCTATGTTACATGAATGGATAAATTAAGTTCTGAGAGATTCCTAAACTTACCAAAGCTCTCAAGTCTGGAAAGGAGTAGGGATGAGATTCAAACCCAAATTATACCTCCAAGTCCAGGTCTCATCTGGCTGTAACAGAACTGCCATGAGCAGACAAAGCAAAGACACTAAGGTGTTTTAATTTCATAGAACAATTTCTTCATTTATTCTTTCATCAAGTATTTATTAAATAGCTCCCATGTTCAGTCACCATTCTAAATGCTTTGATATATAAGATCTGGTCTCTGTTCTCCACCACTTTATAATACAATTTTGGAAAAAGTTATGTATACAAATACCTATGATATAAGGCAGGATATGACAAATCCCATGTGAATATGTCCTAATGGTGAGGGAGAAGAGTCTCTTGTATAAAGCAAATGTGGCAGAAAACCCTTGTAAAATCTTGCTTCAGCCCACCCAAGGGCTCTCAGCCATTTTGTATGTTAGCATTCCCTTCACTTGTGAACATTTAGACTTCTTATACTTTTGCTAAAAGAATTCTATACAGCAAGAGCTAGACTGTTGTAATCCTATAGTAATTAGCCTAATACAAATGGAAGATAGAACAAAAGCACAATATGTTCTAAAGTTTTTAAAATTATACACTGACAAATTATAGTTACACAGTATAGCTAATAATTGAGTACTGTACATCTCAATATCACAAGAAAGTAAATCTCATGCTCTCACAGCAAAAAATGTCAAATGTTTGAAGTGATGAATAGGTTAGTTAGCTTAATCTAATCCTTTCACATTGTATTAAAAAAATCGTAATGGCAATTTGTGCCTGTATTCATCCTACTGTGTAACAGACCTCAGAAAAAATCAAACTTATTTCTCCTAACTGAGGCTTTGCAGTCTTTCGTGATTATCTCCCCATTTCTTCTACCCCTACCACTGCCTCTGGTAAATACCACTTTACTCTCTGGTTCTATGAGTTCAATTGTTTTAGATTCCACATATAAGTGAGATAATGTGGTGTTTATTTTTCTGTGTTTGGCTTATTTCATTTAGCCTGATGTTCAGTTTCATCCATGTTGTCACAAATGACAACATGGCTTTTTTAAGGCTGAATAGTATTCCATTGTGTATATATACCACAATTTTTTAATCCATTCATCCACTGATGGACACTTAGGTTGATTCCATAACTTGGCTATTGTGAATAGTGTTACAATTAACATGGGTGTGCAGACATCTCTTTGACTACATATGATAAGGGATTAGAGATTAATATGCAAATAACATAAGGGACTCAAGCAACTCTATAGAAAGGAAACAAATAATTCAATTAAGAAATGGGCAAAGGAGCTGAAGAGACATTTCTCAAAAGAAGACACATGAACGGCTAACAGATGAATGAAAAAATGTTCTATAGTTTATTTACCTTCATAAGGGTTTTTCTATTTGGTATCTTTCTATTAGTAACTCACAGAAAATTTTACTCCAGGCCCCAAGTGAGGAATGAAAAGTTGCAATTAGATGTTGTGCTTATCAGTCATCTTGGATATCGAACTGGAAACAGGTTGCTGAGTGAAAGGCATATTGAGAATAGGAACCAACCAATTTTGCTGAGACTTTTAAAACTGCTCAGAGAGAAGTAACTATCTGAAGGGTGAAATCATGGAATGGGCAATATCTGATTATAACTTTAGGTTAACTTGAGTTAAAATTAGCAATTTGTTAAGCCCTTGTAAATAATCTCTAAGTCTTGACACTCTAAAGTGTTCTTTTACTATCTTCTACTAAGAGCTATTGGAATAATGTGAGGCCTGAAGAGTTCTTCTCCTCACACCACCCCATCCCTCAATCCCTAAAACATCTAGTGAAGGAGGAATTGGGAAAAGGTGATGTTTTCATAAATCCTAAAAAAAGAATAAGATTTTGATAGACAGGAGGCAGTAACGTGGAGAGAACAAAGAAATGAAGGTTTCAAAGCTCATTGTTTTGGGGAATGTCCATTACATCATATTGAGGCTTTGTTTCATTTGCTTGCTTGAAGAAAATATGTGAGTCATATGACAGGGAATATAGGGTATAGCCAGAACGTGGAATATGAGGAACTAGAAAGGGGATTTTGAAAAGGTATCTGTAGGCAATGGTTAGTAACTCAACAAGAGTGTGACATGATCTCAGATATATTTTTCCAATAGAATCTGGAAAATTAACTTGGTGTGAAGTTATTGCAGAAGTTATGCCATCAGAGGCAGTGGAACTTGTTAAAATCAATTGTCTAAGCCTGGCCTAAGAAGTTAATAAATGAGAATAAGGGAAAGCTTTACAGATAAAAATGATGGATGCACAATCTGTGGAAAACAAAAAGAAATTAACAGGATTGAGAACTCTTCCTGAAAGTGTGAGGTAAAGAAAAAGGAGCAAAAGGGTTTAAGCCAAGGATGAACTCCAGAAAGTAATGTAAAATTAACAGATATTATAATGCCAGAAGTAAAAGCAAGGTTTGAAGGAAAAAGGAATAGAAATAGAGTAATATTTCTTGATCTAGATGTTCTGTTCGGACTTTTATTTGGAAATGTTCTTAGGAATTTGGAATTTCAGAACTGGAATGCAGAAGAGAGATCATGGATTACAGTGTGTGACTCCTGTAAGGGAAAGACAATAGAAGGATCCAGGTAAAACAAAACAAAAACAAAAAACAAACAAATAAACAAAAAAAAAAAAAACAAGAGAAGGTAAAAAGAGCCAGCAAAGATATATGAAGTTCAGAGAGGTAGGAAGAGAACTAAAATAATGCCAGTAGGAAAGCTTTCTGATTCAACTCATTAAAATGCATTACTTCAGGCAATATTTTAATTAGCTCTTCAAGTTCAGAATTTAAAATTTTCTCTAAAACTGTCTATTATCTTTCACTAAAATCTACAAGTAAATACATCAGTTTAAAAAACATAAAAATTGAAAAAAAATGGGTTTATTCTAGGGATAATTTTTGCCAAAATTTGTTTCCTTAAGATTCTAGCTTTTCTGGAGTTGAAAGTGATTTGCACGTTACAATAAAAACATCTATGGCTGGGTGCAGTGGCTCACGCCTGTAATCCCAGCACTTTGGGAGGCTGAGGCAGGAGGATTGCTTGAGCCCAGGAGTTTGAGACCAGCCTAAGCAACCTAAGGAGACCCTATTCCTATAAATAAGTTTTTTTAAAAATAGCTAGGCATGGTTGCATATGCCTGTTTTCCCAGTTACTCTGGAGGCTGAGGTGGGAAGATTGCCTGAGCCTGGAAGTTAGAGACTGCAATGAACCATGATTGCATGACTGCACTCCAGCCTGGGTGACAGAATAAGACCCTTTCTCAAAAATAAATAAATAAATAAATAAATAAATAAATAGAAAAATAAATCTATGCACTCTATCAAGAGAGAAAATTAACTACTTTTCAGAAAAAGACATTGATTCTAAGCTACAATTCTAATTTTAGAACAATATTTCTCTTTTACCTAATTTATATTTTCTCTAAAACAAAAATCTGAGGGAAACTTAGAGCAAAATTTTTCAAATCACCTTCTTGTATTCTAGAAAAGTAAAGATATTTTAAAGGCCATGTTGTCCCTCAGAGTTACTGAAACATTTTACCAAATATATAATATTCTTGAGTACCATGGACATGGTACCAGACACATCACAGATACTATTTTATAACTTAAAATAGCATGTAAACACAATATTTTAAGATCAATTACTGCCTAAGCATCATCTGTCCATTCACTCATTCATTTGAAAATATTGATTGTGCACTTGAGATGCATCAGTGACTAAAACAGACAAAAATTCCTGCCCTCTCATTAGACACGGTTGTCGTACAAGACAATGAGACTGAACTCAAACTGTAACTTGACCCTTTGAAATATGGAACATTTGCTGTTAAATTTATCAGTGTATTTATACTCTGTGTGTGTAAAAATATTTTTTTTCCTCAGAAAATCTATGTCTTTCAAATGTGAGGGAAACCAAATGACCTTTACTCCTGTCTACTTTAATAATACTTGGACTGTTAATTTTTACTAAAACATCCTAGTGGCCGCACTCCTCAAAAGCACACACACGTGTATTTTTAAACGAGTTTGTAACAAAAGATAAAAGATCTGATTTCAAACAACTAATCATTGAGATCCCATGTCTCCACTTTGTCCTTCCTGGAGGGAGCATAGATTTTGCACCTAATTAGGTAGTGACTGAGTGATGGATTAGTACTCTCAATGATTTTCTGATTTAGTTGACTAACTGAAAATTTCCACAGGGCAGAGTGCAATTTCCTCGTGTGCCCCAATTAGCACTGCTAACTGGGGCACAAAATCGGCATAAAATTGGGCCCTGATTTTGTATCGGCCACCATCCAGAGAATGGCAAAGAGCCAAAAAGACTCCGAGGAAAATCTTTAGCATCCTTCCTTTTGTCATTTGCGAAATCACCCAGTAGTCCACTGCTAATTTTATAGAAAAGTTTACAGTTTGTGGATTACTTTGGATTATCCTAAAAAAAAAATGTGGCTCATTAGGAAGGGTTTGAGGACTGAAAGCTTTATACTCATTGGGAGACAAGAGAGCAATAGAAACACTGGGAATTCTTTTCTGGAAAGTCTTGTGTGCTGAACCCCCAGCAACATCTTCTCTTGTATATGGAAATACATAAAATGGTAGAAGTAATTTTATACCTGATAGAGAAAACTTGTACCATATTTCCATAAATTGTTTCTCTTTGGTGAGGTCCCTGTAGCCACATAATAAAAGTTCTTATTTATTATTTACAAGTTTTCTCTGACATCTTTTATAATCTTTCAGAGGTCCACAGAACCACATTTAACGAATAAGACTTTTCAACACATTTGTTTGCCGTTTGAAAGTCCAACATTTTCTTTTACCTAATATTGCATTTTCCTGCTATTTATTCATTTAATAATAGGCTTCAATGCAAACACATAGTAATGTTACCAAAAGGGCAAGTGCAGTAAATAGCCTTATGTGGGAAAGTCAGCCAGCTTTTCCTAATGCAAATTGGGAATCTTGTTAAAACATGATTGTGCATAGGACCTTTGCAGAATGAAAACAACTCTTCCTCAGAAACTCATTTGACTTTGCCTAAATTACACTGAAGCAAAAGGACAATTGTGGCTCTTTCATTAGCCTCTATCCTGCGCTGCCTCTCCTCTGTGCATGCTACAGGCACACACAGTAGTAATATAGGTGAGCCGTGCTTGTGAATGAAGGCACAATTATTTAATACGTGTGCCTGCATTTTGCACAAACCTAATTTGTTCTATTAGGTTGATGCAATATAATGGCAGGTTTTGCTATTAAAAGTAATGGCAGGTTTTGCTATTAAAAGTAATGGCAAGACCGCAATTTCTTTTACACCAACCTAACAGAACAAAGATGAAGTAACAGGCTCAAGACAACTTCAGTTTAGGAGATCATGTAGATATGAGTCAGTCATGGCCTCCAAAACTTAATAACTGCCTTATTCAACTGTGACACTAACACTCCACCTGCACACCAGCAGCATGAGAGTTATGTGGTCCTTCAACAGCCTAAGTAGTGCATTGATATTCTGAGATACACAGTTTTCTTCAATGTGACAGATGCATTTTGCAATTCTGCACACTTTTGTATTATCATTGGCCCAATTACCAATGCTAAGTTAAATTCCCAACAGCAACATTATTTAAACAACTCTTTAGAACACCTTGAAAATATGTCAGATATACCAAAAATGTAATCCAATTCAAGAAGGTCTTGGATGAATTCAAAGGCAAGATGGCAAGACTATGGTTTTGTTGCTGTTGTTGTTGTTTTTGTTTGTTTTTTATGTTGCATGCACTACTCTAACAAACGTGGACAAGACTGTAATTATATCCTTTTTCTTGCCCCCAAGCCCCCATATAATTAATAAATAAATAAAACATATATTAAAAACAAGATGGAACATTGGGTCATGTGGCTGTATTCATGAATTTATATTTACAAATTATTTGACCCAGATTATATTTTAACTTACTGGATAAAATTATTCAGTCCCAGTTTTATATTGTTGTTACATGTGGGGATAAGGAGAGAAACAGAATGAATTGCCATTGGATGAGAAAGAGGAAGAGGGGCAAGGAAAAGTAAGAATAACGAGGAAGAGAAGAAGAAAAAAATAATAAAAGGAAGAGAAAGTAATTTTGGCATCACTTTCACATGGAGTAATTTATGTATAATTAGTTATGCCTGAAAATTCACTGACTATAAAAGCCAAGGGTTGTCTTTCGATGTGTACAATGCCATCTCTAGCATATTTCATAGCTCATATCAGTCTCAGTGATTTTGTCTATATCTGAGCTTTTTAATCACATTGTTTCACCTTTTAGAAGGCTGAAAATTCCTTTTTTGCAACTACTGATTGGTGACAAGAATTTTCAATTTCGTAAATGCATTTGAATTCCAGTGCAATCACTAAGACCACATTAAATATATGGACCTGTTGTGTAAAAAGACAGTAGAACATTTTCATAATTCAAAAGGAAAGTTGGAACTTTCTACCCCTCTTACAGGTTAAGGGGGCACGTGATCTGGTATAAGAAAGTCACTTGATTTTGTAAGTTTAACCAATTACATTCATTTTTATTCCAGTTATTGTATTTGTATAATCTGGTAATTCAATAACAAGCAGATATAACTGTAGCCTAAAGAAGATGATGAAATCATAATTACTTCCAACTAATTTATCTTCATCTTCAGTAATAGCCATAGACTTAAGGCTTTTGTGATACTAAGTTTAGTTATCAACATATTTCAGATGTGACTTAGGCTGCTTTAGCACACTACTTCTTATTTTGGGTTCCTTGTTGTCAGTTACATGCTCTGAATTCAATTTTAATATTTCTGTGTTTAGCTGAGAAAGGGAGTCTAGGAATTCCACTAAGGAACCCTTTTAATTTTATGGCTTGTTCTTTAGTATTTTTAAGATGCTCCCATAAACAGCATGTGATTTGATCTTTGCAAAAATACAAGTGAGGAAGGTGAACACATGATATTATCCCTATTTCACATAGGATAAAACTGAGGCTAAGACAGTCAATTTGCTCTTAAGTTAACCATTTGGAATTAGAATTCTATTCTACATTCTCTAAATTGTCTTAGACAAAGTAGAAATCCTTTGTGACAGCTTTAGATGTTTTTAAGAATGAGGGACTGAAATATAATATTAATATCTATGTACAAAAATTATGCAGAATAAAAAGTTAATCACAGACCTAAAGGTAAAATGCAAAACTATAAATCTTCCATAGAATAACACCGGAGAAAATCTAGGAGGTCTTGGATTTGGTGAAGACTTTTTAGATATAATACCAAAAGCACAAACCATGAAAGAAAACATTGATAAACTGGACTTCATTAAAATAAAACACTTTTACTATATGAAAGACACTATTGCTTTCTTTGCTGCGTCTACTGCAAGAATGAAGACCATTCTCAGCAATCAGACTGTCGACATTCCAGAAAATGTCGACATTACCCTGAAGGGACGCACAGTTATCGTGAAGGGCCCCAGAGGAACCCTGCGGAGGGACTTCAATCACATCAATGTAGAACTCAGTTTTCTTGGAAAGAAAAAAAAGAGGCTTCGGGTTGACAAATGGTGGGGTAACAGAAAGGAACTGGCTACCGTTCGGACTATTTGTAGTCATGTACAGAACATGATCAAGGGTGTTACACTGGGCTTCCGTTACAAGATGAGGTCTGTGTATGCTCACTTCCTCATCAACGTTGTTATCCAGGAGAATGGGTCTCTTGTTGAAATCCGAAATTTCTTGAGTGAAAAATATATCCGCAGGGTTCGGATGAGACCAGGTGTTGCTTGTTCAGTATCTCAAGCCCAGAAAGATGAATTAATCCTTGAAGGAAATGACATTGAACTTGTTTCAAATTCAGCGGCTTTGATTCAGCAAGCCACAACAGTTAAAAACAAGGATATCAGGAAATTTTTGGATGGTATCTATGTCTCTGAAAAAGGAACTATTCAGCAGGCTGATGAATAAGATCTAAGAGTTATCCAGCTACAGAAAGAAGATGCCAGATGACTCCTAAGACCTACTTGTGATATTTAAATGATGCAATAAAAGACCTGTTGATTTGGAGCTTCTTAAAAAAAAAAAAAGAAAGAAAGACACTATTACAAGAAAGAAAAGACAAGCCACAAACTGGAAGAAAATCTTTGCAAAACATCTATCCAATAAAGGACTGGTATCCAAAAATATACAAAGAATACTTAAAACTCAACAATAAGAAAGTAAACTACTCAATTTAAAAATGGGCAAAAGATCTGAACAGACACTTCATCAAGGAAGATATATTACTGGCAAATAAACATATGAAAAGATGCTCAACATTGTATGTCATTAGAAAAAGCCAGTTAAAACAAAAATGAGATACCACTACACACCTACTAAAAGAACCAAAATCTGGAACCCTGACGAAATCAAATGCTAGTGAGGATAGGAAGCAACAGGAACATTCATTCATTGCTGGTGGGAATGCAAAATGGTACAGCCACCTTGGAAGGCAGTTTGGCAGTTTCTCACAAAACTAAACATACTCTTATCATATGATCCAGCAATTGTGCTTCTTGGTATTTACCCAAAGGAATTGAAAACTTATGTCCACACAAACGCCTGCACATGCAGTTTTATTCATAATTGCCAAAACGGGGAAGCAACCAAGGTAACCTTCAAAAGGTGAATGGATAAACAAACTGTGGAACATCCAAAAAAGTTAAAATTAATTAGCAAGAAAAAGGAGTGAGTTATCAAGCCACAAAAAGCCATAGGAGACACTTAAATACATATTACTAAATGAAAGAATCCAATCTTAAAAGGCTGCTATATAATTCCAGTACTATGTAATTCCAACTATATGACATTCTGGAACAAGTAAACATTGGAGGCATTAAAAAAAATCAGTGGCTGCTAAGAGTTTCAGGGGGAAGGAGGGATGAACAGGTAGAGTCCAGGGGATTTCCAGAGCACTGAAATTATTCTGTGTGATATTACAGTGTTGGATATGTGTCATAATCTCTTTGTTAAAACGTATAGAATGTGCAATGCAGGCAGTGAGCTCTAATGTACACTATGGCCTTTAGTAATTAGTAATGTATCAATATTGTTGACCAATTATGACAAATGAGCCACACTAACATAAGATGTTAATAAAGGGGAAACTGCTGCGAGTGGGAGTTTGGTGCATGAGGAGATAGTTGGGAACTCTGTATTTTCTGATCAATTTTTCTTTAAAGTAAAAACTGATTTTAAAAAGTATCTTAAAAAATACAATTATGTTGGAAAAACATATAGCAAAATGTCCTTTCAATTTTCTGTGAAACTTGTTTTTACAAAATTAGTAAAGGAGAAGATTATTAGCCTCTGATTTAACCAGCCCATAACATGTGCATGTAACTGTTCAGAGTGAAAGATGCAGAGATAAATTTGTAATTCTTCTTCATTCAGTGAATCCCCAAAGCCTTAACTCTTAAGCTGTTTCACCTGCCATGCTTAAAAACAAAAACTAAAATCTTATGCACCGAGAGCGCTAAAGGCAGACAGTAATCATGTTTATGACAAGAAAATGTGTGTGAGTGATGTTTACCTGCATTTAATGATGCATGTTGCGGAAGATTTTTATCTGGAGCTCCTATTATTACAAGTATAACAGCACAAATATGAGCGTGAGCTATGCCCATGTATAAAAATACATATAGACATTCAAATACAGATGCAGCTTATGCATGCAAAAATGTACTTTGAGTTTAATTCTCCACAGGTAAATGTATCTAAATTATAACTTTCTACACAAAACTCTCAGAATTGGAACTCCCTCATTTCTTTCTGAAGTGCGATAATATCTATTTAACTTTGATCATGAAGCCCTCAGAAAGGGACCATGTCATCTTCCCCACTTAGAATAATGGTAGAAATTCTATCAGCCCCACAAATAACAATTAACAATAATAATAATGGTAATGTGAGAGCCAGTGTAAGCTATAATAATACCCTAGATGAAATGAAGATCTGCCATCCTCTCTATCTCTATGCTCAGCCAGCTTGCTAATCAAACACTGGCAGAATGAACTGAAGTTTAAATGGCATCATTATTATGATTTAAATATAAGTTCTTGTGAGAGACTGACAATCTTGGAAAGTAAAGTCATCCATTTATTCACAAAATCAAGAGAGCACTTGCAGTGAAAAAGCTCACTTCCCCTCCACTGACCTGCCAAGTAGCTTGAACTCTTTTCCAAAAGACCACATCTGGTGAGAATAGAATCTTAACCATTAGGGTGCAGATGCCCACATCATCATAACAAAAATAACAGTGCTGGCAAACTGGGGACATTAAAAAAAAAAAAAACTCTATATGCTGTTCCCTGAAGACTCATAGCGTGTTCAAGCTACTGCGAGTCTCAAGAATTCCACATATTATTCCTCCTTTCTTAGGAAGTTTGTCTATAATAGAACTTAATTAAACCAAAGCTGTGAGGGACATTCAGCTTGCATTCTATCTCCAAATGTTACTGCATGAGTTTCTGAGGGCCCAATAATCTATAGGGCCTTGATGGGAAAGAAACGTACAAGCAGTTAGTCTTTCCTGACTCTCTACTTACCAGTCTACCCAGTTCTTTGTTTCTGTGACATCTCAAAAGTCATAGAGGACACCACAAGCAGATTAAAATATTGATAACCAAATTTCCATTGCGCTTTCTCTGAGCTTCAACAAACATCATTCCACACTGTTGTGGTCACAACTGACTTCTTTGAGTTCCTCATGATATTTTATAATTACTTCATGGTCCTTTTCTTTATCCCTGAGTCAGCAGCCTCCGGAATGAAATTCTCTTTTACTGGGACAAATCCTAGCTATATATACAATAATACTAAAAACAGATTCACTTTTTGACCTTCTACATTCCTTATTTGTATTAACCAATTCAATCCTCAAAACCACCCTATGAATATCTCCATTGTACTGATGATAAAACTGACGTCAATTTCACAGAACTGGTATTTGATGGAACTTATTTATAGGGATAGGTAGTCATGTTCTTCTTCGTCCCTTGCCAATAGTTTGAACAATATAACACTAAGTACACAAGATGCCCCATACTACATAAATTGTAAATAAATTCCATTTGATTCAAATTAGGTTCAAGGGAAACAGAGCTTTCCCCACCAAGACACTCTCTAATTTGGATCATCATATTATGGTCCTGTACAGCGAGAGCCTCCATCATCCTTTCTACCTCCTCCTCATACTTCCTTATGGACAGCCAGCCTCACACCAAACTTATTTCACTGCAGTATAGTCTGTTCCTAAATATTTCTACAGTCAGAATATTCTTTCCACTTTAGCACTATTTGGTTTCTCTCAAATCATCACAGATAGTATTTGATAAATGACTAAAATCCAGGAGAATTCCTTAAGAATCATTTCAAAAAGGCATTTCATGTCTGAATATAATAATTCAAATAAGAACAATAAAATCTGAGTGGAATAAGTCAGAAAGAATCTGATGCAAAAATATTATAAGTTCTATATGTAATGAATATCTAATTCTCTATGTCTTAATTTTTCCTGAACTACCTTAACCTTTTTCAACCAAAACCAAAATGAAACAAAACAAAACAAAATCTGGAAGCACCACTACCAAAACACATACATACCCACAAATACACAAATATATATGGACATTGTAAATGAGATTTTTAAAATTAGATGTTATAAATGGTTCTAGTTAATAAATAGTCTCACAGTAGGATGTAAAATGAATGTCATCATTTGACTAAAAATGACCAAAGCAAATATTGTTAATTGATTGTATTGGTCTTTCCCAACAAGCTGGTATAGTGTATTAGAATCATTTTTTAACAAACTCTTCATGCAGGAACATCTAGAGTTGGATTGTAAGATGAAATGTATTTTCCATATTTGATTTAGTTAAGTTATATCATATACAAATTTCCTAAGAACATAAAAATGCCATATCAACTTAGCTATTTCTGGCAAAGATATTGTTATATAAGCCCCAGATGCAGAAGAAAAAAAAAAAAACATGTATTTTATTCTGTTGTGACTCTCTTTTTTTCAAAATTATCATCTGTCACAATTAAGTATCCAGCATTTTGTGTTGGGCAGAGGACTCAGCTGTAGCCCTCATAGAACTCTGTTTCTCATTCAATAAGTGGTTTATTTCATGTTTCTACCATGTTGAGCTGTCAACCAAGCATTTTTATTTTTTTAGGTCTTCTTTA
This sequence comes from Macaca nemestrina, assembly GCF_043159975.1. Taxonomy (NCBI): domain Eukaryota; kingdom Metazoa; phylum Chordata; class Mammalia; order Primates; family Cercopithecidae; genus Macaca; species Macaca nemestrina. The sequence goes on from NC_092135.1 coordinate 44,562,925, forward strand.
CTGTATTTTCCCTTTATATAAAAAAAGACGTAATTCCCATTTAATCAATCTGCTGGCTTTATTTTCCAAGGAACAAGGAAATGTACATTAAAGGGAAGCAGGAGAAAAATCTAAGAAGCTGAATTCTACAAATAATTTGCTTGTAAGTGCAGCAAAGGGAGGACTTTGCTTATAATTCCGATATCCTATGTAGGATACAAAATCTTAAGTATTTTCAAAGCAACTGTTTTATAAAACAGAAAAATATGGAAACACACACAAAAAAACACTATTCCCCATAGGAATCAAAAGAAAAACATCTCAAAGTTCATTTCCTATTTGTTAAAAATTCTACATATTTTGAATGAAAAATCAAGTTGAGAATGGCTTTTATCTTAAATGAACTCAGCCCCAGTATTATCAGACTCACTATCCTCTTTTCAAGAATTATACTACTTTCATATGGTGCAGGGTTAGTTTTATACAAAATAATTATATAGAACTGATTAATTTTCCAAGAATTGTTTATTTAAGATTGATAATTCTCTAACAAGAATGGAGCACATCATCTACAGTGTCTTATTTTTTTTTTCTCCCCATAAAGAGGTAGACATATTTTCCTATCCTTGCTGAAAACAACACTGATGAAAACTGGCAAATCCTGGGAGTATCCTGTAGGACAATTAATTGTTTTAGGGAGTGGTGGTAATATTGATTATGAGCCTCAATATTTAGTCTAGCAGCAACCTCCCATTTTTCCACCTTTTCCCTGAAACTTTAACCACATTGAATTGGGAGGGAGATCAGAGTGTACAATATACATTTTTAAAATTCTTGAAAAATCTAACAATTATAAATGATTAGGCAAGAAATGCAATTCCATCTTTTTTTAATCAAAAAATTTTAGAGATAGAAGATTTACAGGGTATTTCATCAATTGTTTTAAGTTGTAAAACCATCTTAAGAAATTGAGAAATAAAGTAGTTCAGGGCTTTTAGGAATGTCAAAAAATTAAGTAGAAAGTTGACTGCAGATTCCTACTCCAGTATAGTTTTTACTACCTCATATTATCTCTGAAATATTTTGTACATTTTATGTCTAGTAGGCTTGTTGATATATCCTTTACTAATTTTTCTTTTACTTCTATCAAAGAGCTTCCAGGCATGCATGTAGTCAACCCCTCATCAACTGGAGCCCCTATGAGATATGGCATTCCATATTCTAAAGATGTAGAGAAAACATAGCCATGAGAACATCTTCTTCTTATAAAGAGATTACACAATTTTAAACCAATACAACATTAAAATAACTATCAATTATCAAGATAAAATACCCCTGTAATCTGGATCTAACAATGTTAATTCATCTTTATAGTAAATAAGACATGAGAATAGGTACATTGTCAATATAGACAAACCAGAGAGTTTGGGATTTAGAAAATGTATGGGAGAACTGCTTAGTTCTTCTTAATAAACAGATGTCAGTAGGCTTCTCCACTGCACCCTCTACAGGCAGTGGCCTCAGCTTTATCCTGGACATTTCTACTTCAGAGGCCAACAAAGCCCAGTGAGAACATTCTGTGTTCTCTCAACCTATTCATCAATCTTTCAGAAACTCAAGATGAAGGCCCCTGTTTCTTTACTTTCTCATTTCCTAGAACCAGCATCACATTTCCTCCTAGTTATCACTTCTATTTTTATCACACCTTAAAAGGCTCACATCTGATTTCTTTAAACTTTTTAGAATGGACATCCCTACTTGTGAATGTTTACTGATTTATAAATTAATAAAAACCTATTTATAAATTATGACCCTAATAATGATTTGTACATTATAAAATATATATAAAACACAGATTTTTTTTTGAGATGAAGTCTCGCTCTTGTCCCCCAGGCTAGAGTACAATGGTGCAATCTCGGCTCACTGCAACCTCCGCCTCCCGGGTTCAAATGATTCTCCTGCCTCAGCCTACCGAGTAGCTGGGATTACAGGCATCAGCCACCATGCTTAGCTAATTTTTTTGTATTTTTTTTTTTTAAGTAGAGAAGGGGTTTCACTATGTTGGCCAGGCTGGTCTCGAACTCCTGACCTCAAGTGATCCACCCACCTCAGCCTCCCAAAGTGCTGGGATTACAGGCGTGAGCCACTGCACCCAGCCAGATTTTTAATGAGATGGTGACACAGTAACAATGTTTTAAATGATTTTTAAGTTTCTGTTAATGGTATGCAACATCTTTGTGTCCTCCTTAAAAAAATATTATTAACCTTTCCAGGTGTGGTGGCTCACATAATCCCAGGAAAGCAGGATATTTCCCTGACCCCTTTGTGGGACTTGTGACAGGGATCCCTCGCTTACCCAGGCTGCAGCTTTCAACTCCTCATGGGAGAGAGCGTGTGAGCAAATGAGGCAGGAACTGGAGTGTACAAATGGTGGAATCATCTGGCTGCTTCAGCACTGGCAGAAGCAAACTCCACTCACTAGGACCCGCTATGCTCCACCCCTTGCAGAAGGGACCATGCAGGTAAGCAGGTGCAGGAGCCAGGGTGAGCGCTTTTGAATACTGGCATGAAAGAGCTCCATGCTTTGCATGCCCTGTGGCAGCATCTAGGGAGTGTATCCGCAACCCCTGAAACCCCAAAGAGAGTGTTACAGTGCTCTTTTAGCTCTATGGGTCACCAACAGCTTAAGTGTTAACAGCTCAGTGGGCCCTCTTCCTTATCACATGAGGCAGCTGCCTTCCACCAGCAAGGGCAAAGGGTCACTGTGATAGCCTTTTGTATCTGCACTTGTGGCTCCCGAGCTCTTGTCTGGCAGTCAGGAGAAATGAGGTTGCACAAACGAATTGAAGGATGATAAATGCAGGAGATTGTATTGCCCATGAAAGTGGCTCTCCAGTAGGAAGGGGAACTATAAAGGGGACAGGGTGGGAAGGTAATCTTCCCCTACAGTCTGTCTGTCTCCAGCTGGATTCTTCTCTAAAGTTATGTCCTCAGGCCGCTTCTCCGACATCCAACCTAGTCTCTGACATCCAGCTGCTTCTCGCCGTTCAGCTGGCTAAGTCTGGGGTTTTTATGGGCACAGGATGGGGGGATGGGGCAGGCCACGAGTGGTTTTGGAAAAGGCAACATTCCAGCAGGAAAAGAGAAATATAAGTTCTCACTTTGGGCTGTGGTCTCAGACTTTTTGGCTTCAGGATGGGGCTTTGCCAGGGACCCACTCTTTTCTGCCTCCTGTCATTATCTCCAGAATATCTCTGCCTCCTGTCATTATCTCTAGCACTTTGGGAGGCCAAGGCAGGCAGATCACTTGAGGTCAGGAGTACAAGACCAGCCTGGTCAACAATGGTGAAACCTTGTCTCTACTAAATATACAAAAAAAGCCAGGCATGGTGGTACACACCTGTAATCCCAGCTATTTGGGAGGCTGAGGCAGACAAATGGCTTGAATCTGGAAGGCAGAGGTTGCAGTGAGCCTAAATTGTGCCATTGCACTCCAGCCTGGGTGACGGAGTGAGTGAGACTCTGTCTCAAAAAACAAAACAAAACAAAACAAAAGTCAACCTTATTTTAGTGACAGTAATGTGAATAAATTCACTGTATTATTTTAAAAAATATTTTTAACACTTAAATTACATAGAAATTCTTGATTCAGTTTATTTCAACCATTGGTCTTAATGTATGTCGCAGCTTAAAAACATACTTTGTAAGACTATGTAGATAGATGTAAGAGAAGTGCATCAGTATTTTTACCTTCTAATTAATTATAACCATTTTTCAATATTATGCACAATTTGCACAAAGGTTATTTGTTTAAATTTATCTAGTAAATTTCCACACTCCCTGATGTCACTCATTTTTTTTTTTTACAAACTAATTGGAAATTGTAGCATTTTAATATTATAACAAATGAGTTCAATGCTCATTAAAATTCTTCACTTGGCAGGTTTTAAAATGTTATGAATTTCCAAGTTTTTAATAATAATTGTCATCTTAACAAACAGTAATTACAAACTTCCTACAAGTCAAGCAGTCTCCTAGGTTTTCTATTGTAACTCCATTTAGTCCTCATAGCAATGCTATAAAATAGGTGTTATTTCTTATCTCTAGTTACACATGGACGAACATGTAACAGATTTTATAAGTGACAGAGCATTTTTCCCAACACCTTCTAATAACTCTTCATGTGATCAGTTTTTTTGAAAAGTTGTCACTTTCTCAGCCATGTATCTTAACTTGAAGAAACAGTGAAGTGTAAGAGAGTGGGTGTGGGTTTGTGCACACGTGTGTGAGTGTTTATGTGTTTAAAAATATCTGCTATATATCATGCTATGTAACGCCATTTATCATCCTAGAAAATTGTGGCAAATAGGGAACACTTTTTCTGGATAAAAATTATTAACCTAAAGAACACTTTCACACATTTGGTAACAAAATAATAAACAGTGTCTATATGAAATAAAGATTTCCATGATCACTGTCAGCATCTTCACATAGTAACATAAAGATTTGATCAAAAACATAATCCCATCTGGGCACAATGGCTCACACTTTTAATCCCAACACTTTGCAGGGGCAAGACGGGTGGATCGCTTGAGCCCAGGAGTTTGAGACCAGCTTGGGCAACATGGTGAAACCTCATCTCTACAAAAAAAACAAAAATTAGCCAGGGTGGTGGTGCACATCTGTATTCCCTGCTCCTTGGGTGGCTGAAGCAGGAGGATCACCTGAGCCTGGGAGGTCACAACTGCAGTGAGCTGTGATCGTGCCACTGTACTTCAGCCTGAGCAACAAAGGGAGAGCGTCTCTAAAAACAACAACAACCACCACCACCACCACCCATGTCATCCCAAATCCACTACACCTGGCATGTAAAAACTGCCATTGGCTACAATAAGGTGAGAGCAAACCCCAAATGAAAGGAGCCATCATCAAGGTTTCTTCCTATTCCTGCACCCTAGCTCTAAACACAGATTTCTGACACACTGTCCAGGGTCAAGCCGTATAGAAATGCATAATTTCTTTCCTATTTTAAATGAAAATAACTATCGCTATTTTAATGGTTCATCCGGCACTTCCCCAGCATTTTGAGCATCTGTGTTGGAGTTTAATTCTGCCTTCACCTGTCCTGCCATGGGAGGTAGAAATGTTGCTAACGTCTGTTGTTGATGATGTGAATATATCTAGACTAGAACTGGATGATCTTTTCTGGAGACCTTCGAGGTTTCCATAGTTCCAGAATCAATATCCATGCCCTCAACTGATATGTAAAGGAAAGTAAATGTACAGATACTGCACACCAGCTCTCTACTTGCAGAGATAAAATGATCCGAAAATAGCTGGGGAGAACTCAGCCCCATATTCCACAAGGCAGAATCCTCCACCTTGTGTCAGGATTCAGGCCAACTGGAAAGATGAATCCAAAACATTATTTTTGCTATGGCACCCTTTTCTCTGCAATTAAAAATATACTGAAAAGGATTTTGGTCAAAAGAACTCTAAATTAGAAGTCAAGGGATATTTAATATTTTGTAAACCTCAATTTACTCAACTGTAAAATGAGGGTGTTAGTTGTAGATCAGTAGTTTCCAAATTTTATTTTTCCAGCAAAGCCTTTCTTCCATGACAACCTAGGTGGCATGATAAAAGTGAATGGGGATGAGGGCCCAATATGCTCCTTCCCTCCACTACGGTGGCTTGCAAGGTCACTCCAGGGTACCTGGAAGTGCCACAGAACACAATTTGAAAAACACTAAACTAGGTCTCAAGGGCCCTCTCTAGCTCTAAGAAACTATGATCGATGAGTCAGGATACCTAATTCAGTTTTATACCTTTTTCTTGCCTCAACAGAGGATGACTTAATATTATAAAATGGGAAATTTATGTAATTCTGTCACTTAAAGGCAGAAAAATTGTAGTCTAGCCAATTCTACTGAAATGCTTTCATCTAAACAGAGTTTATCCTCAATAAGTTCACTAAGGTTACCAACTAGACCCTTTGTACTCAACCATTCCTAAATAAGTTGTCACTATTCATTAACCTTTTTCTTTCTTATTAAATAGCAGCATTAGAAATCATCAATAGATGAGTGCTCAAACTGTACTTCTCTTGATGTGTATTCTTATTTTTGCCTTGCTTTTTGAGGTCAGCAAACAAGCCAAAAGCCCAGGAAGGCACCGAGGCAATGGGGACATGGCTATATAAAGAAGGCTTTCATTAACCTTGCTGACCCACCATAATTTCAAATGTCAGCAGCTAATCAGAGACTCACTGACATCATCAGCGGATGGAGGGAAGAGATATCCTGTGGGATCCATCTTTTCTCTAAGTCTGAAATATATATTTATAACGCCGCAGGGTTACTTTTGTTATGAAATGATGGTGAGAAAATTCCCTTCTACTATTGAAATACATGCTTCTAATGCTGAAGTTAACGATTAATTTTGACAGAACAGCAAAAACATTTATTTAAATGTCAGAAACTGACTACATTATTGGCTTCTCTTCTACTAAATTCTCCCATGGCATTTTGACAACATGGGCAGCTGTAATGCTTGGCTCACTAATCCAGAAAAGAAAAGGTAAGCTAAATTATATTTCTTTTCTTATAAAGGATTTTTCTCCATGATTCATTTTCATCTTATGGGGGTAAAAAGAAACACAGAATAAAGTATTCATTATTGCTTCAATTGCTACAGTTTGTAATATAATAAAATGGCCAATAATTTGTCCATTCCCCATAAGCAGCCATCTAAGATGTATAACAGAATATTTTAATGAATTCTACCAAATCCAAAAGAAATGGGAAGTGAATGTTTACCTAAGAAAGAGGAGAGTTTGTAATTTAAATTTTATTTATTTCATAGCTTATATAAAACTTACATTTAAAATGGGTTTCTTTTGTCAAAACATTGCTTGGATCATTTGTGACCCAACAGTCCTGGCAAAATACACAAATAAATATGCAATGACACTTCATGTTTGTAACACATTTAATGTACAACTTCTGGTGTCTACAAATTATTTTACATTTCCAAACTCTTCAGATACTGTTTTTGATTTGAGACTCTTGTTCTTTTCATTTAACTCAGCAATCTTGTCCCCAGTCATCATAGAGGGAAGGAAGAGAAGAGTGAGACCATGAGCGGCTGTCACCTGATAGGAAAGAGACACCTCTACGTTTAATCCAATCCAACTCCGTGTATTTAAAATTTATTCCCTAAAGACTTGACCTTATACTTTACAGCAGTTAGGTGATAGAAACTAAAAAATTGAAAGCTGAAATGAATCACGTGCTCTCTGGAATAAAATATCAATATATGAGAGTAAGGAAAACTAAGAAGCATAAAAAGAAAAGAAATTGAGACTATAAAGAGAGAAAAATTCTAAAAATTAGAGTTTAAATGAGGACATCAGCACTGTATTAGTCTGTTCTCACACTGCTATAAAGAACTACCTGAGACTGGGTAATTTATAAAGAGAATAGGTTTAATTGACTCACAGTCCCACAGTCTGTTTAGGTAGCATGGCTGGGGAGGCCTCAGGAAACTTATAAGCATGGTGGAAGGCAAAGGGGAAGGAGGCACATCTTCACATAGTGGCAGGACAGAGAGAGAGAGCAAAGGGGGTTATGCTACACACTTTTAAACAACCAGATCTCATGAGAACTCTATCACAAGACATCACTAGGGGGATGGTGCTAAAACATTAGAAACCATCCCCTTGATTCAATCACCTCCTACCAGGTCCCCCATCCGACAAGTGGGGATCACAATTCGACATGAGATTTGGGTGGGGACACAGATCCAAACCATATCAAGCACTTAATTTTTAAGGTTAAAAAAAAATAAAAATGCAACACAAAAACATTTAAACCCAAGGCTACATCTTCTGTTGTGAGAGAATTCTGGTTTAGTAACAATCCACTAACACATTAATACTAATAGAATAACCATCTTAGTTTTTGGCAATTTCTTTATAGTATTCCAGGAAAAGAGTAGGCTGCTAAAGTATCACAGAATTACTAAAAAGATATATAGATGGAAAAGCTTTTTAAAATTAGGTACGACATTTTGCAACATCTATAACTAGGCAGTGATTTTTTCATTCAATATAGTTGCAGAATAGTTAAAAGAAATTATTCTGTACTCAGCCAGGCGCAGTGGCTCACGCCTGTGATCCCAGCACTTTGGGAGGCAGAGGTGGGTGGATCACGAGGTCAAGATATCAAGACCATCCTGGCTAACACGGTAAACCCCGTCTCTACTAAAAATACAAAAAATCAGCCAGGCATGGTGGCGGGTGCCTGTAGTCCCAGCTACTCAGGATGCTGAGGCAGGAGAATGGTGTGAACCCAGGAGGTGGAGCTTGCAGTGAGCCAAGATCACGCCACTGCACTCCAGCCTGGGTAACAAAGTGAGACTCCGTCTCAAAAAAAAAAAAAAAAAAAATTCTATACTCATTTTCACAACTCATTTGAAAAATCCAAGTTATCGATTTTATTATGGATGTATATCATAAAATAATAGATGTAAGTTTTCTCTGAGTTTGAGTTCAGACTTTGCCACTTTTTGTAGCCTCATGGGAATCACCTAATATCCTTGATATTTTTATGAAGATCAAAATAATTTCATAGTCTCATGTGAATCACTTAATCTCTCTGGAATTGTTTTGAAGATTATATAAAATAAAAAAATTATAACAATTTCTACTGAACTGACCTATCTCTGATGAAGCTCTACAACACTTGTACATTTTTGCTTGCACACTTGAATTACATCTTGACCTTTGGTTGCGGTCATCCACAAATCAGCTTCTGCAAGATGTGCCTATTTTTCCATGGATAATGTAATAATTTGGTACAAAGCAAACTGATAAATATGGTTGTAAAAATATCGAATTCCATGCAAGAGACAAGTGTAAAAGTTTGGCATATATCAAGAGAGTTTTTCTGCTCATGTTATAGTACAAGTATATTTCAATTTGTGCCTCCTTTAAGCTTGAAACTATAGAACATTTAATACAGCATTTGTTTATGCAAAGAAGTCCATTTCAAATCTCAATCAGCAGACTTAGATATTATATCAAAAGAATGCTGAATAAATGTTCATAATTGGAACTAAATATTTAAGGTATTAGGTATCATTTTTTATGCCTCCTGATAGTTTAGCTAACCAATCATTTTCAGATTCTAATATCTTTGGGTAAGAAGAATTCAAAATAAATAAATCAGAGAGATAAGTAGATAATTAGATAAACAGCAAAGATATAGATATTTTTATCTCTCTCTCCACACAAACACATACACACAAAACTGTAAAGTGTTAAGTTAAGCATTATTTTTTAAGTCTTCATGATGAAATACACTTATTTGCCAAGCTAATTTAGAGGAAGAGTATACCATATATTTGTCTCAATATATTATTTTTTCCAAAAATAGCTCTGAATATTTAAATATGTAAAATAAAATCATGTACTGCTGGACACTTAGTGCATACGATTTTAGATTGTCTAAGCCAAACTATTCATTTTGAAAAGAAGAAACTGAGCAACCCCAGACCCAAGATGAATTGCTTTATATAAAACATAGAAATAAATATAAATGCATGTAATAATTTTCTCTTATAACGGGTCATTGAGATGCTCTGGCCTGTGATTCACTCTATGACATGATTTATTCTTAAAATTTTTTTTAGTCTTGGCTTAATTTCTTTACATATGAGAGACTATAAAATATCTGCTGTGTTTTTAATTTAAAGATGCAAACGTTCAGTTTAAGAGAAACTAAAATTATTGAAATTTTTAATACAATGAATAGTGTATTATTGGTATATTTGGAAATGATAGCCTTTATTTCTTCTAGACCAGTCTTTTAGACTTACTAATTTGGAAAAACATTTTGAGAGAGAACTTGGATGCTCTCAACATTAAAAGCATATCCTAGGAACCAGCTTATGAACAATATCACTTTCAAATTCCGATTTGATTTTATCTTCACTTGAATGAGTGATGTGAATTTTATTTATAATGTTGTCCAACAGTCTGAACTTAGCTGCAAAACATTAGAGATGGGAAGCATAGTCCTGAATACCAGAAGCCCTTTACTTTGACATGACTATATGAAATTGTCTTCTATTTATACATTTTGAATCTATATCTATAAAGAAAAGGCTGCAAAAAATATCACTTTCATAGTGAGAGCCACATTGTCTGACTAGGTCCCTCTCTTATGCTAGAGTATACCATTATGTCTGGCATACAGTAGGTACTTATATTTTTAATTGGATAAATGAATAATTTCACTTGTTTATACAAATAAGATATATAGAAACAAAACCTTTCATCTTTTATGTCTTATTTCTCAAAGATGACTTCTTACAGCATTTATGTATTAACCATTCTCTTTTCTGTTTGTCAGTGTTTTTGCTATCTTAAAATTCAATGCAGATTTTTCGTTTTATCTGTTCTAAACTGGCAATTTTTTTCTCTTGCTAATATTGGCATGAATTTCTGTGTATAATGCACTCATTCTTTAAAACCTCCATTGAGAAAGACTCTTACATCCCTTCATTACCCCACGACTTATTTTTACATTAATATTCTTAAATTATTCTTTAGTGTTATTGTACTAGTGACCCTTATAAGTTTGTAAACAAATACATTTGTTTTCTATATATTTATTCTTTGCCTTCTAAACAGAGTGAAAATGAATCTAGAATCTTTATCGTATTCTCAACAGGCTTTGATGATACAATTAAAATACAAAGTAACCAGAAGTTAAATTATCAATGAGTCATTTATTTTGCATTTTTATTTTAAAGAATACTTAAGAGAATTGTGATGAATTAGCAATGACAAACTACTTCTTGCAGGCTGATTTTGTGTGGAGAGTTTAATTAAACATTGCAGCTGTTTATCTCTGTGGTGATTAAATTTTCATATGTAAATTACATGTATTAAGATCAAGATACTTATGTAAATGTCACTTGCCTTAATGTTTTGTGTTACTGTTATTAACATCTAACAATCAGTTTATAATCTTCTTGTGCTGCAAACTATTGGCATGTGATACATTGTTAAGACAAGTAGATTTAGATCCTAAGAACAAACAAATTTATTTTGTATTTTTATTTGCAACCTAAAGTTTATCATGCAATCTAACTATATTAAAGAAAAGTAAAATCTAAAGCATCTAGAAAGAACAGTTGTTTTCTTCCAAATTCCATTCTGTAGATGCATTCTACATTCCATATAAATGTATATAAATAGATTATTTTAATAAAATACCAACAGACAAAAACAATAATTGTGTTTTCTAGAAATGCAGAATGTGTAGACAAGATCAACAGATAGAGCACAACATGTACTTTCTGAGTTGCGATGTAGGTATTATCAATATAGCACCTTAGAAAACGGAAATCACTTCATGTCACCTCCACATAAACAAACGACCAAGCTTTTGCTTTTCAGATTAGCTCTTTATTCCCCGGACAAAGAAAAGGGAGTATTTAAGGAGTATTTAAAGCAAAGTTGTTGTGGAAACCCTCAAATAGCAATGATAATTCTTACGTTGCTCAACATAGCTCTCACATTTAAGTCAACATACCCTTTCAACCAGAAGAAATTTGGTCTCTAAGAGTAATAAAAGGGGATAACATACTAACTAGAAGTCACTCAAAATGCTATTGCCAATTACATATCTTTCTTTGCAGACTTTACAGAATCATGAATTGGAAAAAGTGTCACCTTTATAATATTTGTGCTAAAGTCTTGATTTAATATCTACATTTAGATTTTCGCTATTATAGCATATTGGGCACAATTATCATTATCTGAGCTATAAACAATCCTCCACTCTGTGTGACTCCAAAAGAATTTTTTTTTTTTTTTTTTTTTAAGAGAGAAGGGCTTGCTTTGCTGCCCAGGCTGGAGTGCAGTGGCACGATCGTAGATCACTGAACCCTCGACCTCCTTGCCTCAAGCCATCCTTCCACTTCAGTCTCCCAAGTAACTAGGGCTACAGACACGCACTACCCTCCCAGTTAAAACTTTGCTTAATAAAGCGAACTAAGAATGAAAATGAAAGGGTAACCTCCCTCTTTTCTTGTTGAGTGCAGTTATTAGCAAACTTCAGTCTAAATATTCACCTTCCTTACAAATACGCCTCTTGTATTTGCGCATGCGCCCAAATATATTTTCATAAATTATATAATATTCTGTTAAAAGATAAACTTAGGCACGTTAAAATTTTAAAGAGTTTATTCAAGCAATAGGAATTCATGAATCAGACAGTTTCAGAATGCAAGAGGTTCAGGGCTCCACTGATGGGGTGTAAGGGGAAAACTTTTATAAGGTATACTACAAAGTAAGGCAAAGAAAATTTTTATTGGTTAAAGTGGAGCAGTAGCTTCAAAGTCCCCATTTAAAGGTTAGCTGGCAATTTCTGATTGGTTAAGCTTAAGTTTTGTTTCCCTAGGATGTGACCCTTTACAATGAATTAGGTTTCAAATTGCTTCTGTGGGAACTTCAGTTTGCTTAAAGCACTAGAGCTACCTCAGTCTAATAGCCTCTAAGTTAATTATTTTAATAATCCCCTCTTTGGGTCGGCCTCTCATTTATGAGGGACTGACCAAAACTCTGGCATAACTATTGCTCTGTGTCACCATCATGCCTGGTTTGCCTTTGTGTCATTGTGGAACTCGTAAGTCAGTATGTCAGGTTCTTGTTTTGTCATTCTAATAGCAGTGAGACCATCTGGCATACGGTTGATGGATGCAAGGATGCATTTAAGACTCTTGAGGGAACATAGCACACCAGGAAGATTACAATGATGACTATCAGGAGGATAATACAAAGAGACTAGAACATATTCCTTAGCCAAGGTCTCTAAAAACCAAACCAGCTAAAGTCAAGTAAATCAAATGATGAATGAGTTGGGAATTTCTATGAACAAAGAAAGACAAGAAAAAAAAAGCAAGGGTTAATGGCTAGAACAAAATATTAGTTTAGTCGTTGAGTTGATAGGGCAGTTAGTCAAGAAGATTTCTAGATTTGAGCTTGGAGCATGTTTAGATGGCGGAATGAGTATGGCAGTTGCAATCTGACAATATTTCTGGTTTGCAATGTCTCAATTATCTCAGTGAAATTCCTGAGTGGCCTACACAGCAGCAGGCATAAAAGTTGGCCTCTGAACTTTATATGAAATTATCCAGTTTCAGTTTGTGGGGCTTCAGAAGAAAGGCAGCTTTTGTTATTAGTAATTCTAAGTAAAAAGGGGGGCAGAAAACTGCAAACATTAGCTTGGAGAGTTGTAGCCAGATGTTGGAGGAAATGAAAAAAATCAGGATCCAGTCCAATCCACATCTATCTGATTGTTGTTTGTAAATAACAAAACTCCAAAGACAATGAACAGGGCTAGAATCTAATAATGGATGCACTATAGTTTTCTACTGAAAAAGAGCTTTTCTCCATATAGTCACCCCCATTTCTACTAAAGATAATTACAATAAGATTCTAGTCTCATTGATCTTGGCCTGATTACTTGCAAAAGTGCAGCAAGAATAGTGATTGATTATATGAGCTCTTTTTAAGTCTGCTTTACTGGAACTTTTAACAACAACAAAAAATCTCAGATTAGACATTTACAATTCTCTTGAGACTAGGAAACCAAGCCAAGGACTTGCCATCAGAGTTCAATTGCAATACCTACAGATTTGGGTGAATCTCTCTCCTCAAGTTCCCCCAAATATTCATAAGTTTCTTGGGCCTTCCAGGAAAACAACCTCTCAACCTGTAAGTCTAGGACACCCTGCCACACCCCACTGTAAGGGCTTTATTGTCCCCATAAAGTCAAACTTAGTTCCCTAAAACTATTTGGTCATATCTAATTATATACACATTCTCAAATACGATATTTCAATCAAAGTCATTGCAATATAACCAAAGTTTCCAATTGTATCCTGTTTTAAGAACAGATTCTTATAAAACTTGTACAAATAATCATATATGGTTACGAACACGAATACTCACTGATTAGGTCGCTGTGAAACAATACCAAAATGAAAAGAAAAGATTTTTAATTACATAATTGAAAAAAATAAGCTCTTTTAATAGTGAGAAATCTCAGTTTTCTGATTACCAGAAAAGGATAACATGAAGCACAGGAAATTGTTTTAAGGCACAGAATTTTCATTTTCTAAGAAAATTACTCAAAAGGTAAGGAAAAATATTTCACACTTTCTTACCAAGAGCAGACCTATATAATAAGAAAACTTTGTCATTTTAACAGAGAAGACTAAATTCTAGTTTTGGATTAATGTACTTTTGCTCTTAAAGCTCAGGTATAAAGAACACATAAAAATAAACACATTCTAATCTTAACCATCTTAACCACACATAAAATTCCTTTTCCAAGATTCCCTTTCCACAAAACTTCTACAACTTACTTATATTTATTTAGATTTTGTCTTATATTTCCTTCTCTTTTAGAACAACAAGTCATTCTACTTTAGGCCAAAAATTACTCTATTTGTCCCTTAAGACAACAGATGAACAAACAAAACTAAATCTCATACTTTATAGCTTTTCTTACCAAAACATGTCTTACTTTCTTTGTATACAAAGTTGCTTCACTTATTACTTGTTTTAACTAACCTATATTTATTAGAATTTTTAAACCTTAGTACCTTTAATTTTTAGCAAAAACTATAAAATAGCTGTCTATCATATTAGCATTCTGTAAATTGGCAAATCTATGACTGCATCATTTCATAATGTCGAGAAGCATATGATTCCTCATAGTACAATTTTTCACTATGGCACAGAACAAGTTTTCTAACAGACTCAAATTCCTTTAGTTCTTCTGTAATAAAAAGGCAAAAATAGATCAGTTTAAACCTATGTTCAGTAATTAATATTCAGATACTTTATCTTATTTTAAAATCTATATATTCAATGAATATCCATAATTTAACTTAAATTAGCAAAATTCCAATGGTGGAGGCTAACAAGGCGATTTGAGAAGCTATTTTTAAATAGATATATATAAAACATAATTATGTTTGAAGGGTTTATGTATAAAATTTTGTTTCTTACATCTGTTTAATTCACTTGTTCTTAACAATTATATTTGAATCCATGAAAATGTTATGAGATATTACACAAAGAAAGCCACTGTCTCAAGTTATTTTCCTATTAACTATTTTTACAGTGTGTGCATGATAGACCATCCTCAAGAAAGCAACCTTAACAAATTTAAATAGATAGTTCTTTTTGTTTTGTTTTGCTGCTGTGCTTAATACACATGAAATAATGTATTCCACATTTTCACATTTCTTCTTAGGTTGAACTCATAGTTTTATCATCTTAACTACCTTGTTGAGATAACATAAATTTATTTGACTTGTAAACCCAGGTAGCTATAAAGTTGTGTGTCTGCATCATATTTAATATTGGCAACTCTGAAGACATATCTGTTTTAATTAAACCAACAAACTGAAACTGGTTTTTATTTGCCAAAGATTATCCCCAGATCAGTGCACTTGAAAAACATTTGGGTTAGTTTCTGTATTTCTGAGAGTTATGGAAATAATTTATATAAGCACTTATTTTTCTTTATCAAGTAAAATAAGCCAAGTAAATAGGGCTCTTTTGCAAATTTAATTCTGGCAAACTCATTTAGAAGTAGAAAAAGTATCACACGTGCATAACATACATATAGACATACATAAATATACAGACAGAAACAGATCTTATAGCTTTCATTCTAAAGTTTTAGCAATGTGCCAGGTACAGTAATACAAAATGCACTAGTTTATAAAAGAATATTTCTGGATCCGAACTGTGGTCTTGGCTGATGAAACAAGTTAAGATTATTCATCCAGATGGCTAAAGATTTTTACCAATATTTGTGAAAAAGACTTTTAAGGTTATTCATTTGCCCAATTTTCAAAAATCTTTTTTTTTCTGATGAGGCATATCCCTAAAATTTGCATATTAAAGAAATAATCCTAGGATTCTAGAGGAGAAATTATAGAAAATTTACATCTCAAAGACACAAAGTTTAGACACCAGGCCTAAATGCCAAAAAAGGATATTTACCCAAATAAAAAAGGGTGTGGGTAAAAGTCTAGTTAAGACTAGATGGCCAAGAAAAGTACCTTAAATGAAGGCAAGGTTTGTGGTGTAGTTTGAGTCAATGCCTTCTTCATTCTCTAGTGTTTTACTTCTCCTTCTCTTTCTTTGACAGAGTGAAGTCACCCTTACATATGGAGATTTCTTTTATAGATGTAAATTTCTCTTACAAAGGGTCTAAAAATAGCCAGCTCAGAATAATGTTAGGGAGGCATATTTGGGGGACTAATTCTGTCAGATTGGTAACTTCTCAAACCAGCCATTGTTTTTCAACTCGATTACTGAGTTTAGGGAGGAGCTGATTGATGAATCGGGCATGAATTTTTAATGCCTGGAAGTCACTATTTTTCTAGCCCTTTTTGGTGCATCCCTGGAAAATTGAGTGGTTATTAGATTTTTGATATCTTTCCCATGGACCTCCCATTTGGTTTCAGCCATCTATTTATGGACTTCTCCAGGTCCCAAAATTATGTGAATAAACTGATAAAGATCAGAGCATCTTGGATTATATGTTCCAATGAAAATTTTAAATTCCTCAATAAATTTATGGGTTTTGCCTTTGGGATAGGGAGGACAGGGAAGTCTTTATTTCTCTGAGCTCAGGTGTTTTGTTTTGGTAGAGACGGGGTTTTCCTCTGTTGCCCAGGCTAGAGTGTAGTGGCATGAACAGCTCACTGCAACCTAGAACTCCTGGCCTTAAGTTATCTTCCTGTCATGAGCATCCCTGTGAAGAGACCACCAAACGTGCTTTGTGTGATCGATAAAGCTTTTTAATCACCTGGGTGCAGGTGGGTTGAGTCTGAAAAGAGAGTCAGCAAAGGGAGATAAGGGTGGGGCCATTTTATAGGATTTGGGTAGATAAAGGAATATTACAGTCCAATGGGGTTTGTTCTCTGGCGGGCAGGAGTGGGGGGTCACAATGGGAGTGCCTTTTGAGCCAGGATGAGCCAGGAAAAGGACTTTCACAAGGTAATGTCATCAGTTAAGGCAAGGACCAGCCATTTTCACTTCTTTTGTGGTGGAATGTTATCAGTTAAGACTGGGCAGGGCATTTTCACTTCTTTTGTGATTCTTCAGTTACTTTAGGCCATCTGGGCGTATACATGCAAGTCACAGAGTATGCGATGGCTTGGCTTGGGCTCAGAGGCCTGACACTTCCCACCATAGCCTCCTGAGTAGCTGAGACTAAAGATGTGCACGACCATGTCCAAACAATTTTTTTTTTTTAATTTTGTTTTTTTGTAGAAATGAAGTCTCACTATGTTGCCCAGACTGGCCTTGAATGCCTGGCCTCAAGCAATACTCCTCACTCAGCCTCCCAAAGTGCTGAGATTACAGACATGAGCCACAGTGTCTGGCCAAACTCAGGTTTTGACTAAGGTATAAAGATGTTTAAAGAATGCCTGGTTGATATAAAGGCCTAAATTTATAAGGCATTTGTGTAGTGTTTTTTGTTTGTTTGTTTTTTACTTTTGCAGAGAAAAGAAAACTAAGCATAAAGGTTACATTCAGAGTAATTTGGATAGAGAACTGAGCAGTTGAAGTTAAGTCAGTCAACATATATTTTCTTTTTCTTTCATGATCAATTAAAGTTTTTATTTGACTTTTATAAGGACTCTTTGGAGAGGCTATTTCTAAATCCTTTAGTCTCTTGGAAGCCTCTGCATGCCTGTAAAAGACACGTCCCCTTATTTTTGAGGCACTTGGGATTCTGATTTTGAGGTTTCTTTTTCCAATGTACCCCTTAAATGAATATTTTTTTTTATTTATTTTTTATTTTTTATTTTTGAGATGGAGTCTTGCTCTGTCGCTGGGCTGGAGCGCAGTGCTGTGATCTCGACTAACTGCAACCTCGACCTCCCAGGTTCAAGCAATTCCCCTGCCTTAGTCTCCCACATAGCCGGGACTACAGGTGCAAACCTGGTTAATTTTTTTGTATTTTAGTAGAGATGGGGTTTCTCCATATTGGCGAGGATGGTCTCCATCTCCTGACCTCGTGATCTGTCCACCTCAGACTCCCAAAGTGTTGGGATTACAGGCGTGAGCCACGGCTCCCAGCCATGAAGAATTTTATGTGAGGTAAGCTTTCACAGTGCATCCACTATTATTCTAAATTTTCTTTCGTAAAGTTCACTCAAGTCTATTTTATCTGTTATGAACATAGCTATTCTAGGTTCTTTGTGATTAATACTCCCAGGTATAACTCTAACAATTCTGTGATTTTTAGTTTTTCTCCTGGCATTAGCAATTCCATTTTTTGAGCTATAGAATGATTTGGGGAAGCCAGGGAAGGCTGGGGCAGGGTTAAAAGAGAAACAGGATAGGACAGGGAAAGCAATACGCTTAAAAGAGTTAAAAAGGAAGCAGATATGGTAAGAGGGCAGACCTTAGTCAGAATACCAGGGTTCAAATCTTATCTTGACCACTTAGTAACAGGTGGCCTTGGGAAATTTATTTATCCTCTTTATGTCTCATTTTTCTCAGCAGCCAAATGGGTAATATTAATATGAGGGTAATATATTACTCGAATATTAGAGTCATAATATTAGAGTAATATAGTAGTGGTTGTAATCAACCTCTTCTGATTTTCATGAGAATTAAAGTAGATTATTTGTAAAGCAGCCTGAACTGTGCCAGGGAAATAATAAGTGCTATCTGTTCATTAAATAAATAAAAATAGGGAATAGAAACCATAAGGAGGGAATAAGACAGCTTTAGTTACGTTTTCTTTCACCCGTTTGAGATTTCTCTTTCACAAGTAAATTTAATCAGGTACAATTTTTTGTGATTACTTATATATGTGGAATTCTCTCTGTCAGGCCTCTGAGCCCAAGCCAAGCCATCGCATCTCCTGTGGCTTGCAGGTATATGCCCAGAGAGCCTGAAATGACTGAAGAATCACGGAAGAAGTGAAAATGCCCTGCCCCACCTTAACTGATGACATTCTACCACAAAAGAAGTGAAAATGGCCAGTCCTTGCCTTAACTGATGACATTACCTTGTGAAAGTCCTTTACCTGGCTCATCCTGGCTCAAAAAGCATCCCCATTGAGCACCTTGTGACCCCCACGTCTGCCCACCAGAGAACAAACCCCCTTAGACTGTAATTTTCCTTTATCTAACCAAATCCTATAAAATGGCCCCACCCTTATCCCCCTTCGCTGACTCTCTTTTCAGACTCAGCCCACCTGCACCCAGGTGATTAAAAAGCTTTATCGCTCACACAAAGTCTGTTTGGTGGTCTCTTCACATGGAGCGCATGACACTTTCTATAAATTTTTTTGTTTCCTATTGGTCACATTTTTTTCTGTAATGCTTTTCCCCCTTCTTTTCTTCTATTAGATTGAATACAGATTCTTTTCTTTCTTTATGCCCCCTTTTTAACCTACTGATTTAGAAGTTATTCACTTCAATTGGAATATTTTAGAGGATACTTTAGGACAAAACTCCTTATGATTTACTTGCATTTCTATATGTCTTGCAAGCAAAGGCATTGCTTGCCTTTTCCCTATCTTTTTAAGGATGTTTGTATGGCAAGCAGGCTCTGAAGACAGAATGACCACCTCTGGAAGAAGGGGCAGGTTTGTTTCATGTCCACTATAATAAAAGTCGTGTCTCTTTCTGAAGCGAAAGTCAGACAAATTTTCTATCCACTATAAAAGATCAGATTCCTTAAGCCCAAAGCATCTCAGGCATGACAAAACCCTCTGGATATGCAGCATATGCTTGCACCCCTCCACACTGTCGTCATGAAATATAGGGTGAAGATGAACTCTCATAAACATAAAGCTCACGCTTCTTGCTGTGCCATGACATTTTTTTTTTAAAGACTGGACATGGTAGCTCACCATAATCCCAGCACTTAGGAAGGCCAAGGCAGTAGGATCAGTTAAGCCTAGGAATTCAAGTTTACAGTGACCTAGGATCATGCCACCGCACTCCAGCATGGAGCAATAGAGCAAGATCCTCAGAGAGAGAGACAAAGAGACAGAGAGAGAGAGAGAGAGAGAGAAGGAAGGGAAGGAAGGGAAGGCAGGGAAGGCAGGGAAGGAAGGGAAGAAGGAAAATGCTTCTCTTCACACCAGGAGTCTCACTGTTACAGTCTCACCAATGTACCCCAATGTAGCAGTCTCATTATTTGAGGTATCACCGAGGGTTCTTTGTCTAACAAAAATTAAGGAGCATAGACACCAAGGATGAGGTTGGAGTGAAAGTTTAAGCGAAAGAAGAAAGCTCTACACAGTAGAAAGGGAACCCAAAAGAAGGTTGCCATTCTTACAGTTGAATCCAAAAGCATTTATTGGAAACCAGTGAGGGATGGGCAACTCATTTGCATAAGGCATGAATTTCTGGTAGCTCCACCCCATCCTCCTGATGCACATGTGGGCCCTTAGCTTGAGTTACTTCATATTGCTTTGCTCCCCTTACTGCACATGTATCAGGGGATGAAATTTCCCATTGTGGGCATGTCTGGGAAAGTTACCTGTTTAGCCTTTATTTTCTGTCTGGCTGTGAGCATGTCTTAGGCAAGCCCCCACTGTGCAAGGTCCCTTATCTGTGCCTGTAGCTTGATTTTTCAGGCTGTTCTTTTGTTTGAAAGAATTCAACTGAGGATCCACCTTAACTGCCTCCCTGACTGATTTCTTTCTTTCTCCTCTCTCATCATCTTCTGATAGTATCCATGAAACAGAATCGGACAGGTCAGGATTAGAGCAGAGCAAATGAGATGAATCATGCAAGTGTAGCTTCAGATGGCATCTTTGAAATACTGATATTTTGTTCATCATGGAGATTTTGCATTTTTTATTTTTTATTTTTAAAATATTGCTTTAAACCATTACTTAATTATTCAAATTTTGGGCATGTTTTAAAAATTTTGTGTCCCAAGTGAGTGCCACACTCCTTCATTTTAGTTCTAGCCCTGCTTCTCAGTCTAGAAACCCCCAGAGCAATTAAAAAAAGTCAGGAAGGTGGGAGCTGTCAGCAATAAGGATAAAGGGGCTTGGGTGAATAGAAAACATCAGAAAGTAGTACAATTCTATCTGTGAGCAACTGGCCACTCAATATCAAAAGTAAATGTGACTTACATGCTGGTGTGGAGCTGATTTCTACCTCCACACCCTCTGATACCTTGCAGCACTTCCACTCTTGACCTTGGCTGTTTTAAGGGGACAAATAATCAGTAGTATTACTAAGGTCTTCTGCCTCCAAAGAAGACCAAAGGTCATACACACATATAAGAATATACTGGGAAGCTATAAGGAAGAAAAGGGACTCAAATCTTTATAGCTCAGTTGGATACAAGTTCCTATCTTATATTTGATCAACATCTTGTCTGTAGGGTAGCAAATACCAAGAATCAGCTAATGGGGCTTGGGAAGACTTCACAGTAGGGAAGAGAAGCTAATGTAAACTTGTTGATGAGATCTTTGTGTCTTCAACTACTAAATATATAAATGTTATTGGTATTTTACATGTCTGAACTATACATGCTCATTAAGTGGCAGAAGGGACTATCCAGATTGCAAGGGCCACGTGTAGGTTAGAGCTAGTACCTTTGGAACACCTCAACCATAATAAATTCTTTGAGCCACAAATCTCTACCACTGATAATTTTGCCAGTTAAAACACCTGGGAAAGAGGGAGAGTCTAGATCCAGAGGCGACAATTTGGTTTTGAATTCATTATCCCTCTGATCTTAGCTATTAGTTTGCTACTAGGATCTTGTAGAAACTGAATGTTTCATCCATGGAGGTTTTGTGATTCTCTAGCCTGATTTCCTTTTTTGGGATATTCAACTTTAACTCAATAACTAACAAGATAGGAAGGGCTCAACTAAGCTAGTTTGTCAAATGGAAATAATATATTTAAGAACAGAACCTGCCAGGCATGGTGGCTCACGCGTGTAATCCCAGCACTTTGGGAGGCCAAGGCGGGTAGATCACAAGGTCAGGAGATCTAGACCATCCTGGCCAATATGGTGAAACTCTGTCTCTACTAAAAATACAAAAATTAGCTTGGCGTGGTGGCAGGTGCCTGTTGACCCAGCTACTCAGGAGGCTGAGACAGGATAATCGCTTGAACTGGGAGGTAAAGGTTGCAGTGAGCCGAGATTGCATCACTGCACTCCAGCCTGGGGGACAGAGTGAGACTCCATCTCAAAACAAACAAACAAACAAACAAACAAAAAAGAACAGAACCAACCTGGCTACCAACATCATCTTGGCTTTACATGAAAAAGTGGCCACTATCCTTTGGAAGAAGTTTTATGCTCTACTCTCTATTCTACCTGAAACAAAGTTGCTGACTCAATAGTATCCTTCATTTGAAGAGGTTCTCCTAAATGCTAAGTACTAATTTGCATTAGTGATTTAGTTAAGTTGAAACCCTATGATGTCAACTGAGCAACTGCAGCTATTCAACCTCCTCATCACGAGCTATACAGAATAGAAAGCAGGTGTGACTGCTTTCAGTGGTCAGAACTCAAGGCTGCTCTCATATCACTGTCCACTTGATGAAAAAGTCACATTTTTACTGACTCTTGGGATGCTGCCAATGCCTTAGCTTTTTGGTCAGCCACTTGGTAAATAATAAACTGCGAGATTAAAGAAACTCCTCAAGGAAGCAAAGCAAAACGGTGAATAGAAAACTCCTTCAATGCCTCCTCAAAGGCATCAAGTTACCATCTACATAGAGAAAACACCTTCACAAGAACCAAAATTCAGGTACCTGAACACTCATTGTACCTGGTTTTAACTTCATATCACTGAAAGAGGCACTGAAGAGATAGAAAAAACAGTCCCGAATTGCTGATGCCACCCTTCACCCACCCCTGGCAGCAGCTGTGTGGTATGGGCACAGAAAGCATCTCTAGGCACTGGAGGCGGGAGAACACAGAACACAGCAGTTGTGAGGCACTGAACTCAGTGCTGTTCTATTATAGCAGAAATGAAAAGCAAACCAAACTCAGCTGACACCCACCCACAGAGTGGGCCTTTAAACCAGCCCTAGCCAGAGGGGACTCACTCATCCCAGAGAGCTAAACTTCAGTGCTCTCACAAACCTCACCACTGAGAGCTACAGTGCTCTTGGATCTCTAAGTAAACTTGAAAGGCAGTCTAGGCAATAAGGACTGCAACTCACAGGCATGTCCTAGGGCTAAACTAGACCCAGAGAGAGTGGACCAGGGGACACCTGACCTAATGAGACACCAGCTGAGGAAGCCAAGAAAGTACTGGCATCACCCCTTCCCTAACCCCAGGCTGCATAGCTCATAGCTCCAAAAGAGACCCCTTCCTTCTACTTGAGAAGAG
This sequence comes from Macaca nemestrina, assembly GCF_043159975.1. NCBI lineage: Eukaryota > Metazoa > Chordata > Mammalia > Primates > Cercopithecidae > Macaca > Macaca nemestrina. The sequence continues at coordinate 44,586,345 of NC_092135.1, forward strand.
GAGAAGGACGAGTGTGGAGGTCTTTGTCTTGCGTCATAGATGCCAGCTCAGCTACAGCAGTGTAGGGCACAAGTCAGAGGCATGAGGCCCCCATTCCAGGCCCTAGCTCCCAGAAGGGAACCAGATGCCTTGAAGGAAAGGGTCTAGTCCTGCCAGCGTTCATCACCTGCTAACTGAAGAGCCCTTGGTCCCTGAATAACCAGCAATGATACCCAGGTACTATGTCAAGGACCTTGATGAGCCACTGAGACTTGCTGGCTTCAGGAGAGACTTGGCACATTACCAGCTGGGGTGGCTACAGGGCAAAACTCCTTCTGTTTGAGAAAGCAAAGGGAAAAGTAAAGGGGACTTTGTCTTGCACCTTAGGTACCAACACTGCCACAGGGGAGTAGAGCACCAAGTGGGCTCTTGGGATCCCCTATTTCAGGTTAATTCTTGGGTGGCAGTTCTGAACTTGCCCTGGGTCAGAGGGGAGCACACTGCCCTGAATGGTGAGTCCCAGGTTAGGCAACATTCACCACAAGCTAACTTAAGAAACCTTGGGCCTTAAGGGAACATTGGTGGTAGTCTGACTACTCCTCATGGTCAGAGGTGGCAGTGGCTACAGGATGAGGTTCCTCTGCCTTCGGAAAGGGGAAGGCAAAGTGGGAAGAACAGCATCTTGTGGTCTGAGTGCCAGCTCAGCCACAATACAATAAAATACCTGGTAGACTTCTATGGTTTTTGACTATAGTCTTTGACTCCTGGATGGCACTGTGGACCCACCTGAGGCCTGGGGGCCTCATTGCCTTGAAAGGAAGGACACAGGCATGGCTAGCTTTGCCAACTGACGATTGTAGAGCCCCATGGCCTTGAACAAACATAGGCAGTAGCCAAGGAGTGGTTACTGCAGGCCTTGGGCAAGACCCAGTGCTAAGCTGGCTTCAGTTCTGACCTGGAGCAGTCATAGTAGTGGTGGCCACTGGGTGCTTGTGTCATTCCAGCCCTAGATTCAGGTGGCTCAAAACAGAAAGAGAACTCCGTATGCTTGGGAGAAAGTAAGGAAAAAGAACAGGAGTCTCTGGCTGTTAATCCAGAGAATTCTCTCAGATCTTGTCCAAGACCATCAAGCAGGTAGGTACCTCTATGATCTGCAAGTAACCACAGACTTACCGGACTTGGGGTGCCCCCTACAGGAGAAACAGCTAAGATCACAATACTGAAGTCCTTTCAAATATCTGGGAAGGCTTCCCAAGAACAGCTACAAATAAGCCCAGACAGTAAAGACTACACTAAATACCTAACTCTTCAATGTTCAGACACTGAAAAACATCTACTAGCATCAACACCACCCAGGAAGACATGACCTCAACAAATGAACTAAATAAGGCACCAGGGACTAATTCTAGAGAAAGAGAGATATATGATCTTTCAGACAAAGAATTCAAAATAGCTGTGTTGAGAGAACTCAGATAAATTGAAGATAGCACAGAGAAGGAATTCAGAATTCTATTAGATAAATTTAACAAAGAGATTGAAATAATTAAGAAGAATCAAGAAGAAATTCTGGAGCTGAAAATTAAAATTCGCATACTGAAGAATGCATCAGAGTCCTTTAATAGCAGAATTCATCAAGCAGAAAAAAAATAGTTTGAAGACAGGCTATTTGCAAATGTAGTCAGGGAGACAAAAGAAAAAAAAGAATAAAAAACAAAAAGCATGACTATGGGATCTAGAAAATAGCCTCAGAAGGGCAAATCTAAGAGAAAGAGAAAGGAGTAGAAAGTTTATGGAAAGGGATAATAACAGAGAACTTCTCAAACCTATAGAAAGATATCTATATCCAAGTACAAGAAGGTAATAGAATTCCAAGCAGATTTAACCCAGAGAAGACTATCTCAAAGCATTTAATAAACAAACTTCAAAATGTCAAGGACAAAGAAAGGATCCTAAAAGCAGCAAGAGAAAAGAAGCAAGTAACAAACAATGGAGCTCCAATACACCTAGCAGAAGGTTACTCAGTGGAAATATTACAAGCTAGGAGAGAGTGGCATGACATATTTAAAGTACTGAAGGAACAAAACTTTTACCCTAGAATAGTATATCTGGTGAAAATAGCCTTCAAAGATGAAGGAGAAATAAAGACTTTCCCAGACTAACAGAAGCTGTAAGATTTCATCAATATCAGATCTGTCCTATAAGAAATGCTAAAGAGAGTACTTCAATCAGAAAGAAGTCGACATTAATAAGCAATAAATAATCACCTGAAGTTATAAAACTTACTGGTAATAGTAAGTACACAGAAAAACACAGAATATTATAACACTGTAACTGTGGCGTGTAAACTACTCTTATCCTAAGTAGAAAGACTAAACAAAAAATCAATCAAAAATAACTACAACAACTTTTCATGACATAGTACAATAAGATATAAGTAGAAACAACAAAAAGTGTAAGAGTGGGGAGAAGTCAATGTAAATATTAGTCTTCTTTTTGCTTGTTTATGCAAATAATGTTAAGTTGTTATCAGGTTAAAGTAATGGGTTATAAGATAGGATTTACAAGCCTCATGGTAACCTCAAACCAAGAAACATACAATGGATACACAAAAAAATACAAAGCAAGAAACAAAACCATATCATCAGAGAAAATCATCTTCACTACAGGAAGACAGGAATTAAAGAAAGAAAAAAGAGAAAACTAAAAACAACCAGAAAACAAATAATGAAATGGCAGGGGTAAGTTCTTACTTATAGATAATAACATTAAATGTAAATGAACTAAACTCTTTAATCAAAAGATATAGACTGGCTGAATGTCTGTTGAATACAAGAAACACACCCATTTATCTGTTGCCTAAAAGAAACACACTTCGTCTATAAATATATACATAGGCTAAAATAAAGGTATGGAAAAAGATATCCCATGCCAATGGGGGAAAAAAAATAAAGCAAGAATCACTATACTTATATCAGACAAAACAAATTTCAAGACAAAAATGGCAACAAGAGATAAAAGTCACTATGTAAAGATTAAGGGGTCAATTCAGAAAGAGGATATAACAATTTTAAATAAATATGTACCCAACGTAAGAGCACCCAGATATATAAAGCAAATTTACCAGAACGAGAAAGATAGGCCCCAATCAAATAATAGTTGGAGACTTAAACACCCCACTTTCAGCACTGAACAGATCTTCCAGACAGAACATCAGCAAAGAAACATCAGTTAATCTGCGCCATAGACCAAATAGACCTGACAGATATTTATAGAACATTTTATGCAAGAGCTGCAGAACACAAGTTCTTTTCCTCAGCACATGTATCATTCTCAAGGATAGATCATATGTTATGTCACGAAACAAATATGAAAACATTCAAAAAATTGAAATAATATCAAACATATCCTCTGACTACAATGGAATAAAACTAGAAATTAATAACAAGAAGAATTTTGAAAACTATACAAATATGTGGAAATTAAACAATGTACTTCTGAATGACCAGTGGGGCAATGAAGAAATTAAGAAAAAAAATGAGAAATTTCTTGAAATAAATAATAATGGAAACACTACATACCAAAACCTCTGGGATACAGCAAAAGCAGTATTAAAAGGGAAGTGTACAGCTATAAGCACCAACATCAAAAAAGAGTTAGTAACTTCAAATAAACAATCTAACAATGTACCTTAAAGAACTAGAAAAGCAAGAGCAAACCAAACCCAAAATTAGTAGAACAAAATAAATAATAAAGATTAGAACAGAAAAAAATGAAATATAAATAAAAAATATATAAAAGATCAATGAAACACAAAGTTGGTTTTTTGAAAAGTTAAAAAAAAAATTGACAAACCTTTAACCATACTGAGAAAAAAAGATCCAAATAAAAATCAGAAATGAAAAAGGAGACATTACAACTGATATGGCAGAAATTCAAAAGATCATTAGTGGCTACTATGAGCAATTATATGCCAATAAATTGGAAAATCTAGAAGAAATGAACAAATTCCTATACACATACACCTTCCAAGATTGAACTAGGAAGAAATCCAAAACCTGAACAGACCTGTCACAAGTGATGAGACGAAAGCCATAATAAAAAGTCTTCCAGTTGGCTGGGCACAGTGGCTCAGGCCTGTAATCTAATCCCAACACCTTGGGAGGCTGAGACAGGAGGATCACTTGAGGCCAAGAGTTCAAGATGAGCCTGGCCAACATGGTGAAACCCTGTCTCTACTAAACACACAAAAAGTAGCCGGGTGTGGTGGTGAACTCCTGTAATCCCAGTTACTCAGGAGGCTGAGGCAGGAGAATTGCTTGAACCCAAGAGACGGAGGCTGCAGTAAGCTGAGATTGCGCCACTGCACTCCAGCCTGGGTGACAGAGCGAGACTTGATCTCAAAAAACAAAACAAAACAAAACAAACAAACAAAAAAAAGTCTTCCAGTAAAGAAAATCTGGCCGGGCGCGGTGGCTCAAGCCTGTAATCCCAGCACTTTGGGAGGCTGAGATGGGCGGATCACGAGGTCAGGAGATCGAGACCATCCTGGCTAACACGGTGAAACCCCGTCTCTACTAAAAACACAAAAAATGAGCCGGGCGTGGTGGCGGGCACCTGTAGTCCCAGCTACTCGGGAGGCTGAGGCAGGAGAATGGCGTGAACCCGGGAGGCGGAGCTTGCAGTGAGCTGAGATCCGGCCACTGCACTCTAGCCTGGGCACAGAGCGAGACTCCGTCTCAAAAAAAAAAAAAAAGAAAATCCCAGACCTGATGTCTTCACTGCTGAATTCTACCAAACTTAAAAAACAAAAAAGTACTAATCCTACTCAAACTATTATGAAGAATAAAGGAGGAAGGAATACTTTCAAATGTATTCTATGATGCCAGAATTACCCTGATATGAAAACCAGACAAAGACACATCAAAATAAGAAAACTACAGGCCAATACCTCTGACAAATATTGCTGCAAGAATCTTCAACAAAACACTAGCAAACTGAATTCAACAGTAAATGAAAAAGATCATTCATCATTACCAAGAAGGATTTATCCCTGGGATGCAAGGATGGTTCAACATATGCAAATCAATGAACATGATACATCATATCAACGGAATGAAGGATAAAAACCATATGATTATTTCAATTAATGCTGAAAAAAGCATTTGATAAAATTCAACACTCCTTCATAATAAAAAGCCTTAAAAAACTGCATATAGAAGGAGCATATCTCAACATAATAAATGCCACATATGACAGACGCACAGCTGATATCATACTGAACAGGAAAAACTGAAAGTCTTTCAAGTAAGATCTGGAACATGAAAAGGATGCCCACTGTCACCGCTATTATTCAACATGGTACTGGAAGTCCTAGCTAGAGCAATTAGACAAGAGAAAGATATAAAGGGCATCCAAATTGGAAAGGAAGAAGTCAGATTATCCTTGTTTTCTGATGACATAATCTTATATTTAGAAAAACTCTAAAGACCCTACAAGAAAACTATTAGAAATGATAAACAAATTTAGTAAAGTTGCAGGATACAAAATCAACAGACAAAAATTAGTAGCATTTATATATGCCAAGAGTGAACAATGTGAAAAAAAAAAAAAAAAAAAAAGTAATCGTATTTACAATAGCCACACATAAAATTAGAAATCTAGGAATTAATCAAAGAAGTGACAGATTTCTATAATGAAGACTTTAAAACATTGATGAAAGAATTTGAAGAGGACACCACAAAATGGCAACATATTTCATGTTCATTGATTGGAAGAATCAATATTATTAACATGTCTATATTATCCAAAGCAATTTACAAATTCAATGCAGTCCCTATCAAAATACCAATGATATTCTTCACAGAAATAGAAAAAAATGTTATAAAATTTATATGGAACCACAAAATACCCAGGACCACAAAAGATCCAGACCCTAAGCAAAAAGAACAAAACTGGATGATTCACATTACTTGACTTGAAATTATATATAGAGCTGTAGTAACCAAAATAGCAAGGTACTGGCACAAAAACAGACACATAGAGTGATGGAACAGAATAGAGAACCCAGAAACAATCTACACACCTAGAGTGAACTGATTTTTGACAAAAGTTCCAAGAACATGCACTGTCTCTTCAACAAATGGTACTGGGAAAACTGGATATCCACATGAAAAAGAATAAAACTAGACCCCTATACTCTCACTATATACAAAAATCAAATCAAAATGGATGAAAGACTTAACTCTAAGACCTCGAACTAAAAAACTACTACAAGAAGACGTTGGAGAAAATCTTTAGGACATTTCTGGGCAAAGATTTCTTGAGCAATACCCAAAAAGCACAGGCAACTAAGGCAAATGCGATCACATCAAGTTAAAAAGCTTCTGTATAGCAAAGGATACAATCAACAAAGTGAAGAGACAACCCATAGAATGGAAGAAAGTATTTACAAATTACCCCCTGACAAGAGATTAAAAACCTGAATGTATAAGGAGCTCAAACAACTCTATAGGAAAAAAATTCAATAATCCAATAAAAAAGGACAAGAGATTTGAATAGATATTTCTCAAAAGAAGACATACAGATGGCAAATATAAAAAAGTTCTAACATCATAGATCATCAGAGAAATGCAAATCAAAACTACAATATCATTTTATCCCAGTTAAAATAGCTTATATCCAAAAGACAGGCAATAAAAAAATGCTACTGAGGATGCAGAGAAAAGGGAACCCTTGTACACTGTGGATGGGAATGTAAATTAGCACAATCACCATGGAGAACAGTTTAGAGCTTCCTCAGAAAACTAAAACAAGAGCTATCATATGATCCAGCAATCCTACAGCTGGGTATATACCCAAAAGCAAGGAAATCAGTATATTTTAAATATATCTGAATTCCTATGCGTGTTGCAGCACTGCTTACAATACCTAGGATTTGGAAGCAACCTAAGTCTCCATCAACATATAAATGGATAAAGAAAATGTGGTACCTGTATACAGTGGAGACTATTCAGCCATAAAAAAAAATAAGATCAGTCACTTGCAACAAGAATGAAACTGGATATCATTATGTTAGGTGAAATAAGCCAGGCATAGAAAGACAAACTTCACATGTTCTCACTTATTTGTGGGATATAAAAATCAAACCAATTGAACTCACGGACATAAAGGGTAGAAGGATGGTTGGGAAGGGTAGCTCCCAACAGAGATTGGGAAGGGTAGTTGAGGTTTGGGGGAAGGTGGTGATGGTTAATGAGCTAAAAAAAAAAAAAATAGAATAAATAAGACCTACTATTAGTAATACCTACCTAATAGTAACCCCATTACTAAGTATACAACTTAATTGTATACTTTAAAATAAATAAAGTAATTGGGGCCGGGCGCGGTGGCTCAAGCCTGTAATCCCAGCACTTTGGGAGGCAGAGACAGGCGGATCACGAGGTCAGGAGATCGAGACCATCCTGGCTTACACGGTGAAACCCCGTCTGTACTAAAAAATACAAAAAACTAGCCAGGCGAGGTGGCAGGCACCTGTAGTCCCAGGTACTCGGGAGGCTGAGGCAGGAGAATGGCGTAAACCCAGGAGGTGGAGCTTGCAGTGAGCTGACATCTGGCCACTGCACTCCAGCCTGGGCGACAAAGCGAGACTCCGTCTCAAAAACAAACAAACAAACAAACAACCACAAAAAAAGAATGTAATTGGATTGTTTGTAACTCAAGGGATAAATGCTTGAGGGGATGGATACCCCATTCTCCACAATGTATTTATTTCACATTGCATGCCTGTATCAAAACATATCATGTACCCCATAAATATGTACACCATGTACCCATAAAAATTTTTAAAAACTAAAAAATTTAGAAAAAAAAGTAAAAAGAAAGAAACTGAGGCCACCAACTCTGAAAACAAATTACATTTGCTGATCAGCCTCTCTGGGCCACTTGTATAGATGCTCATTCTCCAAAAAGACAAACCAGAATCAAACTGTTGATTGATTCTGCTTCACCTAGATTGCTACCTTTGCTGCCAGAATCCATTATGGTATCAGACATGGCAGCACACTCACTATCATAGGGGTACACATTAAAAAGGATTACAGAGGCTATCATTACATGCAAAATTTGTCACTCCTATCAAAAGCTGAGATTTTATGTTATAATGAGGGAAGTCATATTGCATGTTTACCCTTCATGAAGTTTTGCCCCTGCCTGCTTCTGATAGACTAACTACATCAAATTTTTAACACTTTCTCAGTGTTATTGTTGCCTTACCATTGTCGACATTTTCTTAGATTATGATGCTGCTGTTCCAGTCCCATCAGTTGATTCTGGCTAAATTTGAAACTAAATTTGGTCACATATTCTGCTGTTTTCTAGATCATTTCTAAACAAATATACAAGTTAGAGTATCACTCAGTACCCCAACCTGGTCCACCTCCCCACCACGAAAAAAGCATTAGTCATGGTCACTGAAAAGAAACCGTGAACCCATAAGTTCTACTAGCTGACTGGGAAGCCATATTGGAGTCAACATCATCCTGTGCCCCCTTACAGAGTGAAAACATGTAGCTTATACATTGTGGGGTTTCAAACATTATAACAACATGTGCAAACCTAGGACGGTATTACTTCTAGGGGAGCTAGGCATAAAGTTGATTTTATATGTGTGTGTATACATACATATATATATATATATATATATATATATATATATATAATCATTTGCATTGTAGAAGAGGTCATAAGAGATTTTCAAGTGTTTAAGAAAATATGCCTAGTATATCTTGTGGTCTTCAAATGACTGTAGAGATGTTTCTAGAATGAGGCTACCCTTCCAGGAAAGATTTCCATAGGAGTAACTAACTCATTATTGGTGTACATTGCGAGGACAACTATTCTTATAATGGAAGTCATCCAACTTAAAGAGGTGGTGCAGAATGTGTCACTGACATTAAGGAACCAAGGGCACCACCTTGGTTTTGGAAGTATTTCAGGTGAGACTCAATATATTGGCCAAGGTTGTTATGCACTAGAATAGCACTGGAGCTCTTCTTTATGGGCTAAGGTCTAGTCTATGCAATCAGTAATATATCTGCTGGATTAATGCCCTCAGTTAAGTGAAAAAGTCAGTACAGAAACTGAAGAATAAAGCCATCTAGCTTTCTAGTGTAGACCTGGATAGTTTAAGAGATTTGTCCAGCTTTCTGTGGGCATGGTCAAGGTCAATGTTGCAAATAGGACTCATCCTACAACTTGACAGTAAGTAGAATTAAATGCTACATGAGTCAAATTGAGTTCCAGACTCTGTAGGATTCATCAGAGTAGCCAATGTTGTGATGTATTCAAGATAAAATATTTCCATGTGTAGGCACAAGGAGTTTATATTGTTGAAGGACAATTCTCTTGCAGTAAGTACCTGGCATTTCTGCACATCTTTTACGCAGAGGTGCTACTGTCTTTATTCTAGACTATCTTTGCAAGGATGTTAGTAGAGCAAGTAAGCTCTGAAGACAGAGATAGTGTCTTCCTTTGGAGCAGAGGACCAATTTCCTTAAAAAATTGAGATAGAGATATTGTGTTCTCCTTCTGAGCAATGGGCAGACATATTCACAGTCTAGGCTCCAAAGCAAAGGTCAGGTAAATTTACAGCGTATTATAAAATAATCAGGTCCCCTGTGCTTAGGACGTTTCTTCTATAATGAAATTTACTACGTTTGCAGGTGTCACCTGGCATTCTTCATGTTTCCCTGCGAAAATCGAGTCTCAGGAAACCAGGAAAGTTATTGCTGGTACAATGGCTACTATTATTGCTGTCAGTAAATAATAGACCCCTATCTCTAACTTTGGAGTCTCATGTCTTCTGCCAGAATCTATGAAATTACAGCAAGCTAATTTGTTAGCTTGCTTGCAAATGGGGTAACATTTTAGACCTTTTTTAGTCTTAAGAAGGCAGAAAATTAAGAAGAGAAAAACAGAGAAACAAAACAGAGGAAATAAATAGAAACAAATAATAAAAGCAAGACCCAATACCAGCAATATTTCAAGTTGTATTAAATGCTAATGTACAAAATACTCCACTTAAAAGGCAGCAATACCAGGATCAATAAAAAGTAAGATCAAGTAACACCCTGTTTTCAAGAATATTTCTTACTTTTTATGCCTCATTCCCTTTCATATCAATTTTAAGATTTTTGCCAAATTCTGTAAACACAAACTTTATTAGGATACAATCATCATCTCATTGCTTTATAGATAGTGCTATTTTCATGATAGTGAATCTTTCCAACCATAATTGCTAATCTTTCCATTTATTTTTGTCATTTTCATATATTTAAACACAACACTACAATTTACAAATACCTTACACTTTTTGTTAGGGATATTATTTGGTATTATATAATTTTGGCTAACTATATAAATCATTATTTTTGTAAAGATTTATCCTAATCATTTTTCTGATATATAGGAATGCTACTTTCTCATATATATGAATGTTTTCCAGCAGTTTTGCAGATTTTCTCTTCAGGCAGTTTCTTCCTTTTGAAGTCTCATACATTCTGTTATTTTTTTCTTCTCTTACTCAGATAGCTCTTAAGTCTCCAATATATTAACTACATAACTATGATTTTAAGCATTTTTGTTCTTCATTGTATCATAATTTCTTCATTTTAGTCAAAGAAAATATAGATTATTAGCATACAACTTTATCAGGGAAAGGAATTTTCTGCTTATTCCTGAAATATTAAGAAGTTTTTTAAATGCATAAATGTTGAATTGCATTGTTTTTTATTTCTAGAATAATATATATTTCTCCATTAATTTTTTTTTTTTTTTTTTTTTTTTTTTTTTTTTTTTTTTTTTTGAGACGGAGTCTCGCTCTGTCGCCCAGGCTGGAGTGCAGTGGCGCGATCTCGGCTCACTGCAAGCTCCGCCTCCCGGGTTCACGCCATTCTCCTGCCTCAGCCTCCGAGTAGCTGGGACTACAGGCGCCCACAACCGCGCCCGGCTAATTTTTTGTATTTTTAGTAGAGACGGGGTTTCACCGTGGTCTCGATCTCCTGACCTTGTGATCCGCCCGCCTCGGCTTCCCAAAGTGCTGGGATTACAGGCGTGAGCCACCGCGCCCGGCCTTCTCCATTAATTTTTAATTGTTGTAATATTCAGAGATATTTCTTATGCTAAAACATCTTTCATCCTCTGAGGAAAAAAGTATACTTTGTCATAGTGTACTTTTACATCATTGTTGGATTTGGTTTTCTAGTATTTTATTAAATATTTTTGTCTTCATATTCAGAAATCATTATGGCCTGTAACTTTATTTACTATAATAATATTAAGACTATAGCCTCTTGTAATTATTTTGAGTAATTTCCTTTTTTTCTCTTGTCATGAAAGTTGACATAGAAAAAAAAACAATTTCCTGCAGTCTTAATGATATTTAACTTTTAAATTATCTAGACCCGGTGTTTTAATGTGTGCCTGAGAGTGGTGGATTGTAGATTACAATCTAATACTTTTTATTCTTTAACTGATAAATATATATTCACACTTTTAGTTTCTTCACGGTAATGTTTTACTAAATTATAGTTTTTCTTGAAAATTTTTCTTTGATCTAAATTTTTGAGTTAAAAAATTAAAAAATATATTTGGCCTAAATATTTAGATATTCAAATAATATAATATTATGTGTGATATTTTATTGTGATTACAAAAAATGCCATAATTATATTTATGTCTTCCATTTAATTCCTTCTGTATTTATTTATGCTTTCTCTCTTTTTTCAAGACCCATTTTGGGAGATGTATTTCTGTTTTATTGACTTTTTCAAACAAATTTCAATATGCCATATCTTTCATTGTTATATGATAAGAATGACATATTTATGTTTTTAATTTTTATTATTTCCTGATAGACTTATTTGGGTTTACAATATCTTTGTGTTTAATAAACCTTTAGAAAGGTTTCAGAATTTAGTTTTAAAATGTTTGAAAAGTTTTAAATATAGTACAGAAAATATAACACTCTATTCCCCTCTTGTTAATATATTACATTACAGTGGTACATTTGTCACAACTAAAAAATTTTGCTGCATTATAATAAGCTAAAATTCGTACTTTATCTAGATGTCCTTAGTTTTTACCTAATGTTCTTTTGTTATTGTTGTTGCAGGATCCCATTCAGGATATCAGGTTGCATTTAGTCATCATGTCTTAGGCTCTTCTATTCTGTGACCGCTACTCAGTTTTTGTATGTCTTTGTTTGGTTTATCTGCTATAAGAAAATGCCATAAACCAGGCAGCTTAAACAACAGACATTTATTTTTCACATTTCTGAAAGCTGGGAAGTCCAAGATCAAACTAAGCCAATTTGGTTTCCGGTGAGATCCTTCTTCCTAGTTTGCAGATAATCATCTTCTTGCTGTGTTCATCACATGGCACAGAAAGAAAGAAGTTCTCTGGTCATTTATATAAATAATTAATCTAATCCCATCATAAAGGCCCTTTCCTCTTGACCTTATCTAAACCTAATTACCTCCCAAAGCCTTCATCTTCAAATACCATCACATTGGGATTAGGGCACCAACATATGAACTCTGGGGAACACCATTCTGTCTGTAACTCCTTGACTTTATGGTGCTGGCATTTTTTGAGTACTTATGAGGTATTCACCAAATATGAATATATTTGAGGTATCAAATAAAGATAGAATGTTACTATATTTGAGTTTATCCCACATTTTTTCATGGTTAGGCTAGGGTGTCACTCTCATTATGTCATATTAGGGATACATAATATCAGTATGACTTATTGATGACATTAATCTCGATTACCTGACTGAGGTAGTGTTTGTCAGGTTTCTCCACTGAAAAGTTCTCCTTTATTCTCCCTGTTCATATTGTACTGAATGGAAGAAAGTCACTGTGTGCATTCCATATTCAGGGGTTGGAAAATCATGCTCCACTTTCCTAAAGGAGAAGCATCAACAAAGCTATGTGGACTCTTTCAATATGGGAAACTAATCTATTATTTCTCCCATTAATTAATTTATTTAATCATTTATTTATATCTGTAAATGCACATGGATATTTATTTTACATTTTAGGCTGTAATTTAATAATACTTTATTTTGTGCTTAAACTGTTACAACTTTGACCATTGAGAGCTTTTTCAGTTGGGTCATGTGTCTGTTTAACATGTACTTATTATTTTGGTTTTCATTCTTTTGTATCTTTTTTTTTTTTTTTTACTTTTAATTTCTGTGGGTATATAGTAGGTGTATAAATTTATGGAGTACAAGAGATATTTTGGTTTTAAGCACGTTCTTATTTTCTGTCATTACAAGATGTTACAGGCTCATACTGTATATTCCCTGTCCCAGCCCCCAATTCAGCCATTTTCCAAGGTATTCTGGCTTCTTTTACTGGAGAATAGTATTAGAAACAAAAGTGTAATGCTTTTTTTTTTTTTTTTTTTTTCATGGATAGGATTCTAAGATTTTCAAGTATTTCTCATGAAATGTATTTGAATCATACTATAACAACTAAGATACTGCTTTATGAAAACTAAAATTTTGATTTTTTAACCATTCAGTTCTAAATATTTGATATTAATTTTAATATATTCTTTGATTAATAAATTATTGAAAAGTATGATTTAACATTTTTTCGACATGCAAGTGTTTACATTTTTCGTGTGTTTTATTTCAAGTTTTTTTGAATTGTGGTTGGAAAAATGACATCTACACAATAAATAAAATTGGATATTTATTTGTATTTGTTTTGTGTTCTACTGGTTAAACTTCTTATTTTGTTTCACATGTCAATATTCACTTTATGTACTTAGAAGCTGTTATGTGCATGTAACCAATGAATCATTATTATACACTGAACACTGTTTTTAATGTGTACTATAATCCTAATAATGATTTTTACTTTAAAATATACTTTGATTAATTTAGCTACCAGAGTAGCATTTGCCTGTGATACCTTATTTCATCCAATATTTGACTATTTATGTTTTTGTATGTTAGATATTTTAAATTTTATTTTTTTAAACATATGCTTGAATTTTGGTTATTCAACTAGAAATTCTGTGAATCTAAAACAAAAGATTTTAATACATCTATATTTATTATGATTACTTGTACTATAGATTTATTTACAACTCTGTTTTTCATATTTTCTACATTCCAAACTTTTCCTTGTTCATTTTTCTGTTTTTTTTTTTTAATTTTTTTAATTTTTTTTTTATTTTTGAGATGGAGTCTCGCTCTGTTGCCCAGGCTGGAGTGCAGTGGCCGGATCTCAGCTCACTGCAAGCTCCGCCTCCCGGGTTTACGCCATTCTCCTGCCTCAGCCTCCCGAGTAGCTGGGATTACAGGCGCCTGCCACCTTGCCCGGGTAGTTTTTTTGTACTTTTTAGTAGAGACAGGGTTTCACCGTGTTGGCCAGGATGGTCTTGATCTCCTGACCTCGTGATCTGCCCGTCTCGGCCTCCCAAAGTGCTGGGACATTTTTCTGTTTTGAAAAGAAGACATACACACAGCCAATGAGCATATGAAAAAAAGCTCAACATCACTAATCATTACATAAATGTAAATCAAAACTGCAATGAGATACCATCTTACAACAGTCAGAATGGCTATTATTACAAAGTCAAAAAATAACAGATGCTGGTGAGGTTGTGGAAAAAAGGGAACACTTATACACTGTTGGCTGGAGTGTAAATTAGTTCAACATTTTGGAAATCAGTGTGGTGTTTCCTCAAAGACCTAAAAACAAAACTACCATTCAACCTAGCAATCTCATTACTGAGCATATGCCCAAAGGAATATAAATCATTCATCATTCTATTGTAAAGACACATGAACACATATGTTCGTTGCAGCACCATTATAATAGCAAAGACGCTAAATCAATTTAAATGCCTATCAATACAGAAAATGTGGTACACATACATCATGGCATAATACGCAGCCATAAAAAATAAAAAGATCACATCCTTTGCAGAAACATGGATGGAGGTGAAGGCCATTATTCTTAGCAAACTAAAACAGAAACAGGAAATCAAATACCACATGTTCTCACTTGTAAGTGGGAGCAAAACGATGCAAATATATGGACACACAAACTTTGGGGTGGACGGTGAGAGGAGGGAGAGGATCAGTAAATGTAACTAATGGGTACTAGGCTTAATACCTGGGTGACAAAATAATCTGTACAACAAACACCCATGGCACAAGTTTACCTATATAATAAAACTGCATCTGTACCCCTGAAGTTAAAAGTTTTAAAAAAATCTTTCTTATATGGATTGTTTATCTCTTGAAATGCTACAAATATTTGCAATGTTATTTTTTATATTTGTTTTGTGTTTAATTATGTCAAATGACCCAAAGATATCACCAGCATGAGATCACTTTTTATGTTATTACCTTATCTTGGAAAACTCATGCTCCAAATACATACAGTAAATGTCTGATAAATAGAATCTACATATTGTGCAGGTTATTGGTTACATATTTACATATTTTCAGGATAAAATTAAATTTTTTTCTACCTAGAATCCAGAATATTTATAATTTGATACTTTCCTTTGAACACCTCAGATTTATAAAGCAGTTTGTATTCAATCTTCCTATTTTTCAAAGGCCCAAGATTTTGTTTTCTCTCCTCCTTTAAGCATGATAAAACATATCTTAGTAGTTGTGAACCTTGAGGATGGAAGAAAAACACAGCTAACCAATATTACCATGATCTATTAGTCACTCCCTGTCCCAAATTCTTCCATAGTATGTCCTATTTAATCATGATAACAATCTTTTAAGGTAAAATTTATTAAAATCAATTTTCAGATTTGGAAAGTCTCAGAGATGTTAATGAAGTTGATTAATAAATAACAGACTTGAAATTTGAACCAATTTTTAGCTATAGAGTTGGTCAATTTAAACTACTTCTCTACATTACAGAATAATGTAGGGCAGTAGCTCTTCAAAATATATTATTTATTTTGTTTAACAAACTGGTAAGTTATCCCTTATCTATAAATAACATAATATGTAAATACTTAGCGTGTTTCTAATTTAAATTAACAATTTGTAATCACTCATTTTTCTAGGGTCAGCCACATATTTGATTTTTTGGTTGAATCACACAGGTAATACCTTGCTGTTTTTTTCATTAGTTTTCTTTTCTTCACTATTTATATTTCATATGATTACATGTGGCAAACAGATCATAGATTTTTGTCTGCAGAAAATATCTAGTTTTAAAACCTGTCATTACAACTATTATTATAAGCTAATTGTTTCGTGACATAAACAATTGGTAACTGAGTAGCACCATATTGTGCTATGAGACTGACTGAAGTTGAAATTAACCTGAGGTATGTATGTAGCTCAGTTCAGTGTATTCATCCTCACAATTTATGTCCATTGTGGAAGTGATATAAAGTAAGCACCAGAAAGAGTAGACCTGTTATCAGGAGAAATACTATTCTTGGAGTTATACATATCAGGGTGTAATAATAAGGAATATGTCTGGGAAAAAAAAAAAACCACATACCTGTGTCTGCATAGATGTGTGTGTATGTAATATTCTAAAGGATTTTCATGCTTTTTGTAGAGCTTTACTGATATTTTGGGTTCTTTTCAAATATTTGTAAAAATACAGATTTGATTTCTTGATAAATTTTATATTCTCCACTGAGAATAAAAACTTAGTTGACCTACACTAAATTTTACTCATTATTGGCTTATTTTACTCATTTCTCTGCTGGTTGTTGAGAACTGTAACAATGAAAAATAGATAGCTGCAGATTCTCAGCAATTACCAAAAGTTAATTGGAATTATTAAGATAACAAACATGCACACAGAATGCTTTTGTTGATAAATTTTAACTACATTTAATGAGAAAATTCAAGACTAAGCCAATCTCATAAATTGTTTTATGCTACGTTAATGCTTTCTCTGGCTGGTCAAATTAAATATTGATAGACTGTCCTCTTAGAAACGGTTACACAAAGACATTGTATTCATTTCAAAGGCTAAAAGCTAAAATGGAGCCAACCTAGAAACAGTGTGTTGACTCAGTTAAATAGCAATAATGAACATAATTATTTGTTTTCAGCTCTATTCTCAACTGATGAAGAGAGAAATTATAATATGGGACTGAGACCATGACTGGGTGGTCAGCTCATTTCTCATGTTATATGTTTTAAGTACCAATAAACATCTAAATGAGATGTTTCACTTTTTTCCCCAATCAAATATATTTTAAATGAGATTGTAATGGCAATTTAAAAAACTAACAACAAATTGTTGTTTTCCTGAGCCCATATTTCAATTTTAATGTTGTTCTAAGTATCATGTAGCTTTCCAAATATGTAAATGACAAGGTCTCTTTTTTTAGGAAGGTTATAGTATCTGGGGATGTCAGATTAATCCACATAAATCAATTTATATCCTGTATTACAAATACTTTATTAATTTTTCTGACTATTATTACATAGGTTTTCAATAGGAAGTTATATTAGTGAAATAAATTTTTTGCAACAAAAATCATCTATAAAAGTGGTTTCTAGAATGTTTATTTTCTAAATGAATAAGTGCAGTTTATTTTTCATGTTAAAGGAAGCAGCATTGCTTTATCCACCAATAAGCAAACAAACAAATAAGGTACATTGAGAAAGTGTCCAAAAATTTGAATATCGTATTCTCTTATCAATATTTAAATAAAAGTAAGAAAGCTCAAATATATTATATACTATTTGCCTATTTCTCCACTGTCGTACTTTAAACTGCTTTTGATTTGTTGTATTGTATTTTAAACTGCTTTTGATTTGGTTTCTTGTAACTCCAAAAGCTGAATCAGCATTTTATATCTTACTATCTTACTTGCATGGATTTTTAAAACTAATGTTTTCTACCCATAAATGTTATGCCAACTCATAACTCATTTTTAATTCTTGTTTAATAGTTTCTTGGAGAAACAGAAAAAAGTAAAATCAAAATACTAAAATCTTTTGTAAACAGACATTAATAACCATCATTCTAAAACGAACAAAGTATTGTTATTGTCTGAATTATGTTCCTCCCCTGCTAAAAAGCAAACAAACCAAAAAAACACTGAAGTCCTAACCCCTCAGTAAGTATCTCAGAAAGTGATCTTATTCGAAAATAGACTTGTTGAAGACATAGTTAAGATGAGGTTATACTGGAGTAGGCTGAGCCCTAATCAGATATGGCTGATGTTCTCACAAGAAGTCAGCAGGTGAACACACTTAGGCACACAGGAGAATGCCACGTAATGAGGAAGCCAGAGACTGGTGTTAGACAGCTACTTACTTGAGCTTTACTTCACACTTGCAACACCATGGGTGTTTAACTGGCCTTGATTCCCATTCCTGTATGAGGATATATAGTTATACTTATGAATATAGGTGGAGAAATATGATTTTGTAGGAAGCTTTAAAAGTCACAGAACAGAAACATGAAGATGGGGTTCAAAAATAAAGAGAGTCATCATAACATCCTCATGATTAAATACTCCCTACCTTTTCACCCTCTCCATTCAACTGAGAATCATCATTTTTATAACTAGGATTAAAGGAACTAATTCTCTACTGTTTAAGAGGTTTCAGACACTCGCTTGGGCCAACATTAAACATTAAGCGGGTTAGGCAGCTTTTAAGGCCTAACAGTAACTATTTTCAGCAAGATTACTGGTGGCTTAAAATGTGAAAATATTAAGATGATCTCCTCTATTTTGAAATGAGAAAACTGCGATGCATGTATTTCATATCACTTGAGAAAATTAAGGTGAACAGTGGTGTTGATTTAGGAAAATAATTCCTGATATTGACTGAAATCTTAACGAAGCAAAAAAAAAAAAAAAAAAAAAAAAAAAAGAAAAGAAAACAAAGAAAAAAAACATCTGCTGGAGGGTTACATTTCTTTGTAGAGAATAAGTCCTGAATTTGAAAGCAATATGGATTTAAACTGACAGTGGTGAATGGCAGAGCAGGCGAAGGCACTGTAGCAAAAAGCAGGATGGAACATCCTGATGAAAAAAAAAAGCATAAACAGATGGAAGAACAATTTTTAGATTATAGATTTTAAAGAGAATAGTGGTGGGGACGGAGGTAAAAGTAAGAGGTAATTTCTAAAGAATTTGGCTGTGAAAGCAATAAAAAGGAGCCAGAACTCAGAGAAGTGAAGCAGTTAAGAGCTTTAGACTTGGAGTAGAAAAGATTTGGGTCAAATTTTAGTTTTTTCCAATTACTCATTCTGTGACTGTGGACAATAAATTAACTTTGCTGGATCTCAGTTTTCTCCCTTTATAAAACGGGAATGATGATAGGCACTCTACATGCTTATTATGATGATAAAATGAATTTGTATTTTATTTGGCACCTTTAACCATAAGTCAGATTGTAGGGACAAAAATAATATATAGTAAACATTGCCTCTGAAAGAGAAAAACTTTTATAATCACAATATACATACTTTTGCATATATAACCCTGTATATTAAAACACAAAATGTGATTTTATCACATTCCCACTATGTAAAATTACATCTCTTATTTTTTTAATTTTAATTTTTTAGTTAGTTTAGTCTTCATAATCTTAATGTACTTGGAGTAATAGCTTCAAAGTGGAAAAAGAATAAACTATCACTTCTAGATTCTATATTTAGGCAAACTATGAAGAGTAAGAATGCTAGCCATTACAGAATACATAATATTTGACTTAACCCCCGTTTGCCTACCATGACCATTAAAAATAAATAAAAGCTTTACCAGATATATAAAACAACTGATTTCATGCATCAGAAAGCAACTAACACAGTGCTACATTATTTGGACAAAAAAATGCACAAGAGGTGACATCTTGGTTTTCTCTCTGAAAATTTTTTAGAAACTATGATGGCAGTGTCGGCCCATCTGGAGTGGCCACTGTGAGGATGACAGCTGGAGGTGGGGAGGCATGGTCAGGGCTGTGTGCTCCCTGGAGCCAGCAGAAATCAGGAACAGGTGATCCCAGCAGCAGCCCCTCGCCCTACTGAGGTGGTGGGGTGACAGCCTGCACTCCTGGGTGCAGCTGCAGCTGCCCAGCCATATCTCTGGACTTGGGCATCCCTGTGCTCTCAGGGACCTGGGAAGCCCCGTTTCCCCCCAGGCTCTGAAGTGCCTGCTCCCACTCCCTGGCCTCTCCCCACTCTCAATGTCTGCTCCAGTGTGGAGCAAAGTTGTAGCCAAGCCTAGAAACTGTTGTTACCTGGCTAGGTATGCATGTGCTTGGGGCAGCATTGACACATCAGGCCCCTGCCACCTTGGCCCCTTCCAGATTTTGGGTGCTGACGAGCATGGGAGGGAGGACGGGAGGCTGAGAGTGGCTTAGCGTGGGCCTGCAGGCACCCCTTAGCACAGACAGCCTGGGTGCCATGGATGGCATGTTGATGGTGGCAGGAGGCAGACACGTTCCTAGGTGGGACGGGTTGAGTCCCTGGTGAAACCCCACCATCAAGCCAAGGACAGCCAGAAGCCTGGAGTCTGCCACCTGGAATAAAAACTTCATTGATGCCTTTCAGCCAATCAGATGGTGCTTTTCCAGGTCTGCCTGGCCACCCATGGACCAATCAGCACACACTTCTTCTATTCTGAGCACATAAAACCCTCAGATTCAGCCAGACTCAGACACTCATTGGGACTACCTGCCTCCAGAAAGGAACAATCCACTTTGGGTCACCTAAGAGCTGTTCTGTTACCCAATAAAGTTTATCTCTGCCTTGCTCACCCTCCAGTTGTCCACATAACCTCGTTTTTCCCTGACATGGGACAAGAACTCAGGACCCAGGAGCACAAGGAGCCGTAACACATTTCTGTCTGGCTCGCTGAGCTGTGGGCAGTGACACACTCCCAGACTGCAGGAGTGAAGAGTGCTGACATTATGGGGGCCCAGACCTTGAGATTCCTTGAGCCAGAGCTGCTGTAACACTACAGTCCTCTGCTGGCACTGGGTGGCCATCCCATGTGAGGGAAAGCAGCAGCGGAACCAAGTCAGCCCAGGATCTGTGGCCCAGAGTGGGGCAGCAGGACTGAAAGAGGTATAACACAAATGGACTGAAACACAGCCCCTAGAAACTTGCCCCATCACTCACCATGCTGCAGGCTGCAAGGAGAGAAGAGCTGCAGCCTTTCTGGGAGTGCAGATCTCGGGTCTCCCCAAGCCAGGGCTGTGACATGCTGTAACACCGTCTTTGGGCCTCTGTAGTTCCTGGTGTCTCGGAGTTTTCAGATGCCACTGCATTCCCCTCATCCAGGTGCTGGTGCCCGCAGCAAAAGCTGCTTCAGGTATGTCTGGTCCAGC
This sequence comes from Macaca nemestrina, assembly GCF_043159975.1. Taxonomy (NCBI): domain Eukaryota; kingdom Metazoa; phylum Chordata; class Mammalia; order Primates; family Cercopithecidae; genus Macaca; species Macaca nemestrina. The sequence continues at coordinate 44,607,694 of NC_092135.1, forward strand.
TGTAACTTTGAATGGAGCTGGCATCTGTGCCAGCACCTGTAGTTGCCTGCACAACCATAGCAGCTGGTGTGCCTGGCTGTGTGCAGTGGCCACACCCAATGCTTGCTTGCTCACATGCCTGTCACTGCTCCTCACCTGGCTCGCCCTTGGCAGGCATGAGATTTGGGCTGGTAATGTGAGCCGAGTGCAGCCTGCCAGGCCAGGTGGGTGGAATGAGTCCAGCAGGCACAAGCAATACTAAAGCAGAAGGTGACATGGGCCACAGAGGTTTCCAGCTGGCGAAGCAACATTAAGGACCCTGTGACACTATCTTGCAAGAAAGATGAGCCCATGCAGAAAGTCATAGTTTTGAAACCAGCCCAAGAGTCCCACCGACAGTTGTTTTTGGATAAACATAATAATTGGCCCTTCTGGTCTTAAAAAGCTTGGAACTTTTGTTTTATCTGAGTTCCTTCTTCAGGCAACAATCTTTAGGCCTCTCACAAAAAGTGTCAAAGAATTGAAACCAGATCACTGCACCAGATACCAGACCCCTCATTCACCATGATTGCTTCCTTGCCCCTCCCAAGTTCTTGCTTTCTAACACCTTGCTACATTTCTTGCCTGTTATATAAACCTCTGGTTTTAGTCAGTCAGAAAGGTGCATTTGAGACTGATCTCCCATCTTCTCAGCTGCAGCACCGAATTAAAGCCTTCTTCCTTGGCAATACTCACCATCTTAGTGATTGGTTTTCTGTGTGGTGAGCAGCAGGACCTAGACCAAACCCCTGGTATTTCAGTAACAGTTTCACTGGGTGTGGGAGCAAAAATCAGCATCCAAGGTAGCAAAATGGCTATCTGTGTAACAATTCCACTTCACAGGGTATTATTAATGGAGTCTGTTATACAGATTAATGATAACAGGCTGAAGAGATGAGCAGATTTCAGATACACACAGTGCCAAGGAGAAATCGGAATTCGATTCCTGCCAGAGTAGAAAGTTTTTGGAGAATACCTCAGGTTTTCAGTTGAAATCTCACAAAGGTGAAGACCTTGAAGTAAGACCACATCCTAAGAATACTGGCAAATTTGAAGAACACCTATACTAAGGCTAAAGTCAAACCTGAAAATTATGAAAGTCATACCTAATCCCTGACATGCAAAGAGCTTGGAAACTATCACTCCCATCCTCACAATAAGAAAACAGCCAAGGCCAGGCATAGTGGCTCACATCTGTAATTCCAGCACTTTTGGAGGCCAAGGCGGGTGGATCACCTGAGGTCAGAAGTTTGAGACCAGCCTGGACAACATGGCAAAACCCAGTCTCTTCTAAAAATACAAAATATTAGCTGGGCATGGTGGCATATGCCTGTAATCCCAGCTACTAGGGGGGCTGAGACAGGAGGATCGCTTGAACCTGGGAGGTGGAGGTTGCAGTGAGCCAAGTTCATGCCACCACACTCCAGCCTGGGCAACAGAGCAAGACCCATTAAAAAAAAAAAGAAAAGAAAAGAAAGAAGGAAAGGAAAGGGAAAGGGAAAGGGAAAGGGAAAGGGAAAGGGAAAGGGACACATAAGGTAAAAGCCAACAATTCTCCCTAGGTCCATCAGGAAACTAAGGTCACAGGCCAAACTGTTGCCCTGGGGGGTGGCGGGGGAAACTCAAGAAATAAGCAGATACAGAGTCACAGATGACCAAGAGCATAAGTCACTGGAGAAATAGGATTACACCAGACATTTCCAAATAACACACTGGTCAAGAAAATCTGAAGATAATCTAAAAAATATTTTGAGAAAAATGAAAATATATCAGTTTGTGAGATGCAGCAAAAGCAATGATTAGAGGGAACATATAGCATTGAATGACTATCTTAGAAAAGAAGAAAGATTTAAAATTAATCATCAAGCTTCCACTATAGGAAACTAAAGAAAAAAGAACAATATAATCCTGAAGCTAGTAGAAAAAAAGAAATAATAAATAGTGCAGAAATTAATAAAATTGAAAAGAGGAAAACAATTGAGAAAATAAGTGAAACCGAAAGCTGATTCTTTAAAAAACTTCTATATAATTATAAAACTCTGACTAGAATAACCAAAGAAAACAGAGAAGACACAAATTGCTAATAGCAGAATTAAAAGAGGGCCCAAGACTACTGACACATGAACAATAAAATCACAGTAAAGAAATAGTAACACTTTATGCCTATAAATTTGATAATTTAATTGAAATGGACTAATTTATTGAAAGACACAATCTACCAAAATTCAGAAAAGGAGAAAAGGATCATCTAAATAAGCCAATATCTATTAAATAAAGTGAATTGAATCAATAATTAATAACCTTCCAAAAAAGAACTAGTCCAGATGGTTTTACTGAATTTTAGTGAATTCTATCAAACATTTAAGAAAGAAAGATACCATTTTTTAGTATCTCTTCCAGAAAATAGAAGCAGAGAAAATGCTTCCTAGCTCCTTCTATGAGACCAGCATGAGGCCAACATTTCCCTAATACCAAAATACAATAAAGACATTACAAGAAAAGAAAACTACAGACATATATGTGCCATTAACAAAGGTACAACAATCAACAAAATATTAGTAAATCAAATCCAAAAATGTAGGAAATGAGTTATACCCTACACAAGATGGATTATACAGGTATACAAGGCTGGTTAAACATTCAAAAATCAATTAATTTAATTCATCACATCAATAGGCTAAAGAAGAAAAATCATATGACTGTATTGCTAGATTCAGAAAAAGTATCTACTACTACTTAATGAAAAAAACTCTTAGCAAATAGGAATGAAATAACTTTCTGAATTTGATTTTTAAAGTTTACAAGAAAACCTACAGTTAATATCCTATTTAATGTTGAGAAACTAGATAGTTCCTCCCTATAATCTTGTACAAGGGAAGAAGGTTGCCTCTCACCACTCCTCCTCAACCTCATATCAAAGGTCCTAGGTAAAGGAATAATACAGGCAAAGGAAATAAAAGATGTAAAGATAAGGAATAAAACTATATTTGTTTGAAAATCACAGGATTATTTACATAGAAAATCCTAGAGAGTCAACAAAAATCCTCCTGGAACTAATCAGTGATTATAGCCAGGTTGCACAATAACAGGTTAATATACAGTAGTCAATTGTTTTTCTATATACTGAATGAACGATTATAATTTGAAATTAAAAACACAATATCATATACATTAGCAGCACATAAAAATAGTGAAATACTTCATAATAAGTCCACAAAACATGAAGTTCAGTATGAAGAAAACTATAAAACTGTGATGAAAGAAATAAAAGGAGATCTAAATAAATTGAGAGATATTCCATACACTTAAATGGGAAGATTGATTGTTGTCAAGATACCAGTTCTTTCCAACTTGATCTATAAATTCAATGTAATCCCAGTTAAAACCACAAATTGATTCAAAATTCCATATAGAAAAGCAAAGGCCCAGGATAATCAATATTCAAGTTCAATACACAACTTCAACTACTGAAATACTATAACTGAAAATACTAAACTTCAAGCCGTATATAGAACTATAGTAATCAAGGAAGAATGGTATTTGTGAAAGAATAGACAAATATAAAACATCAGTGTAATAGAAAAGAGAGCCCAGAAACAGACTCACACAAACATAATTAACTGACCTTTCAGAAAGTAGCAAGTGTAATTTAACAGTGAAGCGATAATGTTTTTCTTTTTTTTCTTTTTGTTTTTTGTTTTTTTTTTGAGACGGAGTCTCGCTCTGTCGCCCAGGCTAGAGTGCAGTGGCGCGATCACGGCTCACTGCAAGCTCCGCCTCCCGGGTTCCCGCCATTCTCTTGCCTCAGCCTCCCGAGTAGCTGGGTCTACAGGCGCCCGCCACCACGCCCGGCTAATTTTTTTGTATTTTTAGTAGAGACAAGGTTTCACCGTGTTAGCCAGGATGGTCTCAATCTCCTGACCTTGTGATCCGCCTGCCTCTGCCTCCCAAAGTGCTGCGATTACAGGCGTGAGCCACCGTGCCTGGCCCAGGATAATGTTTGTCAACAGTGCTACTAGAACAATTGGGCATCTACATGAAAAAAAAAAAAAAAAAAAAATCTAACTACATACCATACATCTTTCACAAAGTTTACTGGATAGCAGTTGTAAATGTAAAATGCAAAACTATAAAACTTCTGTAAGATAACAGGAGAAAATCTAGGTGACCTTCAATTTTGTAACAGCATTTTAGATACAGCACCAAAAGCATTAACAATTAAAGATAACATTGATAAATTGGACTTTGTTAAAATTAAAAAGTTCTGCTCTATGAAAGACACTATGAAGACACTGCTCTAAAAAAGACAAGCTACAGACTGGGAGAAAATCTTTGCAAAACATATACCTGATAAAGTGCTTTTTTTCTAAAATAAAAAAACCCTTAAAATGAAACAATAGAAAATAAACAACCTAATTAAACAATGGACAATAAATCTATACAGATATCTCAACCAAGACATACAAATGGTAAAAAAAAAAAAAAAAAAAGAAAAAAAAAAGAAAAAAAAAGCATATGAAAAGATGGTCAATGTCATGATCATTAGGGAATTGCCAATTAAAACATAATGAGATGCCCTTACACGCTTAATTCAAAATGTTGACAAAACCAAACACTAGTAAAGATGTGAAGCAATAGGAACTCTCATGAATTTATGGTGGGAATGAAAAATGGTACAGTCACTTTGGAAGACAGAGTGATAATTTCTTACAAAGCTAAATGGTCCTACCAAACAATCTGGTAATCATGACCCTAAGTATTCACCCAAATGGAAAAAAAAACATGTATTTCCACACAAAAGAAACTTCCATTCAATGTTTATAGCAGCTGTATTCATAATTGCCAAAAACTAAAAGCAACCAATATGTCCTTCAAAAGGTGAATAGATAAGCAAACTGTAGTATGTCATACAAGAGAACACTATTCAGTGGTAAAAAGAAACTGTCCAGCCACAAGATTATGTGGAGGAAACTTAAGCAAAAGAATATTACTAAACAAAGAAGTCAGTTGGATAGGGCTAACTACTACATGATATTAGCTGTATAACATTCTGGAAAAGGCAAAAAAAAATAAAAACAGTAAAATGATCAGTGGTTGTAGTGTCAACCACTGATTGTCAAGGGTTAAGCAGGGGGAGTGAGGGAGGAATGAAAAAGTGGATAACAGGGTTTTTTTTTAGGGCAGTGAAATTATTCTGTATGATAGTGTAATGATGGATGCTTGTCACGAGGTATTTGTCAGAACTGTAACAATGTAAAGAGTGAAACCTAATGTATGGACTTTAGTTAATAATAATTTATCAACATTGGTTCATCAATTTTAACAAACTACCACACTAAGTAAATATGTTAATAGGGAAAACTGAATCTCTTTCTGGAGGCTAGGGAGTAATATGGGAACTCTCTGTACTATTTGTTCAATTTTCGGTAAACCTAAAACTTCTCTAAAAATGAATTCTATTAATTGTTTAAAATGATGGTGATTTGGGGTAATTTAACTACATTGTAAAATAACCCAATACTTTTGAGGAATATTGTAAGAACAAGAGCCTAAATACTGGAAATACCATATTCTACTTACAGTGAAATAAAATCAGATATATAAAGAAATAGGAAAATGCAACTAATCTTCAAATAATTAGTAGAGTCAGACACAGAGAAGATTTACATATTATCTTTGGCAAGTAGACAAACAGCTGTAATTAGTATCTTAAGGAAGAAAGAAAAGATAGAAAAATGAATGAATAGTATAATTTAACCTAGATGTAGAATCTATGGTAAAATCAAAGGACATTTTAGAACTTAAAAACATCTGAAATGTAAGGACTCACTGAATGGGTTGAACGGGAGACTGAAAATAGCTGAGGATAGGACTTGGGAACTCAGGGAAAGGTCATTAGGAGAGATACTTGATGCAGTCAAAAGTTCTCACATATATGTAATTTAAGTCCTGGAAGAAAAACAAAGAGAGAAAAAAAATAACAGCAATATTTGGAGAATTTGTGGTCAATGATTTTCCAAATCTGGTGAGTTATCTACCCAACAATTAGATAAATTCAGAAAACTCCAAGCAAGATAAACGCAAAAAACTCACTTGGTCCCATTAGGGTTAATCTGCTAAACATTCAAAATAGAAGGAAAATGTTAAAGCCACCAGAGAATATAAAGTTATTATCAAAATATAAACATCAATCAGAAGTTGGATGACTTTTCAACAGTGGCTACAGAAGTCAGAATGCAACAGACTATTTTTAAAGATTAAGAAATGAATATATTCTGCCAACTTAGAGGTTGACATGGAATAAAAATATTCTTTACAAAGGAAGGTCAAAAAAGACCTTCTCTCTCTCTCTCTCTCTCACACACACACACACACACACACACACACACACACGTCACCAGTAGGCTTGAACTCTAAGATATACTGATAAGAGTTCTTCAAGCTATAGACAATTATCTCGCATGGAAGCATGAAACTGTAGAAAGGAATGAAGAGTATAAGAAATGCTGTTTTGAAATCAAAGTAAATACTGTTTAAAATAAAAGTAAAAATAAAGCCCTGTGGAAGTTATAACATATATAAAACTAAGTAAATATTAATAACACAATGTATCAGAGGTGGTTAAAAGAGTTTAACTGTTATGAGGCTTTACATTGTTTGGGAAGTGGCAAATGTCCTGTATTAAAGTAGACAAGTTAGAAATATCTCTTTTTAAAATCTCCAATGTAATAACTAAAAAATAATTAAAATGCCATAAACAATTATAGGAGAAAAATACTGCCATTTAATCAAAAGTAGTTGATTAATCCAAAGAGAACAGATAAAGAAAAATAAATGGAAAAAAAGAGAAAATAAATACAAAGATGGCAGAGTTAATCCTAACTCAAGAATTATATTAAACATATATAGTGAAGGAAAAAAAATCCTAAAAATTAGAAACAAATGGAAATAAATGAATTTCATTGCATCAGAAAAAGGAATTATTTCAAGTGACCTTATAGCACAGAATTTTGACTATACATGCTTAGAAGAACATGGGTCCTAAGCAAAAATAAGGCTATAAAAAAAATCTTAATTTGCCCCCTATAACTTAATCTGCCCCCTATAACTATCTATGATAGTCTATAACTATTATTATTTATTAATTTATAAATGATGATGTATAATAATTTATAGTACTGTAAAATAGTGGAAATAAGAATTGGAGGTATCTAAAGTATCAACACCTGACTGAAAATGGCAAAAAAACCAGAATTAAGTATTTAACTCTTCTCTTACAAACTCTATTTCAATGTGACAACACTTTGTTGAAAAGGGAAAGGATTTTTTGTTTGTTTGTTTATTTGAGACAGAGTCTCCCTCTGTTGCCCAGGCTGGAGTGCAATGGCGTGATCTCAGCTCACTGCAACCTTCGCCTACAGGGTTCAAGTGATTCTAATACCTCAGCCTCCCAAGTGGCTGGGATTACAGATGCGTGGCACCAAGTTCAGCTAATTTTTTTGTATCTTTAGTAGAGATGGGGTTTTGCCATGTTGGCCAGGCTAATCTCTAATTCCTAACCTCAAGTGATCCACCTGCTTTTGCCTCCCAAAGTACTGGGATTACTACCATGAGCCACAGCGTCCAGCTGAAAGGGGAAAGTTTTTAACCAAAGAATTGTAACTAATTTATGTGGGAGAAATTATAGTATTACGAAATCATTATTTTGCAAGTATAATAACAGAATTCAGGCAATTATTATCAGCAGTTGAAACATTAGATAAAAGGTTGATGGAGAATTTTACGATAGGAAAATGGGCCTTAAGTAGTTGAACTGAAGCTCATCCAGTCTCTGGAGCTAACTTTCATTTCCAGAGTATATAACAACAACAAAAAAGTTAAATGACACCAAGGAAATAAACACACAAATCCAGAATGTAAAATATTTCACAGAAGAATCAACTCCTTCTCTGTGACAGTCAATAGCAGGAAAAAATAAAAAAGGAAAGAGTGATTGTTGAAGATTAAGAGATTAAGGAGAACTAAGAACCAAATGTAATATATAGATCTTCTTTGATTTGTGACTCAAAGAAACTGGCTGTAAAAATATGTTTTTGAGACAACTGGAGCAATTCAATCATGTGGTGAGTATTAGGTGACCTTAAATATTTATTTAAAAATCTTGTTGGCATCGTGGCTGTGTTAAATGGCCATATTACTTTTAGAAACACATACTAAAGTATATAGAGATTCAATGACTTAATTTTAGGTTTGGTTTTAAAATATGAAAATGAAAAGGCAAAAATGGTAGATGCAGCAAGGGATCAGGCAAACCTTGATACATGCTGAATCTGGATGATGAGTATATGTTTGTTTATCTACTTTTATTTATGTGTGAAAACATACAAGTAAAATATGAAAAAAATGTTTCAAAGAATATTTAATCACATGGGAAAATGACCATGGCGTGAGCAGCTACATATGTGGGTCTGATTTTATAATTTTCTCTGAGTAGTAACACTATAAATAATTTTTTTCCTTTAAACATGTCTATATGTTTATATTTTCTAATATGAAAAAATATTTGTAATTATAAAAATCCATATAATTGTAAAATAAATATTCATAAAACCACGTGTAAGCCCTGAACTAACCTGACACAGCTTTTACATCTTTGTCTGATGTGCCACACCTTTGATTATTTTAGCTAACATTAACTTGTCACCTTCCCATTAACAGAGCTGTCAAAAATTTCACCTTTGGTATTATCTACTCTAGTATTTTAACATGTCTGATTATCATCATTATTAATAATTACAATTCTGTAAAATTTGATCATTTTAAGTCACAACACTGTTCCTTCACCAAACATTTACTCTGAGTCTAGTATTTGTCAGGCACTGTTCCAGGCACTGGGGCATTAAACAGAAACAGAGTCCCCGCTGTAATAGAGCTCAGAATTCCAGGTTAACAAAGAAATAAAAAGAGGGCATAATTTCAAAGGTGTCTACTAGCAATGCCACCTCATGAAACAAAGACGAATATTCTTTGTTTTTGTTTAAAACAAAGTTAAAAGATACTTTTAGGCCTACAAAATATTCAGTTACCAGATCAAATCATATACAATGTCAATACTCAACAATTTGACCTAGAAAATGGCATTTTCAAATGTTTTAATTTAACGTTTTTTTCAGATCTGTATTTTAGAGACAAAACAGATATTTGAGGGTATTTATTTAATTCTCTTCTTTCACAGATCATGAAACTGTGTGTGTGGGGGGTGGGGAGGGGGGGGCACGGGAAGTGTTGTCCAAGTAAAAAAGCTAGTGAATCAGAGAAAGTAGAAAACATATATTGTGCACAAATTCAATTAAGGGACCCCTCTCTTTAGTTATCGGTAATATAAAGGAAGACTTAGATTCAGATTTAAAAAAATCAAATATAACAGAATTGCCATAACTTACAAAACCCATTACTTTTCTACAAATTTTCATGAATGTAGTTAACGGTCTGACTCAGATTCAGTGCTCAAAGGTAGGGAAAAAGAAATTGAACAAAAACATAATGTGCATGTTATAGGATGCTAAAGAAGAAGTTTTGCAAATGCCGTGAGTGTGACTGTCCTCTGTTTGCTTACAGTGTATATAAATCACAAATGGAAAGTAAAAGCAAGAGCCATAGAAATGCCATTGATTAAGATCATAGTTTAAATGCTGTTCTTTCAGTAGTTGCACGCACAATGATTCAAAACTTTGAAATTTATAAATAAATTCAGATGCAAAGATAGAGCCATACTAGTATGAACTATTGTGCTGTGTGGTATAGAATATTACAGCCTGTTTATGTGAGAAGGAAGGGAAATTGGTGAACAGCTGGCCAGACTGTCATTGTTTTGTGAAAAAAGTTGAGTTGCTAACTACAGACCCACATTGTAGCTATATCTGATTACTTTTAATTTTTCAAATATACTTATATCTAACTTAATGTTTAATATTAACATAATTAATTTTAATGAGTAGACTTGGCTTTTCTCAACAAATCCTCTTTCCTTTAGCAAATCCTAAGACCTTTCCACTATTAGAAAAGTTTTTTAAGTTTCCTTTTTAACTAACTAGCTAATCAATTGATGAATTCCACAACAGTTTACGAAATAGCAAGTGTGGAGTAAGCATTTGGGTGGGATATTGGCAGTAGATAGGTGAATAAGGGGGCTGGATCCCTGCTTCCTGCAAGACCACAGACAGTCTTGGGCTACACCGATAATATTGTTGCTTGTAATATAGGGTTCTCGTTCTTATTAGAAAGGTAATAAGCTAGGCAGATGCTAATGCCTATGTTAAAAAGTGCTACTTCATTCATCTTTGAAGTATTATCCTTCAGTGATACATATGATTAATAACATTAACTCATGTTATGAATAAGTAATCAAGGAACTATTTTAAAGAGCAGCAAAATCAGCAGAATAGAGGTTATCTTAAAAACCAGTTCATGTCTAAAAGACCAGCATTTAGGAATGTTTATAGACTTGAATAAATTAAGTTTCTTATAAACTAAGGCTACAGCCTTCTGATTGCTAAAATTTGGTGTTCCTTCTAGTACATTATGTCATATAACTTTCATTTTCTGTTTCTAATACGTGATCTGATATTTACAAAATAAACTTTTAGAAAATTATTTAAATCATAAGTTAATTTTAGAATTCTGTGAATGCTAATTGTAGGTCATCAGGAAAATGCAAGCTGAATGGAAAGATAATAAATAAAATCAACTCACATATGAAACTGATTAATTCAATAATTCTTTTTTTTTTTTTTTTTTTTTTTTTTTTTTTGCTTTTGGCTGAGCTATGTCAAGTAAAATTTTTAGAAGAATGTCTGGATTGTATAACTCCCGAGCCTCATATATTTAAAATTATCACTCCCTTGCCTTAGGTCAATTACATGTTGTGTAGCTAAAGAATTGTCAGTTTACACCATCAACTACAGATTTTCTTGTTTTTGGTCATTATGAATGTTTTTTTCCTCATACATGGTGATGTCAATCATTTGTATTGTTAGATTCAAATCCTTAATAAACTTTTATTCAAATTCTTAATGAATCCTCTCTATGACTACCTTCATTATTATAGTTTTCTTAAGCTTTCTTATTTTCTTGATTTGTTATTTATAGCACTGATTATGATAATCATGATATAATGATGATAATCAAGATTATAATCCATGTGATAAATACTACTAAACTATTTATTACTATTAAAACATTCAAAGCACCTCCAAATTTTAAAAACATGGCTAAAGAAATGTTAATCCTTACATGAGCATATAAATATATACTATCAATAGGGTATATATATTATGAGTTTCATATGTATATGTTTACATGAGTACATATGTACATGATTATATATATTTGCTAGAGAGTATATATAGATATATAGATATATAGTATATAGATGTATAATATATAGATATATAGTATATCTAGTATATAGATATATAGTATATATAGATATATAGTAGATATGTATAGTATATATAGACATATAGATATAGTATATATAGATATATATAGTGTACTCTCTAGAGTATATATAAGCTTTTTAGAAATTCGATCCAATGGGTTGGTGGTACAAGATACCAGCAACTGTTATATATATTCATATACTAGAGTTTTGAACATTTGATTAACAGAAAAATTTTCCTGGTACAATGTCAAAAGATATAAATATATATATACACACACACACACACAACACGATCACAAGTATAAAGGTGTATATATATTCATATATATTTTCTCTATATACATTGTAATTATTTGTAAAGATATTCTTTGCGTGAATGAAAATACTGAATTCAAACACACCAAACACACACACTTGTCCATTATCCCAAGGACGTGTGGAACGGAGAGATTCTAACAGATGACGTACTTTTCTCTCTCTTTTTTTTAATTGTTACTATATTATTTATAATGAGCACATGCTTCTTGCTTATATTGAAGTGGTATTAAGAAACAGCAAATCTATATTATAACTAATTAAAAGAAAACCTTTAACTATGGGGTAAGTGACATTTGTCAAACAAAGAAAATACCCAATAGAAAAAGAAATAATGCTTTTAAAAACACAGCAAAATAACACTTTTCCAAGAAAGATACAATTTTGGGGAAGTCACTGTGTAATCAGATTAACTTCTGGGTACACTGGGAGAAGGGAGGTATATGTTAAATGAACTCCCCTCCTTATATAGCAGTCATGGCCAATTATGACATTATGACACTGAAATGGTGAGTGTTTTATTTTAAGTGATTTATCAATTTCACTGTAAGCATTCACAAGAATTCCCTTACATTATTGTACATGTTAATCAAGAGTGTATATTTGGCTCCAATATCTTTTTTTTTAGTAGGGTTACTGTTATTCTTTCGGCTGGAGTTATTGCTTCTGTTTTTTAGAAGTTCTGGTATTCCCCAAACAGCAGTAAAGTGAGCAGGATATCTGCCTTCTGCAGAAAGGTTTTTCATCCATAGGACTTCATGGTCAAGTTCAGGGCAGTTGTATTTATGTGAAAAAGTATATTTATTGTTGTTTTGAATTAGTGTTTATTCAAAATTTTCCCTAAATCTTAGAATATTCTTGATACTTGTGACTTTGGAGCAGAATGAAATTATTCCCATGGTCCAGGAAAACCACTAGACTAATAATAGAATGCTGTGTTTGTGTGCTGATGAGCTGTGTCCCCAGAAGCTTAATTTGGTGCAGTCATTTATTATAACTTAACAGAAACACTGATACAGGTTTCTTGACTCAATAAAGGAAACCACAGTTACTGGAATATGAAAATATACAGTGGGAATATATTAATTTTTGCACATGAATATCTTCTTTAGGTTTAATAAAAAGTTGCTCTAACAGCTCTTTAGAAATATGATGCAATGGGTTGGTGGTACAAGTTACCAGCAACTGTTAGCTTGTGGTTGCTCAACACATACAATAAAATAGCAGACTATTTGTAGCATCATGTTACCACATGAGGGTGCTATCTCCCCAAAAATGTTATCTGTAAAGTGAGCCAACCACCGCTAGGAAAGACTGTTTTGCTGTTTTTTTCCGTATACATTTTAGAAGACAAGAAACGATTCATTAGAATAAACACATTCTGTAGGAAAAAAATAAAAGTCTCAGCCTTAACACCAAAGGACTAATAATCTCTCCATAACTATATATTGTGAATCCGGCATACAAAAGATACCTTTGATTTAAAAATATGGATCTACATGAAGGTTTATAGTGTTAAGCAAAGCGTGGTCCATGGACAACCTATACTATAGTAGTAGAGAGACGTTAGAGGTGCATGCTCATTAAATAAGCATATCTCTGGGCCTTACTCTGACCTATAAAATCAGAACCTCTACAGGTCACTCCCAGAAATCTTCATTTTTATGTTGCTCCTCAGATAATTCTCATGTGTTTTAACATCTAAGAAGCACTGGTATGGAGTCATTTTAAAATTGTTATTCTTGTAAACATTGACCCATGTGAATGTTGAAACCCAATAACCTAGGTGATTCTTTGACCATCATGTCATCAACTTTTGCAAGCAGTTCGATCATAAGGGAATCTTTTCTAAAGTACAAGTGAAAATTCTCACCTAACATTCTTACATGTTTTGCGGAGATAATAAATTTAACATCTGCTCTCTGAGACAACAGAATTTTACTCATCTTGCCAGCTCATTGACTTTTTGTCATCACGTTCCCTTTGACCTAGTTCAGTAAACAAAAGATAACCCTATGTTTCAACAAGCAAACTTCACACTCATAAGATTAATTGATGTTTGTCATTTCCAGAAAATTGCATGAATTTGGAAAAGTTTAAGAACTAACTTATACAATAGAAATATGTCCTGTAAAATAGAACTGTAATTATAATTGTGTATTCTGTAGAAAATGATTTATACTAGAGATAATTTAAAACTTAGGTTTAGCAGTAAGTAATGTCTGGTAAAAATACTTAACAGCATACCTAGATTTGATCTTAAAAGCCCAAAGTTATGCTTATTATCCAAAGACTTTTGTGGATGAAATTTTATTTCCCTACAGAAGAGAAAATAATGGAAGAGAACAGGTTATAGTATCTAACTCTGAGCTTAGGCAAAGGTTGATATTACAAGATGAGTTTTGTATGCAATGAGGTGGTCGCCAGGGTACAATTAATGTTCATATCAATAAAACTGGCATATACATGCATATATATGTAGATATACATACATCTAATCATATATGTAGATACACATGATAATATACTTACACATATAGCTGTTCATATAGTCTTATTTGTACATGGATATATGTCTATTAATAGAAAACAAATATACAATATAAGACTTCAAGTGGGATCTACAAGCCTTACCTCCCATTCAATGCACATCTCATTCGATAATTTTCTACACAGTTAACCATCTGCCATATACTTCAGCTCTCTCTGGAAAAGGAAGCTTCCTACTATTATAGACCATACAATTAAAAATATTAATTGTATAGAATATTGAAGACAATTTTTCAAATGTTGAACTCGCATCAGCATCTTCCACCTACTATTACTAGCTATTCTTTCTGAATCTACTCATCATAAGATTAATTTACTTTTCTTTTAACACCTTAAACATGTAAAGTATATTAATTTAATTCAACTTTTCCAATTTCCTACTCTATTATATCTATGATCTCTAAATTATTTTTGAAAATATTTAAACATTCTCTTCAGAATCTTCTTGATACACAGATGTTTTTCAAGTGTCCTCTTCAAAGGTTTGAATGCAAAATAAAAAGTTTGTGCTGGTGCGGAAAACAGAGGGTTTTTGTATTTCTTATTCTGGATCCCATTCCCATAAACTTGGATGTTTTTCTTTTTTAGAGACCTCACGATGATGAACATTTTACATGGTTATGTTATACCCTACATCTGTTTCACAGTACCTTTATTTACTCATTTTTTAATTTGTTCCCATAAAGATGCATTTATTCAGAAATAATTACTGCACACCTACTATATGGCAACACTATTCTCAGAGTGAGGGACAGAGCAGTGAACAAAACAGGAAGAAGTCCCTGTCATTATGGAATTTATGTCAGGGGAAATAAAGATAATAAAAGATACAAATTATATTTTAGTTCAGAAGGTATTATATGTCATAGAGAAAATTTAAGTATGGAAGCAAGTTTTCATTAGGTGGAACAGAAATTTTAAATAAAGGAATTGAGACCGTTTCACTGAGAGAGACATATCTGAATAAAAAATTGAAGGATATAACGGAGTGAGGCACAACGAGATCTCAGAGAAAAGCATTATAGGCAAGATGCAGATGGCTGAGGCAAGATCAGGTCTGGAACAGGCCTGGAATAGAAGCGGGCCACTGTGGTGGTAAAAAATTACATTAGGTCAGAAATGGAATGCAGTAGTAGCAACTTGAAGAGCATTGTAAAGAGACAATAGGAGCATATCCTGAGTGAGAAGGAACACCATTAGAAGATTGTGGGCTGAGAAGTAATATCTATTTAAATATAAGATGGATTATTGAACTATAGCATTTGAAGTACATTGAATGCTGCAAGGGTGGACATAGGAAAACAGCTGCAAGGCTACTGCAATATCCAGGGGAGAGATGAGGGTAGAGCTGATCAGAGTGCCAGTACTAGGGATGTTGAAAACCTAGGAATCAGAAATCTTTGGGTAATTTTCTGACTAATTAGATCTGAGGTGTTAGAAAATGTGAGGAATCAAGGATGACTCCAATTTTTTTTTCTTTTTTTTGTCCTGAACTGCAGGAAGAATGGAAGTACCATTAACTGAGGTGAGAAAATTAAAGTTAGTTAAGTTTTGAAGACAAAATTAGGAATTCAGTTAGGTTAAGTATGAGAAATCTAGTGGAAATTCAAGTGGAGAATTCATATCCCAGTAGGCTGCTGAATATATTAACCTAGAGTTCAGAGACAGGTGTAGGCTTGAGATTTAAAAATGGAGACGTTCCCATACATAAAGGAACCAATGCTATGAATCAGAACTCACTCACAAAAGGAAGCAGTGGAGATGAAAACAGAGGTACAGAAACTGAGGTTCTCCAGTTTTCAGAGGTACAGGAGTTGCGGGTGAACTAACTAGTAAAAGAGGCTGAGAAATGGTCTGTAGAGCAGGAGGAAAACCCGGAGAGTGCCATTTCCTGAAAGCAGTGAAGAACACATTCAAGGAGGAGGTGTAGCATCACAGCTGGTTTCATTTCAGGCTGAATAGCACGGATTACTGTTAATCATCTTGTTCCATTCTACCCAGAATTCTAGGCTGTCAAGTTAGTTTGAATCTTGAGTCGCAATTCACAACTTTTCAAGGAATACAAGTTCGTGTTCTCTTTTTTAAGAAAATTCTCCATTAAGCATCATCTTTAAAATTAAAAAAATCCTCTTAACTCATATCTTGTTAGTTTTTTTTTTACATCAAATCTGTTCAAATTTTAAATTCGACAGTGCATATATTAACTTTTTCTCCCAGCTTTGTGTCACCTGATAATTTGATAAGCTTGCCTTCTATGAATTCATTCATTCAAGTCATTGAGAAAAATAGAAAACATGACACAGCTAACATATAATCCGATTTTATAGAGTGCTGTAACTTACCATCTATTTAGTGATTATATTTTAAGTAATTTACTTAGCTATACATCCACCTAATTGTTCTAAATCTTGCATTCAAGGCTATTCCTCTTTCAGTAGTAAAAGTCCAATGCCAGTTTTTTAGCTTTAAGAGGCCTTGAATGGCCAGGCAAGGTGGCTCAAGCCTGTAATCCCGGCACTTGGGGTGGCCAAGCCAGGTGGATCATAAGGGCAAGAGATCAAGACCATCCTTGCCAACATGGTGAAACCTTGTCTCTACTAAAAATACAAAAATTAGCTGGGTATGGTGGCATGTGCCTGTAGTCCCAGCTACTTGGGAGGCTGAGGCAGGAGAATCACTTGAGCCAAGGAGGCAGAGGTTGCAGTGAGCCGAGATCGCACCACCGCACTCCAGCCTGGTGACCAGAGCAAGACTCCTCGTAAAAAAAAAAAAAAAAAAAAAAAGAGAGACAGAGAGAGAAAAAGAAAAGAGGCCTTGAAGATCACTGAGCCAAATCTCCATCAGGGAAGATAATAGACAATAACATACCCTGAAGGTCTCTATCACATTTTTTGATATAGTGGTCTAATTAATAGATACTTTGCCATTATTTGTTTTCTCATAAGCTGACCCATTATGCAATTGTTTTCTGAAGTGTTCCTAAGTTATCAGTTTTTGGAGCCATCATATAATTATGCCTACCCAGAGATTAGTAAGTGTCCTCATCTCTAGTTATTATAATTTTTCTTTTATTTTTGCACATTATTAATTTTATTTTATTCTTATAATTTCACCTTTTATTTTACCCAAGCAACAAACCTGTACCTGCACCCTCTGAATCTAAAATCATATATATATATATATTTGTGACATGGAGTCTCCTCTGTCTCCCGGACTAGAGTGCAGCAGCGCAATCTCAGCTCACTGTAACCTCTGCCTCCAAAGTTCAAGCTATTCTCCTGCCTCAGTCTCCCGAGTAGCTGGGATTACAGGTGCACGCCACCATGCCCAACTACTTTTTGTATTTTTAGTAGAGACAGGGTTTCACCATGTTGGCCAGGCTGGTCTCAAGCTCCTGCCTCAGCCTCCCAAAGTTCTGGGAATACAGGCATGAGCCACCACATCCAGCTAAATTTTTCTTTTTTATTTTAGTTTTTCCTTCTGGAAACTCATCTCAACTGTTGTCAGTGGTAGTTTTTCCTCTGCCATGTATAAATACTTCCCTTTCTTTGGAATGCAATTTGTTTGGGCCAGTGCTCCTAAATTGATTTAGGAAGATTTAAATGTTCTGTTTAAATACTTCATCCTCTCTGTGCTTCAGCCAGTGAGTGCCAGTTGTTTATTTGTTTGTGCTCTAGAATTTTCCATTTGAAGTCTATCATTTTAGGGCTTTTCTTTTGTAGTTGTCACTTGTAAAGATTTTACTAACCATACCAGTTTGTTCAGTACAACCTTTTGCAATTATGAAAATGTTCTCCATGTGCACATGACATGCAACTAGATATGCAACTAATGCAACTCCAGAATTAAATTTTTGTTTAATTTTAATGAATTTAAGTAGCCCATCTAGTGGCTACCACACTGAACAGCATGAATTTTAACTATTTTATTCTAGCTGTGAATGTAGTTTGATATGTTCCATAGGTCAGTTCTGGAAATTTCTAAGGACAGGGAATCTTTGTGAGCTTGAGACATGATCTACAAAGCCAGCAGCTAAAGGTCCTAGACAGATCACATAAATGAGTAAAGAAGATCAGTGGGTACTGTGGGGACTAGACTTATATATAACCATTCTGTAAAGGTACCTACCTCATCAAAAAGGGCCAGCCAATCCTGCCAGTTGTAGTCATGCTAAGATGCAAAACCAAAATTGCCAGACCTTCTAATTTTTAAGTAAAATCTCCCATCGTTTAAGTGTCAATAACAATTGCCAATATTAGTAAGTATTGCACATGTCAAGTAAGACATGTCTAGAAGTTGCCTGTTTGTGATACATTGCTTAAGCTACCTTTATACTGCCCTAACAGGTACAGTGTGGGTGTATGTGCCCACTGTGACCATGTGCTCCTTTCCAGGTTTTCTTGACACTGCTACTAAAAGGATTAGCTAATCTAAGATTCTCTACAGCATCACAGCCTTATTTCAGAAGGCTTCTACTTTATCACTTAACAACAATTTCTGGTTAGTATCATGTACACACTGTTCAAAATACTCAATAAAATCTAAAAAGGTGTAAAAGTTGTCAATGCTGAAAAATTTCTCTAACATCTACTAAAGCCCAGGGAGTCAGTAGTCGTGACAGTTTGAAGCTTGCAATTTCTTTATCTCCAAGTTCCAGGGTCACCTCATAATTCAATTTTGGTTTCTTCCCAGAAAAATGATAGTTATTTTTTTTTTTTTTTTTACAATGCACAAGGCAAAAATACCTGAGGACTTGTAGGGTTTTTTTTTTTTTTGAGACGGAGTCTCGCTCTGTCGCCCAGGCTGGAGTGCAGTCGCCGGATCTCAGCTCACTGCAAGCTCCACCTCCCGGGTTCACGCCATTCTCCTGCCTCAGCCTCCCGAGTAGCTGGGACTATAGGCGCCCGCCACCACGCCCAGCTAGTTTTTTGTATTTTTTAGTAGAGACGGGGTTTCACCGTGTTAGCCAGGATGGTCTTGATCTCCTGACCTCGTGATCCACCCGTCTTGGCCTCCCAAAGTGCTGGGATTACAGGCTTGAGCCACCGCGCCCGGCCACTTGTAGGTATTTTTAAAGAACATTATTAGCGAACAAATTTAAATGGACAGAGAAAGAGTTAAAAGTAAACTAAAGGCATATATGACTTCACCTGCTTAATAACTCACCTCATGCATGAACCCTCTAAAGCATAATCCCATAATTACCTAGAAAACAATTATTCATTAAGCAACTATGTTCATGGCACTGAACCAGGCACTAGGGAGGAGTGTTGAGAAATATAAAAAGTGGTCTCCAACCTCTAGGAGTTTGAGATTTTGAGAGAGAATCCCATAAGAAAGCATCAAGAAGCATATCGATAAGAACAAAATGATGTAGCACACATATCACACACAAGCCAAGAGGTTGTGTATTTCACTTGTTCCTTAATCAAATTAATGGGATTTACTTGCAATAATGGGCATAATCCCCTATCCTAGATTTAGTGTGGCCATCCAGACATTCCTCTCAAAACTGAATTGTATATTCATTTTATGGCAAAAGCTGGCTGTATATTGGCATTGTGAAGAAATCAGGAATGGCATAATTTAAATGTCCACAGCTTCAGTTTTTCAATGGTTAAAAGTCTAACTGCAGGAGCCAAGAGCAAAGTGTAGAAAATTCTGCAAATGCTACTAACACCCACACTTAATTCAAATTGCTCACTTATTATTTCAAATAGTATATGGAAGTGTATGTCATTTAACAAGGAGGTGTAAGAATGGTGCAGTCACATGTCACTCTACTTAATACATCACCTTAAATAGGAAAACATTTCACCAGTACATAAGAGCACACAATAAAACTCAGAAAAACTCACAGAGAAACTCACGTTTCTCCTTCTCCGAAAACTTATCTTCCTGATTACTAAGAAAGGAAGAGTCTCAAGTTCTAGAAACAGAATAATACTATGGCTTTGGTGACCAAATATTTTCAAGGTAAACTATTACGTTTACTTTTAAAAATAATTACTACTGTCAAACCTTCCCTAAATCACCAATTTATTTGCCTTCCAAATTTAAAGTTTATTTTACACTAAGGGTCTCTACTATAAAAGGCAAGTACCCCTCTAAACATGTCATTTCAACTTTTATACAAAGTAGCCTTTTTTTGATGTCTGTGGTCTTTTGCTTGATTTATTATTTTAATGCAGTTTAAGTGCAATTGTACTAAGGAAATTGAGGGTTGAGTCAACATTCGTTTTAGCACTGCACGTTACTCAGATAGACTGACTACGTAAAAGCTATTAAAGTATCAACATATTAATACCATATGCCATTGATTCAGGTGTTATTCATTAAACCACAACTTCTTGGCAAAATAATTGATGATAAATAGCATTGCAATTTATTAAATGATTTTCTGTTAAAATAACTATACTGAAGTTTCAGCTCCTTAATCTTTGCAGAGTCTTCAAAATGTTTAGTGTCACCATTAACATAGGTTGAAGGAAACAGCATGGAAAGTATCTACCAGTTCCACAATCTCCTTCAGGAAAATTCCAGTGCACCAGTCTTACCTACAACCTTTCTCTAAAGGTGTCATTATAGATGCATAATCTCAGAACTCCACCAAAATGATTGGACTAGTGAAGGATTTTGACCCCAGGATAGCACTTTTTTTGGCCTATATTTTGACTCTCAAGATAAACTCCAAAACACTTAATACCAAATAAGTACTAGTGGTGATTCTTTTGAAATGGCTCCTGAGTTTTCCTGACATGAGTCCCACCAGAGATACATAATATTTTGTGACTCTTTTCATCTAATCGGATACTCTCACTGAGTGTGGAATCCGTGACACACAAAAGAGAAATCAGGTGATATGTTGAGCAAATTTGGATACATAAAAAAAGAGAAGCCAAAAAGCAGACCCTATGAGGCAACCAAAGCCTACATAGGCCATAAGTAATCAGAAATCATGAAG
The DNA here is from genome assembly GCF_043159975.1 of Macaca nemestrina. Lineage (NCBI taxonomy): Eukaryota > Metazoa > Chordata > Mammalia > Primates > Cercopithecidae > Macaca > Macaca nemestrina. The sequence continues at coordinate 44,628,984 of NC_092135.1, forward strand.
ACATGTTATGGCTCAGGCAAAAAAAGAAGGGAGGAATCAATCAGTTTGTAAGGGCAAGAGCTGTTGAAGTTGAAGCTGGAAATAATTTGCGTCTTCATAATGCAGAGCATTAGAGGAGAGAACTACTTTCATTTCTGCGCTCAATGGAAGTAGTTCCCTGAGTTGCTTTGCATTTCGGTATTTTACTTCTCACATAAAATTTGTTTAAAATTGTGTGCCAATATTTCATAGGCCTGCTAAGAGAGGTTACTTTCATTTTTTATATTCTGCATCTATTTTATAAACATCTTCAATCACTTAAGCTAACCTGAGTGGGTCTCTATTCTTTGTCCCTATCTATCCTTTTTGAATTTCCCCTCCAATTCCACATTTCTCAATCCTTTATAGAAACAAAATGCTTACTATTTTGTGAACTGACTTCTTTGCAATGGATACTCCATTATTACTGTTATGATTGTGCTTCTAATATTTCATCTACATTTATTATTATAAATTTCAGGATTGGTTGTTTAGTTGTAACAATACTGGTTAATCTCTGAAATCATGCATATTTATCAAAGTGGATTTTTCACTGATAATATTTTGAATAGCTTTTTTCTTACCATAGAATGTTTAATTTAATTACCAGCTAAGTCAGAGTAATTGTATATTCAACAGCAATTTCTCACCAAATTCTTGGATTTACTTTTGACAAACCGTATTGGCACATAAACTGACACATAATTGACCCAATGAAATTCATTATTTCCTTTTTAGATTAATTTTTTACTCACTGATTACCTAATAAATCAAATTTAAAAGATTTTCAGTAAACAGTGGACACAGAATAAATTTAAATCAGCTTAGATTTTCCTACTCAATTACAAATGGTTTTTTTTCTGCTGGCATTCATATATCTTAAGTAAATGTTACTTAGAAACTACATTCACTTGCTTATTCATTTATTTATATTTATTAATTCTTTCAACACTTTAAAAAAAAAGTTCTACTGTATACAAGGAAATGAAACATGACAAAAAATGATTTCATTTAATTTTTTGTTGTCCAAAGGTGGTTCCTTTATGTTTTATTACTTCCAAGGCAACAGAACAAAATGTATTTTAATATTTAGGGGTGTTGTAATTTTTCCAACATCATGGAATAGTTACCACAGTATATGTTTCCCTGAATTATAACTGAAGTTCAGAGAGGAAAGACGATGAGGAAACACAAATGTGATGTGTTCCCATCTAATCACATGTCCTAGATGTCTCTCCATGTCTCTTGCCTCCAGCTTCATCTAGAAACCTGAAATTTAGAAAAATAGGGAGATAATTCAATGGAAAAAGAGTTGAAGAAGCGATAAGCAGCTGATGAAGGGGGGAGCTTTATCCAAAATCATTTTCACACACTTGAATAACAGAAATTAGAATGTGAACATTAAAAACAGCAACCACACACAAGCTTAATTATGTCTTCCCCCTCCTTCTCTTTTTTACTCAAGTTCTGTCTCACTATTAGATATACTGTTCAACATCACTAGCAATCAAAGCAATGCAAATAAAAACAACACAGAGATCCCATTCTCAGCCAATTAAATTGGCAATGATCAATAACATGTGGCATTAGCAAGGGGAGATTGGCATTCCAGTACACTGGTGATAGGGTGTAAATTGTCACTGTTCCTTTATCAGAAGTCTTAAAATATATCTGCTTTTTCATCCAATAATTCTATTTCTAGGAATTTTTCATATGATTTGCCTTTTCAATAAAATATCTAGATTCTCGTAGCTAAAATGAGGTAAATAAATGGCTGCAAATTTTGATCACATTTTTGAAATGTGAATTTTGTACAGAAACAGCTTTAACTGGTAAGCATGCTTTGGTAAAATAAAATTTGTTTTCTTCAGTCATAATTGGATGCAGTAGCTTCGTGTTTTCTAGTCTACTTAGCATTCTTTATGAGCATTTATTCCCATAACAAGGAATTTACCCAGCTCTACCACTAGGAGGGATAAGAGGAGGAACCAAAGTGCTCTACATTGGCTGGTAATGATAATGATCATCACTAAACCAAGGAACTTCAGAAAATTTATAGCAGCCTCATTCACAAAAGTTTGAAATGCAAAGCATCCTGAAGTTGTCATCCACTATAAAATGCACAATTGTGGTAAATTCATAAAATGAAATGCAATACAAACTAAAATAAACTATAGTCACATACACTACGAATGAACTTCCCAAGAATTAATTTCACAAAAAGGAGTCAGACCCTCACTCACAAAAATGCTATATGCTGTATATAAAGTTTAAAAAATAGACAAAACTAATCTGTGATGTTAAAGTCAAGATAGCAGTTAAGAGAGGGGTATATAACCAATGTACAAAATTTGTACAGTTAAATATTCATCAGAGAAATTCTGCTTCAACATCTGGAGCTTTCCAAAGTTAAGCTGACGTACTATATTAAACAATCTGACCTATGGTCTAGTATGATATAGGTATCTATGGATCTGTATATATCCCTAATGGTACAGAGAAACTTTTCATGGGGCTCAAAGTCTCATATAGTGAATTTCTAGATCTTCAATAGAAATACACTCTCCTCCGGAAAACTAACCTAACCTGACTGAGAAAGTAGGAGCAATAAAAACATCATGCAGGTTTTCTGCTTTCAGCTCTTCATCCACACTCTCCCATCTCATACCTTACCAAAGAGAATCACACACCCCAATCATTTCAAATCTCAGAATTACACAATGCCTTACAATGCTAAAAATCTATAAGGTACCAATAAGTGGGGGTAGAGGGGAATTCAAATATTGCTATCAGAGAATATTTCTTTAATTATGTCACCATGCAATTATGACTTTTATGCATTTTTGTTAAGGATGAAAAATGACATGAGAATGGAATACTATACCAAAAAAATGAACGTGGTTGAATCTCACAAATGTAGTTTGGGTGCTGTGAATTAGATATATTTTATAGTGATATAGTAGAAGTGATAACTTCTGTTTAATAATTTCATCTGTTCTATCCCTTGACTATCATTAAGGAATCTGTTGCTTTGACGGAGTATCACATGAGGTTAAAAACAAAAACATTGAGGTTAGTGGAAATGTATTTCATCCAAGTGACACACTAATGTAAGGCTTATCTATTTAACAACCTAAATATTTAGAAATTTAAAATTTGAAAATTATGTCTTAAATATTGATACGGTTTGACTGTGTCCCCATCAAATCTCAACTTGAATAATATCTTCTAGAATTCCCACGTGTTGTGGGAGGGACCCAGGGGGAGGTAATTGAATCATGGCGGGGTTGGTCTCTCCTGTGCTATTCCCATGATAGTGAATAAGTCTCACGAGATCTGATGGGTTTATTAGGGTTTTCCGCTTTTGTTTCTTCTGTATTTTTTCTTGCCAGCATTATGTAAGAAGTGCCTTTCACCTCCTGCCATGATTCTGAAGCCTCCCCAGCCATGTGGAACTGTAAGTTCAATTAAAACCTCCTTTTCTTCCCAGTCTAGGGATGTCTTGATTAGCAGTGTGAAAACGGACTAATACAAATGTCAATCTGCTACAAAGTATACACTCTCTACAATTTTATCATTCTCAATAATGAGAAAGAGTTTGGGGAGGGGATTCTCATTGACCAGTGTATGTATCAGTGACGTGTTTTTGCCATGATTTCAAACAGAATAATATATATTATGCATTTATTTACAACAGACCAACATTACATCTTTGAATTAAATGACCATATACTGAAGGCAAGATAGTGTTGCATATTTCCTCAAACACTTACGCAAGCTCATAAAAATCATTTTTATGATTTTTTATAGACTTCTTATTGAAATCTGAAAACCTGTATTTATTTTTACTTAGACGGAATTTTGAAAATTTTTTCATCCCTACATCCCTGTACTTATAAGAAAATATCCTTAGAGAAGTATTTCACAGGACCTACTCTAAAAGTAGACTCACAAAAATCATTAATGTATTTTTATAAGTCTTGCACTTAGTGGCACATAAACTGTTCTTGCAATTACTTTCTACCGAACCTTGTAACATTCTATCAATAACTAACATTAATCCAAAAGTTTATAAATTAATTGAAAAAGGTCATTGAGTCATTGCCAATATAATTTTGTTTTCTGTATTTAGTATTTATCACAATCTGTTATATATTTGTTCTGATAACATAAATAATGCTCACAATTGTAGTTGATCCAAAAAGAATTCTTAAAACTTAGATTCCAGTGGTACAGAAAATTTTACAATTGCTTAATTTAAATGTTTAGAATTTAAATTTAAATTAAAAATGTACATAAATATATCTATAGACAGGTTGCTGTTGCAGAGACATAAGAAAACTTGATCAAGAAAACACTGTCAACAATAAAAATGTAAATATTCTATATGTATAATAGAATGGACATCTGAAGCAGAATGTGAAATTTTTGTCTGGTTCATAAATCTTAAAATTGGTTTTGGTAGATATCAAATTACTAGAGTAATAAGATTTTATTGGGCACACTAAAATAATGATTTGACTGTTTATTTTAAATATTAATAATAATTATATTTCAGAAATTACATTCATTACAACTATTTAAACTTAGTATAAGATAAATAAGATGCCAAGTTAAAATGTACAAGGGGATAAATTATTTTTGAGAATTCTTTCAGAAAGTAGATAAGCAAAATTTATAAAAAGAGCTCCTCTATACTATCTATAGTATATCATTAAATGAAAAGAGAATAGAGGCTTGCCAGGTGTGTTAATAAACATTAGTTTATTTTAGAACTTCCTTCACAAATTTTTAATGTTTTCATTATTATCTTCAGCTTATTTCTTGTTATAAGATGCAATAGAAATAGAATTTCTATATAATCTGAAAAAAGTTTATGTGAGATATCTTTTATGAAAAGATCTTCCTTGTATAAACCTCTTCTTATTGAAAGCTAGAGACAGTTTCTTCATCCAAATAAATTCTAAAGTTCTTTGATATGAGAATGAGGATATAAGAGCTATGTAATTTATCTTATTTTCCTTTATGATTTACCTGTTAGAAAACTCTGAGCTAAATTTAGGACTTAGCTCTTCAGTATGGTAATTTCTCCCTTCATTCACTTCACGACTTTGAATTTTCCAATTTTTATTTTAGTGGTATTTTTGCATGTCTTTTATTTTAATCTAATTTAAATCTCTTTAGAAGTAACCGGCCACACTGCATAATGGTGAGAACACACATTTTGAAGTCAGACTGCCTCTGCACAAACCCAGACTTCACCACTTTGTGTGGTATGACCTTGCACAAACTCAAGATTCCTGTGCTTCAGTTTATTCTGGTAAAATAAAAATGATAAGAGTAACCACCTCATAGAGTTGTTATGAGAATTAAATGCATAATAAAGCATTTAGAACAGTGTCTGACACATAGTAAATGCTATTTATTAAATATTCTATAAACTACAAAGGGAGGACTTAAATTCTTCTTGTAAAATTATGAAAATCACACATATTTCTTCATCATGAATTAAGTGCCACCTATGTAAGCACTCATTTGCTCTGAAGTTTTTAATGAATATTAAATATATAAATATGACCACATACCCACTCAAATGAAAGTAGTAGTCAATACCAACCAATAGAAATCTCAATCTATAGCCATAAAAACATTACCAAAAATTTTTTTGTAAATGTTGTGAGTTATTCTCATTTTCAGCAGTAATCTTAGGAGAAAGTGATGACAAACTTAGATATCCTCTGTATTAGTCTGTTTTCACACTGCTGTTAAAGACTGCTCAAGGCTGATTAATTTATAAAGAAAATTCCTAGAAACACAGAATGATTTAACTCTTGTCTTCTTGTTGAGAGAAGGGGATATGTAGTCCTCCTTCCCCATTGAAGTTAAGTGATGGACACCCCAAAGGAACTACTTATAGGATTAGGGTGCTTATAAGAAGGGGAGAGGCATCTCATTCCACAACAGATTTGTTACAGCCCATATTTTTCCTATCATTTAGATGAGGTAAGATGAGAAAGCTCCAGAGAAAACCTGACTTTAGGGGAAAACAAAAACAGAGAGAGAGGTGCCTGCTATTTATATAGACAGGTCTAAAAGCAGGAGCTGGCTTGGACTGCCCTCATGGCAGGAGGAGAAAGAAGGAATCGGAAGTTAGGAAAACTGTCTTCTTCAGTTTGGTGAGACAAGGATACATGAGTATCCTTTGGGCAAAGTAAGTATATGCAGGAAGTAGCAGACATGAGGTGTTTTAAGGAACTCTGTCAAACAGAGAGATCTGCTAGGGGGAAGAGTGTCCCACCAGGGGTGTAACAAGACCTCAGGGGAGTCTCCCCAAATTCTGCAAACTTATTTCAGTTTTCAAATGCCTGCCACATCACAGTGATTAAAGACAGAAAATGTCAACCAACAGAAAACCAGAGGTGGCATCAGTGAAGTACAAACTATTGTGCCTCTTTTTCTAATCTTTCCTCATCACCACTTGCCCTAATCCTAGAGGAGAGAGGATGCAGGTGGGAAGGGAAGAGTAGGTTAAAAAAAGTGATGAACAAAGGGACCACCCACTCCCTACCATGTTGCTTACTGGTGGTTTTAAAACGTCAGACACATCATGCCTAAGCTAATAAGAGGGAAAATGTTTTAATTGTACATGGGATGGAAATTTTAATTTAAGAACTAGGCTAGGCATTGTGGCTCATGTGTGTAATCCCAGCACTTTGGGAGGCCGAGGCAAGTGGATCACCTGAGGTCAGGAGTTCTAGACCAACTTGGACAACATGGTAAAACCTCGTCTCTACTAAAAGTACAAAAATTATCTGGGCATGGTGGTGAGTGCCTGTAGTCTCAGTTACTTGGGAAGCTGAGGCAGGAGAATCACTTGAACCCAGGAGGTGGAGGTTGCAATGAACCGAGATCGCACCACTGCACTCCAGCCTAAGTGACAAGAGTTAAACTCCATCTTAAAATGAAAAAAAAAAAAAATAGACTGAACATTTTAACAATTGGACATAAAGCTATTTTTATAGTCAAATGAGACAAGAAAGTTATGAGACCTATTTGAGATTCTGTCTAAAGCAGGAGAGATTTGACAGATCTTGATTAAAAGTGTGGTGAAGAGAAAAATGAAGACGTTTTCCTGCTTGTACTTGCTTTGAGTTCATTCTGACCAACTTACCATGTAGAAATGTTATATAACTCATGTCTCCAAGGCCAAGGATAACGTATCCTCCCTATACAATTCTTCACAGTTTATGATATGAAAAGTAAGAGAAAAGATGACTTAAACCCATTAATCTCAGGCATTTATTCATTAACATTTGCCTAGCAATAAAACAAGCTGCCCACACAATTTCCCATTAACAATTAAACATTCTGTAATAATTCCTCCACCCACCCTCCAGTTTTGCAAAGCAAAAAAAGAAAAGAAAAGAAAAGAAAAGAAAAGAAAAGAAAAAAGTCTTATATTAACATGCATGTACATTTTCGTTGACTTAAAATCTATCATCAGCTACCATAGTCATATGAAAAATTATCTTTTTCTGGTGAAAATGTTTCATTCACTTCATTCAGATTCTCACATTCAAAAAAACATATAAAAGGAGTTTGGCTTTTAGGTTTTTGTCCATTTTGTCCACTTGTTCATTTTGTCCGTATTTTGAAGTTGTGTTCACGATTTAGATCAAGGTGGGTTTTTAAATCCTGTTTTTCCCAAAAGTCTCTTGATGGCAACAACACGCCGGCCTAGTCACGCATTTCTCCTCATCAGTACTCAACAATTCTCTTTCTCTAAGACACCAAAGTTTAAAATCTCCTTCTCACCTCTTTCAATCACTTCTACTAAATTTGGGCTCGGTTCTCATCACAGACTATAGATGTTTCCCTTTTTCTCATCCGCAATTTCGTCCTGTATTTATCATCTTCCCTGACTTTTTAACAAACCCTGGCATCCAAGTAAAAAATGTTGTGCATTCACTTCTACTGCAGAGTACTGCTTTTTGCAATACTCCTTACTGGTCCCCAGGTCTCAAACATCCCTACAGTCTGCATCCTCTGTTTTATCTCTGGGGCTGCTGAGCATTAGCAGAAAAATCACATAACTATGCTAAGATTTACTACAAATCCATGCTCCCTAACTTCAGTTTGGCGTGCTCTGCTAAACAGCATATATATACATATATATATTTCATCTTCTGTTGGTACCAAAGGAAATTTATAATACTGGCTTTTTTCCTACACTTTTTCACTGACCTTAGGCCCAATACACACTCTTTATTGTTTTATTGTAAGCACATGATGTCATATCCTACGTTCCTTAGAAATTTTGAATCTGGCTGGGTGTGGTGGCTCACACCTGTAATCCCAGCACTTTGCGAGGCTAAGGTGGGTGGATCGCCTGAGGTCAGGAGTTCAAGACCAGCCTCGCCAACATAATGAAACCCTGTCTCTTCTAAAAATACAAAAAAAAATTAGCTGGGCTTGATGGTTTGCACCTGTAATCCCAGCTACTTGGGAGGCTAATGCAGGAGAATCACTTGAACCCGGGAGGCAGAGGTTGCAGTGAGCCAAGATTGTGCCATTGCACTCCAGCCTGGGAAACAAGAGCGAAACTCCATCTCAAAAGAAAAAGAAAAAGAAAAAAGAAGAGAAGAGAAAAATAGAAAAGAAAAGAAATTTTTGAATCTAATGGGAACTATCTCCATGACTTTTTGAGACATCTCTTTTCTTTATTCAATCTTTGAGGAAAAATATACCCTTCTTTCTTACCAAGTTTTCTTCTCTGCCTGTCATAATGATTGTTTTTCTCCTTTCTTTAAATCTAAAACTTGCTCAATCTGTTGTTTTATTCTCTTGTATTTCTTCCATTTCTTTTTTTCTATGTGAAGGTATTGACTCTCCTAAAACGAATGTTAATGCTATGATTTTCTAAAACTACTCTGCTCTTTATCTTTATTTTCATTGTTTTGAATTTATTCACAAATTATTCTACCACAACAGCTTCTAGTAACCAGGTGGTTCCAAAACTCACTAATCTAATTTAAGTTAGTTTTTCAAAATTCACCAGTGATAACCTAATCTATGCATCCCCTGGCCCCCCCAGCTTTTCTGGTCTATACCTTTTTGGAGTTGAATTGTGTCCCACAAGGAAGATATGTTGAAGTCATAATCTTCAGTACCTCAGAATGTGACATGATTGCAAATAAATTATCGACGGAAGTGATCAAGTTAAAATGAGGCCACTAGGGTGAGTCCTAATAAGACAAGTGTCCTTATAAAAAGGAGAAATTTGAATACAGAGACAGACTTTCACAGAGGGAAGATGTAAAGACATACAGGGAAAAGACTGCCACATAGCTAGAGTGGTGCATCTACAAGCCAAGAAATGCCAAAAATTGCTGGCATTTTTTGGAAGAATCCTTCCCTGGAGTTGTCAGAGAGAATATGTGCCTGTAGAAAACTTGATTTTGGACCTCAGGCCTCCAGATCTGTGAAGCAATACATTTCTGTTGTTTTGTGCCATTCAGTGCTTGGTACTTTGTTACAGCAGCTCTAGGGAACTAAAATAATACCCTCTGCAGCTGTCTACACTGGGGACCATCTTGCTTTATAACTCTCTTCTCTGTTGGTTTCCAAAGTCATAATAACATCTCAATTCTCTCCCTAACTCTCAACTGTTTCTTTTATTCTCTTCCTCTTCACTCCCGAGGTGTCTTCTCTTTATTTTTCCTCATCTCAAACTTCTCCCCCTTAAATTACTTTCTAGAATATTACCCTTATTTCACTACCCATATCAAATTACTTCTTACTTATGTAGCCTTTCCTAAATATTCTAGCCAAAAACGGTCATATTCTCTTTCATACTTGTAAAATATTTTACTTTTTTGTCTCTCTGCCACCATTTGAATTTTATTTTTTTCTCTGATTATACTTATATTTATTACTCATACTAAAACATGGGTCAGCATACTTTTTCCTAAAGGGACAGACAGTAAGTATTTTGGGCTTTGAAACTCACACAGTAGTTTAGCCAACTACTAGCTCTGCTATTGTAACACAAAAGCAGCCATAGGCAATACACAGATGAAAGGGCATGCGTATGTGTCCTTAAAACATTATTATTATTTGAGACTGAGTCTCGCTCTGTCACTCAGGCTGGAGTGCAGTGGCGTAATCTCGGCTCACTGCAACCTCTGCCTCCGGGGTTCAAGCGATTCTCTTGCCTCAGCCTCCTGAGTAGCTGGGACTACAGGCCTGTGCCACCACACCCAGCTAATTTGTGTAGTTTTAGTAGAGATGGGGTTTCATCGTGTTAGCCAGGATAGTCTCGATCTCCTGACCTTGTGATCCACCTGCCTCGGCCTCCCAAAGTGCTGCAATTACAGGTGTTAGCCACTGCACCCAGCCAGTAAAACTTTATTTACAGATGCAGGCAGCTGGCCAGCTGACCATAGTTTACCAAATTCTATCTAAATGAAAAAATTTTTGAATATAGATGTTAAATTTTGATCTTTTATGTATATTGCAGAACTTTGTATTGTCTTCCATATTCATATTATCAATAAGTGTACATTGAATAAAACCTATTACACTTAAATATTCTCATGTATTTCCTACTTCCCTTTTCCTGTGTTTTATCTCTAAAAGTTTAAGAACAATTTGTGTATAAAATGCAAAACCAACCGGGTTTATTTAATCTGAACAGATGACTAAAGGGCTTCAAGGACACTAAATACCATTTAAAGAATAAGGAGCCATCTCTGTTTAAAATATGCCATTCTATAATAAAAGAATTTACATTATGACTGGAACATAGAAGTTTCTTAAAATATGAAAAGTACAGGATAGCATTAGCTGATACACAGTGCTACACATTTTGTAAGGGGAAAGTGTAATGATGATGGATATTCAAGGAAATTATTATAGAGTGGACTATACGTCAATCATCTATTGCTTTATATTATTGTTATTTATTGTTGTCTAATACACTGTCCCAAAACTTAGAAGCTTGAAACAATGATTTACTCATTGTCATGATTCTGTGCATTGACTGTGCAGTTCCTCTGCTGGTTTTACCTGAGCTTGTAGATGAGACTGATTTCTGATGGAGGACTGATTGTCCCAGAAGGATGAAGAAATTAGTGTTGGCTGTTTTCTGGGACACTTTGGCTCTCCTCCATGTGGCCCTCACATTCTAATAGGCCCTCACATTCTAATGCCAACTTCTTCATAGCATGCTGTTCTTAGGATTCCAAGAGGGCAAAGGTGGAAACTTCAAGGTCTCTTGAAATATAGGCTTCAGATCACCTCTGTCACATCTGAATGACCAAGTCAATTCCCAGGCCAGTCCTGGTTCCAGAAGTTCCATCTTTTGGAGGAAGGAGAGGCAAGGCCATATTTCAAAGTGGTATAGATGCAGGAAGGCATGATTCATTGAAACTATTTTTATGATACTCCTCAAGGGGATCCTGAAAGGATGGGGAATTTGACTGACATCTGGAGGTTGCGTAGAGAAGTAGTGGGAGAAAAAAATTTCAAATGATAGAAGTTGGCAAATGCCAATCTAAGGATTTCAAATTTATCTTTTTTGTTTGTTTGTTTTTGAGACAGAGTCTTGCCCTGTCACCACCCAGGCTGGAGTGCAGTAGTGTGATCTTAGCTCACTGCAACTTCTGCCTCCTGGGTTCAACCAATTCTAGTGCCTCAGTCTCCCAAGTAACTGGGATTATAAGCATCCACTACCATGTCTGGTTAATTTTTGTAATTTTAGTAGAGACAGGGTTTCGCCATGTTGGCCAGGTTGGTCTTGAACTCCTGGCCTCAAGTGATCCACCTGCCTCAGCCTCCCAAAGTGCTGGGATTATAGGCATAAGCCACTGCGCCCAACCCAAATTTATCTTTTAATAGTGAGAAGTCAGCAAATATTTTTGAGCAGTGAAGTCTCCCTCCGTCACAAATAATGCACATTCTGGAAAAGAGGTCATATGTAATTTCAGCATAGTGATGTAGTTTTTTATTTTTGGGGGGTTAAGGGTGGGAGGGACAACATAATGATGTCTGACTTTGATAAGAAGGGGATAATCTTAAATCATAGCATATAGTAAGTGCTCTCTAGTTGAGAGAATATCCTGATGATGAGTATACAAGCCTCAAAGTTACAGAAAGATGTTGAAAGACTATCTTTAAAAATAATCAAACCAAAACCTTTTCTATCCATGATGCCTTCATTCACCACAAGCCATAGGAGCTTGAGTCCAGCATTTGGGAAAAAGAGAACTAATGGGTGTCATAACTTTCAAGATTTTCCTGTTGTGAGATTTTTTTTTTTTTTTAGATATTCCTTGTCATGTCATTACTTTCTATTTATTTGACCTTCTATTTGGAAACTGATAGAAACAAACAATCTTTTCCTTCATTTTACTTTCTATTGTGGGCCAAGATTCTCAGGGTATGTGTTTAATTCAAACTACTTGATTTAGTTATTAGAAAACTCAGAGGCAATAGCTTAGTTCTATGTGATTCATAAATAATAAATGATATTGGCGAGTGTAGCATAAAGATGAAGAATTCCTGGTTAAGGTAATATCCACAGCATATTGTTAATCAACCATTTAGTTCACTCATTTTAATCTCTAATTTCACAAAAAAGTAATTTGTTCAATTAAATTGGCTACTACAGAGAAATTCCAAAGTTGGTATAATTTAGTGGCTACTGTTAAAAAAAAAAAAAACCCACAAAATTCTGCCTATTCACTACATGTAAGTACAGTGCATTGAGATAGAAAAGGACCTGATATTATTTTTAATCTTATTGAAAGTGCATGTCTACAATTCAGATATCCTTTCTGAATGATCATGCCAGATTATACGTATAAGCTCTTGTAGATATCCCTAGGCTTACTAAATACTGTTTAGAACAGTAAACAGCACCAAGAGGATTTGCTGACATTTCTTACTGTTTGCTACAGGGATATGACCAAATTACAGTCCTCGGTATAAAGGACCATGGATATTAACACTTAAACTACTCAGTCTGAATTCAAGAAAGACACAATTCTATAATGTACCAGGTGTTCTCAATATATCTGAATACTATTGTACTTAACAACATAAAACTATGTATATCCACAGGAAATGGAAATTTATTACTGCAGTAATAAAATAAGGCTATAACTTTCTATTGATTCAGGTTACATATCTATATTTTTAGGTTTAATTTTCATGTAGATTTGCAATGAAGCTTGTTTTAAAAGATTCTTAAAGTTTTCTGGAGTGTGTAAGTGTATACATTTTGTGTACATGGCATAACAACATTTATTTACCAGGGAAATATATATTTCCTTTCTTCTTTTTTATTCTAATATATGAAAAAGATAAAGAAGAAAAATATTTACCCTAGTTTATTGCATAGTACAATGCCTTAGACACCAAACCAGCTAAAGCTCATATTAGACTTTTTAAAATAAGCTAACTAATAAAATTGGATATTATCTGGCTTCTCAGATAACTCATGGTGATGAAAAATGGAATCACAATATTTAAACAATGCTGAAATTCAGGAGGGAATAGTGAGATAAAAATAAAGACCAATTCAATTATATGAACGAATATGTACTAGGCATTAAAATCAAGTATGTTAAGAAAAATTTAACAAATTTACCCTTCTTTCTAGGCAAATTACAGTGTAATGTGTTAAGGCATTAATTTTACTTCAGATATCATGCCTAAAAAACAGATGTCATTAATCACACATTTTTAATTTCATTAAACTTGTGTCTAAATCAATCTTTACTTATAAACTTCAGTATCTTGAATGTCATAGAAAAGTCAAGTGACAGATTGCTCTGTTTCATTCAAAAGAGTCAATCTATGAAGCTACACATGAGGATTTTAGGATTGTGTTGGTTGATGATGTACAGATTCTTATTTATAAGCACTCTTTAGAATCACATAACTTTTATGTGGTGCACAAAGCTGAAAAGATAAGCTAATTTAAGGACTTTTATCAGGACATACTCTAAGAGAGTTTAAAGATACCATGGCAACAAGTTACCAACTTATAACAACCTCAGTGATATTTATGCAACCCACTAGACACCCACTATGCCTTCGTTGTCACTAGGGCAGATAGTTCCTATTTGTGAGTTACATCATCCTTGCTGCTATTTATTCAGTTTTTCACATCTCTGTCTTCTTCCTCCATCATCCAAAGTATCCCCTTTTCCTTGCCAAACACTTAAGCAACTCCATGTATTTTCCTCAGTTCTAGTTTCTGTTTTCTATTATTCCAATAGCTCTCTTCTTTTTAGCCTCGAGGTATAAATTCTTAGTTTATTAAAACAATAATTACCATATTGAGTCTTTATACTGTGTTGTATACAGTACTTATTTTTCTATATATCACCTTGTTCAATTTTCACAATCAACTTATGCAACAATAACAAACTAACTCGGGTCAAATAATGATTCTACCACTTCTTAACTGTGTAACCTTGGACAAGTTACCTCTCTATGCTTCAAGTTTGTCGTCTGAAAATCAGAATCATGTACCTACTCAATGGGACTATTGTGAGGATTAAATGAGTTAATACGTGTAAAGCACTTAGAAGAGTACCTGGCACATAATAATAGCCAGCATGTATTAACAGCATGCTATTACCTCCAATATATATGAGGAAATGGTTGAGAAACATCAGGTAATTGGAAAATACCATATCATTAGAGAAGATGAGATTCAAATGCTAATCTGTTTCACTCCTAAACCTTGGTGCTTCCTAAACTGCATTGCCTTTCTTTCTTGGGTATCTTTCATCGTTAACACATTTTAAATGGTAATTTATAGTTCATAGAGCTCTCATGTAAGTTTGTCTCATTTGATCTTCACAATTTCAAGAGATAATAACAGCCCTGCGTATTACACTTTTGTGTGTGTGTGAAGACACTGAGGCTTAAACAGATTGTATGACTTAAACAGATTGTACAACTTAAACCTGGTCTCCCAGAGAAAAAACAAGTCAGCCCAGGCTTGGAATTCAGGATTTCTGATTCCTTTGCTAAAATTCTATTTTAAAACATTTGAGGAGCAAGTAGAAATAAGTGAATGAATTAGTTAATTTCATTAATCAATCTTTGTCTCCATTTCCCCATCTGGATATATAATGAGGACTATATATTTATTTCATAGGGTTATTATAATTAAATAGTTAATCTGTGTAAAGCTCTCAGAACAGTACGTGGAACATAGTAAGAGCTAATAAATTATGGGTGTTAGGTAGAGGAATAAAAAGAACAGGAGAAGGTGATTTTTTTTAAAAGTAAGATCTTGTACTGTTTTCAACAGATTCAATATCTAATGAACTTTATTGTTTTACCTCCCATAATTAGCTCTGCAATTCATTTGGAATTTATTTCTCTGTGTAATACAAGGTAGAGATAAAGATTTTCTTTTTCCATATGGCCATCCAATTGATCTGGCATCATTCATTAAAAACACAATCCTTTCCCCATTGTTCTGCAATGAAATCATTATCATCAATCCAATGACTTTATATGTGTGAATCCATTTCTAGAACTTTATTTCCTAGTCCAATGCTATTGGTCTATTCCTTGGCCAATATCCCACTATCTAATTGATAAAATACTCTGATGTCTAATAAAATCTTCCAATTTTGCCTTCTTCTTCAATATCTTTAAATATGTTTTGCAATTTTTATTTCCATAAAAATTTTATAATCAGCTTGTTAATTTTTCACAAAATACTTCGACAATTGTGATTGGTATGACACTGAATTTGTGGAAATTGACGTTGTTCCAATATTGAGTCTTTTGATCCATAAAATGTACATAATAAAAAGTGGCATGCCCCAGCATGTTATATATCTTTCAAAATTATTTTCTGGTTCTCTGTGTAAATTTTATATTAAATTTATCCATAGATATTTTATGTTTTATATGTAGTAGTATATTTTTTAAAATACAATTTTATTCATTATTGACAGCAGATAGAAATATAATTAAATTTACATACTGACATGTGTCCAGCAAAACTGCTAAATTTACATTTTAAAGTTATTCATATATAACGTATTTTTCATTTTCAACAGACACAACCATATTATTTGTTAATAATTACAGCTTGCTTTTCTTTCTTTTTTGTATCATTCTCATTAGCAGAAGGAAAGGTTCCAGTTTTCACTATGGAGTTTGATTGTGGTTTTTTTTTTGTAGCTACAATTTATCAATTTAATGAACTTACTTTTTATTCCTAATTTGCTAAATTGTATCTCAAGTTGGTGTTGAATTTTGTAGTTTTTCTGATTCTGTTGAAATAATTATTTTTCTTAATTAGTAATAAATTCCATTTATTAAATATCAAATGTCTATCTTTATGTACCTTAAATAAACCCTACTTGATGATGATTTGAGATTATGCTGATAAGGATTTTTATATCAATATTTATGAAATATATTATTTCAAATTATTCGATTTTATTTTGTAATTTCTTTGGCAGACTTTTGAAGCAGATTTTGCTGACCTTATACAGGGTCAGAAAGTGTTCTTTATTTTCAAGGAATGTTTTTTCATTAAATTTTTGAAATAAGACACTGGTAAAGGCTTCAGTAGCTGCAGTTTTCTTTATGAAATGGAATTAAAGAAGGGACTGAATTTCTTTAAACACATAACAGACCATCTGGATATTTAATTTCTTCTTGTGTCAGTTTTGCTAAGTCCCTCTCCAAGAAATTTGCCCACTTCTTCCGAATTCCTTTCAAATTGACTTTTTTTTTTTTTCTGGTAATCCCCTCTTATCTTTTTGATATCAATAGGATCTGTAGGTATCTCTCTTTTTTAAAGTTCTTGATATTGGTTATTTATGATTTCTTTTTTTTTAGATAATTATTGAAGTTCATGCTTTTTATCAATATTTTTATATAACAAACTCTTGAATATTTTCCACTTTTTTATTAGCATTCTTATATTTGTATTATTTGTTTTCTTCTACTTTTCTTAGGTTTGCTTTGCTGTTTGTTATTGTTCCTGCTCATTTCTTTTTGGTTCCTAAGATAGAAGCTTATATCACTGATTTTTCAGCCTGTTTTTCCCACATGTGCATTTAAGGCTACATATTTTAGTATAAGAAGTGTTTTTGATGTAGTCCACAAGTTACCAAGTTATAAATGTATCTAAGTTATATTTTTGACTTTATTTTTAAGTATATTGTTTGATTTCTAGTTCATTCCATTTTTTCTGTTTAACAGTTCAGTATTGATTTCTAGTGTAATTCCTTTAGATCACAGAATATTCATTAAATAATATGTATCTTTGGAAGTATGCTGAAGCTACCTTTTTGGAATAGCATATGGTCAGTTTTGTTAAATGGACATTTGAAGGGATTGTAAATTCTTATATTATTTGATGCAATATTCTATCATTGTCAATTGCATATGACATGTTTTCCTCATGTAGTCTTCTGATATTCTAAACCTAACACCTTCTTAGGTTTTGTCTGCTTGTTATATTAGCTTTTGAGAGAGATGAGTTAATGTTTCTCACTATGATTATGCATTTGTCAATTTCTCCTTTTAGTTATATAGTTCTGCTTTATAGATTGTAAAGCTATGTTATTGAATGCATACACATTTATGACTTCATTGGTCTATTATCATTCCATTGGAATGTCTTATTCATTATGAAATGTCCCCTTTCTTCTACTAATTCTTTCTTTAATGTTTACTTTGTTGGCCTGCTGCATTACAATAAAAATTAACTTAGTCATCACCCCCAAACATTTCTTTGTGCCTTTTTATAATTCCTCACTATTGCCCCTTCTTGCTTTTTTCCCTACACTATTTCCATGCTTTCTGTCCTATTAGTTTGCATTTCCTAGAATTTTATATTAACAGAAGAATACAGTATTTTTTCTTCTCCTTCTTCTTCTCCTTTTTCATCTTGCTTTCTTCCTCTCAGCAGAATTATATTGAGATTCATCAATTTTACAGCATGCACCAATAGCTCATTCCTTTCAAGTGCTAAGTAATATACCATTGTATACTGTACCATAATTTGTTTATCTAGCACATGAGAATTTCTTCTGGTTTGGACTATTAGAAATAAAACTACATGAATATCTACAAGCAAATCTTTGTGTAAAATGTTTATTTTCTCTTGGGTAAATAACTAACGGTTTAATTTCTGGATGATATAGTAGGTTAACATTTAAAACATTTAAGAAACTACCAAACTATTTTCTGATAGCAATTTGTTTATTGCTAGTTTATAGAAGTACAATAGATTCTTACATATTGACCTTAAATTCATTTATGATCTTCTGAGATTATTTGTATAGATTCCTTAAAATTTTAGATAATTGTATAAACTGCAAATAAGACAGTTGTACTTTTAGTTCCCACTACCCCCCACCCCGGCCCCATCTAGGCTTAGAATCTTTGGTAGGGTATTGTTTTAAGCTCTGAAATATGTTTTGTTGTTATATCTGTTTAGGAACTTCTGCTTCTGCAGAGACCATAACTTTCTCCTCAAGTCCTTGAGACTGCTGTTTCTGACTGAGCCCTGACTCCCTTCAATCAGACATGGAAACTGCCTCCAGTCAGAACTTATGTATCTTATGTCCCTTCTCTTGGGATTCACAGTTCCATGTTGCCTAATGTTCAATGAAAGCCATTATAACTCCAGTCTTTCTTACCTCATCTTGAAACAAAGTAGAAGTGTCAATTACTCTCATTACATAATTTTAATGTCTTCTATTAAAAAAGATATTTCCAGATGGGCGCAGTGGCTCACCCCTGTAATCCCAGCACTTTGGGAGGCTGAGGGGGGCAGATCACCTGAGGTCAGGAGTTCGAGACCAGCTTGATCAACATGGTGAAACCCTGTCTCTACTGAAAATACAAAAAGTAGCTGTGGAAGGTGGTGCACGTCTGTAATCCCAGCTACTCATTCAGGAGGCTGAAGCAGGAGAATCACTTGTAGCCAGGAGGTGGAGGTTGCATGAGCCAAGACTGAACCACTACACTCCAGCCTGGAAACAAAGCAAGACTCCATCTCACAAAAAAAAAAAAAAAAAAAAAAAAAAAAAAAAAAAAAGGATAGTACCTTCATTTTATCTCTCTTCCAAAGCCAAACTTTAATCTGATTTTTTTAAGTATTTAAAAAATATTTTGTTTTAAAACCAAATTCATATAAAGTGCCATATTCCCATCTATCATTGTATAATTTTTTACTCTTTACTATAAGAATGGTTCCATGATATTACCAGGTGGTAGCCTGATGCAAAAGAAATATAATTTTTTATGTCTTGTATGTGTTTAAATCTAGTATTCATATTCCGTTTCCAAGTCGTATTATCCTCTCATTTCAGGCATCAGTGTAGGTAAAAGCTATCTAAAAATATAAGCTTTTTCATTGTTTCTGGGTAATTGACTGAAATAAGGGAAAAGTTATTATTCCATCATTCATGTCATTGATATGTCACTGAATGAAAAATATTTCCCCTTTAGTCTTGTATTCTATTTCTATCTTATATCAGTAAAAGCAGATAAGAAGCCCTCATCAAAACATCTTTAAAGTCAGTAAATAGTAAGAAGTACAGACCTCTCTGCTCTCAGTTAATGTCACTGGCTTCTTAGAAAAACATGCATATATTAAAATGGCTAATTATAATCTATACCTACATCTATAGCTATCTACAGCCATATAGACTAAAGTATATGAATCAAGGATGTGATGAGATTTGGGGAGTAGAACTATCCTAAAAGTGATAAAATCTCAGATCCTGACCTAACACTATCTTGAGCAGCTTGTCATTGAATACATTAAAACCTTTATAAACCTTAGTGACTCCATTTATAAAAAAGAAAAAAATCTGTTTGTTATTGTCAAATAAGAGATTGAATTAAAAAAACTACTATAAATATTATAAAGAAAAACAAAGTCAACATAGATTCTTAACACTGTTGACTACAATTTGAAGTTCAAATTGTAATTCTAATTTTTATCTACTCTGTATCATATCTGTATCATGGATGTGAGAATAACATACAAATTATATAATCTTTAGAAAAGAGAAATTAAAATATGTTCTATTTCAGAATAAAAAGGCTTGAATACTACGTACTTCAAAAAAGTAGAATCTGAAGGTAGCACTGTATTAACAGTTTTGAGTGTTGAAAATATGAGAAAAATTCAGGTGTGTCTTTGACTTCTGCCCAAACATGCCTAATGCTTCCTAGGTAAGCTAAAGTTAGAAGTATTTTGAAGTAAATGATATAAGTAGCAACTGCAATTTATTCTCATTCAACTACAACTAAAATAAACATTGAATCAGAAAGCTTGGGATACCGTATACTGAAATCAATACATAAGTGAGTGAAGTTTCATACGGCACTTTACAGCTTTGGAAACTATGATATTTCCATTTTATGAATACGTTCTTGAATAAAAGAATTGCATTTTTCAGGAGCATGCTGTCAGCAGGAGAGAGAGCACTAAAATAGGGTCACACAAAAAAGTGCAGATCCTGATCCAGGCCCATGTCCTCTCACTTAAAATTCATGAGATCCTTCCTTAGGAAAGACAACAAGTCAAATCACATCATGTCACAGACTCTCCCTCCTCCAAAATGAAACAAAATAGAAAAATCAAGTTAGATCTAGACAAAACTCACTGACAGCCCTGTGAAAGAAGAAAGCACAACCCCCTGACATATTCTTTGATGGTGCCCAAAAGGAAAAAAACATAGAAATGCTTGTGGAGTGAGGCAGAATTAACTATGCTCACTCCCACTCACAGTAACAGTGGTGGCAAAGAAGATGAATTGCCGAAATCTTGAGTATTCTTACCCCAATTTTGAGATAAAATAGGAGTAAGAAAGGAGCCTCAGGAAATTATCTCTGGAACCTGAAGAATAATCTCAAGAGTGAAATTCTCTACTTATAAACACAACATTTCATTAGATGAAGGGGGAGATCCAAAGGGCTTATAATTTTTATATCATTAATAACTGCAAGAAAAATAAGACAGTGAACATAAAATGATCATAAATGTCAAAAGTTAATTATTTTCAGGGGTCTGGTAGTTTAAAAATATGTCCACAAATTTTTGGATATTTCTGACTTTGGTGGAGCATCATTCCCTTCTCCTTGATCAGTTGTCCTGTGCCTATCCCATCATTAACTGTAGTGTGTGTTGGAGGCATGTAATTGGTCTTGTTAATTCACAGATCTAAAAGAAGCTATACTTGAAATGCTTTATTTAAGCAATTATATCCAAGAGGCCCCATCCATGCCTGCACCTAGTTTAGAAGCCAGGATCCTGAATTTTGAGGTGAGCATGTAAAGGATGAAAATGTGGGGGTCCTGGAGTAGGTAAATGCATTTAAAATGCACGTGATAAGAATGTTTATAACTGGAGGCCAGAAGGTTGACTATGGTGGTTCTAAATTATGTACATGAACTGTCTTCTTCTGTTAGGGCCTAATTTCCAGCCTCTTGAGTGTGGATTATACCTAGTGGCTTGCTTTAAATAAATTGACTCTGGCAGAAAAGATGGAGTATGAATTCCCAGTGTAGACCAAATAGAGACCTAAAGTGAAATGTGGCTTTCACAATGCTCTCTCTCAGATTTTCACTTAAGGAAACTTGTCTGCCATGAAGTGAGGACACTCTGTCAACCTTGTGAGGTCTCCTATATACCGAGAGACTGAGGCCCCTGGCCAAAAGTCAGTAAGGAACGGAAGCCTCCTGCCCACAGCAACGTGAGTATGAAAGTAAATATTTTAGCTTAATCAAGCCTTCAAATGGTAACCCAGGCTGAGTAAAACATCATAATTCATGCTCAGAAGACCTTTGCCTTAGTAGAAAGATAAAATTAACACTAAATACTATTAGCACTAAGTAATATTCTGCCACCAACTTAAAAACGATACTTTAGGATTCAAACTGATTCCAAGTAGTTTAACTATGTCCCCAAAAATACTCAAGGATATTTTTAGGATTGCAACCATAGAACTCAGTAATGTAAAATTGATGCTGTCTATTATCTAACAGCAATGATTAGATAATCAAAGAACCAGTTATCTATGATCAAAAATGAAGAAAATAGTATCAATTAAAATAATGAAATGACACAGATGACAGAATTAGTATACAAAGAAATTAAAGCAATCGTTATAAATATATTTGCTATATTCAAGAAGTTAGAAGGATTTATCACATGTCATGATAAATATAGACGTGGATGGTAAAAAATGAACCATATCAAAATTTTAGAAAGCTATCATTTCTGAGATGAAAAAGACACTAGAATGAGAGCCAATTATATATTGCAGAAGAAAGATTTGTGAACTTGAAAACATATTCATGAAATATATACAAAATAAAACAGAAAAAAAAACAGAAAAAAATGAAAAAAATCAGTTCTGTTGGACACCATCAGGTGGCCTAATATGCATGTGATAAGAGACTCAAAGACAGGAGAATGAAGAGAGATATGAACATATTTCAGGAAAAAAAATGGTCAAATATGTCTCAAACTTGATGAAAATAATAAATACAACTGGCCAGGCACAGTGGCTCACGCCTGCAATCCCAGCACTTTGGGAGGCCGAGGGGGATGGATCACCTGAAGTCAGGAGTTTAAGACCAGCCTGGCCAACACGGCGAGATCACATCTCTACTAAAAGAATATAAAAATTAGCCAGGTGTGGTAGTGGGCCCTTGTACTATCAACTACTCGGGGGGCTGAGGCAGGGAGAATTGCTTGAACCCGGAAGGTGGAGGTTGCAGTGAGCCGAGATTGCGCCACTGCACTCCAGCCTGGAAAACAGAGCGAGACTCCATCTTAAAAAAGAAAAGAAAAAAAAGTTCAACAGACCTCAAGCTAAATAAACTAGAAGAAAATTACACAAAGGGACGTTCATTTTATTTCTCAAAGAACTAAAAATAGAATTACCATTTGGCCCAACAATCCCATCACTGGACACACGATAAAAGAAAAATAGCAGGCTGGGCACAGTGGCCCACACCTGTAATTGCAGCACTTTGGGAGGCCAAGGTGGGCAGATAGCTTGACCTCAGGAGTTCAAGACCAGTCTGGGAAACATGGAGAAACCCTGTCTCTACAACAAATACAAAAAAAAAAAAAAAAAAAGCTGGGCATGGTGGTATGCACCTGTAGTCCCAGCTACTCAGGAGACTGAGGTGGGAGGAAGGCTTGAGCCCAGGAGGTGGAGGTTGCAGTGAGCCAAGATTGCACCACTGCACTCCACTTTGGGTGACAGAGTCAGACTCTGTCTCAAAAAAAAAAAAAGAAAAGAAAAATTATTCTACCAAAAATACACCTGCATTTCTATGTTTATTGCAGTGCTATTCACAATAGTAAAGACATGGAATCAATGTAGATTTCCATCAGTGGTGGATTGGATAAAGAAAATGTGGTACATACATACCATGGAATACTATGCAGCCATAAAAAAGAACAAAAGCATGTCTTTTGCAGCAACATGGATGGAAATGGAGGCCTTTATTCTAAATGAATTATCACAGAAACAGAAAACCAAATACCGCATGCTCTTGCTTATAAGTGGGAAATAAACACTGGGCACACACGACATAAAGATGGGAAAAACAGACACTGGGGACTTCAAATTGGGGAAGGGAGGGAGGAGAGCGAGGGTTGAAAAATAACCTATTGGGTACTATGTTTACTATTTGGGTGAGGAATTCAATGAAGTCCAAACTTCATCATCACACAATATATCCATGTAACAAATCTGCACATGTACTCTTTGAATCTAAATTTTTTTAAAAAAGTACACCATAATTAAATACCTTTAAATCAATGATTTTGAAAAAATTATAACAACAGTCAGACCAAAGAAAAGAAGACACATAAGTACAGCGAAATGAAGATAAGAATGAAAGCTGACATCTCATCAAAAACAATCTAACCTGGAAGTCAGAAGAGAACCATCTTTAAAATACAGAATTAAACAACAGTCAATCTAGAAATCTTTACTGAGCAAAAAAAAAATCTTCCAATACCAAAAGTGAAATAAAGGCATTATTAGAAATGCGAAAGCTGAAAGAATTCATCACCAGCAAAATGTACTAGAAGAAAAAGTAAAGGACATCAGGCAGAAGGAAGATGATACCATGTACAAATCTGGATTTAAACAAAAGAATGAAGAAAATTATGTAATTAAATAATACATTTTTCTTATTATTTAAATATCTTTAAGTGATAATTGATTATCTAACACAAAAATCATGTTGTACACAGTGTAAGATACCCTCATCACAGAGATGTGCCCATTCTAATCCCTGGAACCTGTGGATATGTTAGGTTATACTGGAAAGGAGAATTAAGATGGCAGATGGAATTAAGGGTCTTAATCAGTTGACCTTGCAATGGGGTGATTATCCTTGATTACACAGGTGGACACATTGTGATTATTACAATGGTTGTAAGTGAAAGAGAGAGGTGGAAGATAGGGAATGTCAGCGTGAGACAGTATAAAAAACATTGACCGGTCATTGCTAGCTTTGAAGACGGCAGGACGCCATGAGCCAAGGAATGCAGGTCACCTGTATAAGCTGGAAAAGGCAAAAGAGTTTCACTCCTAGGCCTTCCAGAAGGAACACAATTCTGCTGATACAATGATTTTAGCTTAATGAGACCTATTTCAGATGCATTTTTAGACATTTCAGGGTAAAATGTTTTTAAATTGCATTAGAAAAAGCTGGAGTGGAGGAATTGAAACACGCTGCCATTAAGGTCTAATATTATACCTGAAGTCTAATACTATACTGTCACTTGAAGTAAGCTATGATCATTTAAATGTGTATACAGTAGCTTTCCTTTATTTGCTGTTTCTCTTTCCATGTGTATTTTGGTTACTCATTGTCAACCAAAAATATTACATGGAAAATTTTGGAAATTAACAATTTATAAGTTTTAAATTACATGCCATTCTAAGTAGTGTGATAAAGTCTCACCCTATCCTGCTCCTTCCTCACCTCCCCTAGGATGTGAATCTTCTCTTTGTCCAGTATATCCATGTGGTAGACGCTACCCATCCACTGGTAACTTAGTGGCCATGTTGGTTAGCAGATCGAAAAAACAGTGAGTGTATAGGGTGTGATACTATCTGTGATTTCAGGCATCCACTGGGGGTATTGAAACACATTCCCTGGATAAGGGAGGACTACTATACTATAAAACCTAAAATAGCCACTTAAATATCACAACAAAAATTAGCCTAAAAGCCAAAAGTTGCTGTAAAATGGAATCATGACAAAATAATGCAAAAGATGCAGAAAAATAAGACAAAGAAAATAAATCATAGATGAGACAAATAGAAAACATTTTATTACTGTGGTAAATTCTACCTACATTGACTAATATGCTAAACTATTCATTAAATATAAAACAACAGACATTGCAACAAAAGCCATGTCATATATTTATTAATGAATACTTTAAGTAAAAAACTCTCTAAAATAAAACCAAACAACTTAGAGAAGAATCAAAGTTTAAAATGAGAGAAGGTGTTGTAAAAAAATTAGGGCTGTAAAAATAAAAATAACGCCTTGCTATGTTAATATTTTTAATCTTGACTGGTGTTAAATAACTTAAAAATCAATAAATGGTATAATGAAAATAGAAATATGTGTAAATGAAAATGCCTTCATTTTATCAATAATGAGAGTTTAAATATACCATTCAAGGTAAACTGTGTTTTACCTTAAAAACTAATTTCTGTGTTTATCTTTTTAATTTAGGGAAAAATTTAGGTATTTTGTATTAAGTAATGCTTAAATTTTAATATCTAATTATTATATATGTTAAAATAACTTTAATGCTATTTTTAGAAAATAAAATGCAGAATAAAATGTCAAAATCTCAGTCTTTTGATTATTCTTCTATTTTGTTTTCTATGTGTGAAGTATAAGTGAATATCTATGAATCTATGAGTGAGGCCTGAAATGACGTCCATCTAAAATTGATAATATTTACTTCTAAAGGTTGGAATTTAGGGTAATTTTTTTTTCTTTCTTTTTTATTTCTTTTTTTTTTTTTTTTTGGACAGGGTCTTACTGAGTTGCCCAGGCAGGAGTCCAGTAGTGGAATCATAGCTCACTACAGCCTCAAACTCCCAGGCTTCAAGTGATCCTCCCACCTCAACCTCCTGAGTAGTCAGGACTACATGTGTGTGCCACCATGACCAGCTAGCCTTTTTTTGTTAGTTTGTTTTTGTAGAGACAGGGTCTCCCTACATTACCCAGGCTGGCCTCCAACTCTGGACTCAAGTGATCCTCCTGCCTCAGTCTCCCAAAATGCTGGGATTACAGGCGTAAGTCACTGCACCCAGCCCTGGGTGATTTTCTTTACCATCTTCTTTTACCTTCTCTATTGCTATGGTTTTCCTGTGAAGGGCATGTTAGCATAAATAAAATCACTATTTTTTTAAAAGCATTCAATCTCAAGTAAGTCGAACTATTCAGGCTCATCTTTTTATCTTAAAAACATCTTTTTTATCTACAGGAAAAATTAGGAATCATATTATCTAAGATGGTCTATAATATTAAATGTGAATATATGAGAAATAATACATGAGAAAATGCAGTGGTACCTCAAATGTTTTCAGGGAATTGTGACTTAGTCTTGTGATTTTGTCAATGTAAATATGTAGAGACTTTCAGTCAAGATGTCACACTGAGGAATAGAGATATTCCCCTTCCTATTTTAAATTTAGAAACAAGGAAGAAAATATGATTTAAATATATACACAGACAAGCTAATTAAGAGGAATCTGAAAATGCTAGAAATAAAGAGTACACCCAAAGACTCAGCGGTATATCAGACTTGATACAATATGGTCCACAGAAGGACCTGCGGGTCCGTGGATGGCACAGAGGTGGCCCTGGATTCCATGCATAAAGCAGGAGCTTCCCACCCTGGGTTATGTGTGCCACAAGGGTGAGCTCTGAGAACTTGAACTTTGTATAAGGGATTGATTAGAGACAGAGAAACCGACACTAAAGTTAGTGCAGCAGCTCAGCTACAAGACAAAGATGCCTTGGACCAGGGTGCTAGCAGCAGTGAGGGGTAACTGACTCAGGCCATGTTTTGGAGATAGACTCCACAGAATTGCTAATCATTCAAAACAGAGAAAGAACACATTAAGTAAAACAAGAGTCAAGAGAAACAGGATCATCTTAAGACCTGATATATGGTAAGAGCGGAATAAAAATTATTCATCGCATATTTTATTCATAGAAGATAATAGGTAGCTTTTTTCTAACCTCCTTTACACAAGAATATTCAATCCAGAAAATGCGGGAGTAGAGGGGCACCTGAGTATCACAGGCCAGAGTTCCACAGTTCAGAATCTGCCTCGGGAGGTAGCTCTTTATTACACAGCACTCAGAAGACAGCTCAGCTTTGGAGTCTGCCTCCTCAGAGATCAGGAGCCAGTGTGCAGAAATAAGGATTATGGCAGAGTTGATCTCTTCTGATCTTCTAAAATCCCTAAGCGAATTTTTAAGTTATACCTACAAGCATAAGGCAAGCCTTCATCTGACAAATGACTGTTAACATCAGAAAAGTCTATGCATATTGAGTCTAGAAACTTGAAAAATATTTTGTATAATAGCTACCATTTCCTCCATTTTCTTTTTACCAAGTTAATGCTAACACCTCCAGTCTATCACCCTCTCAAACTCTCCTCCCCATATCTGCAAAAAAACAAAAAAAAATCATAAACAAACAGATTTCTTTCCACAGCTGAAGTGAATTACATCACTGCCTGTGGGTAGATCCATTATTTCATTGTTTCTATACTTTTAAAATAAAAATATAACAAATAGAGAAAAGTATCTAATATATAATAACATTTTTTATACACCAAAATAATCATACAACTCTACAAATTTTCTGAATGTCAACATACACATATAACTTTTGCTCAGAACAAGAAATAGAATATTGTCAGCATTCCATAAGTACCCAGTATGCTCCCTCCTATTTCCTACTTCTTTTCCCAAAAGAAGTACTGTTCTGATTCCCATCACCATTGATTAGTTTTGTTGGGTTCGTAATTTATAGAATACATTCACATTCCATATACTCTTTTTGTATCTGGCTTCTTTTACTCATCATATTATTGTGATTATGACTGAGACATTAATCCATGATGTTACTTGTAGCAAAATGTTTATTTTCACTGCTGTATACTGTTCAATTGTATGAATACACCACAAATTATTTCCTCATTCTACTTACTGATAAACATTTGGGTAGTTTCCAAGTTTTGACAATTATAAATGGTGCTCCTGTGAACATTCTTACACATATTTTTTAGGATATAAGTGCATGTATTTCTGTTAGGTACATAACTGAGGGTCCTAAGATAGGTAAATGGTCAGGTTGAATAGAAAATGCCCAAAGTTTTCCAATGTAAGTTTACCAACTTACATTCCCAAGGCTATGTACGAAAATTTCAGTTTTCCCACACTTTTGACAACACTTGGAATTGTTAGTAATTTTTATTTCAGTCCTTAGGGAGGATATGAATTGAAATCTAATTGTAATTTCATTTTGTATTTTCCTAACTTCTAATGAGTTTGAGTCCAATTTCCTAAGTTTGTCAGACATTTGGATACTCTGTCTTGTGAAATGCTTATTAGTTAAGTCCTAAATGCTTTTCTTCTGGAATATTTGTCATTTTCCTATTGATTTGCAAAATTTTTTTATTGTGTACATGTAGTGGCTCTATTTTAAAACTAAAGCAATTATAGGGAAACAAACAATTTTATACTAGTATTATTTCAATGCGATGTCCAAGTAACAAAAATAACCTTAAAAATGAAGTGTCTTCTTTTAAGTTAAGATGTATGATGAAGATGATACTGGTAGTGACAATGAACATACACACACACACACACACACACACATCTCAACAGGAAAAGCACTTAATATTTATTGAGAGCTAAGATGTTCTATACTAAGAGGTTTATATGCATGGTTTCCTCAAATATGTTTGAATAAAAATAAGAAGTAGATATTATTATCTATTTCCAACAGAGACCAATGGATCTGTATTAGTTTGCTCTTACAATGCTAATAGAGACACATCCAAGACTGGGTAATTTATAAAGGAAAGAAGTTTAATGGACTCACAGTTCCACATGGCTGGGGAGGCCTCACAATTATGGCGGAAGGCAAGAAGTAGCAAAGTCATGTTTTATGTGGCAACAGGCAAGAGAGCTTGTGCAGGAGAACTCCCATTTAAAAAATCATCAGATCTTGTGAGACTGATTCACTGTCATGAGAGCAGCACAAGAAAGACCCGCCCTCATGATTAAATTACCTCTCACCTGGTTCCTCCCACTACACATGGGAATTATGGGAGCTACAATTCAAGATGAGAGTTGGGCGGGGACACAGCCAAACCATAACAAGGTCTTAAAGAAATTAGGTAATTTGTGCAAGGCCACATAGGGAAATGACATCACCTTTATTGCAATACAACTCTTCCCTGGTCATGAATATAAGATGGATAAAGATAACCTGAAGCACCAGAAAATTGTGGGTCTTCCTATCTAAAAGGAAGGCACTAATAGGGAAGATAAAGATCAACATAAATTAAACTAAGTGTGCCCTTTTATTGGGGGAAAATAAATTTTTGTGGCCATCTTCAGATTTTGTCACAAGGAAAGGCTGTTTGTTAAACTTGTACTGCAAAGCATCAAGTCATTTCTTAGCACACAGTATGTGGCATATAGTAGACATGCAGAAAATATTTTCTGATTTAGGAAACAGAATTTTAATGTCACTTTCTCTATAACTACAGATGACTTCTAAATTGTTATTGCAAATTGTCTTTACACAGGTCTTAATAAGAAGAAAAACTAAATCAAAACATTGCCTATGTATTCAGTGTCAAATAAGCAGGCAGATATTGTACAATGCATGGCTTTGTAACACCATTTCTTTAAAGGAATTGTTTGATTTAGATTTAAATTTGAAAAAGAATTCACTGGCATAGTAGTTGACAGAGGAAAGCTGACTTCTTTCTTTTTTAGCAATAATTCACACCTGAAGACAAGTAATAAATCAAGTAAGTAAATCAGGTGTTCACTCCAATCCCAACTAAAAGAAAAAAAATCACACTAAACTAAAATTAATATGCTGTGAATTTGTCTATAGATTTACATGCATATAAATATACATACACACACATTTCTCTATATATATATATCACTTTCTCTCACATACACACACTCACATACACAAATATTATGAAATAAATATATTTGCTGTATTAAAAAATATTTAAGTATCTAAAGTGAAACCTAGCCTGCTTCTTCTTCCCTTCATCCCCCATGAATAATCAGAATGTGGGCTATTTTTTAACATTTTTTTAAAGCCCAGAAGTAGAGTTATTTTCTCTATTTTCTCACCTGTTCAGGTTAAACCAATATGTCAAGCTTCTCTCCAGAATCAGGAGCTCACATCTACTGTTAAAAACCGCCTATGAAATTTAGCTTTTCTTGGCTGGTTAGGTTCCTTTTAGAGGGGGCAGGCAGTCCCCAGTGGTTGCAGGTAGCTGAGAGTAGGTGTCCCTTCTCCACAAGCCAGAATATTAGAATGAAAGCAAGTCTCAGTTCCAATTTTTGCATACATGTACACATTTTTTTGTGTGTTCTACAGGAACAAAAAATATGCAATTTGCATAGAAGCTTAATGTAGTCCCCACCTCCTATCTCTTTAAGGTTTCCGGTAAGCAACACTTCTAAAATAATTGCCCAAAAGCAATTATGATTTAATAACATACTAGAGACAGGATAAGCTAACCTTCAAATTGTGCTAGGAGACAGAATCCTCTATTAAGTGTGCAGAGCAGGACAGAACACATTTTTTACCTTGGACACTTGTCTCAAGATCCTTACTTAACCAGATTTGTATAAGAAAGAATTAGATGCTGGTACACCATATCTAGTCAACTCACCTTACTCTGAACAACACTAATCCTACAATTCAAAAAGTCATATCTAATATTCCTTTTGTTAACTATGGATATCTCCAGCACAGACTCAGATATTGATATTTGCAGCTTCTGCCTTAGCTACTTCTAGAATATGGATTCTGAATTGGGATATTTCACATGCTACTAAGTACATCACACAGTCCAGCCTCAAGTATTTTAAAGAATACTCAACAAGCAAACACAGCAACCAGGGAGATTGCAGAAGTGTGATTTTTGCATAATCCATGAGGAATGGTGGGTACTGTCATGTGGAATTGTTTTCTGGGCTAGAGGGTTAAAGCCTCAGAAGCCTGCAATGACCAATAGTTTGGTGGGTGGCATATTTTCAGCACAACTGAATTCCCCGTGCCATGGTCCTGACCAGAGCCAGGTGCTTTGATGAGTTCTGTTTGGTTACTGCTTTGCTATCTCCCTGTTCTTCAGAGCCTCGCAGACCTCAGACATATCCTAGAATGTCAGTTTTTCTAAAAGCAAGAGCCAGGACTCTTTCCTTTACTTTGTTCCACCAACTTGCTCTATCATTACTTTATAAGCTTTGGTACCAAAGATCTCTTCTTTTCATATTTCTTGGACAGTGAAGCTTCGTTGTGGATAACAGGGTCATACATTTAAAGAATAAATGACTTAATTATATCTTTTCTCCTTAGTAGCTTGCACTCTTTGGGCAACTTCTGAATTTTTAACCCTTAAACACCAGTGGCTGTTTATTTCCACTTTTTCTAGAAAACAGAGATTGCTGCCAACAGACCCTAGAACTTCAGAACAACTGCAACTTACTTACTTTTTCTTGATAGTAAAATGCCAAGCATGTCTTCAACAGAGGCCCTTTCCTAAAGGTTGGAGCAGCAGAATTTTCTGTAAGCCCTCTGTCTTTTGAGTAGAGGAAAACACACGTTTATTTTCTGAAGACATTTTTCTACATTTGCATCCATAATGTCTGTTTTTATGGTGAGACATGTATGTTGGGACATCTTGCTAAAAAATCTAATTTAGAAATTAGAGGCAATGAACTCCCCCCCTTTTCAAATACAACAGAGGATAGGGAACTTGAGAAGAATTAGAATTGTTTTTGCACTTTGTTCTTGTTTTCACAAACATGCAGTTAATACATGGTTATTGAGAGAATATTTTGTTGGTCACTGTTCTAAAAATTGGATATTCAGTGGTGAACACAGAGAGAGAATGTCCCTTGTGATGGTTAATATTGACCATCAACTTGATTGAAGGATGCAAAATATTTTTCCTGCGTGTGTCTGTGAGGATGTTGCCCAAAGAGATTAACATTTGAGCCAGTGGACTAGAAAAGGCAGACCCACCCTCATTCTGGATGGGCACCATCTAATCAGCTGCCAGTGTGGCTAGAATAAAGCAGGCAGAAGAAAGTGGAATGAGCAGAGTCACTGAGTCTTCTGGCCTTCATCTTTCTTTCTGTGCTGGATGGTTGCTGCCCTCTGACATCAGACTCCAAGTTCTTCAGCTTTTGAACTCCTAGACTTACACCAGGGATTTATCAGGGATCTGGGGCCTGGCTACACTGTCCGCTTCCTTACCTTTGAGGTTTTAGGACTGGGACTGGTTTCCTTGATCCTCAGCTTGCACACGGCTTACTATAGGAGGCCTATTGTGAGACATCACCTTGTGATTGTGTGAGTCAATTCTCCTTAATAAACTCCTCTTCATATATACATCTATCCTATTAGTTCTGTCCCTCTAGAGAACCCTAATACAGATTTTGGTACCAAGACTGATTCTAGAGGAGCAGAATTTTAAGAATGGATTTCTTTAGTTGGTTTTGGAGTTTCTGGAGTTGGCTGCTTAATATGATTAGACCTCAAAATGCTAAGGACTCTACTTCTAATAGTATGGAAAACATTGATAGTCCTTGGCAATAATTGCTTAGAGAGTTATGTAAAATAAATGCATTTGATACTCCTGATTCACCACTTGTGAGCAGCAAGGAGTTTAGTGACTCTATACATAATACCTTTGACCATTTGTGGAAAGCCAAGGAAAATAAAGTTGGCTGGTTGCTTTTAAGTTCACTGGACAAAGTGACAAAAGAAAAGGATGAGCACAGAGATTCTAACTCCCAGCTTCAGAAGCACAAACTGAGTCTCAAGTCTTCTAAGATTGTCCTGAGTGAGAATCTTATCTCCTGTAGACAAAGGGTTGAAATTGCAGAAAATCAGACAGAAGCTCTTATCATGAGAGTAGCTGACCTGCGAAGAGAGGTGCACACTCAGTCTCGCCAGGTGTCTAGTGTTAAAGTGAGGGCATTGACTGGAGAAGAATAGGTCCCTGCAACTTGGAATGGGGATCGGTGGGAGGAACCTGATGAAGCTGGGGATACTGAGCTTGTAAACTCTGATGAGCCTTTTTGGCCAGAGGAAACCGCCTGCCCACCCCGAGTGGTAGAAACATCCCCTCCACCAACCATGCTGCCATTAGCCTTTCCATATTTGTCTAAGGAGATTACCCATGCACTGCCTGAGGCAACAGTGATGGTCTCCCCTGAGGGAGTTGCCAGGCAAGACAATGCTGGCTCTCCTCAGGACCCACCCGCAACACCCCTGTTTGCTTCTATACCTATAACTAGACTCAAGTCCCAGCAGGCCCCTAGACGTGAGGTTCAGAGTGTGGTGCACAAGGAGGTGTGCTACACTCCAAAATAACTGCTTGAGTTTTCTAATTTATATAAGCAGAAATCTGGAGAACAGGCATGGGAATATCAAGGGTGTGGGATAATGGTGGAAGGGATATTAAGTTGGATCAGGCTGAATTTATTGATATGGGTCAACTAAGCAGGGATCCTGCATTTAATGCTGTAGCTCGGGGAGTTTAAAAAAAAAAAAAGGTTCTAATAGTTTACTTGCTTGATTAGCTGAACTATGGATCAAAAGATGGCCCACTGTGAGTGAGCTAGAAATGCCTGATCTCCTTTCGTTTAATGTAGAAGAAGGGCTCCAAAGGCTAAGGGATATGAGAATGCTAGATTGGGTTAGTCACTATAGATGTACTCATCCCAGCTGAGAAGGTCCAGAAGACATACCCTTCACCAATACTTTGCAAAATAGATTTGTGAGGGGAGCACCTGCAACCCTGAAGAGCTCTGTGATTGCACTTCTCTGTATGCCAGATATTACAAGTCGGAACAACAGTTACTCAATTAATTAAAAAATGTAAGTGTAATGGGAATAACTGGATTCAGAGGTGGCAGGGGGCAAGTAGTGACACTCCACCATCAAAGTTGAGGTGGGTGTAGTTACCACAATGGACAGCAGAGGCAGAGCAGCAATCGGAATAGTCGACTTGTGTAGAGCTGAGGCATTGGCTAATTAATCACAGTGTTCCTAGAAGTGAAACTGATAGGAAGCGTATTGCATTCTTAATTTGTATAAGCAGAAAACTTCCAGGTTTTGTGGATGAAGGAATAATTTGAATTACAAAAATAGAAAATCATTGCCCCTCAATCAATTTCCAGACTTGAACCAGTTTACAGACCCCAAGTCCCTTGAATGAAGGGGAGGCCGAGTCCCTTTGAGGAAGAACCCCACTACACTACCAACAATTTATGCTGTTAATCCTTCTCCCATCTTTCCCCAAGAAGGCGTCTGGCCTTTAACTCTGGTAAAAGGCCAGACTTTTCAGGGACTACTGGACACTGGCTCTGAGCTGACGTTGATTCCAGAGCACCCAAAATATCACTGCGGTCCTCTAGTTAAAGTGGGGGCTTATGGAGGTCAGGTAATGAATGGAGTTTTAGCTCATGTCTGACTTACAGTGGGTCCAGTGGATCCCCGGACTCTCCCTGTGTTCATTTCCCCAGTGCCAGAGTGCATAATTGACATAAAGATACTTAGTAGCTGGTCCCTGACTCATAGGGTGAGGGTTATTATGGTGGCAAAGGCCAAATGGAAGCCATTAGAGCTGTCTTACTTAGAAAAATAGTAAGTGAAAAACAGTATCACATCCCTGGAGCGATTGCAGAGATTAGCGCCACCATCAAGGACTTGAACAATGCAGGGGTGGTGATTCCCACCACATCCCCTTTCAACGCTCCTGTTTGGCCTGTGAAGAAGACAGGTGGATCTTAGAAAATGACAGTGGATTATTGTAAGCTTAACCAAGTGGTGACTCCAATTGCAGTTGTTGTACCAGATGTGGTTTCATTGCTTGAGCAAATTAATACATCTGCTACCGAGTATTAGTCATTGAGCATACATTTTTATCCATTCCCAGGGCCCCAAAATTTGCCTTCAGCTGGCAAGGTCAGCAATGTACCTTCACTGTCCTACCTCAGAGGTATATCACTCTCCAACTGTGTGTTATAATCTAGTTTGCAGATATCTTGATCACTTTTCTCTTCTACAAGATATCACAATGGCCCATTACATTGATAACATTATGCTGATTGGATCCAGTGAGCAAGCAGCAGCAAATACAGCGAACTTATTCATGAGATATTTGCATGCCATGGGATGGGAAGTAAATCCAGCTAAAAATCAGGGAGCTTTTACCTGAATACAATTTCTAGAGGTCCAGTGGCCTGTCGAGATATCCCTTCTAAGGTGCAGGATAAGTTGCTGTGTTTGGCCCTTCCTACAACCAAGAAAGAGGCACAAGAAAGTGGGCCTATTTGGATTTTGGAAGCAACACATTCCTAATTTAGGTGTGTTACTCTGGCCAATTTCTCAAGTGACACAGAGGTTGCCAGTTTTGAGTGGGGTCCAGAACAGTAGGAGGCTCTGCAGCAGGTTCAGGCTGCTGTGCAAGCTGCTCTGCCACTTGGGCCATATGACCCAGCAGATCCAATGGTGCCTGATGTGTCAGTGGCAGATAGGGATTTTGTTTGGAGCCTTTGGTAGGCATCCATAGGTGAATCACAGCAGAGGCCTCTAGAATTTTGGAGCAAGGCCCTGCCATCTTCTGCAGATAACTACTCTCCTTTTGAGAGACAGCTCTCAGCCTATTACTGGGCTTTGGTAGAAACTGAACATTTGACTATGTCTCATCAAGTCACCATGTGTCCTGAACTGCCTGTCATGAGCTGGGTGCCTTCTGACCCATCTAGCTATAAAGTTGAGGGTGCACGGCAGCATTCCATCATCAAATGGAAGTGGTATGTACGTGATCAGGCCAAAGCAGGTCCTGAAGGCACAAGTAAGTTACATGAGGAAGTGGCTCAAATGCCCATGCTCTCCACTCCTGCCACCCTACCTTCTGTACCCCAGCCTGTACCAATGGCTTCATGGGGAGTTCCCTATGATCATTTGACAAAGGAAGAGAAGCCTAAGGTCTGATTTACAGATAGTTCTGCACAATATGCAAGCACCACCTGAAAGTGGACAGCTGCAGCACTACAGCCCTTTTCTAGAACATTCCTGAAGGACAGTGGTGAAGGGAAATCTTCCCAGTGGGCAGAACTTTGAACAGTGCACCTGGTTGTACACTTTGCATAGAAGGAGAAATGGCTAGCTGTGTGATTAAATACTGATTCATGGGCAGTAGACAATGGTTTGGCTGGATGGTCAGGGACTTGGAAGCAGCATAATTGAAAAATTGGTGATAGAGAAATCTGGGGAAAATGTATGTGGACAGAGCTCTCTGAGTGGTCAAAAACCATGAAGATATTTGTATCATATGTGAATGCTAACCCAAGAGTGACCTCAGCAGAGAATGATTTTTAAATCAAATGGATAGAACGACTCATTCTGTGGACACCCCTCAGCCTCTTTCCCTAGCCCACCGTTATCACCCAAATGGTCCAAGAACAATGTGGCCATGGTGGCAGGGATGGAGGTTATGCCTGGGCTCTGCAACGTGGACTTCTACTCACCAAGGCTGACCTGTCTATGGCCACCACTGAGAGCCCAGTTTGCCAACAGCAGAGACCAACACTGTGCCCTAGATATGGTACCATTCCCCAGGGTAATCAGCCAGCTACTTTGTGGCAGGTTGATTATATTGGAACTCTCCCATCATGGAAAGGGAAGTGGTTTGTCCTCACTGGAATAGACACTTACTCCGGATATAGGTTCATCTATCCCACACACAATGCTGCTGCCAAGACTACCATTCATGGACTCACTGAATGCCTTATCCACCCTCATGGTGTTCCACATAGCATTGCCTCTGACCAAGGCACTCACTTTATGGCCAAAGAAATGCAGCAGTGGGTTCATGCTCATGGCATCCCCTGGTCTTACCATGTTCCCCATTATCCCGAAGCAACTAGATTGGCAGAATGGTGGAATGGCCTTTTGAAGTTACAATCCCAATGCCAACTAGGTGACAATACTTCGCAAGACTGGGGCAAAGTTCTCCAGAAGGCCATGAATCAGAATCCAGTATATGGCACTGTTTCCCCCATATCCAGGATTGATGGGTCCAGGAATCCAGGGGTGGAAGTGGAAGTGGCGCCACTCACCATCACCCCAAGTGACACACAAGCAAAATTTTTGCTTCCTGTTCCCATGACATTATGTTCTGCTGGCCTAGATGTCTTAGTTTAAGAGGGAGGAATGCTGCCACAAGTATACAGACAATGATTTCATTAAATTGGAAGTTAAGATGGCCACCTGTCCACTTTGAGCTTCTCCTACCTCTGAGTCAACAGGCTAAGAAGAGGGTTATAGTGTTGTCTGGGGTGATTGACCTGGACTATCAAGATGAAATCAGACTACTACTCCACAATGGAGGTAAGGAAAAGTATGTGTGAAATGCAGAAGATCCCTTAGGGTGTCTCTTAGTATTACCTTGTGATTAGTATTACCTACCTTAGTATGCCTAGTGATTAAGGTCAATGGCAAACTACAACAACCCAATCCAGGCAGGACTACAAATGGCCCAGACCCTTCAGGAATGAAGGTTTGAGTCACTCTACCAGGTAAAAAACACAACCCACTGAGGTGCTTGATGAAGGCAAAGGGAATACAGAATGAATAGAAGGTAGTCATCAATACTAGCTATGACCATGTGACTGGGTGCAGAAACAAGGACTGTAATTGTCGCAAATGTTTCCACCTTATTTTGTTAAGAATATGTTTGTGCCTGTATACACTTGTACAAGAAAGTATCTTCACTTTTCTTTTCCTTTATCATGTAACATAAGATCTATTAACTTCGTATCAGCATTTAAGTGTTGTTAAATTTTTGTAATAACATTTAAGTTACGGCTTAGTGTGCTTCTGGTTGTATGAAGGATAGCTGTATTACATTAGCTGTAATTATGACCTTATTATTGTTTTTATTTGTAGGTTATGTATAACTTCAGGAGATGTGTATGGATGTAAGTTGATGAGGGGTGGACTTGCGATGGTTAAGTGTCAACTTGATTGAATTAAAGAATGCAAAGTATTGTTCCTAGGTGTGTCTGTGAGGGTGTTGCCAAAGGAGATTAACATTTGAGTCAGTGGAGTGGGAGAGGCAGACCCACCCTCATTCTGGGTGGGCACCATCTAATCAGCTGCCAGGGTAGCTAGAATACAGCAGGCAGTAGAAAGTGTAATGAGCAGACTCACTGAGACTTCTGGTCTTCATCTTTCTCCCAAGCTGGATGCCTGCTGCCCTCCAACATCAGATTCCAAGTTCTTCAGTTTTTGGACTCTTGGACTTACATCAGTGATTTGCCAGGGGCTCTCAGGCCTTTGACCACAGACTGAAGGCTGCACTGTCGGCTTACCTACCTCTGAGGTTTTGGGACTGGGACTGGCTTCCTTGATCCTCAGCTTGCACATGGCCTATTGTGGGAGGCCTAATGTGGGACTTCATCTTGTGATCCTGAGAGTCAATACTCCTTAATAAACTCCTCTTCACACATACATCTATCCTATTAGTTATGGTCCTCTAGAGAACCCTGACCAGTACGCCCCTGTACTCATGGCATTCACACTGGAATGACTCACACCACATATTGCTCTGCAGTTTAAAAGAAAAAAGTTTAAAATATATAATGTGTCTGGGTACAATGGCTCATTCTTGTAATCCTTGCCATTTGGGAGGCTAAGGTGGGATGATCGCTTATGACTGGGAGTTTGAGACCAGCCTGGGAAACATACAAAGATCAGTTTCTTAAATAAATAAATGTATTTATATATATATATGTGTATCTTTATTATACATATTATGAAGGGGTATGTGAGTGTGTGTGTGTGTGTGTGTGTGTGTGTGTGTGTATAAATCCATGTAGTTAACATTTCCCATGTTCATTATTGCTTTAAAGTTCAAGTTTTCATTGGGTATTATAGTCCTCTTGAAAATTTTCTTGACATTTTTTGTAATTCAGGCTTGCTAGTGATTAGTTCTTTCATTTTTTTTTAAGTCTAAAAAAGTCTTTATCTTCACTTTTGAAAAATCTTTTCACTGGTAAATAATTATAGGTAAACAGGTTTTTTCCCCTCTATAGTTTAAAGAGGTTGCTCCACTATTTCCTGGCTTGTATTTTTTCTTTATCTTTTTTTTTTTTTTAAACAAGAAATCTGCTGTCAACTTTATCTTTGTTTCTGTGTATATCATGTGCTTTATTTTTTTAAATCTGGATATTTATAACATTTTCTTTTTATCACTAATTTAAATAAATCTATGATGTTCCTTGGTGTAGTTTTCCTCCTGTTTTGTGCAGGGGAATTTGTTGAGCTTTTTGGCTCTGTGGGTGTTAGTGAGTTGAATGCTGGCTCTCCAAAAGTTATGAAAACCGCCCAGAACCTGTGAATGTGACTTTATCTGGATAAAGGATCTTTGCAGATCAATAAAGATAAGGATCTCAGGGCAAGATGACCCTGGATTATGTGGGTGGGCCCTACATCTGATGGCAAGTGTCCTTGTAAGAGAAACGCAGAGGGAGATTGGAGACACACAGAGAAGGACACGTAAAGACAGTGGCAGAGATTGAAGTTATGTATCATAAGCAAAGCAGTGCCTGGAGTCACTAGAAATTGGAAGGGGCAGGGAAGGATCCACCCTAAGAACTTCCAGGCCTAACTCTTTGATTTAGGACTTCTGGCTCCCAGAAATGTGACAGAATACATTTCTGTTGTTTCTAAGCCATTAAGATTTCAATAATTTGTTATGGCAGCCGTAGAAACCTAATAGTAATAGGTTTCTAGGGTATAATCAAGTTTGGAAAAATTTCTGCCATTATTTCCTTAAATATATTTATTTTCTCATTCTTCTCCTTCGAGAACTTAATAATATGTGCTTAGTCACACAAGATTCCCCAAAGTTTCCTAATGCCCTATTTATTTCAGTTATTTTCTCTCCATGTTTATTTTGTATAATTTTTATATCTCCCAAGTTCAATAATCTTTTCTTTTCTGATGCAAAATCTGCTATTAATTTCATCCACTGCATTTCTCATCTCAGACGCTGCAGTTTTCATCTGTAGACATTAAGATTGGGTCTTTTCTTAAATATCCTGCATACTTTATATATTTAACCTTTCCTCTACCTTCTTAAACATGTAGAACCCAGTCATAGTAACTCTTTCAATGCACTTGTCTATTAGTACAGTCTTTGCGTCATTTCTGGGTTAGTTTCAATTGACTATTTTTATTCTCACTATAGGTTTTGATTTACATTTCCCTGATTATTAGTGATGTTGAACATTATTTCATATATTAGTTGGCCATTTGTATATTTTCTTTTGAGAATTGTTTATTCATTTCCTTTGCTCACTTTTTGATGGAATTGTTCATTTTTTTCTTACTGATTTGTCTGGGTTTCTTGTAGATTCTGGATGTTAGTCCTACGTCAGATGTATAGATTGTGAATATTTTCTCCTACTCTGTGGGTTTTCAGTTTGCTGATTATTTCTTTTGCTGTGTAGAAGCTTTTTAGTTTAATTAAATCCAGTCTATCTTTGTTTTTGTTGCATTTGCTTTTGGGTTCTTTGTCATGAAGTCTTTACCTAAACCAATGTCTACAAGTGTTTCTCCAATGTTATCTTCTAGAGTTTTTACAGTTTCAGGTCGTAGATTTAAGTCCTTGATCCGTTTTGAGTTGATTTTTGTACAAGGCGAGAGATGAGGATCCAGTTTTATTCTTCTACATGTGGCTCTACAATTTTCCCAGCACCATTTGTTGAACAGGGTGTCCTTCCACTATGGCTTTTATTTCTTTGCATGCTAATGATTTTGATTGGATATCAGAAATTGTGCATTTTTACATGATAGGTGCTGGGTTTTTTAATTGTCATAAATATTTTTGGAGTTTGTTTTGGGAAATAATGAAGTTACTTAGAAACTGTTTGATATATATGTGTGTTGTTTTTAAACTTACTTAGGCAGGACCAGGCTGGCATTTAATTTTGGGTTAATTTTCCCCAGGACTGAGTGCTATAACCAGTTCTTTGTGCATTATGAAATTTCCCAATGTATCTATCGGAAACAGCCACTCTTTCTGACCCACTGTTTTCAGTCATTGCTCCTTCTAATTCTTTAGGGTATTTTTCCTGGCCACAGATAGTACCCCTAGACCATGCACTGATCAGCCCTCATTATGTATTATATGAAACCATCAAAAAAATCTCTGGAGTTTTCTATTTGCAGCTCTCTTCTGTCTGGTATTTTTCTCTATAAACTCTTGCTGCTTTGCCTTTTTTGGAATCGTAGCAAAGGCTCCTCAACTTAAGAAGTCCTTTTCACTTTGCTGAGGTCTTTCTTTTCTGTGCCGTGGCTTAGAAACATTCTTAACATGGTAAACTGATTCCATCAAAGGGTTTACCTCTTTTGCTTCCTCTTTCTCAGGCAATGGTCTCCTCCTTTGACTGATGTGCAATATCCTAAATATTGTTGCTTCTTATATATTTTCCAGATAGTTTGTATTGTTTCAGTTGACGAGGTAAATCTCATTTCGTTTTATTCCAACTTTACTCCAATTCGATTTTACTCCAATTTTGACCAGAGCCAAAATTTCTCCTTGCTTTTTTCACCGGGTGCTGGACATTGTAGGTGAAAATATGTAGAACCTCTATATGAAGTTTTATTCCTCCAAATATAAACTCTCCTTTAGCAGGAAGAAAGAGTAGCAGCATATCACTTTGACAATATGGAGTTTGAGATTTAAGCTTCATTAGGGTTGGCCTACTTTATTCGTTCCCATTACCTTAAGTCATAGTACTTCTGAGATTTCAAAGGAAAGTTGAACATTTTTTTACCAAGCCCCTCTGATTTGTCAGGACAAAAAACTCCAAACTGCATCTCCCTACTCCTGGTAGCTTCTAGTCTTTGCACAGCTCTTCACCCGCCAAACTATTTCTTTATGCTGAGTTCCGTAGAGTACAACCCTGGGTATGCAGAGTTTAGGAACCAGCTAACTATTGAAAAGGAATTTTATGCAGATGTTGGGACTGTACTCTCGGCGACTTCCTCTGATGTTTTTCTTCTCAATTTTCAGCTTCCCTTTCAAACTACCACTCTGATCTCTGTTTTCTCAGTCCAGAAAGTGCTGCTTATTGAAGGATTTACCTGCATCTTGAGGATCTAAGGGTTGTCCTCAGGGAAAAGTCTTGGTATACATTGAACTCACCTAATATGTTTCCCTTCTTTTAAGGATCACATCTTTCCAATTTATACCTCCCTATTTTAGTTGCCTTCAAATACTTGTCTTTTATATTTTGTCCAGCTTTAATAATTGTTATTGGCAGGAGGTTTAGTCTGTTACTCTGCCATGACAACAACCAGTCCTCTCTCTGTTATTTGGAAAGCTTTTTAAAAATACCAATGCTTGGGCTTCACTCCAAACCAATTAAATCAGAATATCTGCAAGTGAGGTCCAGGCATTCGTATTTTTAAATTCTTTCCAAGTGATCCGAATGTGCATAGAGAGCCGAGAACCAGTGGTCTAGGCTGACTATTACTGACAGCTGGCCTGGATTGCTTTAATCCAAATGGAAATCCCTCTTGTCCAGACCTTAGAAACAAGTTTGCTTGTAAAAGTTTTAGTGGCTCCTAGTCCTGAGAAATGTCTTGCAACAGTATCCACTCCTTTTCTCCAGCTATAATGCATGGATGGCAATTTCCACAGAATCTCATTCCCCTTATTTATTGAGCTGGACTCATGGTAATCACCACAGCTATAACTAAGAAGGGAAACTGGCATAGCCTTCCTGCATCACTTCAATTCTCCCTCAGTCTTTCCCATTGCTCACTTCTACTTTTGCACATGCTGCCTCTGATATAAAGGCTATTCCAGAGTTCTGATTGGAAAATATATTTTTTAGAATCCTTTTAACTATATGGAGTTTCAGGGTTCTTGGAAATGAGAGACTAGAATGCTAAGGAATCCCTGTGCTCGTTACCTCAAAAACTGTTTCAATATTCAAGTCATAATAAAATATGTAGTAGCTTTATATCAGCTTTATGAATTTATTCATAATTTTCTATTTATTTTATAGTTGTAATGAGCCTAGGGTTGAATATAAAAGTTTCCAGTCATAATGACCTGGTAATTTGTGGTTACAAAACAAAGTGTTTTGGTTCAGACTAGAGATACAATTTTTATTTCTACCAAGTTTACAGTATTTTCTCTCCCTCTCTTCACCCCTTAGGGGAAAAAAAAAAATCATATGAATTAAAGGCAATAACGTTCTTTTTTTTTTTTTTTTTTTTTTTTTTTTTTTGAGACAGAGTCTCGCTCTGTCGCCCAGGCTAGAGTGCAGTGGCGAGATCACGGCTCAATGCAAGCTCCGCCTCCCGGGTTCCCGCCATTCTCCTGCCTCAGCCTCCCCAGTAGCTGGGACTACAGGCGCCCGCCACCTCGCCCGGCTAGTTTTTTGTATTTTTTAGTAGAGACGGGGTTTCACCATGTTAGCCAGGATGGTCTCGATTTCCTGACCTCGTGATCCGCCCGTCTCGGCCTCCCAAAGTGCTGGGATTACAGGCTTGAGCCACCGCGCCCGGCCAATAATGTTCTTCTTAAGCAAAGAATGTGTCAACTAACTCAATAAATTTTGGTGCTTAAGTCATAAATGTTCAGAAATATATTATGCTATTGTTGCCAATATCCTT
The DNA here is from genome assembly GCF_043159975.1 of Macaca nemestrina. NCBI lineage: Eukaryota > Metazoa > Chordata > Mammalia > Primates > Cercopithecidae > Macaca > Macaca nemestrina. The sequence goes on from NC_092135.1 coordinate 44,673,067, forward strand.
CTCCCGGACTAGCTTATTGGGGAGAGCTGCCCTTTTCTTTGCTAGGAAACTTCCAATAGATTCTCTACTTTAAGTGGGATATGAAAAGGCATAGTTGAAACCTATATTTTTCTTTTGGGAGAAAAACCAAAAGCTAGCCATTTCACTATTAAGTCACTGGCTACTCATTGATTATTAGATCCTGAATTATAGTTTTTTTATTGCCATTAAGAAACCATGATCTTTGGGAAATACATCATTTTACTTTCTGTGAGAGAACAGTAGGCCAAAGTGCTAAAATTCACACTGACACCTCCTGATAAATCATAAGCTAGTGCTGAGAATCTGATCCTAACGAATCCTTTTCCTTTTCACTCCCACATGTGATTGAATAACTTTGTCCTTCTCTCCTTAAAACCTAAGTTCTTTCTCAACTAAGATAGCAAACTTGCCGTTGTTCTAATCCATCTCAATCTTTATTGTAGAAGCTCTGAAAATAATCAAACCACAGAAATCTGGGGAAATAGCCAGAATAAGACAGGGAAGACATAACATAAATGAAAAAGAGCAAACCCAGGAGGAAAATATGAAAGAAATTGAAGACTATTTAGAATAGAGCAAAGTCCTATGAAAGTTTGCTAACTCTTACAAATATTTGAAGTATTATCTATCACAAGGTCCTTGATCACCTGTACTCCATCTTCCTTGAAAACTAAACTGGAAAAAAAAAATGTGTTTAAATTAGTCAGAGAAGACTTCTGTTTGACAAAGGGCATCATCTCTGTTCTATAAGTAATTAGCAAGTGAATGGCACTGAGAGTTGTCCAAGGTGTGCAGATGAGACTACCAGGGTTTGCAGAAAATCCTTGTCAGAGCTCTTTAGACAAATGGCATCCCAGGTGTGTATAATGGTTGTCTTAGAAGCAGTCTCTGAACTGCCTCTTAAAAATCTTTTCTACTGTGTAAGCTTATTATGACTTTCAGAGGATAACATGATTAAAAGAAACTTCACTAACACCTGCTGAGCCTCAAACTTTAAAGCTGAGAGGGGATGGGCATGAGGTAATAATAAAAGTAGAGGAAGTAAGGAAGGGAAAAAAAAAAGAAACATTTAAAAAAAGAAAAAGTGACAAGGGAAGGAGAGAATCATATCTAAGGCATCGGAATCTCTAAATCTTCTATTTCCAGCACTGATAGATATGAAGCAATGATAGATATGGCAATAAAGTGGATAGTTATTGCCCTGTGCAATGGACATATAAACCCCACAAGAATTTTTTTTTTAATCAAAACACTCTTTGATGTTTTTGCAGGCAAAAAACTTCTTGTGATAAATTATAAGGAAAAGTATGGCAAGTCTCTGGAACCTCCTTAATTGAAAAGCATGACAAATTAAATTTCTACCACCACTCAAAACAAACTGCATGAAATCAACTTATTGTAACCACTGATGGCAATAGACAGAACCTTTTTGCTGTGACTCTCCCAGGCTCTTCACCAGAACACATTGTTGTTCTGGTGTCTTAGTTAAAAAACAAACAAACAAAAAAAGTGTTTAAGAGTATGTTCTTTCACTCTAATAAAGATAAGGAAGATCATTAAAAAGATGAAACATTCCTACCCCAGGGTAATATGTCTAAACTAAAAAGCATGGGCAAGAGATCAAACCACAGAAATGCTGTGCCTGCCTCAAAAGTGAGAAATGATGGATGATGGCAAGAGAAATCAGAAGAAAAATAAAAAGTTTATACCAATCTGGAAAGTACCACAGGGCAAAGGAGCTAGATCATGTTCTCTGATCAATACAATAAAATGCCATCAATAAACTAAGTGAGCACCAGCCCTCACAAGGCACACGACATCTGTGAGTCTCCTCAGCTTCCACAAAGAGTGATTCCCTCAAAGAGCTGCCTGCACATGGGCATTCATTGCAGGCATAAGCCTATTTTTGCAGAAAAATTTGACAAAATTTTTCCTCTTTTGTCCAAATATACTTTTGTCACTTATTTTAAATATAGAAATTTTTTAAATAAGTACCAAAAAAATCTAAGGAATTCAATGAAGTGCCCTTCATAGAGATTTAAGATAACCTGCAGGATAAATCAAATGCAGAATAATTAAAGCAAACAAACAAACAAACAAACAAAACTCTGACATAATTGTAAAGGGTGGTAGTCTATGCATAGTAGGTATGTTCACCTAGCAGTAAAAAGGGATTTTTATTGGATTAAGGGCCAAGGCTCATTTGAGGAAAGGTGGTTTGAAAGGAAAACGTACAGACTCTGTTGTGACAGGTTTCTATGAACCCTTAGTAAAGTGTACGTATATTGAATAAAAAGACTAAAAAGTCCCTCTTCAGTGGGAAAGGTGACTTGATTGAGAGTTAACAGGCTGGGAGTCTAGTCCTACTTTGCAGCTACTTATAAGTGTGACCTAAATTAAATCATGTCACCATTCTGAGCTTTAGTCTTCATATAGAAATTGAGAGGGTTGTGTTGAATCTCTTCCAGTTAAAGTTTAAAATCACATTTAAATCCATGACTTTAATAAAATATCCTTGGTTCTCAGGTCTTTGGTCTTGAACTGGAAGTTACATCATTAGCCCACATATTTCTCAGACCTTCTGACCCAGACTGAATTACCTCACTAGCTTTCTTGATTCTCCATTTTACAGACAGCATACCATGGGACATCTTGGCTTCCATAATTGGGTGAACCAATTCCCCAAACAAATATCCTCTTATATAGAGATCTATGTATATCTATCTATTCAACTATATTCTATGTGTTCTACTTCTTTAGAGAACTCCAACATGCATCATCATTGCTATTTAAATAATCTATTTTTATTCTATTTTATGATTGCACCTGTGTAATAAGAGTGGATTAGGACATATCCTCTAAGACTAGACTTGTTCTTACTTCTCTAAGACATATAACTGAACTACAGGAAAGTCATTAGATTCTTATAGAAACATTTTACTGTAAAATTGGCTTCACCCTACCTATTTCAGAGTTTGAAAATGCACCTGAAATCCCTTGGAGTCAGATAATTGAATCAATCTGATTCACCCACATATTGGATATGTGACATTGGGCTTAAAACCCTTTCAGATCTAGTTTTATTATTTGTGAAATTGAAATAATATATCTACTTTATAGAATTTCTAAATTTCTATTAGGTAATTTTTAAAAATATATTTAAATTTAAATAAAATTTTAAAATATACTAGGAATTTATTAATCCTAAACCTATAACAAATGTCTACATTTCCTCTAAACAATAACATTAAAGAGCCTAAGTTTATAATAATTGAAGTTATAGCCCATTCCTAAGACTGCCTAATAGCTTCACTGTTTTTAGGGAATAATTCCATGAATGGTTAAATGAGAGTTCAACTAAGGCAGTAGGGGAGAGTCAGCAAACTCCATTCCTCATACTGGACATTAAGACAGAGGTAGGTCATGAGAGATTTCCTTTAAATAAAGTAGAGTCTATTACATTGTACTTCTATTACATTTTATAGAAACTATATACAAATCTAAGCCAAACTGAGAAGTATTACTCATTACCAATAAAAATTTTGGACTTGTAATGCAATCAATCCAACCTATCACAAAACCCCTATTCCTCCACTTGATTTCACATCAGTTTGATGACTGCAATAACACATTATCTTTCAATTTATAAATTAACTTTATTCAAAAGTATTTGTCTTTTAAATATAAAAAAAATTGGCATTCTCCCTTTGAAAATCTAGGAAAATCACTCAAAAGCCAATGTGCCAACAATTTGCTCTATTAATCAAAAACTTTATGTCAAGAATTAGTGTCTCCTTTTCTAAACCAGGGAATGCGCTTATAACTCATGTTCCAACAAGTTGAAGCTAATAAAAGAATCTGAAGTTATCTGAAATTCCATCATCCAAATACGTATTTTGATGGCTTGCAAAAACAGTAATCTCCAAAATATACTACTCTAATTGAAAGCCTATTACCGTGAATGTTTATGCATGCACCAGGGAAACCTTTAAGTCACACACGAGACCAAGGGAGAAGATGTTTAGTAGCAAATAGTCATGTCTCAGGTATTCTGATAGAATCACATCGTGTGCTTATCTTGTCTAAATACACTATATATTAGGATGTGTTATCATCTTTACTCCGTATTAATGATAAATATGCCTTTTCTCTTGCTGCCAAATGCCACTGAGGCAATTCTTCTGCTAGGAAGTTCCAATGTTAATTACATTATTACTTATTTTTTATTGCTAAGAGTTATTTGCCTTCATTATGTAGCTCTAACATATTCATGTTTTACATCACACTTCATTCATTTCCATGTAGAAGAAAAAGAATTCACATCTATTATTGTTCAGTATTGTTGCATATTGCAAAGCCCAAATATGAGTTCATTAAATGTCACATAGTTAGGTAATTGGTGTTTTTCATGCTTTATATTCTGCAGAAATCCTTGGTAGATGTTATAAATGTGTCTAAGTATATCTTAGTGATATTTGGAGAACTGCTTAAGATTATGTGGTGGACTGGGAATAAATTACTTTCACATTTTCACATTTAAAAAATAGAAGATTCAATGATTTTTCAGGAGCAGATTATTGGCCTTTAGGATTAGCATTAGTCAAAAGACTTACCTAAATGTAATCAGTAAATTGTTATCTTAACAATACTGATTTATTTGAGGACTTCCAATTGTTATTTATGTAAGACTGATAAACTCAGATGTTTAAAACTAATGTTTGGGTTCAAATTTTGCCTCTATCAATTGCTAGATGTTTGAACTGGGCAACTCAAATAATGTTTGTTTCTGATTTCCCTCATTGATAAATTAAGGATTCTAGTATTACTTCATAGGCTTGTTATGATAATTAAATTAGTTAATATTTGAAAAGTGTTTAAATAGTGTCTGGCAAATACTAATTGTGAAATGATAGTTATGAAGGAAACAAACGAGGAAAGTGAGACCATTTTAATAACATGAAAAATATTTTTTTAAATAAAGCGTTGCTTAAATTATTCAAAATCGATTTACCATTTCCTTTTCTAAGTGGAAGATAGGAGATACATAATGTAAGTTCAATAGGCAAGGAAGGACCTGAGTTTATAAAAAACTTGGCTTGAGAACCTTATGGGGAAGCTACAAAATGTAGATATCCAAAATAATACAAGGAGAAATAAAAATATGTTGGCAGCGAGCTAATAGTTTGGTTACCAAGGTAACAGAGGTAAATTTAATTGAGCAGAAATAATCATGGTACAAGTAGCCTAAAAGGATGCTATGCACTTCTCCTTTGAGTTTAGTTTGACTAGTGTTTGTTTTAGAGGTTGAATGGTATAACACAAAAATGTTCCATTGCATCAACTCAGTACAGGCGAAGAACAGACAATCTAAAATGAAATAGCTAGTTATTAAAAATAAAAATTGTGACTTTTTAGTTACGTACAAAGCAAACCTTGACATTGGTGTTAGCAGAGTCAGAAAGAGCAGCAGTGGTCAGCATTTCTTGCACAGAAACTAAACAGCATGTGAAGCCACATATTCATTCAGCTAAAATGATGAGCATTCCTGGATGAGTTTAGGTTTGCCTTGATTCTTGTTTCAAATACAACTACTATACTTAATGTATTTTAAGAATAGATCATGTAAACCATGTGATTACAATATTTTCATTAAAATAACCTCAAAGTAACTATATTGAGTATATATGTTTTCAAATGCCTGCAGAATGCCTGGAAATCCTTGGTCGGCAATACTTAGCTACTAAATAAAATATGTTCACCGTCTAGTGCCGAAACCCTTTAACCGCCCACAAAACAAACTAGATGTCTAGAGATGCACATTTCAGAGCATGTGTTCAATATACTGCATAGCCTAACAATAGGATTTTTGTGACGAAGTAATATATTCTATTTATTTTGGCTACCTATGATAGACACGTTTATAATAGCCTTTTAATGTGATAGCTACCTCTAACAAAGAAGCTAAATATTTTGTAAACATACATGCCACAGGATTTGCTAATCTATAATGAAATATAGATTAGCAAATCAATCATCTCATGAGCAGCTAAGACTTACAAGTAATAACTTGGATAATAACTTCTAATTCTCTTGCATCAAATAGGATTACTTTAGAAGAGCACGGTACAAATAATTTCAAGTAATAAGAAAATGTATTGTCTTTGAATCATGAGGAAACAATTCCCAGAAGACTTCTCTCATTGCGTTGGCCACAACTGGTCACAGAGCTACCCCTAAAATAGTGATTCTCAAATCATGGTCCCTATCAGCATCATCACCTTCACTGGGAACTTGTTAGGAATGCAAAATCTCCCACCTCATGTGACACTTCCTGAATTAGAAGGTCAGGTTGGGATCCAACAATCTGTAATTTAACAAGCCCTCCAAGTAATTTTGACATACACTGAAGTTTTCAAACGACTAACTACCCTAGTCTAATCACTAACAAAGGAAAAATTACCATGATGATTTAAACTGTCAGAATATACAGCCAGAGTTGAGGATAAGGGCCTTTCCTGAGGAATCGAAAAAAAATCAGTATTCAGTTGGCAAAGAAGATATTGGACAAAGAGAATATGGAGGAGTAAGTGGAAAAATGTCGAGAAGGCAACAAATAATATTTCCAAATTCCTTTTTCATCAAATGGTCTAATTCAGGAGAAAGACTATAAGCTTTTGACTCCAAATGGATTGATTTTGGAGACCTAATTCCACCCCTCGGTGGAATAAATGGCAAGTTATTTCATTTCCAGGCAGCTCTGCTTTCTCATCTCTGAAATTAGAATAATAATGCTTTTCTCAAAGAGATTTTGTGACTGGTACATAGTAAGCACTGAATAAAATGTAATTTCCCCTTCAAAATTGCATCAGAGCTACCAATGGGCAATATTAACACTTTTGTGCTTTTTTAATGTCATTTCTAATTAGCCAGTTTGTATGTGTTATCAAAAATATATCAAATTGTATCTTTTTATTATTCCTTTATACAGCAATGGTGCTGTATAAAGGTGCTTTATAACCTCAAAATTAACAGGTTATTTTTCTGAAAATGAGCTTAGAAAAAAGAAGCTGATTCATCTAATGGATGAAATACTGGATTTCAACAGACTTTTGTCTGAAGCTTTGAAACAAAAGCATTTTAATGTTTTGATTTAATATAGGCTATTTACAACAACCTTTGTTGTAGGGTCACCAGATTCAGCAGATAAAAGCTCAGTATACCCAGTTAATTTTGAATTAGATAAGCAAAGAATAATTTTTCAGTATATATGAAATATTGTATAGAAACTATGTATGCTAAAAAAATTATTGTTTATCTGAAATTCAGATTTATCTGGTGTCCTGTATGTTGTCTTGCAACTCTGCTAGCACTTGTTTTTATATTGCACGGTCTCATTGTTGAGATAAACTGTAGAAATCAGCTGAGATTTATCAATAAATTTAATCTTTCAACAATGATAAGGACAAATGGTGTCAATGTTTTGAAACTCAGTTTCCTCAGGTGTGAAATTAGGCTATTGGATTAAAGAATATCTGAGGCCTCTTCTTATCCTATAACTTTGATTCTGTGAGTGTGGAAAACACACCATTTCTGGGATCATATAAAAAATTGAATGATACACTATTTTAAAGCTAAAAGTACTACACAAATATTGGTAATGGTGATGCCAGAACACCAAAGCATTATATGTCTGACTAAAAAACTATTCAAAGCCTCTTTATATATTTACCCTTTGTTAAAGAGTCTCCCTTAAAAATATTGCCACAGAAGTCAATGTAAGCAATATTTGTATTTATCCTACTTTTCCAGCCTGTAGACATTTATAAGGCCTTGAGAACTTTTCCTACTTTAGATTCCCTTTTAGTTCAGTAGAGTAAGCTACATTTATCTGTTACCAACAAACCTAGTAATAATTCATAAGTAAAATATGTGTTGGCAAATTTACTTCTTGTAAAACTGTTTTTAAGGAATAACTAAAAACATAATATATATATAAACAAGTATAATGAACAATACATATTAATACTTAGAATATACCCAGAGGTATATTCTAATAGATCATAAAATTTTGCTGACTATACATTTTAGCTATTTCTTAAATAAAAATATTTAAATATAATTATTTTTTCTCAATTTATTTATATTAAAACTTATTTTGATAGTATGAGTAAATTATAAATTGCACGTTTTCCAATCTTTCTACTGCATTAGTAATATATATGAATGTAATGAGGCAAAAATATTACAACAATAACATTTAGGTAGACAAAACAAAATATTTATATGTATGTGTTTTCATATGGTACAGTGACAATTCAGGATAGCTGCCTTTGTCAAAATAGGGCATTTAAATTAAACAGAGTTAGAAGACACACTAGCATTTCTTATCTATTCTGGTCATAAAATCTTTTTTAAGAAAATCGATCCCATATCTTAATGTTCAAAAAATAGCCTCATTTTATCAACATTTTAAGTGTCAATTTTCCTCCATATAACGAATTGGTTATATCTCAAAGGTCACTCACTTCTGCCAACCCGTGGCAAAACACTGTAGATTATATTTATTAAGTTTATGTATTGTAAAACTTGATTAAACAAAATCTGTGGTTAAATACAAGTCAAAGGAAACAGAAAAGCAAACAAATTTGTTGACTTTAATTTATAATATTCATGCTTAAGAAAACAGATTTAATTAAAGAGAGATAATCATGAGATGAAATTAAGGCATAAGAAAATTCTAAAGTACAGTCACAAATCCCTTAATAATTGGGATATGTTCTAATAAATGTGTCAGTGGTGATTTCATTGTTGTCTGAACATCACAGGGTGTACTTACACAAACCTAGATGGTATAGCCCACTGCACACCTAGGCAATATCATATAGCCTTTTGTTCATAGGCTTTTGTACAGATTTTGTTCAAATCTGTACAGCTTATTACTGTACTGAATATGGTAGCACAATGGTAAATATTTGTGTATCTAAATATATGTAAACATAGAAAGACTAAAAATATTATATGAAAGATATAAAAAATGATACAACGGTATAGAGAACTCACCATGAATGGAGCTTGCAGGACTGGAAGTTGCTCTTGGTGAGTCAGTGAATGAGTGGTGAGTGAATGGGAAGGCCTAGTATATTACTTTACACTTCTGTAGATTTCATAAACACTATACATAGGCTACCCTGAATTTACAAAAAATTCTTTCTTCAATAATAAATTAACCTTAGCTTACTGTAAAATTTTTACTTTATAAACTCTTTAATTTTTTTTTAAATTTTTGACTGTTTTATAATAATACTTAAACCAAACGTAAGAGAAAATGATGCAATCAAGAGACCAGGTAAACATTGAGATGAATGAGACTGTTGATAGGGTAACACAGCATACTATTATACAGAAAATTGTTTTTAATAAGTAGAAAGGGTACACTCTAAAATAACAATAAAACTATAATAAATACATTCACCAGTAACAGAGCAATTTATTATAATTGTCAAGTGTTATGTACTGCACAGAATTGTGCTATACTTTTATATGACTGGCAGTGCAGGAAGTTTCTTCACACCAGCATCACCACAAACATGTGAGTAACACATTGCACGTTATGATGTTTACAGGGTACTAGGTAATAGTGTTACAGGACCACAGGTTTGCATGCCCACTGCACAGTAAAATCCCAATACATTGAGTCAGCAGGATTTGCAGCAGAGAAAGTTTAATAGTTGCAGGGCAGCTGAGCAAGGAGATGGGAGGAACCCACAAACCTGTCTTCTCAAGGAGTTTTGGGCTGGAGTTTTTAAGGTGGTCATGGAGAGCATGGGGCCGGAAAATTTGGGGTCATTGATTAACTGGGGCAAGGAGAATGAAATCAATAGAATGTGGAAATTGCATTCTTTAACATTTGTTTTGCCAGTCGGCAGGATCTGAAAGAATATCTTGAATGGAAAACTTAATGCTTCACAATGCTTAAGTTGTTATCTTTAGAACAGTTAAGGGGGACAATAACCTTGAGATGGGGTCCACGTAACTCTGGGGCAATAGGAAGCAAACGACTGTGAGGAAGTGGGTCAGAGAGCAGTCTGACCTGATGGTTAATGCTGAATGTACTGCAGCTTGGTTTATTTTCATTTCTACCCTTCCTTTCTTCCCTGATTAATTTAATAAAATGTATAGGGATGATTTCAACAGGAATGTTTCACTCCATTATAATCTGATGGGACCACCGTTGCGTATGCAATCCATTGTTGACTGAAATGTCATTATGTAGCACAAGAATGTACATTTATTTTGTTTGAAATATATGAAATTGCTGTTTTTGAAGGTCAATTGTCAAGTATCAGTAATTTCATACAGTTCAACCTAATAGATGGACTTTCAAATGTCTTGGAAGTTGAAACTGATTATTTAATTTTACTTCAGATTCATGATTTGTAGTTTCACGCATAAAGATGTTTGTGCAAGGCTGAACATAGTGGCTCACGCCTGTATTCCTAGCACTTTGGGAGGCTAAGGCAGGCAGATCACTTGAGCTCAGGAGTTCGAGACCAGCCTGGGCAATGTGGTGAAATCCTGTTTCTACTAAAAATACAAAAATTAGTCAGGTGTGATGGCACACACATGCAGTCCCAGCTACTTGGGAGGTTGAGGTAGGAGGATGGCTTGAATCCAGGAGGTTGAAGCTGCAGTGAGCCAAGATCACACCACTGAACTCCAGCCTGGGTGACCTGGGTGACAGAGTGAGACCCTGTCTCAAAAAAAAAAAAAAAAAAAAATGATGTTTATGCAGCAAGATATAATTTAAAAATTAGAAACAATTAGAAGCGATTGCTTGTCCCCATGGACAAGTAATTAGGAAAAGTATAGTTCATATTTAGTATGGACAAAAGGAAAAAAGCAAAACTACATGCATAATATAATCTCAACTACTATACAAATCCACAGAAAATTTCTCAGGAAATATATCTAAGTATCATCAGTGGATTATTTATGTGATTTTTTTTCTGGAATGTGCCCAATTTTCTAATTATTATATGATTGGGTTTTTTGGAAACCTTTTGATTATATTTTTGTCCGATGGAACATGGAGAGAAGCGACCATATGTCAGATCTACATGGGAGATTTGTGAGTTTCTTCTATCTTGCTTGCACTCACCCTTCATCAGAAGGACAGCATGTCCAAGTTAGCAGCTGTCCCTTCAGCCTATGTTAGGCCGTTCTTGCATTGCTATAAATAAATACCTGAGACTGGGTGGGTAATTCAAAAAGAAAAGAGGTTAAATTGGTTCACAGTTCTGCAGGCTGTATAAGAATCATAGCACCGGCCGGGCGCGGTGGCTCAAGCCTGTAATCCCAGCACTTTGGGAGGCCGAGACGGGCGAATCACGAGTTCAGGAGATCGAGACCATCCTGGCTAACACGGTGAAACCCCGTCTCTACTAAAATACAAAAAAAATTAGCCGGGCGAAGTGGCGGGCGCCTGTACTCCCAGCTACTCGGGAGGCTGAGGCAGGAGAATGGCGTGAACCCGGGAGGCGGGGCTTGCAGTGAGCTGAGATCCGGCCACTGCACTCCAGCCTGGGCAACAGAGCCAGACTCCGTCTCAAAAAAAAAAAAAAAAAAAAGAATCATAGCACCAACACTGCTTGCCTTCTGGGGGCCTCAGGGAGCTTTTACTCATGGTAGAAGGTGAAGCAGGAGCTCGTATCTAATGGTAAAAGTAGGAGCAAGAGACAGAAAATTGGTGGGGGCAGGGGGATTTGGGGGGAGAGGTGCCACACACTTTTAAATGACCAGATCTTGTGAGAACTCACTACCATGAAGACAGCATCAAGGCATGAGGCATCCACACCCATGATCCAAACACCTCCCACCGGGCTCCACATCCAACTTTGAAGATTACATTTCAACATGAGATTTGGGCAGGGACAAATATCCAAACTATGTCACTAGCCCTTGCATGGAGAAAACATGCCAAGGAAACCTGAACTTGACTAACTGCCTAGAACAGACCCACCACAGCTGACCTCAAGATCCTTGAGTGAGAAAAAAGTATTTATTGTTGTAAGTCACTGGTATTTAGGGGTTAAGGCTACAGTGCATGTTAATTGGCCTCATCCCAGATCTCTCTGACCCTTCAAATTTCCCAGCTCTTCCTTGGCTACTGACCTTTCATCTTTGCTTCTCTGCCAGCTGCTATGTCCATGCTACACAAGGGTGGCAGTGGCAGGTGCATATTTTTCTAGTGCCACGTTAGGTGAGACTTCGCTTAGAGGCATGTTCCTTGGACTACACCCTGAACGCTGAGGCAGAAGCCCCTTAATCTCAACGGGTGATTCTATCACAACTCCCTGGGATTAAATCCCCCGGGGCTGAACAAGTAGAGTGCCTTTCATTCCTAAAATTCTTCATTCCATCTGCCGATTGGAATTTTGATTGGGGTAGAAAAAAAGGTTTTTATAGTATCTAGTGCTTTTTCATAGTCTAGAGGCCAAGGTATAAATTTTAATTTCTAAGTTGCCAGGTTCTGGATTCTTACAATCAAATAGCATAGGACATGCATATCAAACTTGTTTTGGATTCAAAACTATTGTGTGCTTTAAATTTCAATAACTTATTTTGTAATTTAAATTACATAATTTGGCGTTCTCTTTCTTTCTCCTCCCACCCCCTCTCTGAGTTGCATCTTCTTTGTGAGTGTTATGGTTACCTACAGAGGCAGATATACTGCCACCCAAAATGTGGTTCCAACATCAAGACTGATGATACCACATATACCAAGAGGGTATGAAAAGTTGTATTACTTACATTTTTGAGGTCTCTGGGGGAGATTAGGGCAAATCTTTTAAACATGTTCAAAATGGCTTAAGAGGGAAAGGAAAGAGAATGAACTGTGTTTTGTTTTTGGTTTTGTTTTTGTGGCTAGGGGATGGGGCTCGGGTGAGAGTTCCTGTGGGTGAACAGAGGTTTATGTAGTTTGGTTCTCTCACAGATGCCAAAGGAGGAAGCACCCAGACTTTCTTACCAGCTTACCTAGATGTGGAAAAGGGAAGAGGGAAAAGTGGCAAAGGGAAGAGTGAAAAGTGAAAATTAAAAGCTGACAGCAGTGAACATCAAAAATGAGGCTTCAGACTCCTCATTGCACCGGGTTTTGCATGTAGCAAGGTCTGGAAATCTGTTGGGAAAAGAGTCAATGAAGACAGACAAGAGCTATCTTTTAATATTACCTTAATATATTAAAGTGTTATTTAACCTGGTCACTATTAAGATTAACTAAACTAAGATTAGGCCTACTCCCTTCTTTTTTTTTTTTTTCTTTGCCAGCTAAGATTAAGCCCTCCCACCCCCCACTTTTTTTTTTTTTTTTTTTTTGCCTTCAAGCTAATCAATGTACCATTTTGGGGGAAAATGGGAAAAAAATAAAGAATAGGAAGAAAGAAAATAACACTTCCTTAGCTTGTAATATATTCCAATTGCTACTCTCTCTATATATATGGAAGTTTATGGAGATATTTGTGTTTTGTTCTAAATTAACTTTTCTGTTCTTCTTTCTCCACTAAGTAACAGCCAAGACTTTGTCAAGGGAAGGATTTGTGAAGAAAGTTCCAAAGCAGAATTGTCTGGAAATTTCTGTATCCATGGGGGATTGGTTCTGGACCTCTTGCAGATAGCAAAATCCAAGGATGCTCAAGTCCTTGCTACAAAATGGCATATTTGCATATCCTTCCTTGTACTTAAAATCATCTCTAGATTACTTATAGGTCCTATGACAATGTAAATACTACATAAATAGCTGTATTATACTATTTAGGGAATAATGACAAGAAAAAGTCTATACATGTCCAGTACACATATAATTATTTTTCCAAATATTTTTGATCCTCGGGTGGTTGAATCCATGGATACAGAACCCAAGGATATGGAAAGTCAACTGCATTCTTTTTTTGGATTTTGCTTTTCAAGGTCTACATTATGGGGGGTCCCACTAAATCATATCCAAAGGAGTAGGGAAAGAGTTGGGTACCCCAAGGAGGTCCTTGAGTTCAGGGGAAGAGAGGAGAGTCCTCTTGGGAGCTGAAAGGAAATGAAAATTATGACTCTGAACCTCATACCCTTTGGATACCCTAAGAGAGTATCAGGACTTACAGCAAGTTACAAGGGTGGTCTGTGCTACCAGGAATCATCAAAGATTCCATTCACTACATTTAATGTCAAAGCAGAATCATCAACTTGAAGGACCCTGCAGGTTCAGATAATGAAAATTTTAGTAGTGACTAGTGCATATGGAAATTGGGAGGCCTCACCTTAGTGTAATGTTCTGTTTAAGATCCTGGGAACTGTTCCAGGGCAGAAAGAGGGGGAGAAGCAATAATTCCAGTGACTAAACTACCTAAACACCTGGTGTGATGGAAGCCCAGAATCATATTTCATTTGATTTTAGGTGAAAAGAGGTCATGTGATATTTTTCTGCACCTAAATTTGAATTAAAAAAAATTACCTCCTTTAAGACATTTGACTAGGCTAGTCCACAAAGGGCTGATTTATGTTCAAAAAATTGGAAGAATGATGATGGGGACTTGGCTTAAAGTGTTTCCACTATCAAACTAAAAATTAGTGCAAAAAACCAAAAATATATAAGATAAAGGAAGTGGATACTGTTCTCAGTGACTCCTCCTTCTCCTGGAGTATGGTCAGAATTCAGTAGCTGCTGCAACCAATGCATAGTGAGAAGTTTACCAGCTCAGAGACTTGGCTGCACTGCCTTTTATACCATAAATTGGTGGAGAGGCTAACTTAGTCACCTCGGGCTGCTATAACAACATATCGTAGACCAGGTGGCTTAAACAACACAACTTTGTTTTCTCCCAGTTCTGGAGGCTAAGGAGCCGAAGATCAAGGTATGGTTCAACTCCCAGTGAGGGCCTTTTTCTTGGCTTGCAGACGGTTGCCTTTTCACTTGGTGCTTACATGATGGCGAGAGCGCTCTGGTGTTTCATCCTTTTCTTGTAAGAACACCAGTCCTATCAAATTAGGACCTCACCCTTATGATCTCATTTAGCCTTCATCACCTTCTTGCAGACCCAGTCCCTAAACACAGTCACATTGTGGGTTAGGGCTTCAACACATTCATTTTGAGAAGACACAAACATTCAGTTCATAGCACAGGCCACAGATGGTCAAGGATCTACATATCTCTGTCAAGGAAATGTTGGTGGTGCCACAGCTAAATACTTGCATGTTTTTCCCCAAGTCATAGTCTACCATATATTTAGCAACCCAATAATAATAATCCCCAATTTATAGATGAGAAAATTGAGTCTCAGAGAGATTGTGAAACTTGCCCAAATAACCTCAATTAGCAATTAAAACTTAAGTATGTCTGACATCAAAGACTTTGCCTTTTGTCCTAAACTACGTTATTACAAAGTTTAAAAAAAAAAAAAAAAAAAATGGAGGGGGGTAGGACTAAAACAGCAGACTAGAAGCAGCGACATTTGGAGCTTCCTATGGAAAAAATAAATAAATAAATAAGTGTATGAATCCTTCACCAGCAACCAAGGTAGCCAGGTTCTGTCATCAAAATTGACTAGAAAGCTGGTGTGACCCATGGAGAGAAGGAAGAACAGTGTGGTGCTGTGGCCCAGCTGAGAGCCACACAGGGCAGGGGAACACCCTACCCCAGCCAAGGGAGGTGGTGAGTGAGGATGTTACCCAGCTGGGGAAACGGTGCTTTTTCCATGGAACTGCGGGACCCATGGATTGGAAGATCCCATTCACGAACCCACACCACCAGGGCCTACCGTCCCAACGCTCAGCTCTGGAATCTGCTTAAGCCCACCAAACTCCTGGGGGGGAAGGGAGACCGTGAGCACCACAGCTGCAGTTGTCTGCTGTCTAAGCTGTTTGAGTTTCTTGAGGGAGGGACAGCAGCCAGCAATGGGACTGGCAACTGCCTAACACGTTGAGCTCCCTGGGCGGGGGAAGGGTGGCACCCATTTCTACAGCTCCAGGCTGTACTTTTCCCCTGCTGAAGCCAGGGAGGCTGGACGGCTTGGTCCCAAGACTCATCTCCACAGTCCAACACACCAGCTGTAGTAGTTTGCAGCCAGTGTCTCTTCAGGCATGACCCTGACCCATCCTTCCTCATTGGGGTAGGGGTAGGGGGGTGCTTCCCTGCAGGAAGTCCAATAGCTTCAGCCAGAGGCTCAGGGACAGAATTTGGATCTCCCTGGGCCTGAGCCCCTAGCAGGAGGGGTGGCCACAGTCTCTGAGGATCAGCAGACTTAGCCTCTCCTCCTGGTAGTTCTAAGGAATCCAGGCAGCCCAGATGAGATGGTTTCCCCCAGTGAAACACACCCCCTCTACCAAGGGATAAAGTGCTTCCTTAAATGGGTCCTGCTCCCTGTGCCACCCAAATGGGTGAGACGCTTCAACAAGCGTTGTCAGATACCCTATACAGGAGTGATCCTACTGGCATCAGTTTCTAGCCCCTTTGAGGTCAGAGATCCCAGAAGAAGGAGCAGGCATCCATCTTTCCCAAGCTCGCCAGTCTCCTTGAGTGACATCTCCAGGCATGGGAGCAAATCAGATGAATAGGGCCTGAGTAAACCCCCAGCAAACTGCAGCAGCCCTACAGAAGACGGACCTGACTATTGAAAGAAAAACAAACAAGCAGAAAGCGACAACAAAAACATCATCAACAACAACAATAAGGTCCCCACAAAAACCCCATCCAAGGGTCAGCAGCCTCGAAGACCAAAACTAGAGAAACTCATGAAGAGGAGAAAGAATCAATGAAAAAAATGCCAAAAATTCAAAAGACCAGAGTGTCTCTTCTCCAAATGATCACAACGTCTCTCCATCAAGGGTGCAGAATTGGATGGAGGATCAGATGGACAATTGACAGAAGTAGGCTTAAGAAGATGGGTAATAAAATACTATGATAAGCAAAAGGATCATGTTCTAACCCAATGCAAAGAAGCTAAGAACCTTGATAAAAGGTTAGAGGAATTGCTAACTAGAATAACCAGTTTCGAGAGGAACATAAACGACCTGATGGAGCTGAAAAACACAGCATGAGAACTTCATGAAACGTAAGTATCAACAGCTGAATCCACCAAGTGAAGAAAGGATATCAGAATTTGAAGACCACCTTGCTGAAGTAAGATATGCAGACGAGAATAGAGAAAAAAATAATGAAAAGGAATGAACAAAGTCTCCAAGAAATATGGGACTTCATAAAAAAACTGAACCTATGATCGACTGGAGTACCAGAAGGAGATGCAGAGAATGGAAACAAGGCTGGAAAACATGCTTCAGGATATTATCCAGGAGAATTTCCCCAACCTAGCAAGACAGGCCAACATGCAAATTCAGGAAATACAGAGAACACCATTAAGATACTCCACAAGAAGATCAACCCCAAGACACATAATCATCAGTTGTTCCAAGGTCAAAATAAAGGAAAAACTGTTAAGGGCAGTCAGAGAGAAAGGCCAGGTCACCTAGGAAGTGAAGCCCATCAGACTAACAGCAGAACTCTCAGGAGAAACTCTACAAGCTGGAAGAAATTGGGGGCCAATATTTGACATTCTTAAAGAATTTTCAACCCAGAATTTCATATCCAGCCAAACTAAGCTTCATAAGTGGAGAAATAAAATCCTTTCCAGACAAGCAAATGCTAAGAGATTCCGTTACCACCAGGCCTGCCCTGCAAGAGATCCTGAAAGAAGCACTAAATATGGAAAGGAAAAACTAGTACCAGCTACTGCAAAAATACACCAAAACGTAAAGACCAATGACACTACAAATAAACTGCATCAACTAGTGTGCAAAATAACCAAATAGCATCATGATGACAAGATCAAATTCACACTTAACAATACTAACCTTAAATGTAAAACAGCTAAATGCCCCAATCAGAAGATACAGACTGGCAAATTGGATAAGGAGTCAAGACCCATCAGTCTGCTGTATTCAGGAGACCCATCTCACATGCAAAGACACACATAGGCTCAAAATAAAGGGATGGAGGAAATTTCCCAAGCAAATGTAAAGAAGAAACAAAAAAAAGCAGGGGTTGCAATACTAGTCTCTGACAAAACACATTTTAAACCAACAAAAATAAAAAAAGACAAAGAAAGGCATTACGTAATGGTTAAGGGAACAATTGAACAAGAAGAGCAAACTATTCTAAATATATATACCTCTAATACAGGAGTACCTAGATTCATAAAACAAGTTCTTACAGACCTACAAAGAGACTTAGCCTCCTACATAATAATAGTGGGAGACTTCTCACTGTCAGTATTAGATCAACAAGGCAGAAAATTAACAAGGATATTCAGGACTTGAACTCTGCTCTGGATCAAGTGGACCTAGTAGACATCTATAGAACTTTCTACCACAAATCAACAGAATATACATTCTTCTCAGTGCCACATGGCACTTATTCTAAAATCAACCACATCATTGGAAGTAAAACACTCCTGAGAGAGTGCAAAATAACTGAAATCATAACGAACAGTCTCTCAGACTACAGTGAAATGAAATTAGAACTCAAGATTAAGAAGCTCACTCAAAACCACATAACTTCATGGGAACTGAACAACCTGCTCCTGAATGACACCCAGGTAAATAATGAAATTAAGGCAGAAATCAAGAAGTTCTTTGAAACCAGTGAGAACAAAGAGACAATGTACCAGAATCTCTGGGACACAGCTAAAGCAGTGTTAAGAGGGAAATTTACAGCGCTAAATGCCTACATTAGAAAGCTAGAAAGATCTCAAATTGATACCCTAACATCACAATTAGAAGAGCTAGAGAGGCAAGAGCAAACTAATCCAAAAGCTAGCAGAAGACAAGAAATAACTAAGATCAGAGAAGAATTGAAGGAGATACACAAAAACCCCTCCAAAAAAAGAAAAAAAAAGAAAGAAAAAAAAATCAATGAATCCAGGAGCTGCTTTTTTGAAAAAATTAACAAAATAGATAGACTACTAGCTAGACTAATAAAAAAGAAGAGAAAGAAGAATCAAATAGACACAACAAAAAATGATAAAGGGGATATCACCACTGTGACCACATGAAAATACAAACTACCATCAGTTAATACTGTAAACACCTCTATGCAAATAAACTAGAAAATCTAGAAGAAATGGATAAATTCCTGGATGCATACACCCTACCAACACTAAACCAGGAAGAATTTGAATCCCTGAATAAACCAATAACAAGCTCTGAAATTCAGGCAGTAATTAATAGCCTACCAACCAAAAAAAGCCCAGGAACAGACAGATTCACGGCTGAATTCTACCAGAAACAAAAGGAGAAGCTGGTACCACTCTTTCTGAAACTACTTCAAACAATTGAAAATGAGGGACTCCAGCCTAACTCATTTTATGAAGCCAGCATCATCCCGATACCAAAACTAGGTAGAGATACAACAAAAAAACGAAAACTTCAGGCCAATATCCCCAGTGAACATTGATGCATAAATCCTCAATAAAATACTGGCAAACTGAATCCAGCAGCACATCAAAAAACTTATCCACCACGATCAAGTTGGTTTCATCTCTGGGATGCAAGGCTGGTTAAACATATGCAAATCAATAAATGTAATCCATCACATAAACAGAACCAAAGACAAAAACCACATGATTATCTCAATAGATGCAGAAAAGGTCTTTGATAAAATTCAACACCCCTTCATGCTAAAAACTCTCAATAAACTATATATTGATGGAACATACCTAAAAATAATAAGAGCTCTTTATGACAAACCCACAGCCAATATCCTATTGAATGGGCAAGAGCTGGAAGCATTCCCTTTGAAAATCAGTAGAAGACAAGGATGTCCTCTTTCACCACTAGTATTGGAAGTTCTGGCCAGGGCAATCAGGCAAGAGAAAGAAATAAAGGGTATTCAAATAGGAAGATAGGAAGCCAAGTTGTTACTGTTTGCAGATGACATGATTTTATATTTAAAAAACCCATCTTTTGCTGTGCAGAAGCTCTTTAGTTTAATGAGATCCCATTTGTCAATTTTGGCTTTTGCTGCCGTTGCTTTTGGTGTTTTAGACATGAAGTCTTTGCCCATGCCTATGTCCTGAATGGTACTACCTAGGTTTTCCTCTAGGATTTTTATGGTATTAGGTCTAACATTTAAGTCTCTAATCCATCTTGAATTAATTTTCGTATAAGGAGTAAGGAAAGGATCCAGTTTCAGCTTTCTACTTATGGCTAGCCAATTTTCCCAGCACCATTTATTAAATAGGGAATCCTTTCCCCATTTCTTGTTTCTCTCAGGTTTGTCAAAGATCAGATGGCTGTAGATGTGTGGTATTATTTCTGAGGACTCTGTTCTGTTCCATTGGTCTATATCTCTGTTTTGGTACCAGTACCATGCTGTTTTGGTTACTGTAGCCTTGTAGTATAGTTTGAAGTCAGGTAGCGTGATGCCTCCAGCTTTGTTCTTTTGACTTAGGATTGTCTTGGAGATGCGGGCTCTTTTTTGGTTCCATATGAACTTTAAAGCAGTTTTTTCCAATTCTGTGAAGAAACTCATTGGTAGCTTGATGGGGATGGCATTGAATCTATAAATTACCTTGGGCAGTATGGCCATTTTCATGATATTGATTCTTCCTATCCATGAGCATGGTATGTTCTTCCATTTGTTTGTGTCCTCTTTTATTTCACTGAGCAGTGGTTTGTAGTTCTCCTTGAAGAGGTCCTTTACATCCCTTGGAAGTTGGATTCCTAGGTATTTTATACCATCAGAGTGAACAGGCAACCTACAGAATGGGAGAAAATTTTTGCAATCTACTCGTCTGACAAAGGGCTAATATCCAGAACCTACAAAGAACTCAAACAAATTTACAAGAAAAAAACAAACAACCCCATCAAAAAGTGGGCAAAGGATATGAACAGACATTTCTCAAAAGAAGACATTCATACAGCCAACAGACACATGAAAAAATGCTCATCATCACTGGCCATCAGAGAAATGCAAATCAAAACCACAATGAGATTCCATCTCACACCAGTTAGAATGGCAATCATTAAAAAGTCAGGAAACAACAGGTGCTGGAGAGGATGTGGAGAAATAGGAACACTTTTACACTGTTGGTGGGATTGTAAACTACTTCAACCATTATGGAAAACAGTATGGCGATTCCTCAAGGATCTAGAACTAGATGTACCATATGACCCAGCCATCCCATTACTGGGTATATATCCAAAGGATTATAAATTATGCTGCTATAAAGACACATGCACACGTATGTTTATTGCAGCACTATTCACAATAGCAAAGACTTGGAATCAACCCAAATGTCCATCAGTGACAGACTGGATTAAGAAAATGTGGCACATATACACCATGGAATACTATGCAGCCATAAAAAAGGATGAGTTTGTGTCCTTTGTAGGGACATGGATGCAGCTGGAAACCATCATTCTGAGCAAACTATCACAAGAACAGAAAACCAAACACCGCATGTTCTCACTCATAGGTGGGAACTGAACAATGAGATCACTTGGACTCAGGAAGGGGAACATCACCCACCGGGGCCTATCATGGGGAGGGGGAAGGGGGGAGGGATTGCATTGGGAGTTATACCTGATGTAAATGACGAGTTGATGGGTGCAGCACACCAACATGGCCCAAGTATACATATGTAACAAACCTGCACGTTATGCACATGTACCCTACAACTTAAAGTATAATAATAATAAATAAATTAAAAAAAGAAAAAAGAAAAAAAAGAAAAAACCCATCATCTCAGCCCCAAAACGTCTTGAACTGATAAGCAACTTCAGCAAAGTCTCAGGATACAAAATCAATGTGCAAAAATCACAAGCATTCCATTACACCAACAACAGGCAAGCAGAAAGCCAAATCATGAATGAACCCCTATTCATAATCACTACAAAGAGAATAAAACACCTAGGAATACAGCTAACAAGGGATATGAATGACCTCTTCAAGCAGAACTACAAACCACTGCTCAAGGAAATAAGAGAGGACACAAATAAATGAAGAAACATTCTATCTTCATGGATAGGAAGAATCAGTATCATGAAAATGGCCATACTGTCCAAAGTAATTTATAGATTCAATGCTATTCCCATCAAACTACCATTGAGATTCTTTGCAGAATTAAAAATAAAAACTATTTTAAATTTAATACGGAATCAAATAAGACCCCATATAGCCAAGAAAATCCTAAGCCAAAAGAACAAAGCTGGAGTCGTTATGCTACCTAACTTCAAACTATACTACAGGGCTACGGTAACCAAAACAGCATGGTATTATTACCAAAATAAACATATAGATCAATAGAGCAGAACATGGACCTCAGAAATAAGACCACACATCTACAACCATCTGATCTTCGACAAATCTGACAGAAACAAGCAATGAAGAAAGCATCTCCTATTCAGTAAACAGTGCTGGGAAGACTGGTTAGCCATATGGAGAAAACTGAAACTGGACCCTTTCCTTACACGTTATACAAAAATTAACTCAAGATGGATTAAAGACTTAAATGTGAAACCCCAAACCATAAAAACTCTATAAGAAATCCTAGGCAATACCATTCAGGGTATAAGCATGGGCAAAGATTTCATGACAAAAACACCAAAAGTAATTGCAACAAAAGACAAAATTGGGTTGGGCACAGTGACTCATACCTGTAATCCCAGCACTTTGGGAGGCCGAGGTGGGTGGATCATTTGAGGTCAGGAGTTTGAGATCAGCCTGACCAATACAGTAAAACCCTGTCTCTACTAAAAATACAAAAATTAGGTAGGTGTGGTTGTGTGCACCTGTAGTCTCAGCTACTAGGGAGGCTGAGATAGGAGAATTGCTTGAACCCAGGAGGCAGAGGTTGCAGTGATCATGCCACTGTACTCCAGCCTGGGTGACAGAGTGAGACTGTCTCAAAAAAAAAAAAAAAAAAAAAAAAAAAAAAAAGACCAAAATCAACAAATGGTATCTAATTAAACTAAAGAGCATCTGCACAGCAAAAGAAACTATCAGAGTGAACAAGCAGCCTATGGAATGGGAGAAAATTTTTGCAATCTACCCATCTGACAAAGGTCTAATATTCAGAATTTACAAGGTACTTAACCATTTTTACAAGAAAAAAACAACCCCATCAAAAAGTGGGCAAAGGATATGAACAGGCATTTCTCACAGTAAGGGAAGAGACCACCCCTCATATTGTCTTATGCCCAATTTCTGCCTCCAAAGAAAGAAGAAGTAAAAACTAAAAGGCAGAAATGAAATCCACAAGCAGACAGCCCGGTGCCACACCCTGGACCTGGTAGTTAAAGATCAACCCCTGACCTAATCGGTTATATTATCTATAGATTACAGACATTGTATAGAAAAGCACTGTGAAAAATCCCTGTCCTATTCTGTTCCGTTCTAATTACTGGTGCATGCAGTCCCCAGTTACACACCCCCTGCTTGCTCAATCAATCATAATCCTCTCAAGCAGACCCTCTTAGAGTTGTGAGCCCTTAAAAAGGACAGGAATTGCTCACTCAGAGAGCTCGGCTCTTGAGACAGGAGTCTTGCCAATGCTCCCGGCCGAATAAAGCCCTTCCTTCTTTTTTTTTTTTTTTAATTAAAATTTTGTATTTATTTAATTTTATTTTAATCCAATGGACAAATAGGGAGGCATTTGTTTTTCTCATTTTATTTATTTATTTATTTATTTATTTATTATTATTATACTTTAAGTTCTAGGGTACATGTGCATAACATGCAGGTTTGTTACATATGTATACTTGTGCCATGTTGCTGTGCTGCACCCATCAACTCGTCAGCACCCATCAACTCGTCATTTACATCAGGTATAACTCCCAATGCAATCCCTTCCCCCTCCCCCCTCCCCATGATAGGCCCCGGTGTGTGATGTTCCCCTTCCCGAGTCCAAGTGATCTCATTGTTCAGTTCCCACCTATGAGTGAGAACATGCAGTGTTTGGTTTTCTGTTCTTGTGATAGTTTGCTAAGAATGATGGTTTCCAGCTGCATCCATGTCCCTACAAAGGACACAAACTCATCCTTTTTTATGGCTGCATAGTATACACCATGGAATACTATGCAGCCCTTCTTTCTTTAACTCAGTGTCTGAGGGTTTTGTTTGTGGCTTGTCCTACTACAAAAGGAAGACATTTACACAGCCAACGAACATATGAAAAAAAGCTGAACATCACGGATCATCAGAGAAAAGCAAATCAAAACCACAATGAGATACCATCTCACACCAGTCAGAATGGTGATTATTAAAAAGTCAGGAAACAATAGATGCTGGTGAGGCTGTGGATAAATAGGAACACTTTTACATTGTTGGTGGGAATGTAAATTAGTTCAACCACAGTGGAAGACAGTATGGCAATTCCTCAAGGATCTAGAGCCAGAAATAGACCCAGCAATTCCATTACTGGGTATATACCCAAAGAATATAAATCATTGTACTATGAAGACACATGAACATGTATGTTTATTACAGCACTATTTACAATAGCAAAAACATGGAACCAACCCAAATCCCCATCAATGATAGACTGGATAAAGAAAATGTGGTACATATACACCATAGAATACTATGCAGTCATACAAAGGAATGAGATCATGTCCTTTGCAGGGACACAGATGAAGCTGGAAGCCATTATCCTCAGCAAACTAACACAGGAACAGCAAACCAGACACCACATGTTCTCACTCATAAGTGGGAGTCAAACATTGAGAACACATGGACACAGGGAGGGGAGCAACATGACAGGGCCTGTTGGGTGGTAGGGGTGAGGGGAGGGAACTTAGAGGATGGGTCAATAGGTGCAGCAAACCACCATGGCACACGTATACCTATGTAACAAACCTGCACGTTCTCACATGTATCCCATTTGTTTTTTGTTTTTAGAAAAAATAAATAAATAAATAAATAAATAAATAAATAAATAAAAATAGGAGGTTTATAAAACAGGAATGACTGAATGTAGTCCAAAAATAAACTCACATATACAGGGTTAATTGACTTTCAATAATATACCAGTTACGTTAAAATAAATTTTTTTAGTATTACTGGGTAAGATTTAGATGAGTTTACAAACGGAATTAAAATGAAAGTATACTATTATATTAATAGAAAAACTGCCTCGAAAGGAAATAGCTGAGCTTAGGTGGCAAAAGAAAGAAATTCAGGAAAATCATGAAGACTGCTGCTCTTTTCTACTCCACCCCCACCCCCATCTAAAATCTGGTATTCCCCAGTCAGTGTGCAGGACGGACAGTGGATGCACTTGGCTTGGAAACTCAAACACCAGAATTCTGTGACCGAGTCTGATAACCTGGAGGAGGAATAGCTAAGAAATAGGTAAAAGGTGAGTCACTGTGTTGTACAATAGGTTTGAATTTATTCCTCCTATCTAACTAAAATTTTGTATCCTTTGACCAACATCTCCTCAACCTTCTATCTCTGCCACCAGCCTCTGGTAACCACCATTCTACTCTCTACTATGAGTTCAACTTTTTTAGATCTCATGTATAAGTGAGACCTGGGGTATTTATCTTTCTGTGCTTGGCTTATTTTACTTAGCGAATTGATCCTGATGTTCATCCGTGTCGTCTCAAATGACAGGATTTTCTTCTTAATGGCTGGATATATACCAAATATTGTTATCTATTCATTTATTGATAAACATTTAGGTTGATTTCATATCTTGGCTAATGTGAATAATGCTGGAATGAACAAGTGAGTGCAGATATCTCTTTGATATACTGATTTTATATCCTTTGGGTATATACTCAATAGTGAGATTTCTGGGTAATATGGTAGTTCTAATTTTTTGAAGAGTCTCTATACTCTTTTTCATGATGGCTGTAGTAATTTACATTCTCACCTGATGTATACAAAGATTTCCTTTTCCCCACATCCTTGCCAAAACTTATCTTTTATCTTTTTGATGCTAGCCATTCTGAGAGGTGTGAGATGATATCTCATTGTGGTTTTAGTTTGCATTTCTTTGATTACTAGTAACAAGCATTTTTAAAATATATCTGCTGCCCATTTGTAAGTCTTCTCTTGGAAAATGTCTATTCAGCTCCTTTGTTAATTTTTGAATTGGGTTGTTTTCTTGCTATTAAGTTGCTTGAATTCCTTACATATTTTGGATATTAACTTACCCCTGATCAGACGTATGGTTTGCAAATATATTCTCCCATTCTATAAGTTTTCTCTTCGCTGTGTTGTTTTCTTTGCTGTGTAGAAGTGTTTTTAGTTTGAGGTAATCCCATTTGTCTATTTTTGCTTTCGTTACCTTTTGGGCAACAATCGTGTCTATTTTGGGCTTTGGGGGCCATATTAAAAAAGTTATTGCCTAGGTCAATGTCATGGAGCCTTTCTACTATGTTTTCTTCTAGTAATTTTATAGCTTTAGGTCTTACATTTAAGTTTTGAATCCATTTTAAGTTGATTTTTTGTATACATCATGAGACAAGGTTTTAATGCTGTTCTTTTCCATATGAATAGCCAGTTTTTCCAACATCATTTCTTGAAGAGACTGTTCCTCCTGCTTTGTGTTTGGGGCACCTTTGTAAAAAATTAATTGAATAGCTTTGTAGTATATTTTAAAGTCAGATAATGTGACAACTCCAGCTTTGTTCTTTTTGCTCAAGATTGCTTTGGTTATTTGGGGTCTTTTTTTGGCTCCATATTAATGTTGGGATTGTTTTTTCTATTTCTGTAATAAATGTCTTTAAAATTCTGACAAGGATTGCATTGAATCTGTAGAGTGCTTTGGGTAATATGGATATTTTGACAATATTAACTTTTCCAATCAATGAACACAGGATATTATTCTATTCATTTATGTCTTTTTAATTTTCCTTCTTCAATATTTTACAGTTTTCACTGTATAAGTGTTTTACCTCCTTGGTTAGATTTATTCCTAATAGTTTTGTAGCTATTGTAAATGGAATTGTTTTCTTAATTTCCTTTTTGGAGAGTTTGTTGTTAATTTGTAGAAAGGCTACTGATTTTTGTATGTTGATTTTGTATTCTGTACTTTTACTGAATTTATCAGTTCTAACAGTATTTTAGTGGAATCTTTGGAGTTTTCTACCTATAAGATTATGCTAACTGCAAACAGGGAAAATTTAACTTCTTACTTTCCAATTTGGATGACTATGATTTCTTTCTCTTACCTCATTGCTGTGTCTTCGACTTTCAGTACTATGTTGAATAGAAGGGCAAGAGTGGGCATCCTTTTCTTACCAGATCTAAGAGGGAAAACTTTCAATTTTCCACTGTTGAGTATGATTTAGAAGAAATTCTAAATCAGAATTTAGCATTATGTTCCTGAATAATTTTCATTTGATAAATGATTAAATTTTGGATTTTGAATTTCTCTTGGACTTAGATCTAAATTAGATCCTTCCTGGCCAGGCCTCCCTGTCATTGTGCCCCAAAAGTGATCACTGTCAGTGTTTACAGAATTATAGCATTTTAATCCCAGCACTTTGGGAGGCCGAGACGGGCGGATCACGAGGTCGGGAGATCGAGACCATCCTGGTTAACACGGTGAAACCCCGTCTCTACTAAAAAATACAAAAAACTAGCCGGGCGAGGTGGCGGGCGCCTGTAGTCCCAGCTACTCAGGAGGCTGAGGCAGGAGAATGGCGTGAACCCGGGAGGCGGAGCTTGCAGTGAGCTGAGATCCGGCCACTGCACTCCAACCTGGGTGACAGAGCGAGACTCCGTCTCAAAAAAAAAAAAAAAAAAAAAAAAAAAAAGAATTATAGCATTTTTAGCAATCATTTAATACCTTAGTTTTAAGTATCGGAAAAAATAAAACTTGGAGAGGTTAAGTGAGAAGTTAAAGGTACAGCTGGGGGTAGAACCAGTTTCCTGATTTCCATCTACTACATTAAACTGCATGGTCAACTAGGGCAGCTGTGCTATGAGAGGATAGCTAATCTTATTTCTCACATTGGGCAATATTTATTTTCATGAAACTATAAACAGCCCTTAGATTGCTAGAATCTGAATTAGATACAATACATAATAAGTGGCATAAATTTTGCCATTCCCTGCTGAAAATATAAATGGTTGTACACAAACATGCTTAATTCAAGGAAAGAGGCTATCAGTTTCTATATGGCATATTTTCCTTGTTCAACCAAGGATGACAAACTGACACATAGTAAATAGGATCAGTGTTAGTAAGCGGTTAAGCACTGCTGTTTCTCTCCTCTGTCTCTTGCTGTCTCTCATACAGCCTTGTCTAGGCATCTTACTGTTTCAGAAGAAACAAATGCCAAATACCAATTAACAAGCTAAACCTGATTGTAAACGAGCTTGGGCCTGTAGTTTTATGAACAGTACTGACAAAATTAGTTTTGAAAATATTTAACTCCTATTGATTTAACTTTTAGATGTCTCATTACTAAGGCCTTCTTGTCCCTCCTATATCTGGTATCTAGACTCACCTTTCTCAGAAGAGGTACGGTTTTCTTCTTTGAGAGAAAAACAAAAGCGTAAGTGACTTTAGTTAAGCATCACTGTCCAGTCCATTATTTTATCATAGTTGTGGTAATTAGTACAGACTAATCTGCTTTTCTTCATGGGTCACACTTAACCATTTTTGTATTTTATTTGTTCATCAAATATATTTCCACAAAATACAGTTTGATTTGGATTTATTTGCCACCAATTTGAGAAATCACAATGTCATTCTTCACTGCTGTGAAATATTATGTGGATAACTCATTTTCAGCTTTAAAATGCATCAGTGAGTCATGGAGGCTCATAGGAACCCTTTGACATACTTTCCCGGAGAATTTGGAAAAATTTCACATCTATTCTGAAGAGGCAACCTAAATCACTATTTCTTTTACATAAGAATCATCTGAGAGCTTGTTGAAATGCAGATTCCTGGGCCCTACTTCTTGAGGTTCTGGTTCAGAAGATATGGTGTGGTGCCTGAGATTTTTACATTTTCCACGTCAAGCTGAGGGATCTACTACCCTGGTGCAGCTTCTGCCTCATTCTCCTGGAAACACTGTTCACATGTCCTTTTAAACATACAAAATACATGGATACGAAGATCCATCCTTGCACATAGTAAAAAGGGATATTTTGGATTTTGCTGTCATTATTAACTCTTTTACATAAAATAGATCATCAGGAAATGATAGCACTGTGGTTTCTACCACACGCATCACATGTTGATCCCTTCCCTCTGTAAAATGCCCCCTAACTGAAAAGTTGTGCATTTGTACAGGAGAAAGCAATGACTTGTGCAGGAAACAAACTCTATAGAGCTCCATGGGTATTAAAATGTACATGTGTTGCTGAATTCTCATTAACTATAACTGTCCACAAAGCTCCAGTGACTCAGCTCTTCATCTCTAACATTTTACAGACTGAATTGGTAGGTATGAGGACAGACTTTTCGAGGATATAAGACAGCACGAATCAATAATTAACATAATATAAAATATCAATTATCTGTAGGCCGATTAAGGTCATGAACATTTTAGGGAAAAGGGCTTTAGGAGCCATGGCTTAAATAACACCTCATATGTCCTAGGAAATGGTGATAGACAGCAATCAATTCTGTTCACTTGTAATCTAGCAAGGGATTAAGAAGTTCGAGCTTTCTGAAAGAGCTGAATGATAAGAGAGGTTTGACTGATGTTGGGAAAAGAAGCACATCTTTTGCTTTGGAAAAAGAACCAAATTATAGTGATCATTCTCCATTTATCAGCAAAGTATTTTTTAGCACACACATGCTAATATATGCATATTTACTTATTTCTAAGTATTTATACTCATCATAATCTAAATATAATTTATACATAAATATTTCAAATGACACACTACAATATACATTTGGAAAATTGAGATAAGATTAAATTTAAAAATTTGTCTTACTGATATCTGGATATTATCATTAATTCAAAGCAAAAGGCATAATTTACAGTTAAAAGAAAGGGTTATCATTAACAATATTAAATATGAATCCATAATTTAAGTGGACTTATTGAGAATTTTAACTTTTTGGAAGAAAATGTATCAATATAAATAGATAACATTTTCTTTAGTCTCCTAATGTGGCTTAATGCCCATAGTAGAAGTAGGGTAAATATTAGCTGTGCAATTTTTTTGTTCTCTGCTTGTTTTTGTATTATGATATTACATTCAAGTGGTGGTTTCTTTGCTGGAATCTTTTTAAGCTTTCCTTCTAAACCCTAGTTGGATATTAACTCCTTTTTCCTTCAACTTTCTTAGCACTCTTTGTATGCGTATCATTCTTCTGTCAATGATAAGTTACAATCTATAGATTCTTGGTTATCTATTACTCCTTGGGATTTCATTACTGAGTGCCCAATCTTATCCATAGCAAGTGCTTAATAAATATATATTAACTAATAAGTAATAGAGAGAGGAAGAACAATTTTCATATAGAAGCATACTAAGAGACAAAAGAAGCTTTTCATTTTTAGTTAGGAATTAAATCTATCATGTTTTTTCTTTTATAAAAAAGGCTTTAATTTTAATTAATTTTCAGCAATAATATAAGATTGTTTTTCTATGAAACTTCATGCCATGCCAACAGGATGATGACTCATACGCCACTAGAAATCTGACACATCACATTACTTTCACTTATTTTTATAGCATGTAAATTGTCTCACATCCGATAAGTCGGCAACAGAAGAACTCCCTGGAGATGGACTAAAATAATTCAGGAGAAGCAAGTGTCTTTAAATCTAAAAAATATTCAGAAAATATCTGCTTTGAATGTAATAGAAAGAGGGTAATAAATGCACATTACTGAGTCTCTTTTACTAATGTTTCAATATATAAGCACATCTATAATTCTGGCATTTCATAAAAACATTGATTTTTAAAGTAAACGTACTGATGATATTAGTTTTAGCAATAGAAAATGACAACTATTCCACAGTAACATCTACAACTTCACAAGATGGGAAACTTCCCTAAAATGTATTTTTTTAACAACTGAAAACAATCTAAAATCACATATACTAACTCATTTGAAAAATAGCAATAGAATCAATGAATTCACAGAGCAACATAGATAAATTTAGCAAAAATATTTGTTAAAAAATAAGAGAGATTTTATACACACCCATAACGCTTTCTCCTCTGAAGAGTCTTATACTGTGAATGATTGATTTTGCAGATTTATTAACAATTTTCTGTTTAAATAAAGTTAACACAAATTTACTTTTCATTCAAAAGTTAATTCAGACATGACAAACCTAAAATCCTTCAAAAATGTCTTGTTGACAACAGCCTGGGACTTTCCTTACTTTTTGAACTTTACCCCCCTGTATGGGAGGAAGTCAAATAGCCAGAGGTATCCCTCGGAAGTTTTAATGAGGTTTATTTACTTTTATTTTCCTTCCATACTTAGGTATTTTCCATTGTTAACAGCTCTGTGGACAAAAGCATTTAGTCAGGCATGAGCTTCTAAATCCAATTTATCTTTCATTTGGAAAAAATAGAAAAGACTTGTACTTTTTATTTTTATGCCATGCATAAAGAACCAACACACCAAACTCATGAAAACCCAAATTACTGATACAAGTTGAGAGTAAAATGTGGCTAATTTTTTTTTTTTTTTTTTTTTTCCAGATAGCAACCACTACCAGTGTTGAACACAGGGGTGCAAACGAGACCACACTGTCCCGGACATCTGCTGCTGTATTGGTATGGGAGCATGACTCAGAGGAAGAAATGAATAAAGTGTTTATATCCAAAGGGATTCTAAATATTCTGGAATATAAAGACTGATAGAAGATTACCAAAGGGCTCACTTAACAAAGTGTGAAACTTTAACTCCATAACTACATGTAACAGCTGATTATAAAACAGTAATACATTATGGCATGTATTAAGATTCTAGAGTCCTTTTTAACCCTTAACATCCCTAGTTCTCCCAGACAAAATGTGGCAAACTCCCTGAAATTTTTAACCATACCATGTGTGAGTCGATTGAGAAAGAATTCGTAATAAAGGTTAAAACCACAATAGCTTCTGAGCATGCTAAGGAGGGAAAATAGGTAGACATTAAATTTAAAGATGTATTTCCTGCCCTTTCAGATAGGGGATATGTTGTGATATGGACATAGACACACATATACCATAGAGTCTAAAATTGTGCTATTACATAAGGTGACATAAGAGGCCAGATAATATATTTATTTTTAAACCTTCAGTTTTAATCAGCTTAACTGATTAACAACAATTACACCTCTCTTAGAATCATTAATAGGAAAGTAACGATTTTTTTTTTTTTTTTACAGTCAAGGCATATTTAAATGCCAGAATAAATACCCACATTCACATAAACACACTAGAAGAAAAAATAATCAAAGTCTTTTAGGAAAATAAAAGATAAAAATGTGAGCAAAGTGTTTATAGTAGATAATTCTAGCATATTATCATTCCTGCTTTAAGTGGTGTGATCTTTGAAACTCATTTAATCCTGGAAACACTTTAGAGAGCTTCAAAACCTAATTTGGAATTTGTCTAACTCAGAAAAAAGCAAAATATCATATAATCAAAGAAAAGATTTTTGCTGTGGTAAAACATAGATAAAATTAAAAACCATAACAAGTGGTCTGATAGATTAGCATTTCAGCTGCCTTCAACACAGCACAAAATTTCCTATATTCAAGTGAAACTGCTTGTGGGATATACATGAGTACCAAGGAAAGGGGCTTCCAGTCCACACAAAGAGAATCACTTCTGTAGAATCTTTGGATGATAAGGCTAAGGGGATGGCATGGTGAGGCAAACAGAATCCAAGGCAGAGGGAGCTTGGTCCTTACAGTGATCTATAACCGATGATATGCACAGGGTGGTCTCTGGGCCAGTAGCATTAACATTGCCTGGTGTGGCAGGCAGACTAATGGCTCCACAAAAATATCCACAATTGATTCCTGGAAACTTGTGAATATGTTACCTTACATGGCAAACAGAACTTTGCAGATGTGATTAAATTAAAGGTCTTGAGAGGGAAAGAGCATCTTGAATTATCCAGATGGGTCCATTGTAAGCACAAGAGTTGTTATAAGTGAAAGACAGACACAGGAGAGTCAGGGGTCAGAGTCAGAAAGATACTAATATTTGAAGATGCTACTTTGATGAAGACACTTTGAAGACGAAGGAAGGAAGCATGAGCCAAAGAATGCAGACAGTGTCTAGAAGCTGGAAGAGGCATGGAGACTGATATGGTTCGGCTGCGTCCACACCCAAATCTCTTCTGGAATTCCCACATGTTGTGGAAGGGACCTGGTGGGAGGTAACTGCATCACGGCAGCAAGTCTTTCTCATGCTGTTCTTGTGATGGTGCATAGGTCTCATATGATCTGATGGTTTTAAAAAGAGAAGTTCCCTTGCACAAGCTCTCTCTTTGCCTCCTGCCATTCATATAAGAGATGACTTGCTCTTTCTTGCCTTTGCTCATGATTGTGAGGCTTCTCCAGCCATATGGAATTGTAAGTCCAATTAAACCTCTTTCTTTCATAAATTTCCCAGTCTTGGGTATGTCTTTATCAGCAGTGTGAAAGTGGACTAATACAGAGACAACGTCTCTCCTAGAGCACCCAGAAAGAGAACACCTTGATTTTAGTCCAGGCAGACCTGTTTCTGACTTCTGATCTCCAGAATCATAGAATAATAAATTTGTATTGTTTTAATCACCTAATTTTGGGTAATTTGTCAGGGAAGCAATAGGAAACTAATACACCTGTGAACGTTTTAGAACTGTGAATTCCCAGGAACTACTCAAGACTTGATGAATCAAAAACCTAGAGGAAAGGAGCAGAAAACCATTTTAACAAGTCTTTCAAGTGATTCTGATGCACATGACATTTTGAGAACTACTGCTCTATCTCAATTCCTCTTCTACACTGAATTTTGCTTAAATATACAGCACACAATATACATTTTTTGAACCATGCCATACTGAAGAAATTAATTACAAGATGAATGATAAAATTAAAATTAAAAGACCTGTATCAGTTATCTATTTTTGTGTAATAAATTAGTGCAAACTTAGCAGCTTAAAACATTTATTCCACAGTTTCTGTGCATCAGGTATTTGTGCAAAAATCAGCAGGTCAGGAGTTTGAGACCTGCCTGACCAACATAGTGAAACCCTATCTCTAGTAAAAATACAAAATTAGCTGGGTGTGGTGGCGCATGCCTGCACTTGGGAGGCTGAGGCAGAACTGCTTGAACCTGGGAGGTGGAGATTACAGTGAGCCAGGATCGCACCACTGCATCCTTTGTTTCAAGGTCTCTCACAAGGCTGCAATCAGAGTATTAGCCAGGACTGGGGCTTATCTGAAGGCTCAACTGGGTAAATATCCACTTTGTGCTTACTTAAATGAAGTCTGCAAAACTTCATTTCCTCAAGGGCTCTGGGACTAAGGGCCTCAGTTCCTAGGAGGCTACTGGCCAGAAGCCTCATTTTCTTGCCACGTGGCAAGATATTTACCCTTTTTGGTAAATATGACAGCCAGGATAAAGAATAATCTTTTATAGACTATCAAGCTATTAACTATAGACTATAGCTATTAAGATGAAAGTTAGTTTCTTGTAAACTAATCACAGAAGAGAAATCCCATTCTATTCTATCCCATCTCACTCTTTTCTATTGATTAGAAGCAAGTCATTGAGCTAGCCCACACTTGAGGGGAGGGGATTACACAAGAGTAAAAATACCAGGACGGCCAGGCGAGGTGGCTCACGCCTGTAATCCCAGCACTTTGGGAGGCTGAGGCAGGTGGATCATGTGGTCAGGAGATTGAGACCATCCTGGCTAAGACAGTGAAACCCCGTCTCTACTAAAAATACAAAAACTCAGCCGGGCGTGGTGCTGGGCACCTGTAGTCACAGCTACTTGGGAGGCTGAGGCAGGAGAATGGCGTGAACCCAGGAGGCAGAGCTTGTAGTGAGCCGAGATCGCACCACTGCACTCCAGCCTGAGTGACAGAGTGAGACACTGTCTCAAAAAAAAAAAAAAAAAAAAAAAATACCAGAAGTTGGAAATTATTAGAGGCCATGAGAGAGTTTGCTTGCTATAGGCCCCAAAATAGTTAAAA
This sequence comes from Macaca nemestrina, assembly GCF_043159975.1. Taxonomy (NCBI): domain Eukaryota; kingdom Metazoa; phylum Chordata; class Mammalia; order Primates; family Cercopithecidae; genus Macaca; species Macaca nemestrina. The sequence goes on from NC_092135.1 coordinate 44,708,248, forward strand.
ACATGTTACAACCAAATTGAATATTTTAATATTTTATTTTTCCTATATTATTTTTCCTGAATTTATACATTATTTTAGAAAATTTATGTCAGAAAATGGATTCCTACAGCTCTTTCAGCAACTACATTCCTCTTTTTACTCAGATTTTCCCTGAGGACTTAGACTCAAAAGCCATCCCCCAAGATACTATATTATTTCCATTCAAGTCTGTTCTTGTGTCTTTGGCATGAAATCTACCTGACATTAAATATATTACTAATAAATTTAAGAATTACAACTATACATTGAATGATTCTCATGTCAAAGTGTTGTACAAATTAAAATTATTATTAACATAAAATCTACAAAAAGTAATCCATGAATACCACATTCAGAATCACATTAAGCAATAACAAATTTGATTCATAATTGAATGCCCCATTCCTTAAAACATAATTATTCCAGTCATTGAGATTAAAAATGTTTTAAATCAACGTGTATCTTCATCATAGAAACTCTTTTCTGTTTTCATATATATATCCTAAAAATATTTCTTAAATGTGCAAAGTAGAATAACTCATGTTATATATTAACCACCAAAGATCTTATTTTTCCTCTATAATATATTTTTGATATTAACTAAAACACATATACTTTAGATTGAAATTGAAGTTCTGGCCATAAATTATTTGTTAAAACAGCAACAACAACAACAAAAACCACTCCTATAGGCCATCTAACTCCCTGTTACCTTTAGAGAGCCCACAGAGCTTCCCTAGAATGCTACTGAATTCTTTATTACTGGCTTTGGAAGGCAAAAGAAGGGAGATAGGATTATCCTTGAAGCCTCCTAGGTCCTCCAATGTAGTTTGATGTGTGGCCATTAGAATACCTTCTAGACTTTGTAAAGCATAGCATAAATCACATGATATCTTTGTTTTGTTCCTATAACAGAATATTTAAAACTGGATAATTCATAAAAAAGAGAGATTTATTTAGCTTGCAGTCCTTCGGGCTGGAAAATTCCAGGGATATTGCACCAGTAACTGTTCAGCTTCTGGTGCTGCTTCACAACAAGGTAGAAGGTCAAATGGAAAGCAGACATGTGTGAAGGTACAAAACCTGAGAGGCTGGCTTTATAAACAAGCCACTCGCAAAGGAGCTAATCCATTCCAGCAAGAACTAATCCAGTCTCCCAAAGTGAGAACTCACTCAGCACCAAGCCATTCACAAGGGATCCACCCCATGACCCAAACACCTCCCAACAGGCCTCGCCTCTTAAAGACTCTGCTTCCCAAAATTGCCATACTAGGGTTAGGGCTCCTATGTGTATTTTGACAGGGACATACCATATTCAAACCAGAGCACATGGCGTTCTCAGGCAGCCCTCCTACTGAAACTGTATTTGCAAATCAGGATAAAAGGATTAGTCTTTAAACAGTTGCCCCACAGAAGGGCTTAGAGCCCGTATAAAATGTGGAAGAGAAGGGCAGTCTTCTCACCAGGTTGCACAGTGGGGTCGGGACTTAATTGCTGATTGATTGTAATAAAGGATATTTTCCTTAGATAGCTTGTTTTTGTTTTTTGTTTTTTGTTTTTTGTTTTTAATATTGGAGCAGAGTTGCCTCCTCCTTCTCAGTCAACAATTCTTCTAAAGTGCTGCCTTGTGTACTAATAGGGACAAGGACAATCCTCCAAATACTCTCCATCCCAGAAGTGTTTTTAATAGTGCTGCAATGGATAGCGTAACTACAGAAATAAACAAACCAACAGAAATCAGTGTATCACTTTAAGCTAAAAAATTAGTGTCTAAATGGACCTTTGGAATAGAGACATAAAATAGGTTATTATCCTTATTTTGATAAGATATAAACAACTATTTAAACTCCATTAAGAGAAAATAAAATTGTTCTTATTAATGAGTGAAAGTCTAAAAAACTTAGAAAATTTTTTATATTAGTTGAAAATTATACTTAGTGGAAAAATTAACTTATAGCATGATTCCTTGGGTATTAGCTTACAATTCAATCATTAAAGCAGGACATTCTTTAGAGTTAACATCAAACTACAAAATTGCAAGTTCTTATTTACATAAAATATTTTGTGTGAAATGAAATAATAGAATGTCTAGGGAAAAACCTTGATAATTTTACCTATGATTTAATTTAGATAATAAAAAATAAAGTTAAAGTGATTGCAACATTTTGCAATTAAGTGAGAAACTTAGAGAAATGAGCTATTGAAAAGGAAATACAACTGCAACTATTTATACTGCCGTAATATTGCCACTTTTTTCAATAACAGGATGTGTAGAACAAGTAAATCTTCTACAATCAGAAAGAGAAATCACATTGAAATTGTGTAACAAGTCTTCCACTACTAGCCTGCCAATATTAAAGCAGTAGGACAATACACATTTTTCTTCTTTCAGAACAAAATAGAGATTGTCAGGTATTGAAGATCCAAGAGCAAAATGCTATAACACAAAAATAACAAAAAGCACAAAATGCTGAAATGTCCCAGAGCCTGCATTCCAGAAGATGTCCAGAAGGTATATTTTCTCTACTTCTGCATACCTATTATTTCTATGAGATCTTGTATTAGATTTCACCGGTTTATATTATGGTAGCAAATGGCTCAGCATCAGTGGCTTTCTAGAAGAAAAATTTATCTCTAATTCCTCACCCATGTTACATATTCCTACAGCTGCAATTATGTTCTTGTCTCTCCAAGATCCAGGCTAAAGAAGTAGCCCCCGTCTCTATATTGCTCTTCCCATGGCAAACAGAAAAGAGCAGGAGTAGAGTCTGACAGTGACTCTTAAAGCCTCTGTTTGAAAGCAGTACACGTCACTTCCAAAGCCAGCACTCAGCCAAGCCTGCTGTCATAGACAAGTGATGTAGCATCCCACAAGAGGGGGAGATATTGGACAGTAACAGAACCTACCATGGATCATCACACCCAAAGAGACAATCTGGACTAAAGAGTGACAAACTCAGACTTTCCTTCATTAGGAAAAAGGGAAGATTTGGAGTTGAATGTTTATGTCTTATATATTCTCTCTCCATAGGAAAAAATTCTCCCTTGTCAGGGTGCAAAGGCACAAATACACTCTAGCAGGAGTGGAACAACTCCCATTGGCTCATTGTCCTCATATTTTTACTACCAGAGTTTGAGTTTTACTATGAAAGTAACATGTCATCATGATAAAAACTCTAAGAGCAACAGAAAGCAACACAGTAAATCATAAAATAGCCCCATTATATCTCTCAGTCCCACTCCCCAGAGATACATTTTCTTTACAGAGATTCTCTTAAATATTATTCTAGAAATTATTCATGAATATATTCTGTTGTTAATTTCCTCATTTGAAAATTGAGATAATACCACCTCAAATGACTGTTATGAGTATCAAATGACTTAAAGAATGTACAACATTTAGAAGAGCACTTTACACATAGTAAATTGCATGTGAGTGTTAACTACTATTATTTTTGCCATGCGCTATTGTAAGTGCTTTGTATGTATTATCCCTGGCCCCGCCACCACCCACCATAATCACCACCACCTTCTCACACACATACACTTATTCAATTTCAATAGTATGATTATTATTCAATAGTATGATCTTGGAATAGTTTCATGTTAATCCAGATACATCTTACTTTTGAAAGGCTGCAAGGTATCCCATTGAATGGATCTAATATAACTTTCTACAACTTGAGTATTTTCTTACCTTTTGCTATTACAGATAACACAGAAACATGCTTGTGCCATAATATAAATGTAATTTGAACCAGTGACTTCATTTCATTTAGAAATCACTAGGTCAAGAGCTACATATATTTAATTTTTGAGCGAGTTTTCCAAATTGTCTTTGAGACAGTCATTAGAGCTTTTAGCAAGACTATGGTTCCGTTTGGATTGCACTTTCCTTCCTCACTGAAATTGGGCATGGCCATGTGACTTACTTTAACCAACAAAATGTTAGAAATAACATGCTACTTATTCTATTACAACTTGCCTACCCCCCACCTCAGTGAAATAAAATGCTCCAATAGTGCCTGCTCGGTGATCTTGGTCATTTAATGAGAACAACATGAAGGAGTCCACCTCCCCTGCTGCTCTGAGAAGTATCTTGCAGTGTAATCAAGAAATATACCTTTCCAGTTTTAAGTACCTAAGAGTGTGAGGTTATTTGTTTTCACAGCATAACTAAGCTTATCCTGATTAAGACACGCTTCTACTAGCAATTTAACAGTGTGTATCAAAGCATATAAATGACTTAAGCATAGTCTACAAAAATGATCAGTATATACGCAACTGTTTATTCCAACTCCAGGAACTAGAGAATATATGCATATTATTTTATCAAGCAAATAGGTATATTCATTAATTATCTAGAATACCCAGTGTTAAAACTGCAGCCTCTTTTTGCTGGGGTTGCCTCATCCCTGACCAGCTTCCTCCCACAGGTAGACAGAATTCTGAAATGGTCCAAGATTTCCTCCCCTAATCTCTGGGCTGTGACTATCATCAGATATCATACCCATGAGTATATTACATTACAAGAACAGAGGATTTTATAGATGTAATTAAGATTACTAATCAGTTGACTTCGAGTTAGAGAGATTTTCCAGGTAGACTCATTCTAATCACATGACCCATTTAGAAACAGAGTTTATCCTGGCTGATTAGAGAAGCAGTAGTCAGAAATTTGAAACAAGACAGGAATTCCATGTGAAAGTTCTCTGTTGCTGAGATGTGGGTACCTTCAGGGCAAGGACCTGAGAGTAGCCTGTAAGAGCTGAAAATGGTCTCCAGGATAACCAGCAAGAAAATGGGGACCTCAGTCCTGTTAAAACAAGGAAATGAATTTTGGCAATAACCTAGACGAGCTTGGGAGTAGGATCTTTCCCAGAAACTGCAGATCAGAACCTGTGGCCCATACTTTGACTTCGACTATGTAAGACACAGAGCAGAAAAGCGACAAAAACCAGCTGGACTTCTGATCTACAGAACTTGAAGATAATAAATGACATTGTTTTAAGCCTCTGTGTTTGTGGAAATTTCATATGCAGCATAAAACACTAATACATATGGCCTACCTGAATTCATAGAAGCGTCTCTTTGTCCTACTCTCAGGGAAAGGTGGTTGCTTGCTATGTGGCATCCTCACATCCTCTTCACCCAGTCAGAGAGCCCCAGGAGGAAATGCCTACACATTCTCTTCAAATAATTCACGCCTTTAATGTCTACACCCTCTGGTTGAATCCTTAGCCTTCATTTCTATAGCCTAAAGGTGGGTGAAGCTTGAAAACTGTGAACCTTATACAAAGTCACTTTTTTGGATTGTCCTCCCAAGGTCATCTGGTGCTTCACTTTCACTTTGCAATGGTGGGTACTTATCTTTTATATTAGATAAGTGCTAATGTTATCTAATAAGACAAAAGGAAAGTAAAAAGTTTCATTTTAATACACTTCTGGTAGTATAGGTTTGAGGTTTATTATGAGAGGTAAATTTTTATAGTGATTGATCCATAGTAAGCACATATTAAGCATTAATAATTAAATATAATAACCCATATTAAATAAACTTCAACATGGAATCAAGGCAATAATCAAGACTGACAACAAGCCCTGCGCTCCTTCTGGTTCACAGACTTGCCTCTCTCTACATATCCTTTCTAGTAAGAAATTAGGATTATTTTTCCTATAAAATCTAAGAACCTTTTAATTTATATGTTCTCAATGGAAGCCATTTACATGCAAAAGTTAGACATATTATGAGATTTATTCACTCTATATTTTCTTAATGTTGGGATGGACAGATCCAACCTTTTTTTTAAAATTTCAACAGGATTTCTTTTTATTTCAACAGCATCAAATTACTATAAAGACAAAGTGGTATATTATTCTAAAAAACAAAATTCAACAGATCTAAAGAATATACTATTTTATGCAAATTCCTCCATATTAACCAACATTCATAATAGAGCAATTATAAATATCTGATCTAAGTTTATTAAAATAAACTAGAGATGTCTATAGTCACATGTATTATTTTTAAAAACACTTTGTTGGAGCTACTTGTTTCATTATATAAAGATATTAGAAAGATATTGCCAGTAAAAATTGGTGCTATTCATTGCATGCTACTCAATGAATCATGAAGTCCAATGAAAGAATTGAGATTTTTTCCTCATTTGTAGTAATCATGTTTAGCTACACGAAAAATAAACTTGCCTATGTGCACTTTATCAACCACTAATACACTAGTAAAGACACATTCTAAAATGCCAAACAATGCATTTTCAAGTGTTTTAAATCTATTCATAAAACATTCCTGGTTTAAGACTAAATATAATTGTAGAAATATGACTAAGTAAAGTTCATAATTCTTCTGTTTTTTGGTTTTGGTATTTTTTCTGAGACAAGGTCTGGCTCTGTCACCCAGGCTGCAGTTCAGTGGCCCAATCTGGGCTCACTGCAACCTCTGCCTCCCAGGCTCAAACCATCCTCTCATCTCAATCTCGCAAGTAGCTGGCACACACCAGCACGCCCAGCTAATTTTTCTATTTTTTTGTAGAAACAGGGTTTCACCATGTTGCCCAAGCTGGCCTCAAATTCATGAGCTCAAGCAAACCACCTTCTTTGGCCTCCCAAAGTGTTGGGATTACAGGCATGAGCCACCATGCCCAGCCCATAATTCTTCTTGATACAAGAAGTTTATCAAAATATCACTATTATAATAAACTTGTACTTTATAAATAAATTGCTAATATTCCTTTTTTATATTTGGATTCTTATTCAGGTCAAATTTATTTGTAACCTGCTGCTTGTTCTAGGGAGTGGAGAGTCGGGGGAGATGGCTAGCTGTAATATTATATGGTATATCTGACAAACAAAAGCATGCTCCAAAAACAGGACAGATTACTGTTACAATTAGTCACACTAGAATAGTTTCCTTCTCTGTGCTTATGTAAATTTGGGAGAAAATAGATCTCTTAGTAAGCTACAAAGAGCAGTGTTAAGGTAGTTTTTTTTTTTTTTTTTTTTTTCCTCACATGAGATCCACTGCATACCATAAAATTAGGGCAAATATTTGTTACATAAATCTACATAGGTATATCAATCAACTATAAAATTTTACTGGAATGCCGTAATTGTCAATAAAATTAGAATCTGGATTCCATTTTCTCAATAAGTGGAATAACAAAATGTACCAATTAATCCAGTTATTTTTATAGCATGCTACGTTCTATATATCTTTCCTAAACAGACTCCTAAAAACCCAAAAATTTATATATCATATATAGCAGGCCAAAATGAGAGAATTCTCAAACTGCTTCTCTGTGTTTCCCTCTGAATTGAATCACCCCCATTCAAACATTTTTTCCTGATCTGAGTAGAGAAGACTTCAGTGCAAACGTATCAGGCCCAGACCAAATCTCCACAGCAGGTGATTCTTCTTGGTCAGAAGTGTATTGCTTCATGGCTTAGAGAATTCCAAAAGTTATTGATTTTGTTTCCTGGGTTTGTTTATGACCTCCATGAATAAGACATAGCTTCCATCATACGTCCAGAAATGGAAGCTTAATTCTGTTCCTGAAACCCTGTGTTCCATGTCTTCACCAAAGGACAAGAGCCATACTGACTTTCACATATCAACCTTTGGCACTATCTCTAAACTAACTTTGTTGTACACATTAAGGCATTTCAGTTTAACTCTGTATAATCCTAATTGTTCTGAAAGCTCATTTACTTTACAGCGAAGAGATTAGAGGGTATGTTTATTTCTTGGATGACACAATTTCTTGGACAAGTAAAGATTTTGACTAGATATCGTCCTGAGGTCTGATATAGGAGAATGCCAATCTGCAAGTTGGTCTGAAGTGGGAAGGGAGGCCTACCTTGTGAGTCTCTGCTCATGTTACCATCTTATTTAGCTCGTAAGCTTCCATGCTGAGAAAGAAATGTTTAAATTCTCTTTAATGTTACACTGGGGACTCAAGGGGGAAAGCCTATGAACTAACATGCACGAAGCAAAATAAATGTTTCATGGGGATAAAGGAGTTTATTTCGAGGTATTTTCATTTTGAAGTTGAACTCTTCTTTAATTTTTACTTTCAAATTATTACATATTTTACTTAATGTTAATAAAGGCCAGAGAATACAGATGAATGAGAATCTACTTTAAAATCATGTGCAACTTTATTTTAGGACTATATCTAGCTTTTTCTAGGAAACAAAGCTATCCTTATTCAGTTTTGCTTACAAAAAAAAAAAAAAACCACGTAATATCTTAGACATTTAAAAAAATGTTGTAGTCATTGTTTCCCTCTTGCATTTTCTAAGCATTGATTTTTCCACTAGAGCTCAAATTAAAATGGGTGTACTAGTATGACAGGCAATTCCCATAACTTATATAACTAAACATATCCATTTATCCCAGTGGGTTGTCAATTGTGTTACCATTATTCCCATAATAAATACTGGTTTGCTAAATATTACATCAAGGGCAGTAAGAAAAGTATAACACATCAATTTTGCATTATCAACTCTCAAAAATGCTGCTCAATTATGTCTTAATTTTGTAACAGTATATGTTATTGAATTGAATCAGAGTTAGGGTTATTTTCTACTTAAAGAAAGATGTATGCATGTGTGCATGTGTGTGTGTATGTTGCTTATTTCAGGGTAAAATTCATAGCCAAGCTGGTGGTGCTATTTGATATAATGAGGGAGGATATCCTTTTCATCATCTATACTGTTGGCCAACAAATGTAGATTAGAAAGAGGAATAAATGTGTGTTAGTATGTGTGTATGTGTGCGTGTGTGCTTATGTGAACTATAAAGGATTCTTGTGCCCTTAATGCGCAAACTTTCTTTAACTTAAAACATTCAGAATCATCTCAAAATTATTTTATGCTCTCAGAAAAAATCAGAGAAAAAGCAAATATTCATAAATGGAGTTTTAAATAGATCTTGAGACACATTGTGATTTTATTCTCCATCCTAATGAACATGTGGCCTTTTGGTGTAATTCTGTATCTTCACCTTTTTCTTTGAATGTTCTTAAGTAGGTTTCATATTTCCTTTATAGAACTATCCATAAAAACACAAATAAAAGGATGAAAATCAAACTTAATAAAGATTGGAGACTTGAAAGTCAAAGAAGTAGCCAAGCCTCACATCTCGTTTATAACAATTTCTGGACTTGAAAAGAGGATTTGGGCCTAACTCATGGAGTTAACACCATTGAACTGGTAGGAGCTGTATTTCTCTTCTCTGCATAGCTAGTTTTTGAAGAACATATTTTCAACAAATTTTTCCTACTTTTACTAGCTGTTTCACATTACACAATAAAGCATATATGTGGTGTTAAAATAGATGCCATCCTAGCCACAGAGGATTAGGCCAGAGGCTACTGCAAAAGTCATATGTAAGCATTTATGAATATAAGTCCCCTCTGAGATAATACTCATGAACTCTGCCCAATAGAGCTCTGACTTTTGGGGGTGTCAAGCCAATCCAATCAGAGCTTAAATGTAGGGTGACTCACTCAGCTCAGGGTGCTTCTCTAAAGAACTGTAAGCAACTCTTCCAATATTTTTATATTTAGATGGTTGCACCCTTTAAATCACGGGATGATTGATGAAGCAGATTTTCATTCTGGCAAAATCTTCTACTTCTGTACAAAATCAATATGATTCTCTTTTCTGTAGAATGTTGAGAAAATTGACCAATAATTAGGTAATTATTAACAAATTAATTAATTGACCATGAGGCAAATCAATTATTAATTTCTGTTATATAATAAGCCCTATCACCTATTTATTCAGTCCTACCCATATACCTTCTAAGCAAAAATATAAAAAGAAATTTTTATGATAAAATACAAGAAAATCAAATTAGATGTATCCTCTATAGATTACAATAAGATTAAGAAAATAAAATTACATATTTGACACATCAATTTTTTAGATAACTTATAACTCATGAGAAAAGCCCAGTAGTGGAGGTGATCAGAAGAAGGTGCATAATGGAAGAGGGGACTATGGAACATGATCATCACTGAGGTGGGGCATGCAGGAGTTACGTAAGTGGGCCTTCCTTCAAACAACGGACTGATTGGTGCTGCTGTTGCTTATAAGGTGGTTGAAGATCAGAAGCCACCCAAAGACAAGCAAATCTACAGGCCTGGATTCAACCAGTTAGAATTGTACAAAGATGGAGAGAGGCAGGTAGGCAAAAGTCAGATTGGGAACTGCCTACTGAAACAAGTAGACCAGTGAGAAGGCTCGGGAGTAGGATACTAATACATATATAGTCAGGTTGTGTGGTCAGAAAGTTAGTGTCTGTGCTCAAGGAAGCAGAAAAGTTTTGGTGAGGCCACAGTCATGCTTTTCCATGGAATAATACCAATTTAATAGTGTTTTTGAGAAAACAGTAAGGGTAACAAAATTTACTAATAGTGAGAGGTATGGTATATTGGAAGAGGATCCCTAATTCTTCTGTACTCTGAATATCTATATCCTTTACAATGTAACATCTAGAGTCCATTTGCCATTCTCCTATATTTTGGCTGGCCCTGTAACTTGTTCTGGTCAATAAAATGCAGCATAAGTGATGGTGTGCTAGCTCTAAGTCTAGGCCCCAAAAACCTTAGCTTGCCTCTCTTCATTCTCGTGAAACTCCGACCAGTCACCATGAGAACAAGCCCAGGCTATCCTGCAGGATGATGAGAAAACACAGAACCAAGGGAAGCAGCCCCAGCTGAGGCCATTCTAGACCTCTAGTCCCTAGCTGACCTGGCAGCTGACTGCAAACACAAGCTCAGCTGAGCCCAGTCCATATTAATGACCAGCAGAATTATGTGCTGAAAAATAAAAGAAATGGTTGTTTTAAGCTGCGAAGTTGTGTGATTTTTTTAACATGGCAAAAGCTAACTGATGCAGAAATAATTGGTTCCTAGAATTGAGGTGCTGCCATAACAAAAATCTAAAATAAGTGCCATTGGCAGTAAGCACTGAACAGAGGATGGAAAAATGGCAAACAAACTCTTAGCAAATGCGGAGAAAAAAATTCAAATTGTTATTGGAGGTTAGGAAAAAAATGGTGATCTGTATTTTTGAGAATAAAATAATTGTCAAAAGTGTTGCCTATAGAAACTTGAAAGATGGCCAGTGTATATAATGAACTTTTGATTTTGGCTAAAGAGACCTCCACAGAATGTTGAAATGTCAGATGGTTGGTCCTAGCTACATATAGGTACAAGAAGAAAGAAATGGTCTAAATAAAGACATGGCCAGCTTGCAAGGAGAATTCTGAGGGAACACAGAGGGGACAGAATTTTCTGGGTGGGAAAATATAATTGTTTCGTATCTTCTGTCTTTCCATCCAGTAAAAATTCTCAAAGTAAAATGAGGCATCAAGAAGAAAAAAAATCAATTCAAGGGTGTAGCTCCGCAATCCTTTGTTAAGAAATCTGAAAGAATTTATATGTTGTCTGGTTCTCTCTCAAACTAAAAAATACAGCTCCTCAACTTTGTAAGAGTATGGTCTCACAGAAGCCCAATCCCAGAGTAAATAAGTCTATACAGAGAGGCATGTCTTGAAAACAATCAGGGTATGGCTTTCCAACAAATGACATGCACATAAATTAAACTCATAGTAAGTCCACCATGATTTGGAAGAAACTGAATTTATAAAAGTGCCATCAACCTGAATTTTGAAAGAATGATTTTACTTAAATTGCAAAAAGGTCTCTGTGGGTGCAACTTTCTATGATCCAGAAGCTGACTGAGAACGTTTTTCAAAAGGCTAAGGAAGGAAATTAAAAAGAGAGAATGTTCTAGAGAGCAGAGTCAAGATCCAATAGTCATGAAAAACAAAAAACTGGGAAACCACCCCCAAAAAACAGCACCTTGCCTTAACGAATAGTTACTCCTCCCAGGTAGGGGAGCCTAACAACATTTTTCTACCCAGATTTTAAATTTCCAATGGACCAGTAATTGCTATGTACCTCCCATTTTTTTCTTTCAGAATGGCAGTATTTATCAGTTACCTTATCCCTGTATTAATATTGCAGGTTGGATGTTTATGGGACATATATTTTTTAAAATTTCATGACTCTCTGGATCAAAAACATTTACATTTAATGGGCTTCCTCTCAACTTTAAATGGATAATTGAATTCTAGAATTCAAGCCTGATGTCATAGTTCCATGAGAATTTTAGGGATCCTATGAGAAGGAAGAGGATGTTGTACATGGGTAGAAAGGTGAAAATTGTGGCCAGAGGCAGATTGTAGTAAACTAGAAAATTGGCTCATAATCCTTTATTCCTTCTTGCCTCCATGCTCTTTGTAATGTGACTTTGCCACTTTTCTCATTAAGAGATGGATTCTGTTCTCCGTTGCCTTCTGTCTGGACTGGTCTTGTAACTTGTTCTGGTTAATAGAAAGAGGTAAACGTGATGACACATCAGAAGCCAAGGCCTCAAGCAAACTTTCCCACTTGCTGTCTTGGAACCCTTCCCAGCCACCAGGTAAATAAGCCGAGGCTCTTGTGCTGGACGATGAGAGGTCACTGGAACACTAATGAGCCATAACAGCCAAGGCCATTCTAGAATAGATAGCTTTTGCCAACCAAGTAGCTGACTGCAGATACATGCCTGCATCCAGATGAGTCCAGAAAAGCAACCTAGGTGAGTCCAGCCCTCATTGCTGGCCCATAAAGTCATAAACAAAACAAACAATTGTTATATTAAGCCACTTGGTTTTGGGATAGTTTGAGATACAATGAAAGCTAACTTTAGGCATGTTTCTTAGCTTTTCTCACCTTCTTTTGTTCACACACACACACACAAATCATATGAAAGAATTTCTACCTGTTACATTCTTAGGATAATAGTGAGTATACAGTAGATACTCAATAAATATCAGCTATTATCCTCATTAGTGCTTCTGAGGAGGAAGCTCTGAGACATCTTCATTATAATAATAAATGTTATCATTAATTGTGTACTTATTATCAGGACTCTGTGCTAGGCACTTCATATATAACATCTGTAATCATCACAACAAAATTCTGAATAATTATTTTATTTCTTTTTTACAGATGAGAAAACCAAGTAATGAAAATGCTGAGTAACTGCATCTATGTATGTGAACAAGTAGCCAAACCAGGATTTGAAAAACTTCCTAAATTTTTCCATTGCACTATGTCCTCGGAGGTATGTAAAATAATCTTCTCAATTCTTCACTTACCTGTGGAATTATTATTCATCCATTCCTTTGCCATGGCCTACACGGTTGGTGACATGTACTTCTCTGTCCCTAGACTTTGGCATTGGCAATACGACTAGTTTGGCCAATGGATATTAACAGGTGTGACATGAGTAGAGGCTTGAAATATGGTTAAGCCCTTATGCTTGTCATCTTGTACTTCTGTTAAAGCCATGAGAAAAACGAACCCCAGGTAGATACTACCCTTCCAGTTGGGAACTCTAAATGAGACAAATAGAACAGAGCTGCTTCTCACAGATGCAAAATAATTATAGCCACTTCACAGGTGCCAGGGCGAGACATAAATGCTTAGTATTGTTTGCCACGGAGATATTTGTGGTTGTGTGTTGCATAGCAATATCTGACTGAGTCAGTTCTTCAGAGCCTTCAAATGTTGAATAATATAGCAATAGCAAAACATTTCATAGAATAAAACATGCTATAATCTGGTGGAGGTAGACAGGAGATAAGTGAATTTCAACCAGAAGAGGGAAAGATAGCTCTTTCATATGTGGGATAAAATTGTGGTCTCAAATTGGAGTTATTCTGCTTGGGAAATTTATGGAAAGAGATCTTGTATAAAGGCTGCATCTCCTAAATTTGAGTGATAAAATACGCTTGTGCAGGGACAGGTTGACTCAGCATGTCTGAGGTGTCTAAACCTTGCCCATTCCAAAGGAAGGATGGGACCCGGAATGGCTACTAGGAGCATCTAAGCCTTTAGAATATGGTACCTCATAAGAGTGTCTGTTTGCCTGGAGCCTTCAGCCATGTGAGGCAGTTTATGCTAACAATGTTAAGTTATGGTTGGGGCCTTGGGCCATATAATTATCAGTTTGACCTCTGGAAGGGCTGAAGGCTGAGAAACTAAGGTCAGCCTCATGGGCATGCCATGCCTATTTGACCAAGCTCCAATAAAATCCTGGACACCAAGTCTCAGATGAGCTTACCTTGTTGACAACACCCCATTTGTGTTGTTACAGATTGTTGCTGGAAGAATTAGATGCTGTCTGTGGGACTCTACTAGGAGAGAACAACTATTAATAGAAGCTTGAACTTAGTCTTTCCTGGATTCTGCTCTGTCAGCCTTTGACCTTAGATGATTTTAGTCTGTTCTCTTTCACTATAATCAGCCATAACCATTAGTAAAACAGATTTTCTGAGTTCTTTGAGTTCTAGCAAATCACTGAACCTGAGGGTTAACTTAGGGAATCCCTTTTGACAAGGGTATTGGCCTCACACATTCTCGAAACTCAGCAATAATTCTGCTGCGCAGAAGCTTTTTAGTTTAACTAAGTCCCATCTATTTATCTTTGTTTTTATTGCATTTGCTTTTGGTTTCCTGGTCATGAAGTCTTTGCCTCAGCCAATGTCTAGAAGGGTTTTTCCAATGTTGTCTTCTAGAATTTTTATGGTTTCAGGTCTGAGATTTAAGTCTTGGATCTATCTTGAGTTGATTTTTGTATAGGGTAAGAGATGATAACCCAGGTTCATTCTTTTATGTGTGGCTTGCCAATTATTCCAGCACCATTTATTGAATAGGGTGTCCTTTCCCAGCTTTATGTTTTTGGTTGCTTTGTTGAAGATCAATTGACTGTATTTGGTGTTATTTCTGGGTTCTCTATTCTGTTCCATTGGTCTATATGCCTATTTTTATACCAGTCCTATGCTGTTTTGGTGACTATGGCTTTATAGTATGGTTTGAAGTCAGGTAATATAATGCCTCCAGATTTGCTCCTTTTGCTTAGTCTTGCTTTGGATATGCAGGCTCTTTTTGAGTTCCATATGAATTTTAGGATTTTTTCTAGCTCTGTGAAGAATGACGGTGGTATTTTGATGGGAATTGCAGCAAGTGTATTGTCTAGGTATGATTACTATATCCCTAGTGAAGTAGTAATGAGCATCCTAGGGAACCCTTCTAAGTATCTAAAACTGTCTTGGTAGTCAGGTATTCCTTTTCTTAGATAACGTAATATTTTATTCATTTATTTTTCTTTTTTTTATTATTATACTTTAAGTTCTAGGGTACATGTGCACAACGTGCAGGTTTGTTACATATGTATACATGTACCATGTTGGTGCGCTGCACCCATTAACTCATCATTTACATTAGGTGTATTTCCTAATGCTATCCCTCCCCCTCCCGCCTCCCCACAATAGGCCCTGGTGTGTGATGTTCCCCTTCCTGTGTCCAAGTGATCTCATTGTTCAATTGCCACCTATGAGTGAGAACATGTGGTGTTTGGTTTTCTGTTCTTGTGATAGTTTGCTCAGAATGATGGTTTCCAGCTGCATCCATGTCCCTACAAAGGACACAAACTCATCCTTTTTTATGGCTGCATAGTATTCCATGGTGTGTATGTGCCACATTTTCTTAATCCAGTCTGTCACTGATGGACATTTGGGTTGATTCCAAGTCTTTGCTATTGTGAATAGTACTGCAATAAACATATGTGTGCATGTGTCTTTATAGCAGCATGATTTATAATCCTTTGGGTATATACCCAGTAATGGCATGGCTGGGTCAAATGGTATTTCTAGTTTTAGATCCTTGAGGAATCGCCGCACTGTCTTCCACAATGGTTGAACTAGTTTACAGTGCCACCAACAGTGTAAAAGTATTCCTATTTCTCCACATCCTCTACAGCAACTGTTGTTTCCTGATTTTTTAATGATTGCCATTCTAACTGGTATGAGATGGTATCTCATTGTGGTTTTGATTTGCATTTCTCTGATGGCGAGGGATGATCAGCATTTTTTCATGTGTCTGTTGGCTGTATGCATGTCTTCTTTTGAGAAGTGTCTGTTCATATCCTTTGCCCACTTTTTGATGGGGCTGTTTGTTTTTTTCTTGTAAATTTGTTTGAGTTCTTTGTAGGTTCTGGATATTAGCCCTTTGTCAGATGAGTAGATTGCAAAAATTTTCTCCCATTCTGTAGGTTGCCTGTTCACTCTGATGGTAGTTTCTTTTGCTGTGCAGAAGCTGTTTAATTAGATCCCATTTGTCAATTTTGGCTTTTGTTGCCGTTGCTTTTGGTGTTTTAGACATGAAGTTCTTGCCCATGCCTATGTCCTGAATGGTATTCCCTAGGTTTTCTTCTAGGGTTTTTATGGTTTTAGGTCTAACATTTAAGTTTCAGATAATATAATATTTTAAAATATTGATTCTGAGGAAAGTGTACTTCTGGATTAGATCAAGACTATCATGGTGTTGGACAGGCTTCTGGAATTTCCAACATCTGATTCTACAAGTGACTGCTGCAGACTCTGAGCAATCTGAACTGAGTGAAGCTATTGCTTTATTCTCTAAAAGAAGAGCAGTATTTGAATAGCACTTGGATTGTAAAGACTTTATCATTCATTGTTTTGATCAATTCATTATTGATAGCTAGGATAATTCAGTGAAGACAAAACTGAGTAACAGAGTCCACATATGTCTTGGAAGGAGAATGGGGCAGATAACTTTTCTTTTTGGAAAAAAAATCTCAAGTCTCTGGATCAAAAGCTGCCTCATATTAGGGCTTACAAGTTGGAAATGAAAGATTTGGGGCTCAAAATTGTCTATTTTTCTGGAAGGTAGAAGAGTGAAGAGCAAGGTTCTCAAATTTTTGATGGCATAAATGATTTCTAACATATAATTGTACACATAGAAAAACTATCAAAATAACTGAAAAGAATACTGTGACAGAAGCCACATGTGGTCCATAAAGCCTAAAAATGTACTCTCTGGTCCTTTACTAAAGAATTTGTCATAACAAGTAAGAACACTGCTTACCTTTGCCAAAGGTGGCCTATGTAATGACTACAATTTAGCGTGTGGGAATTTCTAGGGCTATAATGTTCTGTTTCTTAATGTAAGAGCTAGTTATACTAGTATTCCCAACAGAAAAAAATTCATCCAATTGTATGTCTATGATGTGTGCTTTGTATACATGCATTTCATTTCAACACAAAATTTATATTTATGTATGTATGCAAATGTGTGTGTATTGTGTATACGTATTAATCACTTGCACCACTACTTTATTCCTTTTTTTTTTTTTTTTTTTTTTTGAGATGGAGTCTCGCTCTGTCACCAGGCTGGAGTACAGTAGCACGATTTTGGCTCGCTGCAACCCCTGCCTCCCAGGTTCAAGCAATTCTCTGGCCCCAGCCTCCCAAGTAGCTGGGACTACAGGTGTGTGTCACCACACCCAGCGAATTTTTGCATTTTTAGTAGAGACAGGGTTTCTCCATGTTGGCCAGGATGGTCTCAATCTCTTGACCTCATGATCCACCTGCCTTGGCCTCCCAAAGTGCTGGGATTACAGGTGTGAGCCACCGCACCTGGCCCATCACTACTTTATTCTAAGCCACGTGTATCTTTCACTTGAATTATTGCAATGGTTTTCGGCAGATTCTTGCCTCCTTAGAGTTGATTCTATAAACAGCAGTCAGGTACTTAATAAATCTGGTCAAAAGCCTCAGATTTACGGGGCTTCTCAGCTCTTTCCAGGTAAATTTGAATGAGCTTGCTATGACCCACAAGACTCTATATGATCTAGCTCCCCTCTCTTCCTCTGACCTCTTGTGCTGTACTTCCTCTGGCTCATTTTAATGCAGCCGCAAGGTCCTCATTATTTATCCTAAGCACCAGGCAGAGTGTGCTTATGTATCAAGGTCTTTATACCTACCACTCTTTCTACCTGGTAGTCTCTTCCCCTAGATATTTTCATGGCTCACCCCCTCAGTTTATTTTGTTCTCTATTCAAATGGCACTGTATCAGAGAATAAATGGAGAGAATGTTAGTCCCCTGCACAATTCTATTTCCCTTTATCCTGCTTAATTTTTATTAATAGAACTTACTTCTACCAGGCGTATGCATATATTATATTTGCAGTTACCATCTGTCCTGTCCATTAGAATGAAAGCTGCATGATATTCATGACTTTATCAATTTTGTTTATGACTCACCTTAATACTTTCAATAGTACTTAAGACATATTTATTAAATAAATAATAAAATATTTACTTAATAAAGTATGAATTTGTATGTGGTTATTGAGTGAGGATCCCTATAGGCAATAAGTCTGAAGGCCATATTTATTATTTTTTAAACTAGTCAGATATCCTGCCTCTCTGTGGGACATGGGTCCTTCCTACAGAGGTATGTGGTTTCTAGAGACCAGTAACCCTGATTCAAACATGACCTCTGCCAATTCTTACCTGGGTGGATCATGTTAAGTTTTAGTTTCCTAGACTATAAATTGGAGATAAACATAGCAGTTATTTTATGATATGGTTGGAAGAATCATATGAGCAAATCTGTATAAATCACTTAGTCCAGATTTGGCATAGTAAGTGCTCAATATATATTAACTGTTTTATTATTACCATTATTAGGATTCTAGCACCCACTGGTATTTGTGAATTCCTATACTCACAGCATCTGGGAGGGACAGTGGAAGTTCTTTACACTCAGAGGTGGATAACTGGAATATGTATTGACTGATAAATATATTTCAGAGGAAAGAAAATGAGGTAGAAAATACTGGTTTACACATTTGTATTTCAGGTTAAAGTGAACTGAGGTCAATTCTGAAGAAGAGGTGGGATAGAAGAGAAATGAAGAAAAATAATTAGCAGAGATCTAAGGATATTTGGGGAGATAAATGAAATACAAAATAAGTAGGTTGGTCAGGAAAAACAAACCTCAGCTAACAAAAGCAAGAAGACATTAATAGCAGCATCATCAGAAAGTTGTCACCAACTAACCAGCAAGACCACATTGGGGTGAAAGACAGTAAAAAAGAGGAGGGGGCTTTTCATGCTTGTGACCAAATTTTCTAGGTACTAGATTCTACTATAATCTTAGTGCAACCCATTCTTTATGAAAATTTATTGACAACTTACTGTGCAGATATTGGGTTGAATAAAAATTCTATATGATATGCATATAACATATGTAGAATTCATAAATTTATTAGCAATTTAACTTAATTGTTTTAGGGTGGGACAAAATTAACACATCAATGAATACCACATTTTCTAAAATAATATCATATTTGTCTAAACATTTTGAAACTTCTATCTTTCTGAAACTTGTTAACATTTCAGGATAAAATTAGTGTTGGAGAAAATTAAAGGGAAGAAAATCTTATTTTCCATAAACCTGGGAAGAAAAATAATGATAATAAAATTTAAAATGTTGTGAATTCTGAGTATGCGGTGCCTCATAAAGCTTACTTTAAGAAATTCTGAGATAAGTTTATGATTTTTGCTTCCATATAATATATTCCACTTACATAGTAAAAAAAAAAAAACTCTTTAAATTAAAAATTTCTGTATAAAGAGATATTATTTCAGCATCATAAATGTTGAATTTCCCAAATGTCATTCACTTATTGAATAATTTTCAATAAAAAGGGCCAATTATCTAATACGGAACTCGCTTTCTTCTCAAAGTAATTTTCCATCTTATTAGTTTTATATCACAACTCATGCAGAACATGCTTCAAACACTATATATCATTTCCCAGTGTAGTTTATAAAAATGCAAACTAATAGAAATTCTTCAAATCTTGATTAATTTATAACTTATTTGAAAAACTGGAATGTATTTTCCAGTTAAACTACAGACTGTGTTCTACACAAACTACTTGCAAATCTGGGTTGATTTGACAAAAAAAAAAAAAAAAAGACAAAAAACATTGCAATGCTCTCTTCTGAAATAAAATGTGAATCTGAAGCTTGTGAAAGCATCCATGAAAATTTGAGGATCTATCCAACATAACATCAAGTACACAAACTATTGCTTCAGTTTTCAAACTGTTTGTTAGTGACTAACAGTTGATCACTAACATGTAGCATATGTGACCCTGTGTAAGCCGTAGTCTGATCTCTCCCATGTTTTTTCATATTCTGAACATGAAGCAAATTTGACATTTATTCCATAACTCACTATTGAGAGTATAACACTCTTCATGTCTGCCTCTGTCATATGCACACACATACACACACCCACACACAGGTATACATATAATTAGCTAATTTTATTAAGGAATATCTCTGGGAAAAGATCCCTTTTATACAAAGCTAAAGATCAAAAACCACTCTGACTGTCAGTTGCAAAAAAAGTTTAGCAGCTTTCAGTTTATCTGGATTCATCACCGCTGCTTTCTATCGAAAAACCCTTTGCCCAGATAACCATTTTCAAAATACAAACAGCAGATTCATCACACAAAACATTATTCGTCTCAAAGTACATCTGAAAGAAAATCTCCAGCACAGTCAAGGCTTGTGACTCCGGAATAACTGGATAGCTGATAGTCAGGGACAGTGAGCAAAAAGGTTTATGATTCCTGCGTTTTTATCGGAAGTTCTGGTACCTATCACACGAATACATTGTAAAGAAAACTAGAAAAATGTGCCACATGAGTCCTTGATGTTTTCAAATGCTACGAAAGAATATTTTAATAAAGAGTTGAACACTGTCTGATCCATTTACGTGAATTTGTGCATTCTCTACTGGAGCTAAATCTAGCATTAATTCACCGGACCTGTTTTAGATGAAGGTTAAAAACTTGTTTCAACTGTACAAAATGCAATAGGTAATTACTGAGAGACCCTCAAGGTGCATTTCGTTTATGGGGCATTATTATTTAAACCCCATCATTAGTTTTCTAAATGTTTTCATGAGTATTTGGTCTTATCTATACGTATAAGACAGAAGAAAATTTATATATTAGCCTATCTGAATTAGATCAGGCTACAGGAAAATTCAAGAGGCATTAATTAGTTGCCAATAACTAACAGAGATGATATTAGGCCTGTTTATATTTTATCCATTGTTATTAAAATTTAGATATTACTCTAGTTCCTAACACAGCCCCATTCCAACTTTTAGGCAAATGAGTTTCATTACACTTGATTTAACAAGGAAAGAGTGTGCTCATTTGTTTTGTTCTTATTGTAGGGGAACCTGACATGATATCTGAAAAGATTTAGCCAGTTACGAAGATGACCAAAAATCTCAGATGAAAATGTCATGCCTCATCTATATTAGTAATTACATACTCTTACATACTTACTGGGGGAGCATGGGATATTCTGTTTATCTCAGCTGGGGTTTCATAAGTGGAAAGAGAACTTCATCTCTACTGCCCGTCACTAACCAATCAGGTGTTCTCAGGTATTCCACCCCATTTGTGAATGTAGTATGGCTTGTTCTAGAACAGTAGGAACACCTATGAGCAAAAATGGTGCCTTCACACTGTTCTTTACTTTCTACCTGATCAGTTGCAGTTTTATCATGTCAAATTCAAAACCAATAGTCATTCTTGCCATTGATCTTTAACAAGTTATGTGCTTCATGAATCATTAATGGAATCCAGAGAATTTTACCTTATAAAAAGTGTCACAGAGGGGAATATCACATACTGGGGCATCTCGGGGGGGTGGGAGTCTGGGGGAGGGATAGCATTAGGAGAAATACCTAATGTAGGTGACAGGTTGATGGGTGCAGCAAACCACCATGGCACATGTATACCTATGTAACAAACCTGCACGTTCTGTACATTTACCCCAGAACTTAAACTATAATTAAAAAAGAAATTTTTAAAAAATGTCACAGATTGCTCAGAAACCCAAATCTTCACTCTGAATTTGAAGATATATGGGCACCATGTTAGACATGGTCCATCAAGAAAAGAAATGCCTAAGTTTGAGGAAGCGAGTCCAGATTCTAAGATAAAACCACAAGTGGGAAAGAGGGGGAAGAAAATGAAAGATCGTGCTAATTCTTAATAACCCTGAGGTTATTGATTAGATCATTTTCGCTTCAGAGTCTTCAAAGTTCTAAACCAAATTCATGTCGAGCATTTGATGAGCTCCCTTTTCTTCTCTGTAGCTATAGTCTATTTGTGCAAAAACTATAGCTAATGCTCTGTCTCCCTGGGAAGGCTTCACTCTAATCTGGCTAAAATTTAAATGAGGAAAGATAACAAGATTGCTGAAGACTATCATTATTATTCTCAATTTATTTCCTTTCTGCAGACCCCAGTGGCAAAGCCATTGAACAGAATCACACAGCTAAACCAGTGCAGCTTTTGTCTTCTTCTCTGATTGTATACATACAAAAAATAAGTATTTCTAACACATAGACTTCTGTCTTCCAGCATAAAGATGTATTAGGCGCATTTACACTTTCACATGGAAGCCTGTTTCAACATGAACGGAGCCCAGGCAAGTGTCCTTGTGATCAATCGAGAGTGAAAGTTAGCAATACTAAAAAAAAAAAAAAAAAAAAAAAAAAATAGATTTTAAAAAATATCAAAATAATTAGAAAAGAGTTTCAACTAATGACATACTTACTATTTGTATTCCATTTTGACAGTACCATGTTAGATCGGTTACTTCATTTATCACAATATATTCCATGCTACAGTTACCTCTCAGGAAAATGACATTGATGGAGCCAACTTCCTTGAGAATTAAGCTTCTGTAACTTTCATTTAAAGGTGTCTCAAGCTTTTGCTTCTTAGTATTTTATGATATGTCTTTAGTTTTTGTAATTTCACTTTGTCAAAACATTACATTTGTCATTATTCATACTAAAAGACAGGGTATTTTGAAGATAAAAATCTACCAAGGATCATCTTCCATTTGTTTTTGATATAAAGATTTATAAGATCATTTAGACCACAAAAACAAACCTTCCTAAGGACATATCTATACATCAACAAATATTAAAAATTACATTCCTAGGAAATTAGAAACAATTTAGAAAGGTGCTTAGTTGGACAGAAATTAGCTACAACCAAAATAATGATTAATATTATAAGCCTAATCATATAAAATAACAGTTAATTGCCACTTTGAAGAATAAAAGCAAATTCTGTGAATATAGAAATAAAATACTAAAAATAAACAAACAGGCTTGGGAGAGGTTAGTCATGCAAAATCCAACCCCAGATATTTGATGGCAATTATCTAAATTTTTTACCTTACAATTGAGATGGTATTTCACTGGCAAAGCTTAAACCCAGTAATATTCACAAAAATGGAAGAAATTCATAATTAAAGTCATTAAGCAAAACAGAAAAATATTTTAGTATCAAATTTTAAAGTTAAGATTTTTTTTTTGTAAAATATGATGGAGAAAGACAAAGCAAATTGATGGTATGAATTAACTAATACTAATGAACATTATTCTCTTAAATCTCCATCAGATACATTCTTAGTTTGAAGAAATACCAAGGCAATTTAAGATAGGGGTATTATCAAATAGTCCATATGTGATTTTCAGGAAGCAAAGCTATTCATTGCAGTACACTATGTCAATATTCTAACCATCAGAGAAGACATAAAATTTACAAAAGTCTTCTGTAGTACCCAAATCACAACAAATGGAATTGCTAAACATGTCAGGTTTACAACATGTCATAACCTCAGCATTCATTCCCACTTTCTCTCTTGGCATAGGAAGCTAGCTGGCTCATAACCCAGACTTTTCGCAACCAGAAGTTCTTTATCCCTATATAACCAAATCCTCAAGAGAACAGCAGACAGAGGGAGAAGACAATTTATTTAGAGAACTATTATGTGAGGAAGAAAACAAGCTGCCATTTCCAATTTGAAACATAATTAGGAAGACAATAGCCTCCTGACTGATGCTCTTTGTTCGCTTTGGATATTTATGTAGGCCAGTAATTGGAGTGTATTTTCCTGTTCAATTTCACATTGTCTAGAAAAGGGTTTCTCATGATCTATGACTTTCTAGTTGGATTCAGAAGAAAACATCTTGCAGCTACTGCCCTATTGCCTTGGCCACACATCAATGCCTTCTAGACGTGGTCAGTTGCTGAAACTCTTATTTTTAATTCTGCCAAACAGTTGAGTTAATAGGATTTTAAGAAGGAAAAGGTTGTTCCATGGGACTTGGGTGATTGAAGGCTTTCTACCCGTTATTGAAAAATATTGGGAAAGTTAACCACCCTTTTTTGCTGAAAGATTAACATATATAATTGATATAAATATATGTCTCCAGATACATTAAAGCATTCAGTCAATAACATCATCAAATGAAAGTCAGGATTGAGGCCCATTACATTTCCGAAAAGATGCTTTTAGGAGTGGAGAGAGACAGCTTCCTCCTTTCCTTTTATAAGCAGAGAAAAGTCATTTTTTTTCTCATTTATTGAGTATGTACTTTCTGGCTACTCAGGTGGGAAAAATTTTCCATTGATTATCATTAGATTGCCCTGAGGACAAGCAATGGGGGAAGGAGGCTTATACACTTGTTATTTACTATTAAGTAACTACTAAGCCATCCATCTCTGATCCCAAACACTCCATATGCACATTCAGAATAAAATTAACAAAGATGAATATTAAAAACCCTACATATTTATTGAGCAGCTACTGTGACATATTGATTAAGCTTCACAACAAACTTATAGTCATTATATCCCCACTCTTCATAAGCTGAAATTGGAATTCAAAACTTAAATAACACCATATTAAAAACTCAGACTGATCCTTTCATTTGTCTCCTTTTTTTAGGAGATATACTTCTTTTTTTAGGAGATATACTTCTCCCGGCAAATTGGTGACTTAATCCTAGTTATACCCCGATTTTGGACAAATTTCACAAGAAGAATAAGACTTCTACTTCTCTATGTCCACATCCACCTGGAACAGTGCTAGGCCTATGCTTACAATTGATTGGTTCAGCTCACTGTCATGAGCCTCAGGACAGAAAATTGCCGGTAAGCAGTACTTCCAAATATTTTGTAGGTAGATCACTTCCATGGTGATTTTTAACCCTTCATGACCCATAGTCTGGACTGTGATAGAACCTTATGAAAAATAGCTATGCTATCTAATAAACCTTGATACAATCAGAAATATATTAAACCAATTCTATGTCCTTCTCTTTTCTAAGCTGCATTAAATGTCAAGATCATTTTCTAACTTTTACTCTTCAAGTATTTAAAAGCTTTGGACTTTAAACTTGATAAATATATTTATTTTCATACTTAATATTGACTATATTATTCAGAATAGGATATATTAAGCTGCAATCATAAGCAACACCCAAATCTCAGTTGCCTAATATAGTAAAATATGGTTTTTTTTCTGTACATTATATGCTCATCAGAGCCTAAGTCAGGCTCTGTTACTCATCATCCCCATTCTAAAACCCAGGTTCATAGAGCGGCTTGTATGTATAGCATTGCCAGAATCTATGGGGCAGAAAGAGAAAGAATGGCAAATCTTGCACTGGTTTTTGGAGCTCACA
Source organism: Macaca nemestrina (assembly GCF_043159975.1). NCBI lineage: Eukaryota > Metazoa > Chordata > Mammalia > Primates > Cercopithecidae > Macaca > Macaca nemestrina. Next base: position 44,733,799 of record NC_092135.1, read on the forward strand.
GACCAATATGGCACACATCATCTCCACTCATATTCCATTGTTTAAAACAAGTCACGTGGCCACACCTACTTATAAGCATGGGAGGAATGCAATCCCACCATTTGTTCAAGTGGACCAGAAATATCTGATAAACTCTAATGACAAAATGCCTGGTTTTTGGCTACCAAATGTTGGGTTTCCTCTTCTTACTGCAGGCAAATACACTCATCCTCCCCAAAGGAAACAACCCAAGTGGTCAAAGTTTCAAACTCAATGTCCAAGATCTCTACATGATGCCTGATATTGCTTTATCAGGTACAAATGTAGCTCCTTTTGATCACTGTGAAGTAAAAAGGCAAGTCTTCTACCTTATTTTCTATATATACTGTATTCATAACCTTAACCTTTTAATCTGGTCTTTATGTTACAGGACATGAGAGAGAGACTTGACTGGACTAAGAAAGAAATGAACATGATTTAGAGATGGAAATGGTGACATATGGGCTGTTGAAACCTCCCATGTTCCAGAGAAGGTGAGCATGTCTCTGGTCATATGAGGGATATGTGTATATATGTGTCATATTAAAATCCTGATTTGTTGGTGGTAGAAGTAGGCAGAAGTTTAAATGTGGATAAAAGAGTGTCAAGGGATGCTGAGATGAAATATGAGTCCCTGTGCTGGATTAACTCTTGTCAGGTTAACATCATTGCCACTCCCATTGATGGTCTTCTCTGCATTGCAGAAGAGAAGACTAGAACCACATTCCCCAGAATCCTTTTCCCTGTGTGGTTTCCTGTATAGTTAGTTTCATCACTGACAGTCACTTCTGTGAACTTCAGAAAGTAAAAGGGAAGAAAATGATGATATTCACCAGAGGCAGATTCACCCAGACACGTGAGCACATGTCAGATGTGAAGTTTGAAGGAATTTCAGGGTGAACTTCTGAAAATATTCACTTAGGTGCTATAGGCAGCTTTGATAGCTGACATGGCTTCTTGTGAACCAGATATCTCAGTGCACCTGGCTACAGTAGTTATTTGGAACTTCCTAGAAGCACTTGAGTTCTGTGGCAGCTCCCAAGTAGACTCTTGAGATCCACCACTTCACTTCCGTTCTGCAGACTGAGAGTTAGTGACAGCTTCCCACCTTTCACTCTGCTGATTTCCCACAACTGTGAATGCCTCTCATTCCATGTATTACCATGGACACATAGAGCAACTTCTTTTTTTTTTTTTTTTTTTTTTAACCAAGCACTACTGAACCTTGAGTAATAATGAATTATCATAGGGAAGTTACTCGACAATAACCACAGATGACATTTTGTTGGTTTTCAAAAAAATAAATTTAAAAAAGTATTTGAATATCTTTAAGAAGCCTTACTAGTAATATAATAACAAAAAGGCAAATATCTATTTCTGTTCCTATTGTTATTAAATTTTCAAATTGAAGTCATTAGTACTATTGCATTGTAAGAAAAAAATGATTTTAAAAAACCCTAAAAGTTTTCATTGACTCTTTGAGTAAAAGTATAAACTCACAAGAAAGAACTGTGTAATACAAATTTTGTACTGTTTTTAATTCAGTTCCTTTGAAATGCTGCCAGAAATAATATATGCTTTGAAAAATAACTACTTGAATGTTAATATTTTCAATTTCAAATCAAAAGAAATAAAATCTGCAAGAAATGACACAAAATTCTACTTATAAGCATAAGGAATCATAGATGACAGACATGAAGAGTTTCAAATGATCCAGTATTTTTGTTTTTAATAAATGACATGTCTGAAAATCTAACAAGTATCTCCCACCCCTAACAGACTATCACATCCCTATTTAGCTTCTTATTTGTCTCTGTCAGGCTGATCCATGGGTTTAGTCCCTAAGTCATCAAAATGAGACTTGACATTGATCACAGAAATTTATGATACTTTGAAAGATTGCACCTGATTAATGGCACAGCCACAATTTATGTATTCTCCTAGCCATGTTCATTTACAGTCAGTGCTGGCAGGATGTTGAAATTGTGCGAAGAATTTTAAATAAATTGGAGATTGGCATGAATCCTGGGGTCTCTATCCCTTTATGATTAAAAAAACCTCTTTATTTCTTCAGGTAGTACCAAAGGTATTTTGAGGCACATTTTGCCCAAAAGATGGCTTCTTTGTGGCAGTGTATTTGCTTACTCCTGTAGCCTCTAAGTTAACTTTAAAAATTTTAAGAAGTTATTAAACTCTGAAAAATATTAAAACCTTGGCACTGTTTCACAGGCTAAGTCTTATCCACCAATCCCATCCATTGTCTCTTCTTGTTCTTATTGGGCTCTCTCTAACTATACTAATAGATTAAAGATCCTGAGCCTCAGTTTCCTCATGTGCAAAACAGGAGTAATTACAGTGCATCTTTCGAAGAGTTACTGTGAGATTAAATGAGATAGTCATGTGAACTACTTGGCCCAGTGCTGGGGATCAAGTAGCTATCAAATGCTACGTATTAATTTCCTCAAATAATATCCTATAATATAAACAACAAATGAAGATTAAGTAGAATATTCAAGGACAGTAATCAAAGGTCATACAACTGTTTTCTAACTCTATCTGAATTTCGTTTTTTTTTGTTTTTGTTTTTTAGGTTCTAACTTTAGAATCCATATTATATTCATGGTTTTCTTATTGCATCAGCAACATTGGCATTAAGTGATACCATGTACAACTCTCCTAGGTGGTCTTTTTTAACCCAACCTAACTTCTGACTAAGCTTTGCTCAGTCTGTAAACATAAGGAGAGCATCCAGGGTGGTATGGCCCTAGGCAAATAAATGCAAAACCAAAACATCTAATGGGAAACAAAGTAAAAATCAACTAAGTGAACATGAACAAAATTATTGGAAATAATGTCCACATTCCTTGAGATTCCTTTTTTATCAATATTGGTTCCCTCATTTACATGTGTCTGGTTGGTTTCCTTCCCTTAAATCATCACTTCTCCCAGCAGTCAGTAGACCTCCCAGGTATCTCACATATGGGAAATTTGAGGTCTGTGCCCACCTGTTCTCCCTGCTCCATTCCACAAAATATGAGCTCACTCTCCACAGCTGTCAATAGCTTTTGAAATTCTCTTCATGTATCCTGTCATGCTATTAAATCATTTTTCCATGTAATTTTCCTTACATAAACTACATCGTTTGGCCTGTAAAACTGCCAAAACCTCAAAGGAATGTCTTTAACAAATTTTAATGATCTTTATTTTTTATCACATAGACACTTCTCCACGTCCTTCTAAGGTTTACCAACTTAAAAATTAAGGTGAGAATTTGCACCTGCTACTGTATCTAGCTTCCACACCTGGCATATTTACTTAAGGTATTCCTTTTTTCAAATCAGAGATTTGTGTATTTTCCACAAATAATTTGTGAACCTGTTATCTGACTTATTTTTGATGATAGAAAATGAGTTACTGGACACTGCACATAAAATATCTTACAGTTAAAAGGGAAACAGGTGGTAATTTAAGGTGGCATTTACATGGACAATATGGGCAATTAAAAGCAAAACATTTCTGATTTATGACTTAACTTAATCATCTTGGCAAAGGGCTAAAAAATGTAAACAACTGGAGATTTGACATGACCTGAGAGGTTTTCTAGACCAGAATGCTAGGGAATAGTTAATACCCCATAAACCTATGCAAAACTACTCTCCTTTTTCTACAAAGCATGTGTGTGTTCTAATTAAATAGTATTTTTTAACTCATGTAAACAAAGAGGAAAGGTCAGTTAAAAAATGTTGTTCTGCATTTTGTCAATGACTACAAATCCCATACCTAAAAATGGAGCCTGTCTAATTCAACATCATTTACTTCCCAAAAGCAGTCATCAAGGTGGGCAGGAAAACCAAAAATATATAAAGTTAGAGTCTGAACTGACTGGGGTTCTAATTCCATAGAATAAATGGTATTCTGCTTCAAATCTACAAGGCTCATTTTTCTCATCTTAAAAATGAAAATAAAGATTATTAACCAAATTAGGGTGCTCAGGAGAAAGGAAGCCCTGAGTAAATGCTCTTTTCTTTCTATCAAACTTTTCTAGCTGCTCTCCCACCATGACACCCTTCCCCCACAGCTGGTTTGTCTGTTATTCCATCCTCTGACTTCATCCTTCAGGTATTTCACTAGCGTAATCCTCAAAACAGCCCTCTGAAGTTGTTTTTTTATCTTCATTGTCGAGGGGTTGGGGAATGGAGGTGTAAAGAAGCATATATCAGTCAGGAAAACAAATACCACTCTAGGTATTTCAAACAGAGATAATTTAAACTCAAGAAATGTCCACACAGGTAATGGAAAAGGAGAAATAGCTAAGGGGTATCTGAGGGAGCCCAAGTTTTAGCAAAAGCAAAAAGCTACCCCTAACTTTCCTAGGCATGGAGGTAAACTGAAAGGAAACCCGAAGCCAGGGTCATCCTGTGGATGTGACCTCAGGTATCCATTCAGGGAGAGCTGAGGCCACCAGAACATGTAGCCACTGCTGAAAGTGCTGCTGAAGTTGGAACAGGAGCAATTAATTTACCTTCCCAGCAAGAAGAAGGCTCAGAATTGGAATCCACATACTTACTATAGCTCTTTCTTTCTGAAATGGATATAATTTTACATGTGAGAAGGCTTACAAATCATAAATCCCAATAGAAATTTAAAACCTTATAATACAGCATTAGGATATGAAGAACTCTGGAACACCCTTCAAATAAGAGATCATAAAGAATTCTTGGCCCCAGAACTTGCTTGACAGTTTCCTTGAGTGATTTCATACATTCTAATGGCTTTGGGTCAAAAGCAGGGCCTCAATAAAGGTTTATTGAATGAAAGGGTGTCCAGGGGAATTTTACCATAGTTTTAATTATGACATCTTTTGGCCCACTAGATTTGATCATAAACTTCAAATTCAAAACAGAAAATCAGAAGACTAGAAGAAACAGCGTGGGATCACAGTTTGGATAGATCTTTTTTGCTTTTTCATCTTATTTCTATAGTTGAATTAAACTTTCAGAAAAAAAATACATAAAGCAGAGGTATTTGAAGCAATGAATAATAAGATTGGACTTCTGAAGTGTGGTTCACACCCACCTCATTTCCTAAGCCATAATCCTGGTATAATGTGTAAAGGGATTTGCAATGAAAGATAGTAAATCCAATGTGTATCAATTATTCATACATTCCAATTGGCAGTGAACCCAGCAAATGTATTCAATGAGTGGTCTCTATTCCCACAAATGTAGAAAGTGCATAATGGATGGAAAAATAAAGAATTTACTCTTCAATACTCGCTTACAACAGCTCAGTAAAAGAATGCTTATATATAGATAAAATTTTCAAAGTATTTGTTGAAACCACTGACCAAACTACCCAAAACTACAGCTGAACTTCTGCCAGCTACGAAAGGGCTGTGCTTGAACTCCATTTCACAGTTTCTGGTTTTCACAGCCTTTAGGCGAACACAATTCAAACCCGTTACTATGCTTGAAAAGATCCGTTTCAGAAACTGTTACACAAACAGAGAAGCTAGCACACATTATCCTAAAATGCTGCTGTGTTTAACGCGGAAAAAAAAAAAAAGCTCTCTGATTTCTTAAAGTTCTATGTGATGCACCATTAAAATTTGCATATGAAAAATTTCAAAGCTTTAGCATTTAGAGGCTTTGAAACCCCTTTAAGTTTTAATATTTTCAAGGACCTGAAGTTTGACCAACTTCTTTCATTTTCCAAACTAATCTGTGAATAGGAAAGAATATTTTGTACTCTATGCTTTGTAAATGATAAAAGCAACTGCATTTTGAATTGAAGGTAAGTATTTGTTTCACTGAAATGTGAAAAATCATAAACAAAACTAGAAAAAGTAAATGGTCCCTTTTACTTACAAACACAAGTCACCAAGAGCTATCTTATCTATAATTATTTGCATTGTGACAGCAAAATCTCAATAAAGTAAGTTCCTTCCATTGGAAATATATATACAACTTTCTTAACAATAATTAGAATGGAGCATTATTTTTGACATTAGGAAATTCTAGATCTAAATATATAATAAATCCAACCTTGAAGCAAACTTTTAAGATTCAATGAACTGTCAAAATTAATAGAAAACTCCTTGTATTCAGATCAGTACAAAGAAAAAAATAGTTGATTGAGTTAGACATAATACACACTAGGGGCCTAGAAAAAGTTGAATGAAACAAAATTAGCTCCTTCCTTGTCAAATAAGACAATACCAAAAAGCAAAGAAAACACAAAGAATATGATCACTGCAACACAAATTAACAAGTATCACCCAGTTTGGGCTTTTAATTAGTAGAAAACCTAGACTTTTCCCAAGTCAGACTGCAGTTCTAAAAGGGAGTTTGGTGAGATGGTTTTACTTAGATGAGATTATTTCTAGCAGTGCTTGCTCTTGTGGTACTATGACTGTTTTAGGATTTGAATCCCCTCCCTTTTGCATGGCCAACTTCAGTCTTATCCAGTAAGATAAGCTCCACTGTTACCTCTGGTAGATGGTATTACCTGATGCCTCTTCCAGGTAGGGTTGTGTCACCTCTTCTTTCTAATTTTACTATCTCTAGTGTGTTACTATTCTCTTTATTCATTTGTATCTCCTCTCCCACCATAGAGTAAATTCATAAGAGGCAGAAACCACTTTTGTTTTTGTTTTATTGAGATGGAGTCTCGCTCTGTCAGCCAGGCTGGAGTGTAGTGGTAGGATCTCGGCTCATTGCAACCTCCACCTCCTGGGTTCAAGCCATTCTCCTGCCTCAGCCTCCTGAGTAGCTGGGACTACAGGCGCCCGCCACCGCGCCTGGCTAGTTTTTTTTTTTTTTAGTACAGGTTGGGTTTCACCACGTTAACCAGGATGGTCTCGATCTCCTGACTTCATGATCTGCCTTCCTTTGGCCTCCCAAAGTGCTAGGATTACAGGCGTGAGCCAACGCGCCCTTCCTCAGAAACCACTTTCATAACCTCAATACCTAACAGAAACTGACACATGGGTGGGTAGTGAATAAATATTTGTTAGTTAACCACGTGAAAATTTTCTTTATACAAGTTGAAATTGGTAAAGAATGGACCTTTGCATTTTGCCAAACTGTTCTACAATAATTTTTTGTCAATAAATTTTATTTTATTTCAGCCCAAATTTTAAAATAGTGGTTGTTTATGTTAGGAGAAACAGCCTCTCAGTTTTTTAAATGATGAAACCAAACTTTGTCAGCTGCTAAATTTTAAATAACTGAGCAGACTACATCAAATTTTAATGGAAAATTATGTTTTAAGTATTGTAAAAAAAAAAAAAACCCAAATCTATCATAAAGTTGACCTATCCTCCCTAAAAATGAAAAGCAAAGAAAAGGGGAGAGAGACTTCATTCATTTCTTAAAAAATACTACGCTCATATTTTAGATTTTACATTGGCTAGTCAATTCTAAAGTTTGAAAATCTATCCTTGAAGTTACAGGGTTCTCAGTCTTTGAGGGGACATGATGAGATGACTTTTTTGAGGAATGTTGTTTGGCTACTACTCAGGATACTAATGCTTTGTTTGTTCAATTCCTTGCAACTCCATCATCGGTAATGCATCATCACAATGTCACCTTGCCTGTCAGACTCAACGAAGGAGGGATGCACATGGGCACTTAACTGCTTTCTGCCTGGCTGGAATTGGCAGCTATTATTAAGAGTTAGTAGCACAATGGGGTAGGAGAGAGATGTCTTAGCTTTGGCATATATGCTGCACATGAACAAAGAACTTTGATCTTCCAACCTGCCAAGCTGACATCTTGCACAGGCATAATGTTCCCTCAAAATTTAAATACAAAACCAAAAAACTCTTCCATCTGGGATTACAGTCATATAATTTCTATATATTGCTGGCTTCAAAGGACTGAATTCTTTACAATACTATTTCAGTCATTTTAAAAATAAAAAAGATGAAGTCTTGGAATGGTTGACCCACATAGCAGCTCAGCTGGACAATGATAATGCTTCTGAATTTTAACTAGAAAGTATCCATGCTGTGCAAAGCCGCAAACTTTCCATTCAGAATATAAGAAAAAGTGAATACTCCTAGTGAGATATTTAGCTAGTTATAGACAGCTGAATACTAGCTAGTAGTTTTTATACTTACTTTGTTTGTCTGTTTAAGGCTTTATTTGAAACACAGAATTTGTAATCCTAATTTTTCAGACTGTGTGAGAAATGTTCACACTTGCTCACTGGGTTAAAAAGGATGGATAGCTTAGAGAAAAAGAAGAAAAAAAGAAAACTTGGCTGGGCGCAGTGACTCATGCCTGTAATCCCAGCACTTTGGGAGGCCAAGGCAGGCAGATCATGGGGTCAAGAAATTGAGACCATCCTGGCCAACATGGTGAAACCCTGTCTCTACTAAAAATACAAAACAATTAGCCGGGCGTGGTGGCACGCATCTGTAGTTGCAGCTACTCAGGAGTCTGAGGCAGGAGAATCTCTTGAATCTGGGAGGCAGAGGTTGCAGTGAGCTGAGATCACGCCATTGCACTCCAGCCTGGGTGACAGAGCGAGTCTCAAAAAAAAAAGAAAGAAAGAAAACCCATCCACCCATCTCACATCCGAAAAACTCAGCATCCTTGTCCTGGTAATGATGGAAGTAGTCATTTCTTCACATGTGTGTAACATGTGTCTATATAGATAAGTAAATACCATTAGTCAATATAAAACTAATTTCATGACTCATCTCTTCAGGCAACCTTGCAAATTAAATGGTTCACATATGAAGCAGCACAGCTGTAGAAGGAAAATAAGGAAGAGAGTATAACTTTGGAAAATTCCCAGGACTAGCAGTCTAAAGGTCATGGTTCTAGTCCCAGCTTGGCTAGTAATTAATTGGATTTTGGTCTTAGATAAAATACAGACTTCTAGATCTATTTCTTCACATAAAATAAGAATAATCACCACAGTCCTGATCTAATATACTAAGATTTAGTGTCATAAAGTGTGGTTCCAAGAGCCAGTTATTGTGAAGGTAGGTAGAAGTGCTTTAGAGTAAATATACTTGCCTAAGTATAAACTCTTGACTTTTTGCTACTGTCTTACTAGACAGACAAGTCATTCAGAAATCTATAGATCAGCAAAATAGGTATAACATTTTCTACTTCATATTTGTTTTCTAAGTTTAAATGAGAAAATAAATATCAAAAAGTATAGCACGTGCCTCCATAGGAAGAGTTCAGTAAATCTCAGCAGCTAATTACAGGAATAATATGGTGGAAAAAGGCAGCAGCAGTACTTCAAAGTCAGTTGCCTTCAGGGGAGAAAATGACTGCAAGGTTAACAAAACTTAGCCAGAACCTGATTGAAAATAGGGATGTGATTCAAAATGGCAGATGGCAACCCCAAGTAAGATGACTTAGCAATAGAATCACAGATAGAGAGGAGCCATTGAGAACACATAAGCAATGACAGCTCTATGAATGAAGACCTAGTGTCAGATGAATGTGAGTATAGGTCCATTGAGTGAATACATTCCTATGAAAGGAATTGACATGTCAAGTTTTGAGCCCTAATGATATTAAATATTCAAAAAGTTGTTAAAACCCCTTCTTGTTCTGATTCCAAAATAACCTAACAATTATATACTCATTTTTATTTTTATATATTCATCTGTATAGAGAAAATGTAATGATCAGGCTAACATGAGAATTCATTCATTCTGCCTGACACAGCTCTCATTGGGAGTTAACAATCTAATGTTCTCAGTTTCTATTCCAGCCCCTGTGAGCTGTGACTGCAAGAGTCAGCACCTAAATTAGACCAACACTATAACATAAAAAAGGTAGAGGGGGTTTATGAGACATAAAGTCAGACTCTGAGCTATGTACCTTTATTTAAACACTGCTTTTAAAATATTCTAAGTATCTGACCTCTTTTTTTGACATCAAAACCTTTTTAAATGCTATTCTTTTGATTTTCCAATACAATTCAAACATGATACAATTCACTAGTTTATTAACAAATTGCCACTATAATATGTAGATATAGGTATAGTAAATCTGAGTTCTAGATTACCTCTCAATTTAGCAAAAATAAATCAATATACTACCCAATACTAAATGCTAGTGATAAAACAACAACTCTACATTATTTAGACAATGATGCAGGAACCCTAAGATAATACTAATACTTCAGAAAGAGATTTATTTCATGTTTGGCAAGAACCTTACTGATAGAAAATAGGCAGTAGAAATTCACAGCCTATGTAAATATAATTATGTAAAAAATTATAAAGAAAGCATGTATTTAAAAATGACTGAATTCAAGTTCAAGACATGGTGAACTGAAATGATGCAGACTTCTACCTAATTCCAAACACTTACAAATGCTGACTAAGACATTTGTCTTAGTCATTAGTTGACTATGACAATTAAACAAAAGTAAAGAAAATACTTGGCTAACCTTGAAAGACAGAAAAAAATGACCAAGTCTCAGGAACTTGAAGTCAGAAGAACAAAACACATGAGGCAACACTTCAGAATGAGATCGAAAACGAGAGATGAGGGAAATATGAGATCTAAAATGAGCCCAACATGTCAAGATCAGTATAGTATTTCACAGGCAGGGGAAGAGGACGTGTTCAGGGTTGGAACTGTAATCGCTGAATGAGATTTGAACCCTGGGAAATCTTCCTACTTGGTGAAAATTGACTTAGAGAAGTTGTACCCTCAGTCCCAGAAAAGTCTCAAGAAACAATTATGTTTCTGTGTCTGACTAGGATTCTGTGTTTCTTTTAAAGTCTCTGCAGAAAATGAAATCCCAAGACTGTCTTCTGCATGTATACATTTCAAATTTACACTGTATGAATGGTGCAGAGATCCCAAAAAAATTTACCTAAAGACTGATACCAGACCAAGTAAGCCTCTGAAGGCACTGGCAGTTGTAAACCAAAATTACTCTGAAATCCCGTTTTCATAATCTCACGCTCATAGAACACACGCAAAGAAAAGAGAACAACAAAAATTAAAGAAATTCCTAAAAAATATTTCCATGATGAAGAGAGGAGATACATCAAACAGAAGAACTTGTAACAAAAAAACTTGTGAAATAAAGCAATCTAGTGTGTGAAAAATAGGTTTTTAAAAAATTATTTCAAGTACAGAAGAAGTAATAGAATCCTATAAGCTAAAAGACACCAAGAAAAAGAATAGAAAGGATTTAAAGGGAAATCAAATTAACTTAAAGACATTAGAGATATGATTATTAATATCAATAAGTTTTTTGTAACAATTTAACATCAAATAAAGCTGGACTCAAAAGGAATATATAAGCTGGAAGCTGGGTATGACTACATTATTGAGGAAGCAAAAGAGAGACATGAATGTAGACAACACAACAGAACAACCACCTAGGCTAAAATGAGTGGAACGACTTAAGTTCAACAAAGGTTGATAAAAGAGGAAAGAGTTAATTGGGGATAGAAAAAAAATCAAAGAAATAATAGGTGAAATTTTTCCAGAATTAGTGAAAGGCATAAACTATTGGATTAAATAAGCAAAATAAATATTGAACTCAATAAATAAATATAGATCCAAACCTGCATATATTATGGAGAAAATGCAGGATCTAAAAAAAAGAGAAAAGTTTTACAAATGATAAATTTTTAAAGAGCAAAAAGACTTGGTTGTTTACAAAGGAATCAAAATTGCTAACAGTTTACTTCTTGGCAAAAATGTAAGAAGACAACAAAATAATATCTTCAAAAAGCTGAGATAAAAATAACAGCCTAAAATTCTAAAGTTCCAGTGAAACAGTTTCAAATATTAATACAAATGAAAGCATTTAAGAGATAATTTACCACTCAGATTCTGATTGAAAGGCCAATTAATAGATGTTCTTGATAAAAAATAAATTAAATAAAAAACAAACCTATAAGAAGGAATAAGGAAAGAAATTGCTTATAAAATTCTACATAAAATGTTTAGAATTTTAGAAGAATTTATGAACTTGGGTATTTACATAGACTGTCTTTTTGATAAAAATAAAACTTTTAGGTAAATTGTCTTAATATTTTTTTGAATCACAATTATCAATTAAAGGAAATTAAAATTACAACTAAAATTCTAGACAACAATTTGAGAGTGATTAATTGCAGTAACAATTTAAGTTCTGTTGAATTTTTTAGACTAAGTAGGGATAAACTGGATTATTAGGGATTATTAAGATGACATTATTAAGACAATTGGGCATGTTAAAATTTTAACACCAACTACTAATATAATGAAAATTGAATGAGCTCCAAACAAGAAAACTGTGGAAAAAGTGAAATAAATTAATCATTAACAATTCGATAGAAGGGAGAGAGTTAGAAAAAACAGGCAAGAAAAATATATTGTATGAAGCAAGCCCAATATTGAAGAAGTAAGGCCAAGTATAACAAAAACCATAGCAAATTTTATTATATTCAAACCATTAATTGAAGGACAGAGTCTCGAATTAAAAACAATAGAAAATCAATTGGAATTTGGCTATAAAATCAGTAAGAATAGACTAGGCCAAGCTGTGATAACAAACTATAATCTCAGTGGTTTCAAGAAACTCATAGTTGATTTTCATTCCCATGGTCCTGAATTCATGCTCACAAAAAGCACCCTCAATTAATAAATTTTTTTTTTCTTATACATCGAGTTTTAGATTATGGAGAAAAATATAAAATTACAACTCATTTTATAATACTACAAATATTTTGGTATTAAAACTGGACAATGACAGAGTCAGAAAGCCAAATTATTGGGTAATTAAACTTATAAGAACATATCCAAAAGTACTAATTAAATGAATCAAAGGAATCAAATCATGAAACATCTTTTATGATTGAGTACAGTCAGTAATAAAGGATGTTTTAATTTTAGAAAATCTATCAATGTAATCTGCTTTAAGCTATCATTATGATCATATAATTATCTCCACAGAGAAAAGCATTTTATAAAATTCAACTCTTAATTTTGATTCAAAATTGATAGCCAACTAGTAATAGTAGTGAATTTTCCTAGATACATTACCAAAACTTCTAGTGAATAGTATACTGTGTTAAAATTTTAGATCTATTCCTTTTAAATCAGGAACAGAGAAAGCATGCATATCGCCACTTCTATTAAACATTGTATTGACTACATTAAGTAAACAAGATAAAAAAGATTGAGAAATTTAAAAAATGAAAACAGTAAGAAAAATTGCCACTAATAGCAGATAATATGAAGGTGTACTTAGAAAATTCAAAAGAATCTCCTGACAAAACTTAGATCTAATGAGAGAATTCAGTGAGCTTCCTAGGTACAAGATACATATAAACACATGAAAACTTTTCTTATTCATCAGAAAATATATTGTTAAAAGGTAATTGTTCATTAGAATATCAAAAAATGTATAATTACCTAAGAGTAGATTAAACAAAATAAGTTTTTGGAGAAAAATAATTATTTTTAAATTAAAAGACAAACAAGATCTGGAAAAACAAGATAAGTTTCTGGAAAAAAAGTACTATGTTCACAATTGGGAAGAGTCAGTATTATAAATCTGGTCATTCTCCCTAAATTAATTTAATTTTAGCTAAATACCAATTGATCAGTTAACTTTTTTGAAGAATTTGAAAATTTGATTCTAAAATTAATGTGAAGAAAAATGGGCAAGTAGAAATCAAGAAGAGTTGAAAGAATTATAATAAAAGGAAAACACAATGGATATCATATTAAGCAGCTATATATAGATAATCAAAATACATGTGTATATTTTAATTAAATTTAATTAAATATGTCACATTTTAGATTTAGTTAAATATGTTTGTGTTTACTGTATGTAGTTTACATATAAACAGTAAATTTAATTGAATTTTTTAGTATATATTCTATATATATACTAAATATATAGAGTTTATATAAACAGTAAATTTTATTGAATTTTTTAGTAACTAAATTGTTTAAAAATGGCAGAGAAGCAATGGAATAATTAAGACTTGGCATAGGGGAAAAAAAACACAAAAAGGCAAGTTAGCAGACAACCACCCCACAACCACAACAGTGAATATATGACAGCAAAAGCATTACAGATCCATTGGAAACCGAGTGCTGTTTGCATTAGGCTGGAGTCAATTAGGAACTAGAAAATACACAAAAATTGAAACATGGGAAATTTGATATACTTATTGTTTTGATAGAAGAGTGACTATAAAAATATAAAGTGATCCCTACAGAGTACCGTGGAGTTGAGGAAGGGTATCCAAGGAAGGGAAAACTTGGAATGTGAGTTCTTCTCCCAAAAGGCCGGAGCTGAAAGGTGTGGCTGTAGCCTCCCCATGTCAAAGAAGCCTCTGGGTCACCTGGGCCAGAACAGGCCTGGCATATGCATTACCTTCATCTAAATGGTTCTGGAAAGATGGCTACTGGGCTCAGGCCATGGCTGAGTAGTTGCCGAGAGCCTGAGCACTCTGGGCGACCCACATTACTGAACAACCGCACAGCAGGAGCAAGAAGTGGCAGATGGAAACACACTAGAACTCAGAAGAGAAGTCCCCATCTTACTGGAATGTTCCTCAGATACCCTCTCCTGACAAAGCTGAACATAGTGCCCATTAGAAAGAAATTCAACACAATCCCCATCAAAATACCACCATCATTCTTCACAGAATTAGAAAAACCAATTCTAAAATTCATATGGAACCAAAAAAAAAGCCTGCATAGCCAAAGCAAAACTAAGCAAAAAGAACAAATTTGGAGGCTTCAGACCACCTGATTTCAAATTATACTATGAAGCCATAGTCACCAAAACAGCATGGTACTAACTGGAATAGAAATAGACATATAGACCAGTGGAACAGAATAGAGAATCCAGAAATAAACCCAAATACTTAACAGCCAACTGATCTTTAACAAAGCAAACAAAAACAAAGTGGGGAAAGGACACCCTTTTCAACAAATGGTCTTGGGATAATTGGTTAGCCACATCTAAGAGAATGAAATTGGATTCTCATCTCTCATGTTATATAAAAATCAACTCAAGAAGGATTAAGGACTTAAACCTAAGACCTGAAACCATAAAAATTCTAGAAGATAACATTGGAAAAACCCTTCTAGAAATTGGATTTGGCAAAGATTTCATGATCAAGAACCCCAAAGCAAATGCAATAAAAACAAAGATAAATGGCTGGGACCTAATTAAACTAAAGAGCTTTTGCAAAAGGAATAATCAACAGAGTAAACAGACAATCCACAGCACAGAGTGGGAGAAAATCTTCACAATCTATACAGCTGACAAAGGACTAATATCCAGAATCTACAATGAACTCAAACAAATCAGTAAAAAAAAAAAAAAAAAAAAAAAAAAAAAAAAAAAAAAATCCCATCAAAAAGTGAGCTAAGGACATGAATAGACAATTTTCAAAGATATAAAAATGGCCAACAAATATATGAAGAAATGCTCAACATCACTAATTATCAGGTAAATGCAAATCAAAACCATAATGCAATACCACCTTACTCCTGCAAGAATGGCCATAATCAAAAAATAAATAAACAAATAAATAAAAACAGTAGATATTGGCGTGGATGAAGTGAACAGGGAACACCACTGCATTGCTGGTGGGCATGTAAACTAGTATAGCCACTATGCAGAACACTGTGGAGATTCCTTAAAGAACTAAAAGTAGAACTACCATTTGATCCAGCAATCTCAACACTAGGTATCTACTGAGAGGAAAATAAGTCATTATTTAAAAAAGATACTTGCACATGCATGTTTATAGTGGCACAACTCACCATAGCAGAATTGTGGAACCAACCCAAATGCCCATCAATCAATGAGTGGATAAAGACACTGTGGTGTATGTGTGTGTGTGTGTATATGTATGTATGTGTGTATATATATATGATGGAATACTATGCAGCCATAAAAAGGAATGAATTAACAGCATTTGCAGTTACCTGGATGAGATTGGAGACTATTATTCTAAGTGAAGTAATTCAGGAATGGAAAACCAAATATCATATGTTCTCACTGGTATGTGGGAGCTAAGTTGTGAGGATGCAAATGTATAAGAATGATACAATGAACTTTTGGAACTTGGGGGAAGAGTGGGAGGGGGTGAGGCATAAAAGACTACAATATGGTGCAGCATATACTGCTCGGGTGATGGGTGCACCAAAATCTCACAAATCACCACTAAAGAACTTACTTATATAACCAAGTACCACCTGTACCACAATAACTTATGGAAAAACTAAATTATAAATAAATTTTAAGAAAAAGAAGAAATGTTGAAGATTCCAGTGTATTATAACAGAGGAGATTTTCAAGTATGATTTAGGGGCTGAGTGGCAACAAACTGATCACTGATAAATATTGAATTTTCACAATTTGAAATAAGTCACATATATGTATAATATTAAATATTTGAAAACCAAATTCAATATTCAGAAACTGACTACTCAAGTAGAAGAACAATAGAACATGATAAACCTTTCAATTAATTCCAGGTGGTTTAAACACTTAAGTTTTTGTGAAAAACTCTACAATTTTAGAAGAAACTATAAACTTGTTATTAAATCTAGGGAAATATTTTCAAAGACCTATACATAACACAAAATTAAGATTTTGATATATTTGGATATATTTAACTAAAACCAGCCAACCATTTTTTTTCAGAGTTGGCATCCCTAGGGACTACTTTTAATCCCTAGGGATTCAACCTGCAATATCCACCTGCAAATTAGCAACATCACACACACACAAACCCACAAATATTATTTAGCAACATAAAGCCTGCTAGGAAAAAATTTTAATGCTTACCTTGAAAAAAATCAGTAAGTTAATAAAAGGGCCCATGTAGTATACAAAGGGTGGAAAGAAGGCTAAGCTATGGCTGGATAATTGTGAATAGCTACTATATATGCTAATATTTTCCCTAACCTAATGTTTGTGTATTTAAATATACTCATTAATAGATTTTGGCAAGATAAAAGGGAGATTAAAAACACTATTGGCCTAGGGAATAGAAGAATAAATGTAAGCACATTAAACAAGACTGCTTTGCCATATTAAGAAAGAATCTGATAGTTAAATTAACTACTTTTTATTGAGAACTTTAGTTAGTTAATTAATTTTGAATAGTATAAAAGGCATGTTTATTGTGTGTATATTTTTATTTGTTTATCCCTAAGGTCCTTATGAGAGAATGTTAAAGAACTATACCTAGAAATTATTTTGAAACTTCATTTAATTCATCTTCCTGTTCAAATGTAACTAAATCATCTTTTCAGATGAAAAAAAAAGGTCTATAAAGGACTTCAATGCCATTGGCCTTCACATGACATCTAATTCCACATTTTCCAAGATGCATCAGATATAAATTGATAGAATCAATGGCTTAATTTCTCTCTATGGAAATCTTCCTTGAATTTTGGAAGGTAATTAAGAATAATCTGAAAAGTTTTTTTATTTTTGCTTTCATCTGGGTACACTGTGGGTACTAGGACTGGCTGGTGGTAGCAGCATTCTATTGAGATTTAGAGTTGTAATAGTCATAGAACAGCCTAGCAGTAGGGTCAGGTGCCTCTGCTCAGAATGCACAGGAGCCTGGAGTCCTTCCAAATCAAATCCACATTCCATCTCTGACTGATTGGAGATGCATGTTGAACATCACAAAGGCAAAAGGCGAATGAGTAAACAAGTGGCCTTTGCTGATTAGAATTAGTATGCTTCATCGTTATGGTTCTTGATTATAGGTCAGTGGTGGAAAAAACACAAGTATCTTTATCTCTTACTGCAGCCAGTTTGATGGCACAGCGGGGAGTGAGGAAGACTCGGTAGACAAACCTGACTGGAATACAAGTAGGCATTGCAGATGGTGAGCTCAGCACTGCCTCTGTTGTAGTAAGCTACTCCCAACTTAGAAATGCATCTTGCTGGCAGTGTCTCTCCAAGAGCCTTCCCTTCTGCTGTCAGGAGCACAAGGGGCATGCAGAGAAGTAGAGAGCTGAGCATTGCATGCTACTGAGCAGCTGAGTTCAGTGGTGCAGAGGAGGGACAGGAGGCACCCATAAGGGAGGAAATGAATAGGGCTGTTTTACTTGCTAAAAAGACTTACCTTTTGTCTCCTCCTGAGCTGACATCCTTTTCTTGCTACTCCACCAATGTATTCTCTCTATAAAGTCATTTTTATTACAGTTAATATTAGAGTTGTACTTGCATTTATGAGGTCTAAAGAGCTCTTGGGAAATAAAACATGACTATCCAATCTGGAAGAACTTCATATTATCCATTCATTTCTTCTGTTCTTACTTGTATTCCCATTATACATGTGATTCCAACTCATAGCTTAAATCAGTTAAGAATCTGTGATGGTTAATTTTATGTGTCAGTTTGGCTGGAGACATTTCTCAGATATTTAATCAAACATGCTTCTAGATGTTTGTGTGAGGGTGTTTTTTGGATGAGATTAACATTTAACTCTGTGGCCTTTGAATGGAGCAGACTGCCCTCCATAAAGTAAATGGGCCTCTTCCAATCAGTTGGAGGCCTTATGAGAATGCAGACTGCCCTGTCAGCAGACTACTTTTAAACTCAAAAGTCAACTGTTCCCTGGATCTCCAGGCTGCCAGTCTACTCTGAAGACTTGGAATTTCCCAGGCCTCCAGGCACGTGAGACAATTCCTTAAGATAACTCTCTCTCTGTCACACATACACCCATACAGAAGACAAAGTCAGGCTCAATTACCTTGAAATCAAATGTTTTCCATCACCAATATCCTCTCATATAGGATATATATGTGCATACGGTTCTATATAGAAATCCTGGTTCTGTGGCCCAGCATTCCTGCATGATGCCAGTAGATAGTACCTGAACAGGTACAAAGATGAGCATCAGTTGTTATCTTTAAAGTAATTATGTTGGTGACTTTTGAAAGTCTATTTTCTCTTTCAGTTAAAAAAGTAGTTCAAAAGGGAACTAGTAAACCATCTCTCTGCATTAAGCTCAGCTTCATTTACTTATTTAAGCTCCTAATCTTTCCAAGTTTTTAAAAATTATCTGGTTATATTTAATATGAAGGAACTATTTTTTATTAACATCAACATCTGTAAATTTCTCTAAGTCAACATTTCCTCTGCATTTGGGCAGTTTCTATTTATCAATGTGATAGGTGGTCCATTTTCAAATCAGCTGGTTTCTCCATAGTTGTCACAGTATCATAAAATTAATGTCATATATTATATTCTAAAGTAACCTGGCTGATTAATTCAAGGTGATTCCAGGCTCCCAAAATAATTAATCAACACAGGGATTTATGCCCATGTCCTTCTACATGAATTGATGGCTGTGCAATAAAGTAGTTCTAGTAGTAATCATTACTTAGAAATTATATACAATGATAAGTAACAAAATCTCATATTTCCCCAATTTTCAGTTCTAAAAAATCTTTGACTTCTTTTATTGTATTTAAATGCCAGCCTTTAGTAATATAAGTGGTAATAGTGAGAATTACTGCTAATTCTCAAGACTCTTCTGCTCAAAAAAAGTCCTCACTGCCCCAACCAAAGAAATAAGAATATTGCTCTCAGCCTTGGGCATTGTGATGGTAATTGTATGTATCAACATGCCTAGGTTCTATGGTGCTCAGTTATTTGGTTAAACACTAGTCTAGATACTGCAGTGAAGGCATTTGTGGATGTAAGTTAACATTTACAGTCAGTTAACTTTAAGTAAGGCAAATTATCCTCCATAATTTGGGTGGGCCTCATCCAATCAGTTGAAGGCCATAAGAGCAAAGACTGAGGTTTCTCAAAGAAGGATTTCTGCCACAAGACTGCAACATGGGAATCTCACCTGAATTTCAAGTCTGCTGGCCTGCCCTGCTGATTTTGGATTCAAGATTACAACCTCACTCTTACTTGAATTTTCAGCCTGCTAGTCTGGCCAAAGAATTTCAGATTTGTCAGCCTCCACAACTCCTTAGAATAAGCCAATTCCTTAAAATAAGTCTCTTTCTAAATCTCATATATATGTGTGTGTGTGTGTGTGTGTATGTGTGTGTGCATATATGTATCTCTAATATATATCACCTATTGATTCTCTTTCTCTGGTATGTACAATATAATGTATATCAGAAAATATAATATCCAACCTTTACATTAGCTTTTAATTTGGAAGACTATGTAAGCATTTATTTTCTTTATCATGTTTTGACCAATAGCTTTGGAGTGTATACTCTTTTCACTTATTCTCATAATTGGCACAGGACTGAAATATATTAAATATTTTTTGGTCTGTTCTTTCAGCAATTAGTGCCCTATTATTAGGAGATCCCCCTATTTTTATTGATTTATTCCAAAAGAAGAGTGGTTCCAATTTATAGTTAAACTGCCCTTTGAAGGTATCTGAAGGGCAATCACTAGGACTCGTGCTTATTCTGTAAGTAGAACAAGGTCTAAACACAGATGTAGACTGTAAAAGAGCCTGATGCAAACTGACAGTAATGAGTGTGAAGATAATTTCCTCCAACTCAACCTAAAATGTCTTTCCATCTATATTTATCTATTTCAAATAATTAAGACCTGAATTAATTATTGTCTTAGGTTGAGATGTTATAACAAAGCCCCATAGACTGGGTAGCTAATAAAAAACAGAAATTCATTTTTCACAGTTCTAGAGGCTGAAAGTGCAAGACCAGAGCACCAGCATGGCTCGGTTGTGGTGAGGGCTCTCTTTTGAGCTGCAGGTGGCTGTTTGCTCATTTATCTTCACATGGTGAGAAGAGGATGAGAGAGTTCTCTGTGAACCCCTTTATAAGGGTGCTGAAATCATTCATAAGGGCTCTCCCCTCAGAACCTAATTACCTGCCAAAACCCCACCTCTTAGCACCATTATATTAAGGTTTGAGATTTCAACATATTAATTTGGGGGCTACAGAAACATTCCATCCCCAACAGATGTTAAATTGAAACATTTTTAATTCTCACTCTATGTTCTGTGCTAGGCGACAGAATTTCCTCCCTAAAGACATTTACCTCCTAATCCCCAGAATTTATGCGTCATTATTACTTTACATGGCAAAGAATTACTTCACAGATGTGATTAAGAATGCTGAGGCTCTCTGATCCAGCCCGGGAGGGGACCGAGCTGGAGGAGCTGGGTGTGGGGTGCGTTGGGCTGGTGAGGAGGCCGAGTTTGGGAGCAAATAGGGTCTGATTGAGCTTATATTGCACTGAAGGGACAGCCCTGGGTCTAGGGGAGAAAATCCCTGAGTGTGAGACCCGCCTTCCCTGGCCCCAGCCCCTCCCAGTTCCCCCAGCGACGGGCACTTCCTGGTCCCCGACGCAACCATGGCTGAAGAACAACCGCAGGTCGAATTGTTCGTGAAGGCTGGCAGTGATGGGGCCAAGATTGGGAACTGCCCGTTCTCCCAGAGACTGTTCATGGTACTGTGGCTCAAGGGAGTCACCTTCAATGTTACCACCGTTGACACCAAAAGGCGGACCGCGACAGTGCAGAAGCTGTGCCCAGGAGGGCAGCTCCCATTCCTGCTGTATGGCACTGAAGTGCACAGACACCAGCAAGATTGAGGAATTTCTGGAGGCAGTGCTGTGCCCTCCCAGGTACCCCAAGCTAGCGGCTCTGAACCCTGAGTCCAACACTGCTGGGCTGGACATATTTGCCAAATTTTCTGCTTACATCAAGAATTCAAACCCAGCACTCAATGATAATCTGGAGAAGGGACTCCTGAAAGCCCTGAAGGTTTTAGACAATTACTTAACATCCCCCCTCCCAAAAGAAGTGGATGAAACCAGTGCTGAAGATGAAGGTGTCTCTCAGAGGAAGTTTCTGGATGGCAACGAGCTCACCCTGGCTGACTGCAACCTGTTGCCAAAGTTACACATAGTACAGGTGGCGTGTAAGAAGTACCGGGGATTCACCATCCCCGAGGCCTTCCGGGGAGTGCATCGGTATTTGAACAATGCCTACCCGCGGGAAGAATTCGTTTCCACCTGTCCAGATGATGAGGAGATCGAGCTCGCCTATGAGCAAGTGGCCAAGGCCCTCAAATAAGCCCCTCCTGGGACTCCCTCAACCCCCTCTATTTTCTTCACAAAGGCCCTGGTGGTTTCCACATTGCTACCCAATGGACACACTCCAAAATGGCCAGTGGTCAGGTAATCCTGGATCACTTGTTCCGGGATGGTGTGGTGGAAGAGGGGATGAGGGAAAGAAATGGGGGGACTGAGTGAGATTTTTATTGTAGGGTGGGATGGGTAGGACAACATATTTCAGTAATAAAATACAGAATAAAAATCAAGTGTTTTTACGCAAAAAAAAAAAAAAAAAAAAAAGAATGCTGAGATGAGTATCCTGGATTATATTATATAGGCAGGCTCACTGTAATCATATAGGTCCTTACAGGTGAAAGAGGGATGCAAGAGAGTTAGAGGCAAAGAAGATGTGAGACTGGAAGCAGAAGTTGAGTGATGTGGCCATGAGCCAAGGATGGTCAGAAGCCTTTAGAACAGGGGTGTCCAATTTTTTGGCTTCCCTGGACCACATTAGAAGAATTGTCTTGGGCCACACATCAAATATACTAACACTAATGATAGCTGAAGAGCTTTAAAAAAATCGCAAAAAAAAAATCTCAACGTTTGAAGAAAGTTTACATATTTGTGTTGGGCCGCATTCAAAGCCATCCTGTGCCACGTGTGCCCTGCGGGTTGGACAAGCTTGCTCTGTAAGCTAGAAAAGGCAAGGACAGAATCTCCCTAGACCTTCCAGAGGGAACATGGTTCTGCTGATACTTTTAGTTCTATAAGACTCCGAACTTGTAGAACTTGAAGATAATATGTTTGAAACCATTAAGTTTGTAGTCATTTGTTAAGCAGTAGGAAACTGATGTCCCTTCTTTTCCTAAACAGGCCAGAGAGTCTATATCTGTCCAAAGCCTCTCACAAAGGGGGTCTATAACTCCAAATTTCTTCTTCTTCTTCCTTATTTATTATTTATTTATTTATTTTGAGATGGAGTCTCACTCTTGTTGCCCAGGCTGGAGTGCAATGGCATGATCTTGGCTCATTGAAACCTCTGTCTCCCAGGTTCAAGTGATTCTCCTGCCTCAGCCTCCTGAGTATCTGGGATTATAGGTGCACATCACCATGCTCAGCTAATTTTTGTATTTTTAGTGGAGCTGAGGATTCATCATGTTGGCCAGGCTGGTGTCGAACTCCTGACCTCAGGTGATCTTACTGCTTCAGCCTCCCAAAGTGCTCAGATTATAGGCATGAGCCACGGCACCTGGCCTACAACTCCAAAATTCTATAGTTACTTCAGGTTAATTTTATAAAAGATAACCTTACTGTACTTTAACTGTTTTGCTATAAGTTCCCATAGGAGTAATTTTGCCATGGAAGAACTAGTCCCCTACACATTCACCACTTATTTGTTCGCTTATCATTTCACAGTGGCATTTGTGAATGTAAATTATGTTTGTCTTTTTCACAGCTGTATCCTTAGCACAAATTCAGTGCCTGACATACAGTAGGTATGCCCTGTTCCAGCATTTTTTTAAGTAGTAAAGCTTCTTGCTTCACTCTTAAGAACATGAACAAGAGAGATGGAACATAGATTTCCTTTTAAAGTTCATAATGACCCAAGAAAAGAAGGACTAGGTAACAATCCTGTCAGTGTTCCCAAGGGCCTTCTCTTACGTGAATAATTTTTGCTAACCTAGCTCAGTAGTTATCCCTCTCATGCTATGAAACTGTCTCCTCATTGGTAAAATGAGGGCAAATGAGACAAGAGCACAATTCTAGACTTCCTGAAAATTGGGCTATGAGATAAGGGAAGAGTTTGTGAACGTCTTCCTTTAATTTAAAGAAACAAGAGAACATGGTCAGAATTGTACCTGGATTGTTTTGCAGCAACCATACTTTTTCAACATGAAACTTAACACATTTTCCAGAAAACTGCAAGTACTATACAGTTGACCCTTGAACAACACAGGTTTGAACTGTATGGGTCCACTTATTGACCCTGACCATTTCATCTTCCTCAGTAGTTTTCAAGGTAGACAGAAATTGTAGCTATTCATCCGTAAGTGCCTCCATTTGATTATCTAGATGAGTGTATAACAGCTACAACTTTCCTCTCATATACATTTCCGTAGCCCTTATCAGCTAGTCATAGGACTGAGCCCAAATGGAAATCACATCCCAGGAATAGTCCCATATGGCTTATGTGCCAAGTAGGCTTGAAATCATCAAGCCATACAAACAGGCAATACTGGCTCACACCAACGTTTCCACAGTGTTACTTTTTTCAAACTCTTTGTGGCATCAATGGTGTTTTAAGTGGGTGTATTGATATAAACAAATTGTATACAAAACATACTGAACTCTTAGTAGTATAGATGATATGACTTCTAGAAAATGTTTCAGAACTTCGTTTATAGAACCTACATAAAAGCACATTTTCCCCTTCTTTGACATTTAATGCAGAAAAAAAGAAGTTAACTGCTTCCCCACTTCTCCAAAATTGTTATGAAGGACATTGAGATACAATGTGTTTAGTTATTATGAACATATTTAGGTTTAAAAAATTCATGGAGCATCTTGGGATTCTCAGCTTTAATCAAGAGACTGGCTTTTGCCAGGACCTTACTGAAGAACCCAACAAAATTGCCCGAGCTGATAAAAAACAACTCCTCTGGCAACAATGCTCTTAATCTTCCAAACCACAAGTTCATCACCAGAAAAATCATAACTTGATTCTATCATAACCAGAAAAATATTTATCCTCAAATTGCTTCAATATTCCAAATTCATCAACAAAGTGTCACGTCAAACATCTAGTTTTGCTTCCTTTATTAAAGGTTTTCCTGATGTATGAAAAGTCATTTCAATTAAAATGGAAATGAATTAATACCTAGTGTGTGTGTGTGTGTGTGTGTATATATATATATATAAAACTCTCTAAAGGCACACTGCTTCTCCATATTAACTTTATTTTAAATTATTTTTTTTCATAAATTCATAAATTTTAAATTATAGTTATAGAAAATGAGATATTCAACATGACGGGGAAATAGCACTCTCCTCTATCTTTACCCCTATCCATTTGAAATTATCAGAAATATTTATATTTATTATAGCT
Source organism: Macaca nemestrina (assembly GCF_043159975.1). NCBI lineage: Eukaryota > Metazoa > Chordata > Mammalia > Primates > Cercopithecidae > Macaca > Macaca nemestrina. The sequence goes on from NC_092135.1 coordinate 44,758,961, forward strand.
CTCTTTCTCTAGACTTAGCTTTTATTTTGCAGCAAATAAAGGCACACTATCATTTTCCTCATACCTAATGTATATCTAGTCTATTCAGCCATAGTCTTTTATTTTTCCTTGCAATGACCCTTTTATTGGAACATCTGAAAAGAAAAGTGACTCACCTCCCAGTGAGATACTATACCAAGGTTCAAACCACCATAACACGCTGTCCCCATGGCTTGAGAGAGAAGACTAGGTCACAATGATAATAGAAAGGAAAGAAATCGAGTAGTCAAGTCTGACTTTTCTATCAGTCTCATAGGGCTCTGAGTCAAGGTTTGTGCACCAGCACTAAATTTTCTGAGAAAGCAGCTACCCATTCTGAGATGGGACTGCACATGTTAGATGTGGTCCTTGAATGAGCAGCCACTACCACAGTGACAGTGTGCAGCCAGCATCTGGGACAGCTCAGATTCCTTGCTCCATCTGTACACTGAGGCAGACTCAGGGGAAGGAGACCTAAATGAGAAAGTATTCAGGGATGACACCCAAAAGGAAGGCCAGGTCTCCCGGGAAACTTGGGGTTTAGGCCTTATAAAGACAGGCTCTTATTAACAGGAAGGCATTCTAGTTTCCTTCCTGAAGGAGGAATGTAGATTCAGATACTGACACACTTTAATTTTCTCAAGATTATCAAGTCTGCAGAATCATTTTAATGTGGCTTTTTGCCACATTTATAGCACAGAACAGGTCGGCTGTCCTCTGTTCTCGGATTTCTTTTCCTACTTGGCAATTCCATTTCCTCCTGACTCAAATGTGCTTCCTCTCTTTGGGAAGGCACAGGATGCCACTGACTCAACACCAGAAGAATGTGTGCTTTGGGTTGTTTTGCCAGCCACGGGCATGAGCTGAGTGAAAGGAGGAAGTAAACGAAGAGGTGGGGCACCCATCACTGGCTCAGCTTCTACTTCCTTCACTTGCAAGCTGCCTAACCTTGGGCAAATCACGCTGGTGTTTTATACCCTGTGTTCGTAGAAAATGAGAGTGGGGGAAGTGACAACATCTTGCCTTTGAAGCAGAGGTGGTTAATACTATGGACTTCTGGAAGTCCCTTCCAAGTTAAAGTCCAATAGTATGGAAGTAGTAATATCTAATATAATTAACGTCTATTGTGTTCCAAGGTCCTTGTTGATCATCTTACATAAAATATCTCGATTCCTCACAAGAGCCTACATGGTGCGTATCACTAGCCACATTTTTCAGAGAAAAACTCTTAGAATAAAGTTGAATAAATTACAGTGGTTGGGTAAAGCTTTCAGTTCTTGGTGTACATGACTTCTAAATTTGTTTTCTTTCTTTTGTGCGACACTCTTCTCAGGTCTATGATATATACTATATGTGATCAATGTTCCCTGTAATTCTTTCAGGTTGACAGTAGCCAGCCGTGTTTCATGAACTACATCCTTTGATGGCTGAGTATGCATGAGAGGAATTTCATGTTGCAATTAAAATTATAACAAGATTAATCAGACACATATTTAATGATATGTATAACAACTATTGTGCTACACATAATTAGGCAAAAGTGGTAAGCCATTCAAATGAATGAAAATAATTATTTTTACACTGCTGAAGCATGCATGGCTGTAATCAGACAGGAATTGAGATGAGATTAAAAAACCATTAAAAATATAAAAGTAATTGTTCTATTCATTAAATTTATTGCTAATCTCCAAGCACTGTGCTAGGTATTTTATATGTGTTATCTCATTTAATCCTCCTAACAATAATATGAGAAATATATTTTTTTTAACAGATGAGGAAACTGAGGCTCAGGAAAGTTAAGAAAATTTTCAGGTTTGCTCTTCTAGTGTAGATTGGGATGAAAGGCCAATCTAGGAAATGTCACTTAACATCATTTCTCTTATGCATGGTGCCCCTCAGCCACCTCTAAATGGAAGAACCACTCACTCATTCTTCCCTCTAATTTCACCAGGTTTGTTTTTAATAGGATGCACTGCTTTGCCTCCAACTAAATTGATGTTAGAATGCCACTGTTCACTCTGTATTACTAGTTGTAATATGTGGGTGTTATGGACTGAATGTGTCCAGAAAATTCATATATAGAAGCCCTGTCTCCCAGTGTAATAGTATTTGGAAGTAGGGCTCTTGGGAGGCAATTGAGTTTAGATTAGGTCCTGAAAGTGGGACCCTCATGATGGGATTACTGCCATTATAAGGAAATAAAGAACACAAGATCTTCACCCCACCCCTGCAGCTGTCTACAAGCCAGGAAAAAGGCTCTCACCGGGAACCAGATATTCTGGCATCTTGATCTTGGACTTCCAGTCTGCCGAACTGTGAGAAATAAATGTGTTGTTTAAACCACCCATGCTATGGTATTTTGCTATAGTGTCCTGAGCTGACCAAGACAATGGGTCAGCTAATCTAATCTCTTGTTCCAAAAACAGAAGTCCATTAACTTTTTACTAGGAGGGGAAAAAAGGGGGAAGAATGTATTAGTTAGGAAAGGCTAGTTTATGCTTAAGATTTTGTAAAACATGGATACAAAATTTCAGTGTCTTAGAGATACAAATTATGTTCCATGTCTATCATTGGGAAATTGATGCTGGGAGGGCCATCTCTCCCAATGCTGGACAAATGTTGTTCCCAAAGGTTCTTAAATGAAACAGTGCTGGTTATCTAGTCCTGAGAGGACTGCAAAACCTTTGCTCTCTCTTCAATGCTATACACCAGAGAAAGTGAGGTTTAGGTCAGCCAGAAGCCCATTTGGGATCAGCACCCCAGTAGTTCAGCAGACATGAAGTTTTCTTATTGATTAAAATAGACATCTGGAAATGAAAAAAAAAAAAATCCAAAGAAAAACTTCACTGGCTTTGCAATTTTTCTTTGAAATCTACTCTGACTTTACAGGTCAATTCAGGTATCACTTAACACTGCCCATTCTCTCTCCTGTCTCCACCCTTTCTTCACCACCAATGCCTAGGACTCTGAGACTAAGCAGGCAGGAGTGTTGAGATACCCTGATGAGGTACATTGTAGTGCTTTTCCATGTCCTCATGGACACACACAGCATTTGTTTACAAAGCGTATTATTCCCTTAGTGGTGGGGAATATCTACAGATCTGTGGAAACTGCTTGTATCCTAGGATATGCCCAATCACAATGCCTGTCTTGGTAAGACAGAAAACTAAATGGTCCAAAGTAGGAATAAATATTGATGTGATTAATCTGGTGCATATATGTACTGATATGAAAAATAAGTACCAAGGGGTTCTGAATTTATACGTCAATAAGTTTCTGGATAAATAGAATATATATATTGAACTTAATACCAAGAATAAGTAGCAGTGACTAACTTCCTTTTCTGTCAGTCAGTTAAGCAATATTATTGACAATGTATGTACTGAACATTTCACAGTACAGAGCAGGTATGTCTGAGCTAGGGATCCAAAGGCCCAAGGCATGTACCTCCAATTAGGTGATGTGATATTTCTGGACCTCAATTTCTTAATGTAAACAAAAAGAATGAATGAGATACATCTCAGGTCCTCAGGAACCATAACACAGTATTGTCTCTTTCAGGCTTAAATTACATTGCAAAAGCTTTTGTTAGTTTTGGCAGGTGAAAGCTTCCAGGAAGAGGACGAAGAAGGAGGAAGGAACACTCATGTTCCCACTCTGACAAAGGATGTCAGGTTTGCGTGAGAAAAATAATAAAGATGGTTTTGCCTTGCAAAGATGCAATGGACTAGAATCCATGCAGTACAAAGGTGGCACTGCAGAGTTAAGATGCTTTAGATTTCCCTAGGGAGTTAGGTCAGGTGGACGGTTTTGGCCTCAACTTCTTTACTCCTTCCTTTGATGCATTTCTTTTGTCTAGGGAGGATGATTTAAAGAGCAGTTACTGATAGAGACAGTCACTAAAAGCTACTGGGAACAGGCTCTCCCAGCATTAGTAAGGTTTTACAATTCTAGTGCTGAAAAGGAATCTTTTCTATTTGAGCCTAGCTCCATGACACCAGCTGACATCTCTCTCTTTGCCTTTCTCCTCCCTGCTTTATTCTAAGTTCACTCCTTTTCTTGTACCTCTGCCTCCAAATTTCCAGTACAAAGCTCTTTCTGATAATTATGTTTGCACTCCTCTGTGCCACCACTGTGACCCAACAATGAAGTGTGACCATTCTGACTTCCAGATTGCCAGCTCAAAATATCAATTCTGTTGATCTGTTTTTCTTCTATGCTCAGAAGACCTGGAACCATGGTAGGAAGTGGGACAGGGAGCAGTTGGACAAGCTGTTCAAGAACTGATCATGCTCATGTGTATAGGAAAACAGATGGAGGAAGAGAAATTCCTGAAGAGCACATGACTGGTGGGGCAAGGAACAAGCCTACTGAGATGAGCTGCAGATTTGTAGATGGGAGACACGGTTTCATTGTCTACCATGTAAAAACTCACTTTGGCAAGATGCTTGATATCTGAATTTCAATTTCTTCATTATCAAAATAAGTACTGAAAATACCCTACTTCTTAGAGTGAATAATTTGAAATTATCATCTATATGTAAAGTATTACTATATTTACTACCATTATCAAATATTTATCCCACTGTCTAACACATTAAATGGACAAAATAGAATATTTTGAAGGGTATAGATCTTGAAAGTTTAATTTTACAAAAACAAAGGCCAGAAACATTTCCTAAGGAAAATTACACATTGCAAAATGTAGCACATGATTTCAGTGGAGTGCACAAACCTTTGAAATCCAGCTGTGGATCTTCAGAGTGAAACAAAACAAAGTAAAATGCCCTAAGATATGAAAAGCTTATCTTTAAGTAGAAATATTCTGGGTATTTTTCTTGTTTTAAATTATTAACTTTATTGTATGATTTGTTCTACAGATTATCTATTTATTGTTCATTTCTAAATCTTAGGATTCTGAAATCCTCAGCAAAATAAATTACTCAACAGGTAACTAACAGTGTGGCTGAAGGAGGAACAGGGGTTGTTTTGACTATTTCATTTGTTTCTGTGGAACCTGTTTGGAGAGCCATGCTGGCAGAAGCACAGCATTTTTACAGATACCCCTATCAACTAAAAATGCATATGTATAGAAAATGAGAGATAATCGGTATTATATATAATACACATGCATGCATATATATACATAATGTATACATATGAACATATATGCATGTGTATACATATAGATATATGAAATATAGATCTATACATTATATATTACACATTATGAAATACAGATGTATAAAATGAAAGTATTTTAGTAAATGGCTGAATCTAGAATTTCCAAGTAAAGCTGGAATGGGCACTTCCCTCTTTATTCTGTGCAGATACTAAGGAACCATTATCAAAGGGCCAGTAATCCTTTGGCCATTTTTTAATCTTTCATTTTCTAGGGATAACTTGTTTTGTAAGTTTCCCCTATGCTGTTGGCATTATGTTACTGGAAAGCTTTTAATTCAATAAATATTCAGCAAGTATATATTGTGCCAAGAATAATTAATTTTTAGAAAGACTCAAGCACGGGACATAAACATTTGAAAGAATGAGTCGTACTTCGGAATGTGCAATATAACAAGAGCAGTGCCTACTTTCTTTGTGCAAAAAAGGAGGTAATTAACATTACCTGAGAGGGATCAAGAGACAGTTTTTCAGAAGGTGACCTGCAACATAGATGTCTGTCCTCCAGACAGAAGAAAGAAAGATAAGGTTATCTTCAGAAGGGAAGATCCTGTGCTAAGCAACAGGAATTTGGAGGCACTAGGTAAAAGAGAATTTCAAGAAAACTTAAGGTTTTTCATTCTACAAGAAGAGAATTGGACTGCTATCTTATTTCCATCTCCTGCATGTGTAGCCACAGAAGGAGCAGTTGCATTTTCTTTTAGCACCTCACCTTGACTCTAATTCTACTGTAAATGTATCTGCTATAGGTTAGCCTATTTTTGTTTCTATACGGACCTTTACTGATAATAAATATCCAGTGATAATCTATTCAATAAATATTTGTGCTGGTTTCTATCTGTAAAGGTGATCATTTCAAAGACTTATTTAATTAATTATTATTATTATTATTATTATTATTTTGAGACGGAGTCTCGCTCTGTCACCCAGGCTGGAGTGCAGTGGCACAATTTTGGCTCACTGCAACCTGTGCCTCCTGGGTTCAAGCGATTCGCCTGCCTCAGCCTCCTGAGTAGCTGGGACTACAGGTGCGTACCACCATGCCTGGCTAATGTTTTGTATTTTTAGTAGAGATGGGGTTTCACCATGTTAGCCAAGATGATCTCAATCTCTTGACCTCATGATCTGCCCGCCTCGGCCTCCCAAAGTGCTGGGATTACAGGCGTAAGTCACCGCATCTGGCCTTTAAATGTCTTAAATTTACTACACAGCCCTTCTACACTCTTTGGGGTGGGGGGGGGGGCGGTGAATATCTTCAAAGAAATTTCTCTATTCCGCTAATAAATCCATTCCTCTAGCTAAAATTGGCTATCTTCTGTTGCTCGGTTTCTCCAACTCTGCATCAGTGCTCCTGTCGAGAATGTCTCTGCCATCTCATCTACAATAATCTATCACCTAACAATGGGGATATGTTTTTGAGGCATATTGTTAGGCAACTTCATCATTATATGAACATCACTTCCACAAACCTAGATGGTGTAGTCTACTACACATCTAGGCTATGTGATACAGCCTACTGTTTCTAAGCTACAAACCTGTACAGCATGTTGCTGTACTGAATACTGCAGGCAATTTTAACACAATGATAAATATTTGTGTATCTGAACACAGAAAAAGTACAGTAGAAACACAGTATTAGAATCCTACAGACCACTGTCATATATGTGGTCTGTTGTTGACCGAAACGTCATTATGAGACACATGACTGTAAAAGCACTAACCTTTTTATCAAATCTCACGTTTTCTTTCACCAAGGAGATTTTTCTAGAACAACCCAACCCAAAACAATTGTTTTCTTTCCCTTTCAAATCTCCTGCCTTGAATCTTAGTTACTATTCAAATACTTTCTCCTTATTTTTCTTCCTAGATATTAATCATCTTTAGGATTAGAACCTAAAGTGTAAGTGTAATTGTGTCCAGAATTAGTTCCTTCTGGTGGGTTCTTGGTCTCCATGACTTCAAGACTGAAGCCAAGGACCCTCACAGTGAGTGTTACAGTCCTTAAAGATGGTGTGTCCGGAGTTTGTTCCTTCCAGGTATTCAGACGTGTCTGGAGTTCCTTCCTTCCTGTGGGTTCATAGTCGCGCCAACTTCAGGAGTGAAGCTGCAGACTTTCCCAGTGTTACAGCTCTTAAAGGTAACGAGGACCCAAAGAGTGAGCAGCAGCAAGATTTATTGTGAAGAGCGAAAGAACAAAGCTCCCACAGTGTGGAAAGGGACCCAAGCGGGTTGCCACTGCGGGCTCAAGGAGCCAGCTTTTATTCCCTTATTTGGCCCCACCCACTTCCTGCTGATTGGTCCACTTTACAGAGTGCTGATTAGTCCTTTTTTACAGAGTGCTGACTGGTGCACTTACAAACCTTTAGCTACACACAGAGCACTGACTGGTGTGTTTTTACAGAGTGCTGATTGTTGTGTTTACAAACCTTTAGCTAGACACAGAGTGCTGATTGGTCTGTTTTTACAGAGTGCTGACTGGTGCATTTGCAAACCTTTAGCTAGACACAGAGTGCTGATTGGTGTGTTTGCAAACCTTTAGCTAGACACAGAGTGCTGACTGGTGTGCTTTTACAGAGTGCTGATTGGTCCTTCTCACAGAGTGCTGACTGGTGCATTTACAATCCTTTAGCTAGACACAGAGCGCTGATTGGTACGTTTTTACAGAGTGCTGATTGGTGCATTTACAAACCTTTAGCTAGACACAAAGCGCTGATTGGTGCGTTTTTACAGAGTGCTGATTGGTGCATTTACAATCCTTTAGCTAGACCCAGAGTGCTGATTGGTGCATTCATAGTCCTCTAGCTACACAGAAAAGTTCTCCAAGTCTCCACTTGACCCAGGAAGTCAAGCTAGCTTCACCTCTCATAATCATGTTACACTTCTCACTATCCATTGTAGTAGTCAACAGAGTGCTTTGCACATCTGATTTCATATTTAATTAATGGTTGGTTTGAAATTTAGGTTGTATCTCCACATTCATGAAAACAGAAGTGTTTTTATAGATTGGATAAACACTGAAATGCCCTCAGATTACATGGAAAGAATATGAAAGGTCAGTACTTAGGTACAAAATAGCTTGACCATTCTTAAAACCACTTCTTTTCAATTATAAAAATTTCAAAATGAGATCCAAGGTTTTGAGCATGAAACCATCTGAATCTTATTTCTTCTGCATAATTTTAGCTTTGCAGACCATATTTTCAATTTCTAGACTTTAGCACATTATTAATAACGTCAAGGCTATATCTCTAGAATTACACTGCTCTCCTCTGCCCTTCTTGGCAGTGTTATTTGAGCTATAGGAAAATCAGCAAAGAAGTTCTTACTGTTATGTTTTTCTATCTACTGTGGGAAAAATTGGCACCCAAGGCTATGTCTGCATTATTTATACCACTTTGATAGATTAAATCTTAACTGTACCATAGAACTTTTAAAGACATGTCTGTAAACGTTTAGGGATTACACAGGTGTTCATCTTGACTGCAAACAAAGACTCCTTTTTGTGGTTGGAAAACAAAATTAAAATGTAACAATGTCCTGCAAGCCATGGTTTCTGCTTAAAACAGATCCTTGACTGGACACGTCAGATAGATTTGTTACTCTTGACACATTTTTGGAGTTCAACAAAGTAGCCAACATCAATAGAAACATTTCTGTGATCCTATACTTCTAAAGTTAATCTCTCTGACGGTGACATTTCATAAAGGAACGGTAATGTTGGTATTCTACCAATGTGACAATATCCTAAAGGACTTTTATCCTGAAAGGACTTTTTATCCCCAAGCTCTAAAGTATTCTTAAAGTTATTTCATCCTTTTCCCTGTGCTGTTACCAACTCTATGGTGAAATTTTGATGTGTTACCAAAAGACAAGAGCCTTATTTTTGGAAAGTATTGTTCACAGGGCCCCTGAGGATTTTTTCTTTTTATTTTTATAACTGGAAGATTTGATTTTATTCTCTGAAACTTAGGACTTGCTAGAGTTCCTTTTCAAGAAGGTGATAATTTTATGAGTTTTCCTTGGAAATAATTATAATCACCTTCAGTTCGGTGAAAGATAATATTTTCTCAGCTACTGAAGGTCTACATCAGTGCAAATCATTTATTTACTCAACATTACAGAAACTCCGATATAATAAGTCATTGAAATATTTAACCAATAATAAAGAAGAGTATAATGATAATTATAAGGTAGGAGGATTGTAATCATGGTTTCCTCAAAAAGATAATTGAATTCTAATTTATATGCAGCCCATATGTCATAGTTTCTAATTGCAAACCCAGTTATTTACTGAATTCAACCTTTCCTTCTTCTTTGTCCTTCCTGTTACTCTCTCATTTATTTTTTTCCCTAGATATTACTCTAGGAAAATTTACAACCTGGAGCAAGGAGAAATAAGATCTCTCTTCTAAATGCTGAATTTGAAAGGTAGGGACAAAATACATACAAAAATTGAAGGAAGGCTTTGATGTTTTTGTCAGTGCATTCTTAGGTCATACTAGACTTAATTCCCATTCCTCCATTTATCAAATTATCATACTTAAGGTTTATAACTCATGTAACCAGAGCTGTCTAACACAATGGATATTATTTTACTATATCATTATTGATCACAAAATCAGCTACTCCATAGGAGAGTAGTCAAGGTTTAATCAGGGATCTCTTAATTCCCATTCTGACTCTAAAATTAGAATTGTATCTGGCCTCCACAGTGTACTTTGCATTCTCCCCCAGATCAAGAGATTTTAAAACACCAATCTCAGTTTTTTGTCTTTTTTTTTTTCTAAATCTAGTAAACACACTCTTCAGTGTATCAGTGTAGAAGTTAGACTGCTGAAAGCCCTAGCTATACTGACAAATAGAGAAGCCATTAACTACATGTAACTATTTATATTTAATTTTTAAAAATTTAGAAGAAAATTAAAAATTCAGCTTCTCAGTTGCACCAATCATGTATCAAGAGTTCGGTAGCCATAAATGGGTAATAATTACTATAGGTGACAGTTCAGATATAGAAAATTTCCATAATCACAGAAAGTGGAAATTAAAACTAGAAATTAAACAATATGCTTCCAAACTTCTGTCTATGAATAAGTCACATTAATGGTTAAAATATATTTTAAATCAAATGAAAACTAAGAATTACATATGACACACTAAACCTTGTGAATACAGTTAAACAAAGAGAAATGTATAGTCTTAAGTGAAAGCACCAGAAAGAAATATAAATGAATAGAATCTTTAAAAAAATGCAAATTAAATATATACAAAAAGAAAATAATACATTTGAAATTAACAGTACAAAATAAAGTTGCAATAGGGAAAAACCAAAGTTGGCTCTTTGAACATACTAATAAAACTGATAACTAATTAGCATGAATGATAAAAAAGAAAAAGGTGACAATGCAAATTATCAATATCAGAAAAAAAAGTAGAAATCACTAGAGACCCTAGGACAATTTTTTAGAAATATATTATAAAATTTATGCAAAAAATAACAATTTCATTGACCTGTATTATCACATAATACAATTTACCAAAATTTGCAGAAAGTGAAATTATACATTTGAATATTCTTATCACAAACAAATAAATTGAATCAATTATTGGAAACCTATATATAATACCCAGAGCCCAAACAGTTTTAGCATTGAGTTTTTTCAAATTTAAAAAAATTCTCTCATATGACATATACACTTCTGAAAACAGAAAAAGAGAGAACCCTTTCATAACTTTTTATGAAACCAGCATAACTTTGATACCAAACTGACAAGGACATTATAGGGAAAAAAAAATTAGAAGGCAATCTCTCTCCTGAACAAAGATACAAAAATCTTTAATAAAATATTAACAAATGAAATCTAGATATATACAAAAAGGATAATTCATTATTTTCAGTAGTTTCAATCTCGTAATTCTAGGTTGACTTAACACTTGAAAATCAAATCATATAATTTAATGCATTAAGATAAAAAAAGGTGAAAAAGCTATTGTCATCTCGATAGATAAAGAAAATGCCTTTAATAAAAATTCAAATCTCATTCATGAGAAATGTGCTACTTAACATTTTTTGGAGGTCCTAGCAAAAACAAGGCAAGAAAGAAAAGACAAAATTGAAAGGAAATACAAATGGTATTATTTCAGACATCCTGAAACTCTCATGTAATTTTAATGCAAGCCCTTCAGAATATTCTTTGAAATTATCTACCAGTGCTAAATATATGGACACTGTACAACTCAACAATTCATTTCTAGATATATATACCCAACAGAAATGTGTACATGGATTCTCCAAATGATGTTTATGAGAACGTTTACAGAGCACATTTTTAATAATGAAGCCTGGAAATTTACCAATTGCTCATGAATGCATACATATCACAACAATGAAATCCTATACAGCACAATAATATAATCTATATAGTAATGTGATTAAACAAATGGTATATCACACCAAAGAAATACTATATAGCAATGAGAATAATCAAATAGCAATGGCATAGTTACATGGATGAGTCTCGCAAAAAATGTAAACTGAAAGAATGCATACAAGGGGAATACATACTGTATGATTGATATATAGATTAAAAAACCTACACAACCAGTCTATGATGTTAAAGGACAGTGTATTGCCATTGGAGATGTAGTGATTGGATAATTTCAAAAGTTAAACCAGTAACTTCACAAAAAGGAAATCTCTTAGACACCACCTTAAAAAGTGATCAAAATTTATATAACTGTAATTGAGACATTATATCATAATGCCTCTTGACTAAGAATGGCACATCGCTTCTGTGGTTTATTAGTAAAAATGCATAAGGAGATATCAAGCAATCTTTAAGAGATATTATACTGTACATTTTGCATGCTGCAAAAATGTCAAACTTAAAAAGGAAAAAAATGAATGAAAAACTATTAGATAAAATTAAAGAAGATATTACTACTAAATGGATTGACACTGGACAGGGGGATGGGACAACAGGCTATAAAGAACATCATTGTAATTATTAATAATTTGAACATAGACTATGGATTAGATAATAGATAATTTCTGATTTTGCTAATAGGACTGTCACATGAAAGACTACCCATTTTCCTAAGAAATATACACAAATATTTAAGAGAAAGGGAACTCAACATTTCCAATACATTATTAGAAACAATGCTTGGTATGCACACATGTGCACATAGATCTGTAGGTTGTATACAGAGAAAAATGATAAAACAAATGACAAAAAAATGTACAATTTCTAAATTTGGGGAAATAGTATAATAAGAGTCCCTTGGATTCTTCTGTCAACTCTTTTGTAAGTTTAAAATTATATAAAATAAAAAGTAAAAAATAATAATCAGGAGTGTAGGGTTTTATTCATCCTTTATAGATTTCTTGGATGGTGAAACCAGGTTTCAGAGAAGTCTCAAAGATACAGAAAATTGATCATTCGGGGATAAAATTATAATGTTCAAGGAGGCCAACTTGTGTTAACCAAGCTTCTAAGAAACTGATATATCAAGTAGAATGCCAGTTTATTAATTAACAACAACAAAAATTGATATTGCTAAATGAGATGTAAGATTTGTGTGAGCATATCTGTTACATTTTTCTTCTTGGCAGATATACATGGAAAACCACTTAATTATCTGACAACTGCTTTGTGAGCAGGGGTTCAGAGCATGCAGAGTTGTTTGAGTGTATCAGATGCTTAATGTTCAGATACTGAAAGCCTAACACACTATTTATTTCCACATTCTTCTTAGTGGGGAGACATTTATTTTATTTATCTATTTTTTGCCTAGAATTAATTATACATATTATGCTTGATTTTACAAATAAACTCAGTGTCAGGGGGTCTTGCTTAGATCCAGCCTGTAGAGTGTATGTATATATTTTAGACTCCTGTCCAGTCTGGAAAATTAGGACTTATTTTCAAGATTGCTAATAATACTCTTTTACTGATTATTGGCTGGGTGTGGTAGGTAGCTTGCACCTGTAATCCCAGCACTTTCAGAGGCCTAGGCGGGAGGATCACCTGAGGTCAGGAGTCCAGCCTGGGCAACATAGTGAAACCCTGTCTCTACTAAAAATACAAAAATTAGCCAGGCATGATGGCACATGCCTGTAATCTCAGCTACTGCGGAGGCTGAGACAGGGGAATAGTTTGAACCTGGGAGGTGGAGGTTGCAGTGAGCCGAGATTGCACCACTGAACTCCAGCCTGGGTGATTATTAAAACAAAACAAAACAAAACAAAAAAACTCTTTAAACCTCATTTTTTGATTAAAAAAGTAGAAGAAACAAGGTCACAAGTTAAAGTTTGAACTTAAATATTTGGCAAGATATTTTCACTGAATATAGAACACTGATTTACTTATTTTCTTTTTACACTTTAAACATTTAGTTTGTCTTCTGATCTCCACTGTCTCTGAAAAGCTGTCAGCCACAATTCAAATTGCCTTTTCTCTGTATATAAAGTATTGTTCTCTTGTTGCTTTCAAGATAATCGGTTTTTTAAAATTTACATTTGGTAATATGTTAAGTAAATTGTTCTTGCAACTTAGAGTAAATATAAAAAATCAGAAATATTTGTAAAAGTTTTACTAATTATGGCTTCCACATTTACATTGAATACATATTTCAAAAATAATTTAATATACACAAAAATCACAGGATTTTTGTGTGCTATATTTAAATTGTCAATATAACAATATACTTTTTTGTAAGAATGTACAATCTGAATTGTTAGTTGGGTGAATCTTATTTACCCAAAAGAATGATGTTCATCTACTTTCATGTAATCAAATTACAGATTCAGTGTCTGGTTAAAATTATAACAAATTCAAATAAATTAAGTAAGGAGGGGTACTATAAATTCCCAGCATATTGTTATGTTTAACATATATGTGAAACATGTGTGCCACTGCCAGACAGATATTTAGGGTATTGTGCAGGAAACGTAATATCTGCAATTTCTATCTGTAACTTGAACTCCAAGGATGTAACTTTTCCTGTCAAAAAAGGTCTATTTCTGAATTTTGTATTCTATTTCATTGATTTTTACACCAAATAACACTACTCACTCCATTAATGTAATTTTTTGGAAAGTCTTAAAACTAGATAGTATTATTTTCCAATTCTGCTTTTCTTTAGAATTTGGATTCAGTTTATAAATTGTCACCAAAACATAAAAATAATTTAAAAACTTGCTCATAGGTTTCATTGGTATTGCATTGGATCTATAAATTAGTTGGAAAAAACTGCCACCTTTAACAATTCTGAGCCTTCCAATCCATGAGCATGGTATGTCTCTTTATTTTTATTTTTATATTTAGTTTATTTCTGTTAACATTGTATGGTTCTTTTTACTCTACAGGTCTTGTAAATATTTTGTTAATTTATGTATACCTAAGTTTTTTGGGTTTTTCAGTGCTATCATAAAATAATACGATTTGTTAAGTGTTTAAAGTTAAAGCCTTTGTGGCTAAAATATTAAAAAGAGACTGAGTTTTAAAATTAGACCATGTTTCCTGTGACTTTCACTGACTATTTCTAGGCGCGTTTTTATAGAATAGCTAGGATTTTTTGTATATGATTATATAATTATGTTGTCTGAAATAAAGACAATTTACTTCTTCCTTTCCAATCTCTGCATAATATTTCCCTTTCTTTCTGTCCTACTCTTTAGTGCAGGAGTTGGAAAATTTGTTTTTTATTTGTTTTTCACTTTTTTTGAGACGGAGTCTCCCTCTGTCGCCCAGGCTGGAGTGCAGCGGCGAGATCTCGGTTCACTGCAAGCCGCGCCTCCCGGGTTCCCACCATTCTCCTGCCTCAGCCTCCCGAATAGCTGGGACTACAGGCGCCCGTCACCACGCCCGGCTAATTTTTTTTTTTTTTTTTTTTTTTTTTGTATTTTTAGTAGAGATGGGGTTTCACCGTGTTAGCCAGGATGGTCTGGATCTCCTGACCTCATGATCCGCCCGCCTCTGCCCTCCCAAAGTGCTGGGATTACAGGCGTGAGCCACCGCGCCAACTGGTAAATTCGTTGTTAAAGGGCCCAGTAGTAAACATTTTAGGCTAACAAGTTACAAGCTCTGTTGCAGATATTCAGCTCTACCACTGTAACACAAAACCATAAACAACACTTAAACTGGTATGTCTGGGTTATAGCAAAATTTTTACAAAAATTGGTGACTGGCCTGTAAGCTGACTACTGTTCTAGAATTGTTTATTACTTTTTCTTATTTATCTTATTAACAAGTTAAATTACATTAATAAATCTTCAGTGGTTAATCCAATTTTGTGTTTCTGGTACAAATTCCAATTGATCAAGATTTATTATCTTTTTGATATATTGCTGGGCTTGATTTCCTAATATTTAAAGATTTTTACATCTAATTTCAGTTCATACGGATATCAAACTCTAATACTGTTTTCTTGTAATGTTTTTGCCTAGTTTTAGTTTAAGGTTGATACTGCCCTCATTAGATGAGCTAGAAAGTATTCACTTATATTCTATTACTGGAAAAATGAATTTATAGAATTGGTATATTTTTTTCTTTACCTTTGATAGAATTCATCGGTGTCGCCATCTATGACTGGAATTCTTTTGTGAAAACTTTTTTTTTTGAGACGGAGTCTCACTCTGTCACCCAGGCTGGAGTGCAGTGGCCGGATCTCAGCTCACTGCAAGCTCCGCCTCCCGGGTTTAAGCCATTCTCCTGCCTCGGCCTCCGAGTAGCTGGGACTACAGGTGCCCGCCACCTCGGCTGGCTAGGTTTTTTTTCTTTTGTATTTTTTAGTAGAGACGGGGTTTCACCGTGTTAGCCAGGATGGTCTCGATCTCCTGACCTCGTGATCCGCCTGTCTCGGTCTCCCAAAGTGCTGGGATTACAGGCTTGAGCTACCGCGTCTGGCCTTGTGAAAACATTTTTAATTGTAAATTCAATTTAATTATTGGATATAAAGCCATTTGTTTATAAATGCTTTTTTTTCCTTCAGTTTTTCCTTTTCCTTTTTGCTATTTTTTACTTTTAAATTTTGTAAATACTTAATTTAACTTTTATTAAAATTTTTGTTAAACAATTTTACATTTTGATTTTTAATTTTTATAATTTTGTGCTAATTTTGCTATTTTGGCGGGGGGGCCTTTTGTTCATTTTTTTTCCTTTTTTACTTTTTTTCCCCTTGGGTCAGTTTGCATTTTAGGGAGTTTTCATCTAATATTCACCTTAAGTATTATCCATTTTAACTTTTTATCTTTTACTTTATTACTCACGAATCAGCCTAATATATTCATAACATGTTTTTGAAATTGATTTAGAGTAGGCTTTACTCAAGCGTAGTCTGGCTCCACCTTTCTGGGGTACTAACTAATGCCTCAGTTACCCAATGAGGTCTTTCCGTTCTGCATAATGGAAACTCCCAGCTTTTTGTGAGCTCTGGGAATTGTTCAACTTATAGCTCCTTGATAGTTGATCATAGTTTGTTTCATAAAGTTTCTCTCTGCACATGCATACATTATGATTCAGCGACAGGTTGAAGGCAACTTTTGTGCATATTTCAGAAGCTCTTTCCTTCTGGTTTCTTGCTCCTCGGTATTCCATCCTGCAAATTCAAGCTGCCTCATCCCAACCCAATTTCCCAAATTATGATTTCTTTCTCTCCTGAATCCCTCCATCCCCCATGCTATGATTCAGAAAGTGACTCCATGAAGAAAGCTAGGGATATTATAGAGCTCACTTATTTCCTTTCTCTTAGGCTTAACAGTTCTGTCATCTTTTGTCCAATATCTGAAATCAGTTGTTTTGTATTTGGTCTATTTTTTTAATCATCTACAGCAAAAGGGCAGGATCAATACCAGTTACTCCATCATGGTAGAAATACAAAAACTACAAATGTCAATATGTCTAATAGTGTTAATTCTATATAAATTAGAATCTTTCCAAGTCCAGAGAGATTAAACATCTTTTCTCAATTACTCACCCATGTTTAAGAAGTCACAAATCATATAGTTAAGCCTTCTTAGCATAGTGAGGACTTTTCTTCACTACCACTTACAGCTGATATACTCAGTTTTTCTGGCTGAATGTTTCCTGATAGTATCTCAAACACACTTACTTCCTTTTCCAATCCCCCTTTAAATATACTCATCTTGGACAACTGCCAAGATCTCCTGACTCTTGTTCTTGACTCATATTTCTTTCTTTTCACCCATATCACAGATAATTTCAAAATTACAATTCTTTCAGTATCACTTCTGTCGTGGCACTGGTGTATTCTATCTGATCAACTATCTCGAGTATCTTTTGGGCCTACTGGTTCAAATATTACCTCTCTATACCTTCACAGGAAGTATACATGTGGAACATAAAAGACCAAGCAGGATAGTAGACATTTATGTATTAACTCATTCAATCATCTAACACTTCTAATATATTAAGTTCTTAGTTATGCACTGGTTATTCAAAAGCAACACTGTCTGGCAGGGACCCAAGCAAATAAATACAAAAATTAAGACAGTGCAAAGAGAAAAATAAAAGTGTTCAGAGTAAATTTTACCACTGCACACAGGACATTTAGTGAGAGCTTCATAGCATTAACCTG
This sequence comes from Macaca nemestrina, assembly GCF_043159975.1. Classification (NCBI taxonomy): domain Eukaryota; kingdom Metazoa; phylum Chordata; class Mammalia; order Primates; family Cercopithecidae; genus Macaca; species Macaca nemestrina. The sequence continues at coordinate 44,776,760 of NC_092135.1, forward strand.
AGTATCAGTGGAGAGGGCATTTCAGGCAAAGAAAATGGCATGAGAACAGGAACACAGGAGGAACATAAGCATGATGTAGGTGGGAACTACAGACGGTGTATAGGTTGCATGAGCATAAAGTAAAAGGCAAAGGGTAATAGGAGATCTGGCTAGAGTACAGGAAGGAGCAAGTTCAAGGAAGCAATGTTTATCACCTCCAGAGCTTAAATTTTAACAAATTACTGAATAAATTTTAATCAAGGGAATTCCATGTTCAGATTTTTGTTTTGTGAAAAGTCCTTACTCTAGAAATATTATTAAAGATAAATTTTAGCAGAACAGAAATGGAGGCAAGAAGGTTGTTAAGTGAGAGTCTAGACAAGTGATGACAAGTTAGACTATCCTAGTTGTGATGAAGAGAGGAAAAGGGAATGGGAGACATAACATTAGGTAGTAATTTCTAGGAACTGAAAGGTGAAGAAGTACCTATGTATTAAATTTGGCTCTTACTCTTCTAGATTTGGTGACAGCTGGGTGGATAATTGTGTTATCTGTGTGAGACAGAACATAAAAGGAGGAACAAATTGAAGAATTATTTAAAAATTATTAGTTCAGGCTTGTATAAACGGAAATCTGAAGTACCCATGGGACAGCCAATTGTAACAGTCACATATGTCATTAGATATGAGTCAAGAGTATATTGACAAAGAATTGAAAACCATCTTCCCATAGTAGGTAGCTGGAACTATGAGAAGGGGTAAAGTACCCAACAGACAACGTGTGAAGAGAAAGAGCAGGATTTTCAGCATTCAGAACTCAGGCCAGGGCATAGAAGCACAGTATTTCAGCTGAAGTAAAAATAACTTGGCTATAAAAGATAATACATAGTTTTACTCCATGTTCTCTTGAGGTAAGGGATATAAAATATGTATTTAGTTAAGGTTGTTGTTGGCTTTATCCTATGACATGGTAAGCAGCTGATCTACTGAAGACTTTGCAAAGTCAGGGAGTTGAGGTGAACCTCTGTTTCGATTTTCCCAGCAGTATACTCTGCACCCTTTCCAAAAACTGAAGAATTCCTGTATCAGATTCTTAGTAGTCCTTTTAAAGGCCCTGCTCTTGATTTGTGGTAGAGTGGGGAACACCCTATACTTCTCCCACCTTGGAAGAGGTTATGAGTAAATAAAAGTATTATTAACAAACAACTCCCTCCAAACTGTTTTCCTCAATCTCCTGTCTTTTATTTTTAATATTTTATTTACTTATTTATTTTAATGTTTCTCATCATGAACAAGGGCTTCATGAGTCATCTGATTCTTGTTTTCTTTTTAAAATGATTCTGTATCTGTTTTGTTGTTTTTTGGTGGCTTGGTCACAATGTCTACTGTAACAAAGTACAGATCTGTCTTTTTCACAAGAGCATGAGACTCTGAATGAGAGGGGTGGTATCTTTTCATCTTTGTTTCACCAGTCTTTAGCACAAGGTGAAGACTGAGAAGACAGGGATGATCAAGTCATCTCGGTGGGGAGGGTGACATTTTAAAATATGAAATCTGGTACCCTGTTTGGTAGATTCAAAGTCCCAATTAGAGAAAAGTATATTTAATTGGGCAGAGGTAGTGTCTCTCCAATTCAGAGAAATAATAAATTGTGTTAATAGAGAGATATCTTTTAATTCAATGATTTGAAATTGCTGATGGATCCCTAGTGAAAACCTCATATTACAGAGATTTATGAATGAACGTTACAAAAAAGGGACATGGGCTTAGAGTTGAAAAGGGTGACAATAATAATTATATAGGTATTTTACTGTGAAATCTTTTTACAGATTAAAGTAAATTTTAAATTTTCCAAATAAAACCTCATCTATCTAAAAATCTAAGTATCTTTAAATGAAATACTGGCTGTCTTAAGAAATGGTGGGCATTTTTTCATGAATAAGTAAACAAATGTTAGCCTTGAATTCAATTCCCTTCTGAATTTCTTTACTACCATACACAACAATGCAACCTACTTTCAAAACTAAAATCTGAAATAGAGATATCTTATTCAAGAGACTAACATAGTTAATTTTTCATTCTGATGGATATCTCATTTATTAGGCACAGAATTCACTGTGCTCCAGTGCCAAGAATTACTAAGCAACAGAACATATGTAGGCGGATGTGATGTTTGCATATTCACACAATATGACATTTATACCAAGATCAGAAGTATATTATTGCTGAAAAAGAGGCACGGTAGCAAAATGAGAGGTAGTAATATTCTTTTTTTGATAAGGTACCATTCACAGAAGTATCTTTATGATCTTAACAAATAACCCTCTGCTATAGAAAACAAGCAAATCCAGAGTGACATTTAAAACTTTCCGAGTTTAGTTTTTCCTAAATGCCAGGAAGGAAAACATACTGCTTGAAACGTGTTTTTATGCCTTCTATAGTATAACACCTAGTATGGCGTGAATACAGGAATTGCCTATCAGCCTGAGCTGAATACTAACTGTTTTACAGCATCAAAATTAGGAAATATTCTGGAGTGTTCTACTCAAGACATTTCCCTGGGGACCCTGAAACTTGGCAAACTGTCTCAATAAGCAGCTACTTCTATCTTTCTCTATGCTGAATATAGGAACCAAATATGAGGACAAGGTTGAATGTCTGAGTAAACATGACTATTAAAAAAAGAATGTTCCCAAAGCCAACTAAGACAAGAGGCAGCCCATTCAAACTGATGTGCAGTTTAAGGAAGTGACTCCAACACGGCGCCCCTTACAGCCAACCTATGACATGCCCATTTCAGTTGTACACCAACTTTTAGTACAATTCACAGACAGATTAAATGAATGAAGAGAGGATTTGGAGGAAACTCTCCCAGAACATCTCCCAGAACATGACGGGCTATTCTGTAGGCATATCACTAGGCTTTCATGAAGCACAATATTTTATGTAGGTGAAAGTTTTGAGTTAATAGGTTACACATTTTTAAAACATCAAGCATTTCTTTATAGTCTTGTCTAAATATCCTCAACTGAAACCTTTTATGATTCGATAGGCATAGATTTCTAGAAAGAAGGGCTTCCTCTGGTAGTATTCTTTCATAATAGATGTATTTGCTAAACTTGTTTTTAATAAAACAAAATATTCTGAGAACTGGACTCCTTTCTTCCTTCCCAGTGAGTAGATACTACAAGAGCTTTCCTAATTTGCTTAACTGTTTAAATATGACAGCTATGTCTCTTAGAGGAACCACCGCCACCCACACCCTCACCCCAACTCCCCTGAAAATTAGCTGGCCAAACTCTTATTTGAAGATGCCTGGGAAAGCAATCTTTGCTCCTATGCAGGGAGACTCAAGGCTCATTATAAACTTGCTACTACCTTGGCATAAAAATGTATGTTGGGTCCTAGACTGGAGTTTACAAAAGGAACAAGAAAATTAAAAGTAAGCCAACAACTGCTGATAGTTTTTCTTTTTCTTTTCTTTTCTTTTTTAGAAGTGCTATATGTTTTCTGATCACACTAGTCTGTCAACAGCATGATAGCACCACTATCAGTAGACATTTCCATTAGTATTGCAGGAATATGATAGCTATCATCACATGGAAAGCTGAACAGTCATGAGAATCGCTAGAATGCAGCTGAGTGCATGTTCCCATGTACTCTTTGCCAACTGAATTGATTTCTACAGCTGGGAGTAGTGGACCTATAAAAAGTTTCTCATCTCTCCTAAATTTAGATAAACCTGAGCATTATATCTTTTTTTAAAAAAGTGTTCAATTTAAAAGAATCTGATCTTAAGATCTTAACATAGAAAATTAAACAATTTTTGTTTTTATTTTTCTGATGAGGTCTCAAAAGATCATCCTGTGAGCAAAGCAAATGTATACTTGAACTACTTTCAGAAAGAAAAATATTTCTATTTTACCTCTAAATCTTCAGAGATATTTAGTAGGAAAGGCCATGAGTTATCCTGAATAAGAAGTTCTACCCTCACCAGGAGGACCTAACAATTATAAATACATACATCTGACATCAGAGCACCTAAATATATAAAGCAAAAAAAAAGATTTTTTAAAACACCACCAAAAGAAAAAAAAAATCATTTTCAGCAAAATCACCTGGATTGCTCATTTCTGGGCTTTATCCCAGGTTTACTAAAAAAAAGTTACAAAACTAAGGCCCAGGTGTCTGCATTTTTAAGCATGCTTCTATTTCCATTTTGCTACACTATACATTTTGGAAAATACTGGATAAAAATTTGGAAATCAGAAATTAATGCTATTAGCTAAACTATTTTAATCATAATCATGTAATTTTCTTTTTTAAAAACAATAGGAAAGTTTATCAAATACAAGCATGAGAGCATATAATTCCAAAAAAAAAAAAAGACTTTTTAAAATCCACCTAAGAGCATCATGATATCTTCCTTTCCCTCTCAGAAATCCATGCATATCCAATAGATATTATTTAAATTAGCTTTTTAGAAATAGGTAATATCCATTGAGTGAATAGAATCAGTGTAGGCTCCCTGTTAGGGATTTACTAGTAATATAACTAAGCAAAATGAAAACAAAACTTAAAAAAAATTAAATTAAAAAAAAAAAAGGTTGAAATGTCAACACTGGCAGAATATTTTAATTCAAAAGTAGGCAAACCATATTCCCCAGACCAAATCTGGCCCACTACCAATTTCTGTATAGTTATTGGGCAAAAATGATTTTTAAATTTCTAAATGGTTGAAAACTTATAAGGTACATTAATATTTTATGGTTTTCTATTAAACTGGGTTCTTTTATAGCCACTCTTCTATTTCTTTGCCCCAGGGTGACCTCCCTGTTGCTCAGGTCTCCTATTTGGAGAGCATCATGGTAACTTCCTTTCCCTCTCAGAAAAGCTTGTTTTGAATCCCGGTTGTCAAGGTCTGTGTTTCCTAGGAGCAATGCTTTTTTGTTTTGTTTTCTAATTTTATTTTAAGTTCTGGGATACATGTGCAGGATGTGCAGGTTTGTTACATAGGTAAACGTGTGCCATGGTGGTTTGCTACACCTATCAACCCACCACCTAGGTATTAAGCCCAACATGCATGAGCTATTTAGCCTGATGCTCTCCCTCCTACCCTGGGCCCAACAGGCCCCAGTGTATGTTGTTCCTCTCCCTGGGTTCATGTGTTCTCATTGTTCAGCTCCCACTTATAAGTGAGAACATGCAGTGTTTGATTTCTATTCCTGTGTTAGTTTGCTGAGGATAATGGCTTGCCTCTCCAATCATGTACTCGCAAAGAATATGATCTCATTCCTTTCTATGAGTTCACAGTATTTCATCGTGTCTATGTACCACATTTTCTTTATCCAGTCTATCATTGATGGGCATTTGGGTTTATTCCATGTCTTGCTCTTGTGAATAGTGCTGCAATGAACATATGCATGCCTGTATCTTTATGATTATATTCCAGAATGATTTATATTACTTTGGTTACATACCCAGTAATGGAATTGCTGAGTCAAATGATATTTCTGGTTCTAGAACCTTGAGGAATCGCCACACTGTCTTCCACAGTGGTTGAACTAATTTACATTCCCACCAACAGCTAAAAGTGTTCCTATTTCTCCACAGCTTCATCAGAATCTGTTGTTTCTTGACTTCTGAATAATTGCCATTCTGACTGGCATGAGATGCTATCTCACTGTGGTTCTAATTTGCATTTCTCTAATGATCAGTGATGTTGAGCTTTTTTCCGTATGTTTGTTGGCTGCATAAATGTCTTCTTTCGAGAAGTGTCTATTCATGTCCTTTGCCCACTTTTTGAAGGACCTCTTCAAGGACAACTTAAAAGCACTGCTCGAGGAAATCAGAAAGGACACAAACAAATGGAAAAGCATTCCATGCTCATGGATAGGAAGAATTGATATCATGAAAATGGCCAAACTGACCAAAGTAATTTATAGATTCACTGCTATTCCCATGAAACTACCATTGACATTATTCGCAGAACTAGAAAAAAAAACTACTTTCAAATTCATATGGAACCAAATAAGAGGCCATAAAGCCAAGACAATCCTAAGGAGAAAGAACAAAGCTGGAGCCATCACACTTCCTGACTTTAAACTATACTACAAGGCTACAGTAACCAAAAGAGCATTGTACTAGTACCAAAACAGACACATAGACCAATGGAACAGAATAGAGATCTCAGAAATAAGACTGCACAATCTACAACCATCTCATCTTTGACAAACCTGCCAAAAACAAGCAATGGGGAAATAATTCCCTATTTAATAAACAGTGCTGGGAAAACTAGCCATATGCAGAAAGTTGAAACTGGACCTATTTCTTAACACTTTATACAAAAATTAACTCAAGGTGGATTAAAGACTTAAATGTAAAACCCAAAACTATAAAAACCCTAGAAGAAAATCTAGGCAATACCATTCAGGACAGAGGCACGGGCAAAGATTTCACGACAAAAACATGAAAGGCAATTACAACAGAAGCAAAAATTGACAAATGGGACCCAATTAAACTAAAGAGCTTCTGCACAGCAGAAGAAACTATCATCGGAGTGAAGAGACAACCTAGGGAATAGAAGAAAATTTTTGCAATCTATCTATCCATCTGACAAAGGTCTAATATCCAGAATCTACAAGGAACCTAAACAAATTTATAAGGAGCAATAGTTTTTATACTCCCAGGACCAGCATTACTATCTCACCTGGAACTTACTAGAAATGCAAATGGTTGAGTCTCTCTGCAGACCTTCTAAATCAGAAACTCTGAAGGTGGGGCATAGCAAGCTTTGTTTAACCTCGCCTCCACATGATTTTGATGTACTCTAATATTTGAGAAACACTGCTACAGAACTGCTAGATTGGTAGGATAAAAGATATTAATGTATATTAATTCTGGATATCAGCTCTCACAGATAATATTTGCATTTTAATAGATATCTTCCGTGCTGAAGCAAACATAGTAAAATGTTAGTATAAAAAGTGCACGGACCAAAGATTACCATAGACTAAGTAGCTTATAAATAACATAATTTTATGTCTTACCGTTGTAGAGAACGAGAAGTTCAAAATCAAGGCACTGGTAGGTTCCGTGTCTGATGAATGGCCACTTCCTGGGTCATAGGTGCTGTCTTTTGCTGTGTCCTCAAATGGTGAAAGGGAGCTTTCTTGGGCCTCTTTTATAAGGGCGCTTTTTATGCCTCTCATAAGGGCTCCACCCTCATGACCTAATAGCTTCCCAAAGGCCCAACCTATTACCATCACTTGGGTTAGGATTTCAACATATGAATTTCCAGAAATACAAACTTTCAATCTATTGCAGAGCCTTTTTAAAGTATAGCTTTTAAGCAACAGTGACTTACTTTGCTTGGTGCTTGTAAGCATGGTCTAGAGACGTTGACTTTGTTTAAAGTGAAATCACCTGAGGCGTTTGGTTGTTCTCTTAAAATAATTGAATTTATGGGGCTGTGAGTTCCTCAGGTGATTCTAATATGTAATCAGGCTTGATCACTGCCAGCCTTGGCCATTGGGTCTTAAACTTTAGCCTGCATCAGAATTACCTAGAAGGACTGTTACAATACAGATTGCTGGACCCACCCTGAGTTTCTGAGTCAATAGGTCTAAGATGAGGCAGAAAATCTGCATTTCCAAAATTTAGCCGCTCCTGGTCTGGGAAGACAATTTGAGAATTTTTGTAGTGATCCCTAGTGATCAATTCTATTTTCTGGAAGCAAAGTGGGAGGTAGTGAACCTATTGCCACACAGGATTTCAAATGTAGTTAAAGTGATATTTAAATTCATTTATTTGTTAGGTTGCTCATACACTCCTGTAGCAAATATTGTTACACGTGACTTACTACCTCTTCTAGCTCATTTTCACTCTGTAGCCAGGCTTTCTATGAACAAAAGTAAATTCAGAAGGAAATTTATTTTAATATTACAACACCTCATTTTCTCCAAAGTGACTTATCTAACACCTTCACTTAAAAAAAAATTTCCATATTTCATTTCAATAGCAACACCTTTACTTTTAAAAGCAAAAAAGTTCCTGGAAAGTGAAATAGATAACACTAAGTACAAAATGTATGTGGTCAAGAGGATTTACTTTACTCAGAGGGAAGCCTTCAAGTTCTTACTCCGAATCAAATTACTCCCAATTTATTTAAAATTTTAACTGGGTTGATAATCTGATTTCTCAGTTTGCAACAGATTAAAATCAGAAAATTGCAGGGTGAGCAATTAATAAAGGAAACAAAAAATGAAAGCTAACGGTTTAAAAGTAGAGCAAAAACAATGATAAAAAGCAAACAGAAGTGGCCAGGCATGGTGGCTCATGCCTGTAATACCGGCACTTTGGGAAGCCGAACTGGGTGGATCACTTGAGGTCAGGAGTTTGAGACCAGCCTGGCCAACATGGTGAAACCTCGTCTCTACCAAACAACACAAAAATTAGCTGGATGTGGGGGTGTGTACCTGTAGTCCCAGCTACTTGGGAGATTGAGGTGGGAAAACTGTTTGAACCCAGGAGGCGGAGGTTGCAGTGAGCCGAGATTGCACCACTATACCACCCCAGCCTGCGTAACAGATTGAGACCCTGTCTCAAAAAAAAAAAAAAAAAAAAGAAAAAGAAAAAGAAAACAGAAGAATTTAAGAGGTGAAAAACTTTAGTACACTTACATTTGAATGCTCCTAGGAAAAGGTGCATCCAGGCAAAGTTAAACTGTAGGACAGAAATGCATTGCATTAAGGCATCAAGGGCAAGGATACAACTTACCGGCTGCTGGTGCTCTTCCATGTACTAACTTTTAATCTTCATATCACTTTTGCAGAAGAGTCACAGTTATATTATCTTTATGCTCACTTCATAGATGAGGAAAATAAAGCATGGAGAGATTAAGTAATCTGTCCAAAATCACACGGCCAAAAGGGCAGAGAGGACATTTGAACCTAGAGTTGTGCTCCACTCTGTGTGACTGACCACACTCTATACCTGTCCTGTCATGGCAGCTTTGTTATTAATTATTCCTATCCTCTTGAGTAAGGCAGTAACCATGGAATGTGGTGTATATATGGGTGGAGGGTGGTAGGTAGGTTAATGTTTTTCTCTGTCTCTCTCAATCTCTCTCTCTCTCTCTCTCTCTCTCTATATATATATATATATATAAAATAGTTAAAACAATATATTAAAGAAGACAATGATTGATTCAAGTGGGTATCTTAAATGCAACTGGAAAAACACTCGAGACTTCATCTGTCCATCACTGGTCTTTATCTTAGGATTTTTAGTAGTTCTACAATTTAAAAAAAAATGTGTCTCAGGAAAAAAAAATAATTTCCAGAAACTTTCTCAAGAATTTTTGAATATGTATTTCAGAACTATTGCAAAAACAAATTTTAAAAATTGCTTTTTTATTTTCCAGTAGAGCCAAATAGATACATAGCCATTATGATTGTCAGCCAACAGCATGCAGACTCCATGGGAAATAAAATAACCATCCAAAGAACACAGGCTTCTGTTTGTTGAATCAAAAGAACAGTTCTATTAGCAGTGTGACAGAATTAATAAACATTTGGTTTTGCTCTAACATACAGCCAGTGGAAAGCCACACTACAAAGCCTGTAGCATTTCTAACGATATATTTTTTAAACTTTTGTTTGGCAAATTAAATGTGAACATTCCAATCATCAGGACAAATAGTTTTTTTTTGGTTGGTTTCTTTTTTTTTCTTTTTTGTACAATTAATTAGTAAGTTAAGCATACTGCTGACAATTCCTTAAATTTCCTGAAACATTCTCTAGGACTGGATGATTTTCAATGCATATGGAAAAGAAAAGTCATTTGGGAGGAAGTTGCTTTTATTTGAAGAATGTGGAATTCTTAAGGGATTAAAAAGAGAAACAAGAGTTGGACTGGCTTAGTTTAACCAAAGATTCAGCTTTCTCTGAAAGTCCCCCATCAATGCATTCATGTTTGTCTATTTATCCCACTGTCCCAAGTGAGTGAATTTTTTTTTCTTTTTTGAGACAGAGTCTCGTTCTGTCGCCCAGGCTGGAGTGCAGTGGCAGGATCTCGGCTCACTGTGACCTCTACCTCCCGGTCTCCTGCCTCAGCCTCCTGAGTTGCTAGGATTACAGGCACATGCCATCACACCCGGCCAATTTTTTGTATTTTTGTAGAGACGGGGTTTCACCATATTGGCCAGGCTGGTCTCAAACTTCTGACCTCAAGTGATCTGCCTGCCTCGGCCTCTCAAAGTTTTGGGATTACAGGAGTAAGCCACCGCTCCTGGTGTGAATGAAAACCCATCTCACTATCACAAGTTAATAAAACTAACTTTTGATTAAAGAAAGCTTTAAATAATGTGGAAATAAACTCTTGGTTTTTCTGTTGAGAAGGGAGACGCACTGCTTAAAGAATTATGTCGGTTGGGCCAGGTGCGGTGGCTCACACCTGTAATCCCAGTACTTTGGGAGGCCTACATGGGCAGATCACCTGAGGTCAGGAGGAACTGAGGCCAGCCTGGCCAACATGGAGAGACCCTGTATCCACTGAAAAAAAATACAAGAAAAGAGCCCAGCATGGTGGTGCCGAGCCTGTAATCCCAGCTACTTGGGAGGCTGAGGCAAGAGAATCACTTGAACCCAGCAGGCGAGTGAGCCGAGATAGTGGCACTGCACTCCGGCCTTGGGGACAGAGCAAGACTACTCCCTCTCAAAAAAAAAAAAAAAAAAAGAGAGAGAATTATGTTGGTCAAACTTTTCTCTGCCACTAGTCCATAGTTACAGTGCTTTAGCAAGTGCTGTTAAAAAAAAACAAAAAACAAAAAAACTGAAGATATTTTCCTCAGGAAAATATGTGCTGTCCCCACAGTTTCCTCTCTCTTAATGGTAGAATGTTTTTCTCCTGGGCGAGAATACACTTCACCTTCTCATTTTCATTAACAGAATGACAACCCTACCTAAGGTCCTTCTGGTCTAAAATGTCTATGAAGTTGTATTATATGAAATTATATTAAGCCAGTATCATATCATATCTGCACATCAGAAATTAGAATGACTTTAAACGGATACCACTTTAACTTCTAATTAAAGTCTTTTGGAGAGAAGCAATAGAGAAGAGGTTCTAATGAATATACGTATTCTCTGTTCTGATCTTATATCTCCTAAGAATCACAGGAAGCTTCCATATTTGAACTTCATTCATTTAACTTCCCATGTAATAATTCCCCGTCTCTGAATTATACTCTTAAATGCTCTGACCTTAAATTTACCCATCTCCTTTATTTTTTTAAAAAAGCCACATGACAGTCATTTCTGCATTTATTTTAAAACTACTGTAAAGAGCAATATTCATTATATTACTCTGCACTTTCTACATAAAATTCCAAATAATAAATTTGTTTTTTAAAATTGATTTTAAAATCAGTTGTTCATTGACAATTTTGAGACTTCTCATATATATTATATATTATATTATATATATATATATATTTGGCCACAGTTACTAGGAAACTCACAGGCAAACTAATGCCCATTGATAGCAAATGTATGAAACTTCATGGTCAGAATATTGATTTGTTTCCTTTATATTAATTTAATTCTTGTCACTAATCTTTGACCTATATGTCTTTAAGTTTTCTCAAAATTGTTTTTGAAAAAAGGGTGCATAACGACAGCCAAAATCAGCTTTCTTTTATCTTTTAAGTAAAGTCACAGGTAGTTTCACACATCAAGTTATGTCAACTATTGTGATGGACCTTGAAAAATACATTTTTCTCTGCAATATTTGTTTTTTTTTACACTAGGAGTATAATCAATAAATAAGCACTCATTATCAATCTCCAAAATATATAGTCATATTTCATTTTCAAAACTAAACACCTCTTGTGATGAATTACAGTCATTAGCAAGATGATTGTACAGAAACTTCAGACCATGTGGACATGACTGAGCAGCAGTCAGAAGAGGTGGGAGGGGCAGAGGCATTTCTGTTCCAATTATTTTCTGGTTCTCTGATGTAAATATCTCTGAACCTATGCATCTCTGCTTGACATTCCATCAAACTAAATTTTAAAAATATTTTCAACATTTTTGTTGTCATCGTCCTATTTCCAAATGAGAGAAGATTTTTCTCCATGTCAAACTTTTCCTTGGTACCCAGGGCAGGCCACTCCCCTACCACAGCCTAATCCAGTAAGTAGACAGATCCAATCCTGAGAAGTCAACACCAAGAAGAATGCATTCTACATGTATCAGTATTATAGTATTTTATGGAAAAGTTGCCTCATCCAAATTTAGATTTTAATTGAATCCGTGAGTGGCCAGAGCTTCAGAGGGGATGCCAAATGAAATGCTGTCTTATGAAACACAAGGACCAAGAGTTAGAAAATTAACCTAACTGAACTTTCCATATTGGTTTCACCCAGAGACTTCAAGATGCCTGGCTAAAGAAGCAGGGATAGCCAATATATGAAAGCATCTAATTCTGATTTTCTCATCATCAAATTAACCAAGAGCTTTAAGCGTCATGGCCTTCTGCTTGGAATTAACGCATTCAGTCTAATTTTTTAAAAACTCTTTTCCTATGCATCTCTAATTAAACACTTATCCCCTTCCCTAGCCTTACCCCAACCCACTTTTTAAACTCCCTTCTAGTTCACTAGCTTTCAAACTTTAGTGAGCATAAGAATCACTATGAAGGCTTGTTAAACCCACTTATTGGGCTCCAGCCTAAGTTTTTGATTTGTAAGTCTAGCGTGGGACCTGAGCATTTACTTTGCTAACAAGTTTCAGCTGATGCTGAAGCTGTTGGTCCTGAAACCAGAGTTTAAAGAATTACAACTAAATACTATCAAACCCACCAGAGAGAAGATAGAAATCCCTACCTGAGCCAGGTGAGGTGAGTCACGCCTGTAATCCCAGCACTTTGGGAGGCTGAGGCAGGTGGATCACCTGAGGTCAGAAGTTCGAGACTAGCCTGGCCAACATGGTGAAACCCCGTGTCTACTAAAAGTACAAAAATTAGCTGGGCATTGTGGTGGGTGCCTATAATCCCAGCTACTTGGGAGGATGAAGAGGGAGAATCGCTTGAATCCAGGAGGTAGAGGTTTCAGTGAGCCGAAATCACACCACTGCACTCTAGCCTGGGCGATAGAGCGAGACCCCATCTCAGACACACACGCACACGCACACACACACACACACAAAACACAAAACAAAACAGAAAAATCCCTACCTGATTTCCCAGTGAAGCTGGCGACTTCAATGATCTGCACCTGGAGCTGGCAATCTGCTGTTTTTACTCAATCTTGATCCACAGGTTGATTCTCTACACATAGTACAGGGTTGCTAGATGTGAAGACCACATCCAAAGGCCTTTCTGAGCTTTTTAGGCATGGCTGTCCTCCCACATCCTTCAGGTCTCCTTCCCAGTGTTAGTTTCTCCTGTTATCCCTTAGGTAAAAATTCTTTTCTTTCTTTTTTTTTTTTTTTTTTTTGAGACGGTGTCTCACTCTGTCACCCAGGCTGGAGTGCAGTGGCGCAATCTTGGCTCACTGCAACGTCCGCCTCACGGGTTCAAGAGATTCTCCTGCCTCAGCCTCCTGACTGAGTAGCTGGGATTACAGGTGCACACCACCACACCCGGCTTGTATTTTCAGTAGAGATGGGGTTTCACCATGTTTGTCAGGCTGGTCTTGAACTCTTGACCTTGTGATCCGCTCGCCTCGGCCTCCCAAAGTGCTGGGATTTCAGGCATGAGCCACAGCGCCCAGCCTGGTAAAAATTATTTATATCAGGACCTCTCTCCCACGTGTACAACTAACTTCTAGCTTTGTATCCCTTTATATCTCATCTCCTTTGGCCACCTTTCTGCCAACGAAAAGAAAGTTATGATACTATTGAACACCGTGAGCATTTAAGTCAAATAAAATCTTCATACGTATGAATGAGTCTGCATGTGCTAGTATTAACTAAACATATTCAATTCTAAAAGGTGATGTATTAAACTCCTCAAGTACGAGAATGAAAAACAAAGTAGACATTTTTATCAATACATCTCTAACTCTATCTTGGTCTTTTTTTTTTTTTTTTTTTTTAATGCTTTTTGGTATTTCAATCCCAGCCTTCAACACTAGAAGAAGAATCAAATACAGTTGGAATTTTCTGACATGTTCACATATTTGTTGAATATAGCTGGCATATATTCATGGTGTTAAGCATATTACTATATCTGGGTTTGGGAAGAAGATATAAACTTTGTTTATGGGCATATACAAAATCAATGACACATGGCAAAATAATATAACTGCCACAGAAAGATACAAAGGAAGTGTGCTATGGAAGGCCAAAAAGGAGAGCAATCACTTCTGACTAGAAATGTTTCAGGGGATATAAAGCAGTTAATACTTGAGACAGTTCTTCTGTAAGATATGGAAGAGTCAGAAATGTGTAAGAGCTAACAATAAAATGGTATTCATCCCCAAATAATAATTCCAATGATCCAGGAAAACCAATCAGCATTCCCACACTATCCCTCCCACCAGATCTTTCAATGAGAGACAGGATTTGTTGTTAGAGGATCTGGTCCAAGCCCTTCTATTAATATAATGGCATTAATATTAAAGACAGATTTTTACAGATGTGATATAAGGATCAAATGACATACTGTCTATGAAAAGAGTTTTATAAACTGCAGAGCTCTATATAAAGATCTTTAGGACTTGTCATACACTTATTTGGGTTGTCCGGTTGTGACTTGCATTTTCAGAATAGACCAATCATCTTGGCACCACTGTAAGAAGTAAGTTCAGTTGTCTTCTCAGTGAGAGGCTCCTGACCAGCCACCCAAGAGCTCTGGTCTCACTCCATGAGGATCAAGCTATACACTGAGAACACTGACTTGTCCACTGTCCATAGCCACAGCTGTGGACTCTGAGCAGCTCATACCTAAAAGCCAACACAGAAGAGGAAACAAAGTAAACCATCCTCCCCCCATTTAAAGTTCTAGGTCTACTTCTAACAGCTTGCCTAACTGATGCTTTGATCTCCCAAAGCCTTTCTGAACCTTCCAACCTTCATGTAATTCTTGGGTTGAATTTATGGCTTTCCTTATCACCCGTAGCCACCAAGTCCTTTGCAGACCCCTAACTCTGGATCCAGCCTGACTTACCACCTACTGCCATGCTCCTACCACTTAGATTTCTAGATCTTATCCTTGGCCAGCTATGCTACGTAACAGCTTCCTTTTTCCCATGTTCAAAATGGTAGTTTACTGTCATTCTCTTGAAAAGAATTGAGCTAGTAGAGTCTTAATGTTCTCTGTGCTGCACAGGCAGTAGGTGTAATTGCATATAGAGATAAGCATCATATGTTTTTATAAGGTAAAAAGAATTATGCAAGCACATTTTTCAAATCTATGATTGATATATATTTAAATTAAAAGTAATACATTCAAGTTAGATCACAAATCTTAGGTTACTTCAGTGAGGTAAATATTAAATTATCAAAATGACAACTGCTGGTTTGGCATTGCCAAATTAATAAGAAGTCCAATGCAAGGCTCCAGAAGCAAGAGCTCTTCAGCAGGTTGGAAGGAAATCAATTAAAAAACGGAAGGAATGGCTTAGAGTGGAATAAGAGGAACAAGCTGATACCAAAGACCTGAATAGGAAGTAAGATCAAGATGATTATAAAAGCAGATGACTTTTTGATGTGGCTTATCTGCTACTAATGAGCTATGCAAACTCATCTGTCATACCTCAACTGAATCAATTCAATAACAAGTCTCCTTGCCTATGAGCTTGGCCCTCCTAAACCTGTAGACAGAGACACCTTTCTAAATTCAGATCATGCCGCTGACTAGCTGAAAGCTCTCTAGAGGCACTTTGTTACTCTCAGGATAGAAGCCAAGATTCCTAATTTGGTCCACAAAATACTTCATGATATGCTACTTCCTTCTTCTTTTACTTCATCTCTCTACATCTCTAACCCCCTCTTAAATTCTTTTCCCTAACATATATTTGTAATACTAAAACATTTATGGTTAAAAAGAAAGTTCTAAATTCAAATCCTGATTCTTCTATACACTTAGTTTTTGTCAAGTTGCTGAACCACTCTGAAATCAATTTCCTTATGTTTTAAAATGGGTAGATTATGATAAAAAATACCTGCCATCAATGTTTTGGAAGAGAAGTAAAGATATCATCATAAGGGATCTACTATTATGTATTTAATAAATCTCAGTTATTGCTATGACCCCTACCCAATAGACATACAAGATCTACAGTTGTTGAACAATCCATATCTGAACACCATACATATATCTAAACACTTACCTGTACTCTGCCTTACTAACTCATTTTGACACTTAGCCTACGAGCTACTCCCTTGAGGAAGACCTCGTTGATGACTTTAGACTGAAAGAAGCTGCTCATTGTTCCTACAGTGCTTGCTCTGTAGAGGGCACATTAAAATTTGATCTTTGTGGAGGGCAATCAAAAGCTGGTTTGCATATACATCTTTCCTTCCAGACTGCAGCTCTTCAGGGCAGGCAGGCACTATGCCCTGTCTCTGCATAGCCTCAGTGCCTATTGACTGCTAAGTTCCTTAATAACAGTAATAAACTTTTAAAAAATGAATTAATGATGATCAGAGAGCATATGCCAACCATGCTTTGGCTTTAAAATAGAGGCAAGTAGACATGAAATCTAAGTGTCTGCCTCCCCACTCCACCCCCTCAAGACTATACTAGTATTTGAATGAAGAATTCCCAAAAGTATGCTTTCTTCACTGCCTGGAAGATAGAGAGGACTTAAGATGCCAGGAGAGGCCATGTCTACTCAAAGGTTATACTGGTTGAAGTGCTAGAAATTTCAGGTAGATTTTGGGAGGCAAGTATCTTAATAGCTCAAGGGGAGAAAAGTAATATTAAGAGAATCTCATGAGGCCGCCCCTCATAAGCCAGGTTGTGACAAAGATGACAGATTAAATTTCTAAGTTTCATACCATTTTTTCCTTTCCTTATCAGCAAATTATAATGTGAACATTGTTGCTGCAATAATTAATTAACTGTAGTGCATTCACCTTTACAGGCTTAGTGGTAAAACCTTGTGACCCCAATATTTAAATATATGCAAATTTAAATCCCCAGAGTGATTTTTTAAATCTGCTCCAAGCACTAGCTCCAATTCCAAATTCTGGTGGTGTCTCTAAGGAGTGCCTAATCCTCTTCACAGAGAAACTAGGGGTTAAATCATGAGGACTGGGAAAGTTTACAAAACATACACTGGCAGGCATATTCCTTTTTCTCTATTATTTCTCAGAGGGGGGAAAAAAAGGCGGAGGACAGAAGGGAGGAGAGATAACACATTTTATATCTGTGTGATGTGATTAGGGGACACTGTAGCAGAAAAGAGACCAGTAGCAGCAGCAGCAGCAGCAGCTCCGCCACCACTGACCCAGGAAACAATGTGCTGAGAATAAACAGAAATCAGCAGCTGGTGAACAGAATGTGTCTGTACATGGCATGGGACAGGAGA
Source organism: Macaca nemestrina (assembly GCF_043159975.1). Classification (NCBI taxonomy): domain Eukaryota; kingdom Metazoa; phylum Chordata; class Mammalia; order Primates; family Cercopithecidae; genus Macaca; species Macaca nemestrina. Next base: position 44,794,280 of record NC_092135.1, read on the forward strand.
TGTCTGATGGATGGCATAGAACCAGCACGTGAAACTCATCTCTCCACCCTTTCCATGCCAAAAAAATGAACTACATGAACAAAACCAAGATGGTCAGGTTTACCATTGCATTAATAGTTGGAATGAGGAGATTAATATAGATTAAATGGTTAGACTGGAAACGTGCTCCCTTTTCATTACCCAAAAGCCAATAATATTGAAGGGAAACTGGCAAATTCTTTCATTCATCTTACAAACATTTATTGAGCACTTACCATGTGCCAGGCACTGAACTTGACATTGGAAACACAAAGAGAAATAAGATATAATCTCTGTCCTATGGTAAATTAGTCTTGTAGAGGCTATGACATGAAAACACATAAATGAAATATATTCTTAACAGAGATGATATTATAGAAATACAAGGCAGAGCTGAGCATAATGGAGAGAATTATTATTCATAATTGGCTGGTGATAGAATTTACACAGACTTCCTCCAGAAGGAGAGGCTTTGAGTCTCAACAGGTGAGTAGTTCCCAGTCTTATGATACAGAGAAAACCTTGCGAGGAAGTATTAGGAGAAATATAACAGAATGAAGAACTGGGCTCAAAGCAGCTTCTACACACTCCACATGTAACTTTCTGTGGCTTCTGATTTGAGTTTTCAAATTATTCTCAAATATTATATTCACTGTCACCTTTTTCTACCCTAAATTCTGAGGCACAAAAGCCACAAAATTTATATTAAAATATTTTAATATAAAGTTTTTATATATTTATGAATACATAAACATATAAATATATAAACTTTACATGAAAAAATATATTTTTGATATGATAATATTTGATGCATTGTGGTTTGCTGCACTCATCAACCTGTCATCTACATTTGTATTTCTCCCAATGCTATCCCTTCCCTAGCCCCCTAGCCCCCAACAATCCCCAGTGTGTGATGTTCCCCTCCCTGTGTCTATGTGCTCTCATTGTTCAACTCCCACTTATAAGTGAGAACAGGCAGTGTTCAGTTTTCTGTTTTTGGGTTAGTTTGCTGAGAATGATGGTTTCCAACTTCATCCATATCCCTGCAAAGGACATGACCTCATCTTTTTTTTTTTTTTTTTTTTTAACTGTGTAAGATTTTCTTTAATAAATGCAGTCTATTTTTTGAACAAAAAATCTTCCCAAATAACAGACCACACAAGAAAAAAGGAAATCAACATTACTGGTTAGTTAGCACTTGAATGTTCTAGGAAGAAAAATATTGAAAGATCTGCTCATGTAAGCAGTTATTATTTTTTTTAATGTATTTATTATTATTATACTTTAAGTTGTAGGGTACATGTGCATAACGTGCAGGTTTGTTACATATGTATACTTGTGCCTTGTTGGTGTGCTGCACCCATCAACTCGTCATTTACATCAGGTATAACTCCCAATGCAATCCCTCCCCCCTCCCCCCTCCCCCCTCCCCATTATAGGCCCCGGTGTGTGATGTTCCCCTTCCTGAGTCCAAGTGATCTCATTGTTCAGTTCCCACCTATGAGTGAGAACATGCGGTGTTTGGTTTTCTGTTCTTGTGATAGTTTGCTCAGAATGATGGTTTCCAGCTGCATCCATGTCCCTACAAAGGACACAAACTCATCCTTTTTGATGGCTGCATAGTATTCCATGGTGTATATGTGCCACATTTTCTTTTTTTTTTTTTTTTTTGAGACGGAGTCTCACGCTGTTGCCCAGGCTGGAGTGCAGTGGCACGATCTCGGCTCACTGCAAGCTCCGCCTCCCGGGTTCCCGCCATTCTCCTGCCTCAGCCTCCTGAGGAGCTGGGACTACAGGCGCCCGCCACCGTGCCCGGCTAATTTTTTGTATTATTAGTAGAGACGGGGTTTCACTGTGGTCTCGATCTCCTGACCTTGTGATCCACCCGCCTCGGCCTCCCAAAGTGCTGGGATTACAGGCTTGAGCCACCGCGCCCGGCCTGTGCCACATTTTCTTAATCCAATCTGTCACTGATGGACATTTGGGTTGATTCCAAGTCTTTGCTATTGTGAATAGTGCCGCAATAAACATACGTGTGCATGTGTCTTTATAGCAGCATAATTTATAATCCTTTGGGTATATACCCAGTAATGGGATGGCTGGGTCATATGGTACATCTAGTTCTAGATCCTTGAGGAATCGCCATACTGTTTTCCATAATGGTTGAACTAGTTTACAATCCCACCAACAGTGTAAAAGTGTTCCTATTTCTCCACATCCTCTCCAGCACCTGTTGTTTCCTGACTTTTTAATGATCGCCATTCTAACTGGTGTGAGATGGTATCTCATTGTGGTTTTGATTTGCATTTCTCGATGGCCAGTGATGATGAGCATTTTTTCATGTGTCTGTTGGCTGTCTGAATGTCTTCTTTTGAGAAATGTCTGTTCATATCCTTTGCCCACTTTTTGATGGGGTTGTTTGTTTTTTTCTTGTAAATTTGTTTGAGTTCTTTGTAGGTTCTGGATATTAGCCCTTTGTCAGATGAGTAGATTGCAACAATTTTCTCCCATTCTGTAGGTTGCCTGTTCACTCTGATGGTAGTTTCTTTTGCTGTGCAGAAGCTCTTTAGTTTAATGAGATCCCATTTGTCAATTTTGGCTTTTGCTGCTGTTGCTTTTGGTGTTTTAGACATGAAGTCTTTGCCCATGCCTATGTCCTGAATGGTACTACCTAGGTTTTCCTCTAGGATTTTTATGGTATTAGGTCTAACATTTAAGTCTCTAATCCATCTTGAATTAATTTTCATATAAGGAGTAAGGAAAGGATCCAGTTTCAGCTTTCTACTTATGGCTAGCCAATTTTCCCAGCACCATTTATTAAATAGGGAATCCTTTCCCCATTTCTTGTTTCTCTCAGGTTTGTCAAAGATCAGATGGCTGTAGATGTGTGGTATTATTTCTGAGGACTCTGTTCTGTTCCATTGGTCTATATCTCTGTTTTTGTACCAGTACCATGCTGTTTTGGTTACTGTAGCCTTGTAGTATAGTTTGAAGTCAGGTAGCGTGATGCCTCCAGCTTTGTTCTTTTGACTTAGGATTGTCTTGGAGATGCGGGCTCTTTTTTGGTTCCATATGAACTTTAAAGCAGTTTTTTCCAATTCTGTGAAGAAACTCGTTGGTAGCTTGATGGGGATGGCATTGAATCTATAAATTACCTTGGGCAGTATGGCCATTTTCACGATATTGATTCTTCCTATCCATGAGCATGGTATGTTCTTCCATTTGTTTGTGTCCTCTTTGATTTCACTGAGCAGTGGTTTGTAGTTCTCCTTGAAGAGGTCCTTTACATCCCTTGGAAGTTGGATTCCTAGGTATTTGATTCTCTTTGAAGCAATTGTGAATGGAAGTTCGTTCCTGATTTGGCTCTCTGTTTGTCTGTTACTGGTGTATAAGAATGCTTGTGATTTTTGCACATTAATTTTGTATCCTGAGACTTTGCTGAAGTTGCTTATCAGCTTAAGGAGATTTTGGGCTGAGACAATGGGGTTTTCTAAATATACAATCATGTCATCTGCAAACAGGGACAATTTGACTTCTTCTTTTCCTAACTGAATACCCTTGATTTCTTTCTCTTGCCTAATTGCCCTAGCCAGAACTTCCAACACTATGTTGAATAGGAGTGGTGAGAGAGGGCATCCCTGTCTTGTGCCAGTTTTCAAAGGGAATTTTTCCAGTTTTTGCCCATTCAGTATGATATTGGCTGTGGGTTTGTCATAAATAGCTCTTATTATTTTGAGGTACGTTCCATCAATACCGAATTTATTGAGCATTTTTAGCATGAAGGGCTGCTGAATTTTGTCAAAAGCCTTTTCTACATCTATTGAGATAATCATGTGGTTCTTGTCTTTGGTTCTGTTTATATGCTGGATTATGTTTATTGATTTGCGAATGTTGAACCAGCCTTGCATCCCAGCGATGAAGCCCACTTGATCATGGTGGATAAGCTTTTTGATGTGTTGCTGAATCCGGTTTGCCAGTATTTTATTGAGGATTTTTGCATCGATGTTCATCAGGGATATTGGTCTAAAATTCTATTTTTTTGTTGTGTCTCTGCCAGGCTTTGGTATCAGGATTATGTTGGCCTCATAAAATGAGTTAGGGAGGATTCCCTCTTTTCCTATTGATTGGAATAGTTTCAGAAGGAATGGTACCAACTCCTCCTTGTACCTCTGGTAGAATTCAGCTGTGAATCCATCTGGTCCTGGACTTTTTTTGGTTGGTAGGCTATTAATTATTGCCTCAATTTCAGAGCCTGCTATTGGTCTATTCAGGGATTCAACTTCTTCCTGGTTTAGTCTTGGAAGAGTGTAAGTGTCCAGGAAATTATCCATTTCTTCTAGATTTTCCAGTTTATTTGCGTAGAGGTGTTTATAGTATTCTCTGATGGTAGTTTGTATTTCTGTGGGGTCGGTGGTGATATCCCCTTTATCATTTTTAATTGCGTCAATTTGATTCTTCTCTCTTTTCTTCTTTATTAGTCTTGCTAGTGGTCTGTCAATTTTGTTGATCTTTTCAAAAAACCAACTCCTGGATTCATTGATTTTTTGGAGGGTTTTTTGTGTTTCTATCTCCTTCAGTTCTGCTCTGATCTTAGTTATTTCTTGCCTTCTGCTAGCTTTTGAATGTGTTTGCTCTTGCTTCTCTAGTTCTTTTAATTGCGATGTTAGAGTGTCAATTTTAGATCTTTCCTGCTTTCTCTTGTGGGCATTTAGTGCTATAAATTTCCCTCTACACACTGCTTTATATGTGTCCCAGAGATTCTGGTATGTTGTATCTTTGTTCTCATTGGTTTCAAAGAACATCTTTATTTCTGCCTTCATTTCGTGATGTACCCAGTAGTCATTCAGGAGCAGGTTGTTCAGTTTCCATGTAGTTGAGCGGTTTTGATTGAGTTTCTTAGTCCTGAGTTCTAGTTTGATTGCACTGTGGTCTGAGAGACAGTTTGTTATAATTTCTGTTCTTTTACACTTGCTGAGGAGTGCTTTACTTCCAATTACGTGGTCAATTTTGGAGTAAGTACGATGTGGTGCTGAGAAGAATGTATATTCTGTTGATTTGGGGTGGAGAGTTCTATAGATGTCTATTAGGTCTGCTTGCTGCAGAGATGAGTTCAATTCCTGGATATCCTTGTTAACTTTCTGTCTCGTTGATCTGTCTAATGTTGACAGTGGAGTGTTGAAGTCTCCCATTATTATTGTATGGGAGTCTAAGTCTCTTTGTAAGTCTCTAAGGACTTGCTTGATGAATCTGGGTGCTCCTGTATTGGGTGCATATATATTTAGGATAGTTAGCTCTTCCTGTTGAATTGATCCCTTTACCATTATGTAATGGCCTTCTTTGTCTCTTTTGATCTTTGATGGTTTAAAGTCTGTTTTATCAGAGACTAGTATTGCAACCCCCGCTTTTTTTTGTTCTCCATTTGCTTGGTAAATCTTCCTCCATCCCTTTATTTTGAGCCTATGTATGTCTCTGCGTGTGAGATGGGTCTCCTGAATACAGCAGACTGATGAGTCTTGACTCTTTATCCAGTTTGCCAGTCTGTGTCTTTCAATTGGAGCATTTAGTCCATTTACATTTAAGGTTTAGATTGTTATGTGTGAACTTGATCCTGCCATTATGATATTAACTGGTTATTTTGCTCGTTAGTTGATGCAGTTTCTTCCTTGCCTCGATGGTCTTTACATTTTGGCATGTTTTTGCAATGGCTGGTACCGGTTGTTCCTTTCCACGTTTAGTGCTTCCTTCAGGGTCTCTTGTAAGGCAGGCCTGGTGGTGACAAAATCTCTAAGCATTTGCTTATCTGTAAAGGATTTTATTTCTCCTTCACTTATGAAACTTAGTTTGGCTGGATATGAAATTCTGGGTTTAAAATTCTTTTCTTTAAGAATGTTGAATATTGGCCCCCACTCTCTTCTGGCTTGTAGAGTTTCTGCCGAGAGATCTGCTGTTAGTCTGATGGGCTTCCCTTTGTGGGTAACCCGACCTTTCTCTCTGGCTGCCCTTAAGATTTTTTCCTTCATTTCAACTTTGGTGAATCTGGCAATTATGTGTCTTGGAGTTGCTCTTCTCGAGGAGAATCTTTGTGGCGTTCTCTGTATTTCCTGGATTTGAATGTTGGCCTGCCCTACTAGGTTGGGGAAGTTCTCCTGGATGATATCCTGAAGAGTGTTTTCCAACTTGGTTCCATTTTCCCCCTCACTTTCAGGCACCCCAATCAGACGTAGATTTGGTCTTTTTACATAATCCCATACTTCTTGCAGGCTTTGTTCATTTCTTTTTCTTCTTTTTTCTTTTGGTTTCTCTTCTCGCTTCATTTCATTCATTTGATCCTCAATCGCTGATACTCTTTCTTCCAGTTGATCGAGTCGGTTACTGAAGCTTGTGCATTTGTCACATATTTCTCGTGTCATGGTTTTCATCTCTTTCATTTCGTTTATGACCTTCTCTGCATTAATTACTCTAGCCATCAATTCTTCCACTTTTTTTTCAAGATTTTTAGTTTCTTTGCGCTGGGTACGTAATTCCTCCTTTAGCTCTGAGAAATTTGATGGACTGAGGCCTTCTTCTCTCATCTCGTCAAAGTCATTCTCTGTCCAGCTTTGATCCGTTGCTGGTGATGAGCTGCGCTCCTTTGCTGGGGGAGATGCGCTCTTATTTTTTGAATTTCCAGCTTTTCTGCCCTGCTTTTTCCCCATCTTTGTGGTTTTATCTGCCTCTGGTCTTTGATGATGGTGATGTACTGATGGGGTTTTGGTGTAGGTGTCCTTCCTGTTTGATAGTTTTCCTTCTAACAGTCAGGACCCTCAGCTGTAGGTCTGTTGGAGATTGCTTGAGGTCCACTCCAGACCCTGTTTGCCTGGGTATCAGCAGCAGAGGCTGCAGAAGATAGAATATTTCTGAACAGCGAGTGTACCTGTCTGATTCTTGCTTTGGAAGCTTCCTCTCAGGGGTGTACTCCACCCTGTGAGGTGTGGGGTGTCAGACTGCCCCTAGTGGGGGATGTCTCCCAGTTAGGCTGCTCAGGGGTCAGGGACCCACTTGAGCAGGGAGTCTGTCCCTTCTCAGATCTCAGCCTCCGTGTTGGGAGATCCACTGCTCTCTTCAAAGCTGTCAGACAGAGTCGTTTGTGTCTGCAGAGTTTTCTGCTGTGTTTGTTATTGTTTACTGTGCCCTGTCCCCAGAGGTGGAGTCTACAGAGACAGGCAGGTTTCCTTGAGCTGCTGTGAGCTCCACCCAGTTGGAGCTTCCCAGCGGCTTTGTTTACCTACTTAAGCCTCAGCAATGGCAGGCGCCCCTCCCCCAGCCTCGCTGCTGCCTTGCCGGTAGATCACAGACTGCTGTGCTAGCAATGAGGGAGGCTCCGTGGGTGTGGGACCCTCCCGGCCAGGTGTGGGATATGATCTCTTGGTGTGCCTGTTTGCTTAAAGCGCAGTATTGCGGTGGGAGTTACCCGATTTTCCAGGTTTTGTGTGTCTCAGTTCCCCTGGCTAGGAAACGGGATTCCCTTCCCCCTTGCGCTTCCCAGGTGAGGCAATGCCTCGCCCTGCTTCAGCTCTCGCTGGTCGGGCTGCAGCAGCTGACCAGCACCGATCGTCTGGCACTCCCCAGTGAGATGAACCCAGTACCTCAGTTGAAAATGCAGAAATCACCGGTCTTCTGTGTCGCTCGCGCTGGGAGTTGGAGACTGGAGCTGTTCCTATTTGGCCATCTTGCTCCGCCCCCCGACCTCATCTTTTTATGGTTGCATAATATTCCATGGTGTATATGTGCCACATTTTCTTTATCCAGTCTATCATTGATGGGCATTTGGGTTGGTTCCAAGTCTTTGCTATTGTGAACAGTGCTGCAATAAACATACATAGTATGTGTCTTTATAGTAGAATGATTTATAATCTTCTGGGTATATACCCAGTAATGGTACTGCTGGGTCAAATGGTACAAGCCTGGAACATCTTTTTGTGCCAGGAAGTAAAGAAATACTAAAATAATAATGGGAAAAAATGTCAAAAGAATATGGGGGTTAGTAGGAAAGGCTTCCACTGGACAAGTCTGAAATGATTTGAGCATCAAAATAAATAATAGCTGTAATAGATAGTAATCCTTTGAGTAAAACAGGAATTCATCAATTCATACTGTTATAAATACCATGGTGGGTTTGTATTGTGTCAACCTGGCCAATCTGTAACTACATTTCCAAGAAGTCCCTTCCCTGCATAATTCTGAATTAGCATGAGCCAGTATATGAACAGAAGTATTCCTTTATGCTTAGAAGGTTGGTGCAAGGAACAAGATGCTGTTACAGCTCATTCAGATTATTGGCTCACCTTGTGTCAAGAAGGTGCAACCAGGTCTGCAGGTCACCAATTCCTGTGAGATCTTTGGCCTCCATCTCTCTGGTGTCTGGAGAGGTACATGGTCAAGGGCACTGACTCTTCTCACAGAACATCCCAAAATATAAGTTGGAGGCTTGGAGGTGATGAGAGACCAAGGGACTCCATTCTATCCCTATAGATTCTAGCTTATCCTTGCTTCCCCGACTTTATGTTCATTGACCTTTCCTGATTGTCCTGTAGGATTCAGAATCCAGCTCCAGACACAGAAACAAAAGGTTCACAAGACTGTGCAACCAGTTTCCACTATTGTGTTTGGTGATATTCTTATAATAAATCATATATATATATGTGTGTGTGTGTGTGTGTGTGTGTGTGTGTGTGTGTGTGTATCCTAGTGTCTTGTTTCTCTGCACAAAACCTGATCAGCACAAATACATGAAGAAAGGACAAAAGGAAGGATAAAGGTAGGAAGGATAAAGGAAGGATGGAGGGAGGGACAAAAGGAATGAAGTAGGGAAGAGAGAAAAGAAGGAAAGGAGGAAGAAAAGAAGTAAGGGGAGAAGGAAGAAAAAAGGGAGAGAGGAAGGAAGGAAGAGAAGGAAGGCAGGCAGGAAGGAAGGACTGTACTGTTCAGTGAAAATCTCAAAGCATATTCCCACAAGATACTTAGTTATTCGTTAATCAATGAGCACAATTTTTTATTAATTAGCTCTACAGTGAAGAAGCCTAGCAGAAGCTGTATTACTCAAGTAATAAAATTTAACTACCAGTAATAGTAACATTACCAATGTTGCGTACAACCTGATGTGATATAATGAGATAAACACAGCATTGTTTTTGAGGTAAACCTGCTGAAAGTAAGGTTTCAGTAGGCATACCTTTCAGGTATACTTTGTTTTTTGTTTTTGTTTGTTTTTTTGTTTTGTTTTGAGACGGAGTCTCGCTCTGTCGCCCAGGCTGGAGTGCAGTGGCATGATCTTGGCTCATACAACCTCTGCCTCCCAGGTTCAAGCGATTCTCCTGCTTCAGCCTCCTGAGTAGCTGGGACCACAGGCGCCCACCACCATGCCTGGCTGATTTCTGTATTTTTTGTAGAGGCGGGGTTTCACCATATTAGCCAGGATGGTCTCGATCTGCTGACCTCATGATCCGCCCACCTCGGCCAAAGTGCTGGGATTACAGGCCTGAGCCACTGCGCCTGGCCACGTATATCTTGTTTTATTGCACTTTGCTTTATTACTCTCCACAGATTTTGTGTGTGTGTGTGTGTGTGTATTTAAGAAATTAAAGGTCTATGGCAACATTGCATCAAGCAAGCCTATTGGTGCCATTTTTTCGAACAGCATATGCTCACTTTGTGTCTCTGGGTCACATTTTGTCAACTCTTGGAGTATTTCAAACTTTGTCATTACTGTTATATCTGTTATGGTGATCCACGATCAGTGATTTTTGATGTTACTTTTGTAACTGCGGGGGATGGGGTGCCATGAACTGTGCCCATAAAATATGGTGAATGTAATCGTTAAATGTTGTGTGTGTTCTGACTACTCCACCAACTGGTTATTTTCCTCCATCTCTCTCCCTCTGCTCAGGCCTCCCTATTTCTGAAGACACAACAATATTGAAATAAGGCCAAGTAATAACCCTACAATGACCTCTAAGTGTTCAAGTGAAAGGAAGAATCACATTTCTCTTACATTAAATCAAAAGCTAGAAATAATTAAGCTCAGTGAGGAAGGTATGTCAAAATCTGAGATAGGCAGAAAGCTAGGCCTCTTGAGCCAAATGGTTAGCCAAGTTGTGAATGCAAAGGCAAAGTTCTTGAAGGAAATTAAAAGTGCTTCTCCAGTGAATGCTCAAATGATAAGAAAGCAAAACAGCCTCATTGCTGATAAGGAAAAAGTCTTAGTGGTCTGGATAGAAGATCAAAGCAGCCACAACATTCTCTGAAGCCAAAGCCTGATCCAGAGAAAGGTCCCAACTCTTATCAATTTTATGAAAGCTGAGAGAGGTGAGGAAGTTGCAGAAGAAAAGGCTGCAGCTAGAAAAGTTTGGTTCTGGAGGTTTAAGGGGAAAAAATGGCCTTTATAACATAAAAGTGCAAGGTAAAATAGCAAGTCCTGAAGTAAAAGCAGCAGCAAGTGATCCAGAAGATCTAGCTAAGATCGCTGGTGAAGGAGGCTTCAATATACAACAGATTTTCAATGTAGATGAAACACCCTTCTATTGAAAGAAATCCTTTATATGGGACTTTCATAGCTAGAGAAGTCAATGCCTGGCATCAAAGCTTCAAAAAAAAAAAAAAAAAAAAAACTAGGCTAACACTCTTTTTAGAAGCTAATGTAGCTGGTGACTTTAAGTTAAAGCCAATTCTCATTTGCCATTCTAAAAATCTTAGACCCTTAAGACTGATGCTAAATATACTCCGCTTGTGCTCCATAAATGGAACAACAAAGCATGAATGACAACACATCTGCTTTATAGCATATTGCTTACAGGAATATTTTGAGCCCACTATTGAGACCTACCACTTAGAAATTAAGCTTTCTTTCTAAACATTACTGCTCATTGACAATGTACCTAGTCACCCAAGAGCTCTGATGGAGATGTACAAGGAAATTAATACTGTTTTCATACCTGTTAACACAATACCCATTATGCAGCCCATAGATCAAGGAGTAATTTGGGCTTTCAAGTCTTATTACTTAGGAAATACTTTTCATAAGGCTATAGCTGCCTTAGGGAGGGATTTCTCTGATGGATCTGGGCAAAGTTAATTGAAAATCTTCTGGAAATGAGTCACCATTCTAGATGCCAGTAAGAACATTCATGATTTATTGGAGGAGTTCAAAATATCAACATTAACCGGAGTTTGAGAGAAGTTTTTCCAAAGCTCATGGATGACTTTGAGGGGTTCAAGACTTTAGTAGAGGTAGTAACTACAGTTGCGGTGGAAAGTGCAAGAGACGTAGAATTACAAGTGGAGACTAAAGATGTGACCAAATTGCTGCAATCTCATAATAAAACTTGAATGGATGAGGAGTTATTTCTTATGGACGAGCAAAGAAAGTGGTGTCTTGAGATGAAGTCTACCTTTGGTGAAGATGCTATGAACACTGTTGAAATCACGACAAAGGTTTTAGAATATTACATAAACTTACTTGATAAAACAGCAGCAGGGTTTGAGAGGATTGGCTCCTATTTTGAAAGTTTTACTGTGGGTAAAATGCTATCAAAGAGTATTATATGCTACAGAGAAATCTCTCATGTAAGAAAGAGTCCATTGGTGCTACAAACTCATTGTTGTCTTATTTTAAGAAATTACCACAACTGTCTAACCTTCAGCAACAACCACTCTGATAACTCAGCAGTCATTGTGGTAAGACCCTCCACAAGCAAAAGATTACAACTGACTGAAGCCTCGATTATTGCTGGCGTTTTTAGTAATAAAGCATGTTTTAATTAAGGTATGCACATTGTTTTTGTAGACCTAATGCTACTGCACACAATACACCACAGCAAAGTGTAAATATAACTTTTATGTGCACTGGAAAAACAAAACAAAAAAAGTGTGACTCGCTTTATTGCAGTATTTACTTTACTGTGGTGGTCTGGAACCAAAGTTGCAATGTCAGAGAAACACCTCTATAAGTATCCTACTCGTTCTGTTTCTCTAGAGAACCCTGACTAATACAATCATGAAAGAAAAGAAAAGACTGAAGAACTATACTAGATTGAAGGACACTAAAGAGAAACAACATTCAAATACAAGAATAACCCTATGTTGACAACAGGACAAATTTGAATAGAGTCTGAGTATTAGATGGTAATGATGGAATAATATTGATTTCCTGATTTTTGTACTCACAGCTAAGTGGGAAAAAATGCCTTGTTTCAGAAAATACTCACTTAAAGGGTATCATGTTTGCAACCATTCTAAAGTGGTTCACCACATCAAGTGATATGTTTGTATATATGTACACACATACTAGATTGACCAACTGATATATAATTACACATACAGATAAGAAGAGAGAGAAAGTGAGAGAGAAAGAAAACAGAAATGATAAGGCAAGTATGCCAAAATGTTAACAATTTGCATATATGGATGAAAGCTACACAGGAACTCTGACTATTTTTCATACTGGTTTTGCAACTTCTGAAATTTAAAATCATTTCAAAAATAAAAAGTAAAATACACATAAATGTAAAAGAGGAAGGTTAGAAATAGATACTACCCAGAAAAAGAAAAAAGATAAGAAATTATCTCTTATTTCACGAGATTCGCTGCCCACTCATATTAAGAGAAATGTATACATAATATCTCACCTCTCAGGTTCATAGTATGAATAATAGTGTAGACCTGTGTGTCGGTGACAGTGTGAAGAGGTCAACTGAGCTGGAGATGTCCTGTTTGTACTTCTAGTCCCATTTCTCCACCCTGCTTTGTAATTCAGGTGGCTGACCTGTGGGGATTACATTAAGGGTCTGGTTTACTCTCTGGCCATCTGTCAAGTTTGGGCAATGGATGGTATCAGCAAGGCATCAGAGTGAGGAAGGAGAGTGTAGTTGAAATTATTTACTCCCTAGGCTTCCTTTCTGAGGATTTGCTTCTGGCTGGCTGCCTCCATGTCCCCAATTCACAGCCCCTTTAAGGTGGCCCTCTGAACACAACCCTCTCTGCCTTGAGTTCCCAGTGACTGTTTCCTTCTCTTGCACCCTCAGGTGCCCTAGTGGTAACCTCAACCCCTCACCCCCACCTCTCTATATATTCCACGGAAAGCCTTGGGGTTTCTGTATCCTGCCCATACTTTGTAAATAATTCCTTTACTTAGTCTTCTTCATATTACCCAATTCATGCATCTGTTTTCTGCCATGCTCCTTAGGATACACTGACACCCTCAAGAATTTCTAGCGGTAAAATAGTACCACTTCAGTTGAGGCAAATTAGCAATATCTATCAAAATTATAAGTACATAGAACCATCAACCCAGCACTTTCACATAATTTTCGTACTAATACATATATCCCAGCATATTCCAAAATGACAAATACTCATTGTAACTTTGTATTATAAAATATTGGAAAAACTCTAAATATCTATCAGTAGAAAACAGTCCTACAACAGAATATTGCAAAGCTATTAAAAGAATGAGACAGCTCTTTATATATAACATAGAATGATTTTCAAGGTGTAATGTTAAAAAAAGAGAAGTACAGAATAGTCTACTAGTGTGCTTCCATTTGAGTAAAATATGTGTGCATGTGTATGTAATTTCATTTATATAATACACATATAAATAGACACATACACTCACCATATGCACATATGTTTGTATATACTACATATGCATATGTTATCTCAGAAAGGATGGTAAAGTACTATTAACCATGGTTATATCTAGTAAGTAAATCGAATGAGTGGAAGTGAGGTGGGAGGTGTCACAGATAAAAATCACTAACTTCTATTGTGGAAATTTTGAATATCATACCATGTACATGTATTATCTATTAACAAAATAACTAAAATTGAATTTTGCCTGCAGAGTGCCTATGTGGACTTCTTTTAGTGTACACAGGAAAAGAAAACCATCAGGTGAAGTCATGAGCAATTTCAATTCAGGCCATTTTAATAAGAGAACTGCTGAGGCCTCAAACTTACAAATGCTGCAGATATGCGGCTGAAGTTGACTATTGGTTACGGGTAGGGAGAAACAAATCTAGGCACAGGGCTTACCCCTCTGAGCATAGCTTGGTGGTGTAATGGTCAATTTCCAGCATGTACACTATACAATTTCAAGTATAGCTAAATGTATCGTTGACTCTATATGGAAGTCAGGGGTGAAGTGGGAAAGGAGGGACCAAAACAAAATCTAATAGATGGGACACTGAAATAGGAGATATTTAAAGTCTGGAAGATGATAGTTATAGCACAATACAGGAAAAAATCATCCATTCAAGGCAAGACACCAGCCTCTAGCAGGCAGTGAATGAGTTGGGGAAGTAGAACAGGTATGGGAATGAAACAGTAATAAGAAAAGGGCCAGTTTTTTTAAGTACCAAGGCAGTATGGTAGAGTCCCAGAGTCAAGCACAGTGACATCCTGGCCCAGCATTAATCTAACGGGGTGCTGGGGTACTGAGGCTTGTTGAAGTGGGTAGGTCCTGCTATGTAGACACCCAGGTTCATGAGGCATGACTTCTAATGGCAGTGAGACCACATTGCTGACTTCCCACTGTGATTATCTCACAAAGAAAGAACACTTTAAGTATTGGTTGGTTGAGCAATGAGCAACCGGAAAAACAGGAAAAATTGCAGTGGGCCTGAGTCCAGAGGTAGGCTGCATCCATAATCCCTGGAGAAGGGGATTAGAGGAGACAAAAACCCATGAAATGAGTCTGTACATGATAACAGATGGGATGTGAGCTGTACCTAGACCACCACAGCCTGCAGATACCCTTACAACAATTTCTCACCTCTGTTCCATGTCAACAATTTACAGAAATATAAACCAAGTCAGTATGTACTTTGCTCACTTTAAATTAGGAGACAGAAATGTTTTCATCCACATCCCTTTCCTTTGTCAGGTAAATGCCATTTCCTCATTTACAAATAGTTTCTTTGTCAAAAACATTTCTATGTCTACCTGGAATTCTGGAACCTCTCAATAGAGTAAAAGCAAAAGCAAGAAGGTCTCCAGGGAATTACGCTCAAAGCAGAGGCACTAAAAATAACCTGGTAGGGTCTTATCTCGGCCTTTTCCCTTCCATTTAGAGATATATCCAGAAAACCTACTGCCTTAAAGGATGTAATAGTTCAAAAACTACCAGTGTTTCAGCAAAAATTGCATTTTAATCTGTGAGTGCCACCTTCTTTTTTTTAAAAAAATATTTTATAGGCTTATTTTCCTCATGATAGTTTCATTGCATTTGTTGGGTTGTAAACCATGTAAAGCTCAGCAATAAAATGACTGCAATCTGTACAAGTAATAGCAAGCATGTCTCATAAACAAGATAAGTTGTGCCTTGCCAATATTGCTACACTTCATAAATATGAACTCAAGTCTGTTTTGTGTTTTCTAGATCAGTAGCATAGTTTTATTTTAATTAAACACAACATATAAAATATTCATTTATGAAACAAACATCATTGTTTTTAAAAGATTATATTAAATTAAATTATACTGCTTTTGCCATAAAGCCATGCACAAAAGAACCATTCTGAATTTTAAGTGGATTGATACAGTTCAAGTGTCCATCAATAAAAACTATATTAGGAACACAGTAATGCTACCATGAATAAATGAGCTATTTATATTTCCTGATAATGTAAGTGCTCATACGAACTCATTCCAATTTCTAAACACTAGGCATTTCAGCTGTGTAGTAATTAAGAAACTATAATATCTGCAGAAGAAAGGTAGATGCTGCCAGAGCCATTTTATACAGCAGATTTTAAGCATTTAACTTTATCAATGACATAATTCGTTGTCATATTTTATTAGATTAGATTTGGATAACTTTGGGAAACCAAATGAAGAGCCACTAAAGGTGATTCCTATACAAGACCTGCTGTGTAAAGGACAGAGCTTCCCGGTTTTGTTCTTAGTTCTGCTACTAACAAGCTGTGAATCAACTGCCTCTTTGTGATCAAAGAGAACTGCACTAAATTAACCTCAAGCTTGCAGATTCCATGATTATCTTCCAAACAGGGGTGGCCCTAGGTTTTATGGTGTCTTGAGTTATATAAATTGAGGAATCTTTTAAAGAAAAGAGCATAAAATCACAGATACAGAAATAGATAGGAAAATGAATATTTACTTTGAATGAAAAAAGAAATCATAGTAAACAAACGGAGGCTTTTGATACCTCTTTAGGTAACCTGCCAGAAGCACTTAATTAGATAAGCCTTGGGCTTGCTTACCTCTCTTCTCCTCCCCACCTAGGATACTGTATAAATTCTTGCACTCAGAGGGCCAAGACAAGTGAACCCCTGATGTTTTCACCTCCTTTACTTAACAGTAAATCTACTGCTACTCCTAAATGACCAGAAACCCTTATGACATATTAGTAGTCAGTTACAAAGATTCCATCCAAATTCTACCTATAGGATTCTCCTATGTGTTCCATGAAGCTTAGCCTAACTCATTATTTTTCATTGACTTCCTCTTCTCAAAACCCATAGTACTTATAATGTGTACCACACAATTTACCATTTATAAGCACTGGAAATTGCCTTAGATTGTTCACCACTGATTCAAGCACTGTCTTCCCAGTGAGAAGAAATTAAAGGCATGACTTTTCTTATTATAACCCACTCTTGCAAAGGTGGCTTTTACTACCAAGTCGATGGTTTTGAAAACTAATTTCTCAACTAAAAGAAAACCTCTTGTGTGTTGATGGTGTAGAATATTTTATGTTAAATGTAATCTTCCTAACTCAATACCTTTCAGGCACATTACAACTTCTCATGTCTATGAAGACTAAAAATGCAAAATGTTATCCTAGATTCAAGTCATAGAACACTGAAAATTTGGAAAGGACTCAATTATGTTTTCCCTTATTGTTCTAGAATGAATTGAGGTGCCCTGAATGCTAAACAAATATTTCCTTTGGAGTATATCACTTTGAAAACAGCTGTTTTAAACACTCGATCTCAACTCTCATAAATCTCCTTTACACATAAAACAATTAATTCACACTTCATGTGAAAATGTAAAACTTTCACAAATCTTAAGCCCTCACCTTGGGTTGACACATTTTTAGGGTAAAATTGTCAAGATCCAGAAGAAGAAAGGATAAAAATAACAAGAAAGTCAAGGTCAAGCTCTTCTCCCAAACTATCACATATTATTATTTTTATTTTATTTAACTTTTTGAGACAGAGTCTTGCTCTGTCACACAGGCTGGAATGCAGTGGTGGTGTGATCTCTGCTCACTGCAGCCTCCACCACCCGAGTTCAATTGATTCTCCCGCCTCAGCCTCCCAAGTAGCTGGAACTATAGGCACGTGTCACCATGCCCAGTTAATTTTCTTTTTCTTTTCTTTTTTTTTTTTAATCTTTATTTTTATTTTATTTTTTATTTTTAGTAGAAACAGGGTTTTGCTATGTTGGCCAGGCTGGTCTCAAACTCCTGACCTCAAGTGATCCATCCGCCTTGGCCTTCCAAAGTGCTGGGATTACAGGCGTGGGCCTCTGCACCCAGACTCAAGCTATCACAAATGTAGTGTCTTTGCAATAAAGGGTATTTTTGATGCTAAAAAGAATATTATCAACATGTTTGAAAAAAATTCTATGTTTACTTATTTGTTTACCCATGTAATAGTTTTTTTGGTGAGGCAAATTTGTTTTTAAAATTACAAATGAATGCAGCTTCTGCCCTTGTAGGATTGCCCATAATTGACCTGGAGCTCAGGTGCTACATATGGTTTCCCCTTGCTGGAAGCTGGTGATGAAATAAAATAACTAAATATCTATAGTAATGGCACCAGTAGAAAATGGGCATGTAAAAGAGCAGAAAAAGAAAAGAGGGGAAGTGATAGAGTAGAGGAAAATCACGTCACATGATAGAGGTGAATGCCAATAAAGAAATACAGATCAGTCAGATGTTCTTGGTGACAGGAACATTCCAAGGGGTCTTTAATAGCAGAGTTGTTTATATTCAAATTTTTAATGATTTTCTTCATAGTGGCTATTATGTTCTTCCCTCTACCGCTACCAACCTTGACCCCTTCTACACAAACACCAAATCCCCAGTAAAATCAACTACATATATAAATATCTGGTGGGAGTTTCTTTTAGGAAAATCAAAGAAAAGGATCAACATTTTACATCTTAATTGGCATGAAGAAAAGAGGAGCCACTGAAAGTGAGAAGCAAGTGAGACAGAAAGTTTAACAGGAAAAGAAACTGGAGATAGATTTTCAGTGACATTGACATTCTTCCACTGAGAAGCATAGGTCTTTGTTCCCTCTCTTGGGAT
Organism: Macaca nemestrina; assembly: GCF_043159975.1. Lineage (NCBI taxonomy): Eukaryota > Metazoa > Chordata > Mammalia > Primates > Cercopithecidae > Macaca > Macaca nemestrina. The sequence continues at coordinate 44,812,614 of NC_092135.1, forward strand.
AGGGGCCAAATTTAATGACTAATTTTTAACAAATAGAATGTAGCAGAAATGATGATATGTGTCTCCCAAGGGTAGGTCATGAAAAGAAATTCAGTTTTCTTTCAGGACATTTATTATTGGATCACACCATGATAGCAAGTGGAAGCTCAGGCAACAAGAAGAGGCAGCAGATAAGTGTTCCAACTGACATCTTCAGCTTAGGACTCAGTTGACAATCAGCCTCAATCACCAGCCATGTGTGTGGGCATGCCTTCAGATAACTCTAGCCCTAGGCTTTGAGTCCAACTAGGCTCCAAAAATGGCAGAACAAAGGCATAGCTTCCCTGTTGTGTCGTGTCAATATTCCTCACCCACAGAATCAAAAGGCATAATAAGTGGATGGTTCACATCACTAAGTTTTGGGATAATGTATTGACTACCTCAGTTTGGGTAACCTTACATTTCACATTCTCCTGGGCAATCAATCTTACTAACCCTTCTCCATCTATAGAGATAGCAGAAATGGCGTTGAACAGATCTGCAAAATGGTGTAACGTTGGCCGTTAAAAAGAGTGAGCATTGTTTCTTGAGGCATAAAATATTAATAATGTTAACAACATGAGACCTCGGAAGCGGTTAAAGTGATGCAGGGTGGGTGGATAGGTGGGAGGGAAACTATAATTTTATCTGTATTTATCTGTTCATTCAGTTAACAAATATTCAACTAAGAGAAGCAAGAAGATAGATTTATTTATACTTAGTTATCCCACTTCGCCATGAAGAAGAGTCTTCCAGTAAAATAAAAGGAAGTAATTAAAAAGTGAAATATTTATCAATTTCATTAAATTAAAAATGTTATAGCATAATAGTCTGCATGCATGCGTGTGTGTGTGTGTGTGTGTAGCAAGAGAGAAAACAATAATAAAAACTCAGTGTATTTGTAAACAAGAAAGAAAAGTCTGGAAAGTATATAAAAAGGTTAATAACCTTAATGTGTAAGGGGCAACACAGAAATTTTCACAGAATAATTTAAAATCCTAGAGAAAAATGGCTAACAGATCTGAATATGTAATTTACTCCAAATGGCACAAGTACACACACACGAAGAAAATTTATCCTTACTAGTAAACAAAATAAAGCAAATTAAAATAAGAAAAATGTTTACCTAAGAAACTGGTATAGTAATGGTATAGCTTTTCCCCACATTAAAATGGCAAGAGTAAAAGGAGCCCAGCATTTTTTTTTTTTTAGAAAGCAAGTAATTTAAAAATATTTCTTTTTCTTCTTTTTTGTTTTGTTTTGTTTGTTTGTTTGTTTTTTGAGACAGAGTCTCGCTCTGTCATCCAGGCTGCAGTGCAGTGGCGTGATCTCGGCTCACTGCAAACTCCACCTCCCAGGCTCTAAGAGATTTTTGTGCCTCAGCCTCCAGAGTAGCTGGGATTATAAGTGCGCGCCACCATGCCTGACTAATTTTGTATTTTCAGTAAAAACAGGGTTTCTCCATGTTGGCCAGGCTGGTCTTGAACCCTGACCTCAGGTGATACACCCACCTCGCCCTCCCAAAATGTTGGGATTACAGGCGTGAGCCACCATGCCTGGCCAATTTGAAAATATTTATTAAATGTGCCTACCACTCTCAGGAAGTAATAATGCTCCTGGAATCAATACAAAGGGAAAGATAAAGATGTTTACTGAAGCATTTAAAAAGATACGTGTACTAAGCGGAAAGATAGCAGTGCCAGGGGACTTCTCCCTGGTGCTGTGGAGGTTGCACTGAGGCTGTTGGGCCACAGTATCAAAAGAGCTGTTCATGCAAAAGCAAACTGATGTGAGAGCAAGACAACTGGATTTAGAAACCTGATCCCTAGGAGAAGAGCTATCTCCACACACACATTATGAGATGAAAGAATAAAGCTCCTCCAACAGGACCTTGCTCCTCTCCTGTGGATCCAAGGTTTTTAAATTTTTTTAATGGTAACACAAATTTACAATGAAAAGTCCTCCAGTTTAACATAAAAAAGGAAGATTTTGTTTTAGAATGCCATATAGAAGGGGACTGGGAGGATCCAAGAACATTGCTCACCTCTCATTTGAGGGGAGGGTATATTTGGCTTCAATAAATCTCTTGCCTTTCAAGGACAAGGAGCAGTAAACAGAAATACAGCAGCATAGCAATAAGGTCTGCTTTAAAAATGAATAATCCAGACAGAATAGAAAAGCATTTTTCTTGCAAAATAAACTTTTATGTAATAAAAGTGTAAATTCAATGAAAAAAAATTCTGAAAATACAGGTAAACCAAAAGAAAAAAGTAAACTTCACCATTTGCCCCCACACCAGAAAAGATGTGTTAGAAACATCAGAAGTCTTGAATAGACTGATTTCAAAACTGAGTTGTGGTCTTGAAAATTTTTGAGAATGTACAGATTATATGACACAGCTAGTGAAGATAATATACAAGTATATTGATAAAGAAGTAACTGAACAGAAAAGGATATGAAAACTGAAATACAAAATTCATTTTAAAATATAAGTAAATGAAAAGGAAAACTAATATTTAAAATAGAATTTCAAACACTAAAATCAAGCAGAAGCATACATAAAAGTGTAACAGCATACATAAAAGTATAACAGAATTATATACAATCAAATTTAATTTTACAAAATGCAAAGACGATATAAAGCCCAATTTTTTTTAAAAAAAAGTAAGAAAAATGAAGAAGGCTTCTGGCTAAGATGAAGCAAAAGGAACCCATTTACCTTTTGACATGAAAGTACAACAATAATAAAAAGCCGAACAGTACATACACAATGGTTTGCAAGCCCCATTACATTAGGAATGAATGGGAGTGATCTCTGAAAGATGGGGCGCTCTCAGAGAAAGATGAGTACTACCATCGCTTGGCATAGTGTCCTAAGAAAGTTCTCAGACTACAGCCCAACAAGGGGGAACCTAAGCAGAGCCCAGCAGATTCCCTAAATTGGGGAGACAGAACTGAGAGTCCCAGGACACCAAAGCAGGTCAAGGTCACAAGATAAAGAACTGAAAAAGGGAACTCCACACACGCAGACAACTCTGGGGACCTGGGATGTGTTCCTCTCAAGTACTGAACCGGGCACTGATCAGCATAAACAAGCGAAAACAACAAAAACTGGAGAAGAACTACCTGAAATAATTAGAGGAAACAGTAACTGGCCAGGAATTCAGTCTCTTACCAGTCAATCTGGAAAAGTTCAGATTTACAGGATATTTGATAGTGTACTTAGAAAGGTCTCAGAGGTGAGGATTAGCCCTAGGATAATATTGCTCTGGTCCTACCTAAAATTAAAAGCAAGATCTAAAAAGATTAAAATCTTTTTAGGTAATTTAACTGCGCTTAAGAACAGAGCTCAAGAACATTTACAGGAATACAAAAATATAAGCTACCCAAGAAGGTGAAATTCACATGTCTACTACTCAAATAAAAGATTTTGTCATGAAAGCAAGCAAGAAAATACAGCTCACAATGACAAACAAAAATCAATCAATTGAGAATAAGCCAGAAATGACACAGGTGTTTGAATTAGCAGATGAGGATATTTTAAAAGTTATAACCACATTCCATTTGTTCAAAAAGTTAAGTAGAGACCAAAAGATGTATATATATATACACACACACACACACACTAAAAAGGAGCTTTTAGAGACATATATATAGAGAGAGAGACATATATAACATATATATATATGCTAAAAAGGAACTTTTAGAGATGAAAACTACCGTACAGTATGAGGAATCAAAAATACAGTAGACGGAACTAACAACATAATGATATTGCAAAAGGAAAAGCTAGCTAATGTAAAGAAGACAAAAACAGAAACTACCCAAAATAAAATGTGGAGAAAAATTAATTTTTAAAACAATTAGCAGAGCATCAGTGAGTTATATGACACGTTTAGATGGCTTCATAGATCCGTAATCCAAGTCTTTAACGAAGATAAGAAACAAAAAGGTGATGCAGATTATTTATCAGAAAGAATGCGAGTGAGAAGACGTGGAGCAGCACTATTAATACAGAAAGAAAACTGAAACCTGTCTGGGTGAATTCTATACCCAGATAATTTTTTTAAAGGTGAAATAAGGACTTTAAGATATTAAAAAACCTGAAAAAATTCATTACAGAAGTCCTGTACTACAAGAAATGCTGAAGAAGGCATAAAAACAATGCAACTTATATTAAGTGACATGAACTAGAAACGGAAAGGCAAATGCCACATAATCTCATCTATTCAATCTAAAATAGTCAAATTTATAGAAACAGAAAATGAAGGGCACTAGAGAATAAAGGCTGGGGATTGGGGGATTAGGGAGATGTCGGTCAAAGAATACAAAACTTCAGCTATACAAGAGGAATACATCCAATAGATCTATTGTACATTGTGGTGACTATAGTTAATAACAATATATTGTATAATTGAAAATCGCTAAGAGAGTAGATTTTAAATATTCTCACCACAATAATAAATGAGGTAATGCATATGTTGATTAGCTTGATTTAGCCATTCCACAATGTTTACATATATGAAAACATAATGTTGTACACCATAAATATATACAGTTTTTTTATTTGTCATTTAAAAAATGAAAGCATAAGCCAAGAGAACAAAGAAAATACGTGCCTGATATGGACAGTAATTATAAGTGTGTTCATTTCCCTCAATAAAAGATGAAGATTCACGTTGACTTTTAAAAATGCAACTAAAATCTTTCTACATGTGATACACCTAAAAATAAATAGTTCACATTATTTCAATAAGTCAAATATACATATACACATAATATATAATGCACATGCAATAAAAAGAAATGGAAAAAATTTTACTCTGTAAAATTACAATTCAATTAGAACAAAGAAGTAAATATATAAATATGATTGTTTTGTCAGTAAAGTTTATAATCAAAATCAAATACCATGCACCAAATACCATGGAACAGACTGTGATACCATACAAAATAACGAGGATAAAAGGGGTAAACAGAATGAAAAGGAAAACAAAGAAAAGAACAAGGAAGATAGAGGAAATAAAAAGGAAAGAAAGGGAAAAGAAGGAAAAGAAAGAGGAGAAGAAAGAAGGAAAAAGAAAAGCAGAGGAAGAATTAAAAGCAGTAGAAAAATTACTGTAATAATGAGAGTCTAATATATTTCAATCTTCACCCAAACAGGCAGAAAGAGATAAATAACCGAAAAAAGAAAAAAAGAAATAATATAATTAATAAAGCTGAATGATCAGAGATTTAACAGAGAATGTGTCTTTTTGTTAGCATCATGGAATAATCATAAGTATTTTCTTATACTTAAGCATAAAGAAGACATCCATATATTTTACAAAGAAGAATAATACAGTTCATGTTCTCTTAACACAGTGTAGGAAATCTAAAAATTAATAGTGGTGTTAACATTTTAATATGTATTACATATCATTCATTCACAAAATAAATACTTTCTGAGTATTTTTTATGAGAAGCCACTATTAAAAAAAAAAAAAACTTCGCTATTATGATGTTTTCATTTAACATTCTAGCAGGGGATAAAAACAATACCTTCAAAAATAATTTTAAGATTATTTTTCATTTTCTCTTTTGCTTTTTTGAATATGAGACCCCTTCTGGTTTATCCTCCACACCCCCAAATAAATACACCTTCAAGCTCTACTGTTTGTCTTGAGTGTCATTTCGTGGTGTTTTGTTTTGTTTTAAATTCCTACTGCAAGCTCTCCGACCCTTCAGCAATTTAACAATTTAGCTTGGAGAAATAAGTTGATAGAGTTCACCTGAAATAACACGTTATTTCTTTCTGTCGTTAAGGTTTTGATGGAGTCAGGAAGAAGAAAGGCATAATAATGAAGGATGGGAAAAATAAAAAGCTACAGTCTCCAATCAAGCAAAGAAAATCAAGAGTTTGAAAAGGAGCTCAAAGGGATTGTGCTCTTATGTTAATATTCCCCATTCCAGGCTTTGGTCTAGAGCAGAGGAGATGAGTTACATAAGTAAAGCTAACACCAAGGACAGTGGAGGCTCTTACTCCATCCAGTTCTCTCTTCTCCCTCTGGGAAGTGGGACTGTTCTGTAACAACCCGAGCACAGATACATCATTATGTGCTGGAGGGCACAATGAGACCAGGAAGCTCCTGAAGTGTGGCTCTTCCCAGCTGCCGCCAGTTCCTATGTGGCATAGACAGAACTCAAATCCTGGCTTAAGGATTTGTAAGTAATCAAAGAAGTTATTTACAGAGTTGACAAGGTAACTCTGGGCAGACTGTGAAATGACCACCCAGTCCAGAGCCAGAAGGGGGAGACACAGGCCGGCTTGAAAGTACTCAGCATCATTGTGAGCTGAAAGGGCTCAGCTCCCAGGCATTGGTCCTGGGAGCATTGTCTCAGCCAAAGGACAGTACCAGGGTTACAAAACCATCAACTCCAGTAGAACCTGCTTTAATTAAGACCTGCCCCTCAAATTCATGTCTATAAAAATTCACATGGAAAAAAATTATCTTTTAATATAATGGATTCCTGGGAACAAAAGCACTTACACAAACAATTTCCCTCCTCTTGGTCTATGTAGTTGCCCTCTATCGGCAAATATTGCATTGGAGTGAGGCTATTTGGGGTTGTGTGAAAAGACAACAATTTCTAACTGAATGGCATTTGAAAAGAGAGAGAGGAAGGGATAGAACATGCACGAGAGAAAACTCAGATTAACCAAATTTCTCACTGCTTTCTATTGTGCTGTTTCTTTAGATATAAAAATTGCAGTGCATGGTTGAAGATAGTTTTGGCAATTGGAATCAGAGAATAAAGCCATTCTGGAAACCAGGCAAGTAGAACCATGAATGGTACACTATCTTTTGGTTACAAAGTACTCAGTCAAGTCTCTCTAATGTGTGACATATTGACACTATCACATAATTATCCAGTGAACTTGCCAAAGGAAGGACTAATAAAGAAAGGTGGTAACAAAGGGAGGTAGTAACAAAAAAAAAAAAAAGTACCAATAGAGAAATGTATTTGTGTGAATCTCTGTGTAATGACCTGGAGCCAGGCCATAAAAATAAACTATACACATTCACTGTTGATATTAAAATGACTCATAGTCTATTTATCAATACAAAAATTTATTATTATTACTTATTTCCACAATCCACGTGAGCTAGATCAAATATAACATTGAAAATACACTGTGGCTAAAGACCAAAGAGAGACTAATACCTCAATTGGATAACAGCAAATAATAAAATATGGATTTACATTTTTTCCTTCACTAAATTAATGAATTTCCATCAGTGAATGAAAACAGCTTTTCCATTCCTAAAGTGTGTAATCACGGCTGAATGGTTAAAATAAAAAACCTATAATGCCATTTGGAAATTCCTAGTGTCAATTTAAATCATGCTGATTATAAGGTTTATCAGTGCCCAACACACACGAGGTACTCAAATAAAATTAATATTTTACATTTGGATCATTCCTAAAAATTGCAAAGCACTTTCACATGCCATATCTTCCTCAATCTTCCTAACAACCTCATGACACTATAAAACAGAAATAAGCTCTTCACACTGCAACTATGTTAGGGTTTAAGTTCACAACTCAGGCTACAAAAGCATATCATTTATGATAGAAATATAATTAAGACTTACAAATTGACAATTATTCTTGCTGGTTGATGACTAACACATACATGAGTTTCCTGAAGTTAGTGGCAAAATTGAAATAGCTAAACATAAGAATAAATAAACAATAGAGGACTTCCACACTGCAGTTTTAAGAAATCCAAACATAAAGGCTCCCCTCTCATAATAAAGCCTGTTAATATTTCATACCCTCAATCATTTCCTACTCCCAGAGTATATGAGCAAATTACATGCAAGAATGACTGGGCAGGTCATACTCACTGTAATTATAATTTATCACACTTGAAAGACTTTTTGAAAACTCATTCAGAGTAAGTTTGTTGCAAAGTAACTGTATTTTAGCAAAAAAAAAGGGGGGGTATATGGTATAATCTGAAAAAGAAATATCTAATTAAAAAAAAAAAACGATGTGAAAATTACTATTCCTTTGGTCCTGGTGCTTTTATGTTTTTGGTGTCTTATTCAGTGCCTGTTTGAAGTGAGACCCAGAGGATAAGTTTTCCTGACTCCAAGTTCTTTGAATTTCTCACTGCCCATTCCTACTTCTCAGGATCCTAAGATTTATTAAAATCCATTATGGACCGTATTTGTCTTCTCCATCTTTGTATATCTTTATTCAGAGGACCATATTTTTTTGTAACTCCTATTTCTGATAACCTTCTAATGATATTCAGTTGTTTTTCAGGCAGCAAGCTTTTTTAAAAACCGGTATGTAGATGGCAAATATATCATGTTTATACAATTTACCATGTAGAACTCATATTTAAAAACTATGTAAAGACTGAAAATTATATTTGAAGTATTCCTATTACTGTCTCATCTCTGCATAGCATTGTATAATTTAAAACACTTTATTTACAATATAGAAATTAATTTTTATCTACAAATATTATTTGAATTGTGAAAAAATATGTATTTTGAGGAAAGATGAAAAAAAATTGGGTCATTTCAACCAGTGTAAAAAGTACTAGTAGGCCGGGCGCGGTGGCTCAAGCCTGTAATCCCAGCACTTTGGGAGGCCGAGACGGGCGGATCACGAGGTCAGGAGTTCGAGACCATCCTGGCTAACAAGGTGAAACCCCGTCTCTACTAAAAAAATACAAAAAACTAGCCGGGCGAGGTGGCGGGCGCCTGTAGTCCCGGCTACTCGGGAGGCTGAGGCAGGAGAATGGCGTAAAAACCCGGGAGGCAGAGCTTGCAGTGAGCTGAGATCCGGCCACTGCACTCCAGCCTGGGCAACACAGCGAGACTCCGTCTCAAAAAAAAAAGTACTAGTAAATATCTAGTACTTTTATTCTATTTATAAAACAGTTTTAGAAAGAAACACGTTGTCTGCTTTCCTGCACCGTCATTGGAATAATGAAAACAATGATAGCAATTGAGTAAAGAATTAAGCAAGAATTAATTAAGCAAAGAATTAGCTTCTTTTAAAACTACATGATAATAAATGTTGTGATATTTCCATGTCAATTTCTTTAAAAATGACTATTCAAGAAGCATTTACAAAGTATTTATCCTTATGCCAGAGACTGTATCAATTATCGTATAAGAGACCCCGCTATGACCCTCCCTCAAAGACCTCATAGTTTAACATAACACATAGGATTCATAATGGAAGCTGCAGAGCACACAGTGCTGTGCAATACACAAGAGGTATCGCTTAACTCTGAGTTTAAAGGATAATCTTCGCTGAGGAACTAATTTTGAGTCTTGAAAAAAGAATCAAGATTCACCAGGTAGGCTGGCGCAGTGGCTCATGCCCGTAATCCCAGCATTTTGAGAGGCCAAGGTGGGAGGATTACTTGAACCCAGGAGTTCAAGATCAGTCTGACAACATAAGGAGACCTCATTTCTACATTTTTTTTTTTTTTTTTTTTGGCCAGGCATCATAGCTTGTGCCTATGGTCCCAGGTACTTGGGAGACTGAGGTTAGAGGATCACTTTGTCCTGGGAGGTCGAGGCTACAGTGATCTGTGAGGGTATTGATACAGAAGAGAAGTGCTGGGAAGGGAAGAGTGTGGTCCCTTTAAATGATATGGAAGTGGGGAAGGGAAATGCTGGGGAGAGGAGGGTGTGGTCCCTGGCTAGGGCTCCACCCCCAGGGACCTCGGTGAGAACAGGTATTTCATACGCAAATGTTGCATTTCCCAAGACCACTGTGGTCTTCCACGCCCCCATCCTTTGCCTATAAAAACACTCAAGACCCTAATAGGCAGTCACACAAGCGGCCGGACATGGAGAGGAGCACATCAGGAGAACACTCAGGTGGCTGGACCTAGAGAGGAACTAACTGGCAGGTACCGGCACACTGGCAGGCTACCAACCAGCAGAAGCAGAAGAATGTGGAGTCTGGCTGGGGCAGTCGGAGGAGAGCCCAGGCTGCTTGGGAGGTTCAACTCCAGAGGAAAACCTTCCCACTCCATCCCCTTCTGACTTCCCCCATCTGCTGAGCGCTACCTCCACTCAATAAAACCTTGCACTCATTCTCCCAGCCCACATGTGATTTGATTCCTCTGGTACATCATGGCAAGAACCTGGAATACAGAAAGCTCTCTGTCCTTGCGACAAGGTGGAGGGTCTAACTGAGCTGGTTAAGACAAGCTACCTATAGACGGCAGAATTAAAAGAGCAAAACTAAAGAGCACCCTGAAACACATGCCAACTGGGGCTTCAGGAGATATAAACACTCACCACTAGACACTGTCACGGAGTTGGAGCCCCACAGCCTGCTAGTCTGTATGCTTCCCCTAGACGTTTGAGCAGCAGGGCACTGAAGAAGCAAGCCACACCCACATCACATGCCCTGCGAAGGGGACAAGGGAACTTTTCTCGTTTCACTACCACTGCACCCCAGGTTGGGCGACAGAACAAAACCCCGTCCCAAAAAATAAAAAATTTAAAAAAAGATTAAAGCCTGAATAAGAATATATAAATATAGTTATAAAAGTTTGAGAGTCAACAGAGAAAAGTGAATCATAAAGTTGCATAACTTAGCAACTATAGGTCTTTATATACTGTTGTTTTCCCCCAGAAATCTAGAAAAATACTAATTTGAATCTCACTCTTAGCTTGAAGCTCCCTCACATACATTTTTTGGGTGAGAAGGATATGAGTTTTGGTTTGATTTTTAAATAATAATAATATATAACAACCACAAAAAGCTATTAAATATTTTAAATTAAAAATAATGAAACTACTAAAGGAATCCAATTGAATAAAATGTGAAATATATGACTGGCAGAAGTGGTGAAAAATCAAACTATAATTCAACAATTAAAGACCATGTGTATTAATATTAAATATTACAAAAGCTTTATTTAAAGTAGTCCATAAATTAGTCACTGATTACTTTTAGTGATTATTCTATTCAAAATACAGTCACATTGTTTTTTAAAAATTAATAATGTTTCCAATAAGACACAGAGTTTAAATAACAACAGCAACAAAAGTCTGTTAGAGTTTCTCTAATGAAAAAGCCAGGGTTTAAAAAATAGGTTAAAAAACAGATTTATCAATTTCAGAAATCTTAAATATTACTTCCCATAATCAATCTTTCTGATGTGTTCATTACAAAGTATTTGTTCACAATAAGCTGATAGCAGTGGAGATTACCCTATTGAAAAAGGTACAGGTTCTACTTTTTATAATTTAAAATAGTATTTGTTATTTGGTGGATTTTTAAAATTCAACTTTTATTTACATCCTGTTATATAGCAGATGCTAAGCTACATTTTAACTTCTGGCTTTTTAACTTTTACTTTTTACTTTTTAAGTTTTTACTTTTAACTTTTTAACTTTCTACTTACTTTTTAACTTTTTACTTTTTAACTTTTACTTTTTAACTTTTACATGGTTTGGCTAAATTTGTATTTTCTACCTAATAAGAGGCTAAAAGAGGAGCAAATATATATATATTTATATACACATGTGTATGTGTGTATGTATGTATATATATATGTGTGTGTATATGTGTGTGTGTGTGTGTGTGTGTGTGTATATATGTGTCTGCATGACGGGCTAAGACAACACACTTAGCGGATAGCAGAAATTTCTGTTATCCAGTAACCAACAGGCTAAGTGTGTTGTCTTCATGAGGACATACTTATCAGTCATCCATTATGTTTATAAACATGAAACAATAAAAGCAACTTTGAGGAAGAAGAACAAAGCCAGAGGCAGCACACTCTTAATTTCAAATTATATTACAAAGCTATAGTAATCAAAGCAGTATGTAATGACATAGAAACACACAGATCAATGGAACAAATTAGAGAGAACAGAAATAATACAATCATCTAATCTTTGACAAGGATACCAAGAATACACAATGGTGTTAGAAAAACTGAATATCTACACACCAAAGTATAACATTGGACCCTTATCTTACACCACACACAAAAATTAACTCAAGATGAATTAAAAATTTAAATGTAAATTCTGAAATCATAAAACTTCCAGAAGCAAACATAGGGAAAAGCTGTTAGACACTGGCCTTAGCAATTATTTTTTGATATAACACCAAAAGAACAGGTGACTAAAGAAAAAAATAAACAAGTAAGACTATATCAAACTAAAAATCTTCTTCACAGCAAAGGAACAATCAACAAAATGAAAAGACAACACATGGAATGGGAGGAAATATTTGCAAACCATATATTTGATAAGGGGTCAACATCTACAATATATAAGACACTAATGTAAGTCAATGACAAAAACAAAAACCTGATTTTAAAATGGGCAAAGGACCTGAATAGACATTTTTTCCAAAAGACACATGTGAGTAGCCAAGAGGCAAATGAAAAGATTCTCAACATAACTAGTCATCAGAGAAATGCAAATAAAAATCACAATGAAATATCACCTCATACCTATTAAGATAGCTATTATGAAATAAACAAGAGATAACAAGTGTTGGCAAGAGTGTGGAGAAAAGGAAACCCTGTACATTGTTGGTAGGAATGTAAATTGGTACAGTTATTATGGAAAACAGTAGGAAGCTTCCTCCCACAATTAAAAATAGAACCTCCCATAAAAATCCAGTAATCTTACCTCTAGGTATATATCCAAAGGATATTAAATCAGTATCTCCAAAAAGATATCTGCACCCCCATGTTGGCTGAAGCATTATTCACAAAAGTCAAGCTATGGAAACAACCTAAGTATCTAACAACAGAAGAGTGAATTTAAAAATGCTGTACATATATACAATGAAATATTATTCAGCTAAAAAAATTGGGAAATCCTGACACTTGTGACAGCATGGATGATCCTGGAGGATCTTATCCTGAGTGTAATAAATCAGACACAGAAAGACAAATACTTTATGATCTCACTTATATGTGGAATCTAAAAAGGTCAAACTCATAGGAGCAGAGAGAATGGTGGTTGGCAGGGGCTGGTGGGTAGGGGAATGGGGAGACGTTGGTCAAAAGGTACAATCTTTTCAGTCATAAGATTAACAAGTTCTGTTTATCTAATGTACAGCATGGGTGGTAATGGGTGTGTTAATCTGATTGTGGTAAATATTACACAATGTATACATATATTATTCCACTGTACACTTTGAATATATTCAATATTTATTTGTCAATTAAATATTTTAAATTTAAAAATAATGAAACCACAAAAGGTATCCATTTGAATTAGACTTAGTGCATGTGAAAAAATGTGAAATATATGATTGGCAGAAGTGAAAAATCAAACTATAATTCAATAATTAAAAATCATATGTATTAATATTAAATATTACAAAACCTTCATTTAAGTACCCCTTGCCTTTGATGTTTATTGAGCTTCTAGGATGTGTAGATTTATAGTTTTCATCAAACTAGATTTTAAAATAGCCATTACATGTTCAGATATTTTCTCTGCCTCCTTCATAGTCTGATTACATGTATATCAGGCCACTTGACATTGTCCACAGTTCACTGATGCTCCCTCATGTATTTGCTCCTGTACTTTCATTTCCTCTATGTGTTAATTTGAGGATAGTTTCTATTGCTGTGACTTCAATCCTCTCATCTTTTCTTCCACAATGTCTAATCATCTGCTTTAATCCCATCCAGTGTATTTTTCATCTCAAACATGGTATTTTTTCATTTCTAGATGTGTGATTTAAATCTTTTTTCATGAATTCTATATTTCTAGCTAACATTTTTAACATATGGAGTACAATTAAAACAAATGTTTAGTGTCCTTGTCTGGCTATTGTACTATCTGCATCATTTCTGGATTCATTTGGATGTCTTTATTCTCCTTACTAGGGGGTCTTACATTTCTGTAGCTTTGTGTTCCTGGTACACGTCTTATTAGGTAATGGGCATTTTGTATTCCTAAAAATATCCTTGAACTTTGTTCTGAGACATACTTAAGTTACTTAAAATCATTTTGATTCTTTTGGATCTTACTTTGTAAGATTTGATAGGCAAGACCTGGGAGGGGTTTATCCTGGGGCTAATTATTTCCATGAGTGAAGCAAGACCTGTTTACTATATACTCGCATCGATGCCCATGAGTTGTAAGGTTGTCCAGACCAGCTTGTGGGTAACAAGACCCTTCAAGAAGGTCTCTGTAAGCATCGGCCATTGTTACCTCTAATTCTTTCCTGTGGTTCTTTTCCTGGCCTTGGGGAATTTTTTCACATCAGTGCATTAAGATGTACTCTGCTGAATAATAAAGAGGGCCATTCTACAGATCACTGGGTTCTTTATCTGAGCATATCTCTCTTTCGAAATACTTCTACTGTGCAAACTGTAGCTTTCTTGGTCTCTTAGGACTTTCGCCTACAATTCCTCAACTCCAGGAGTTTGATAAGCTCCTCTTAGATTCCTCCTCACACCACCACTGCTTAGAAACTCTTTCAAAGAAATAAGCTGGGACAATTATGGGTTTCAACTCATTTTTTTCAGAGTCACTGCTCTGCATTGCCTAATGCCCTGGGTCTAGAAAACTGTTTCATAAAAAATTAAGTAAATAAATAAAAATATACATCGTTGAAATGATAAAAGACATACATGAAGTCAAAAGCAAATTTTATACCTAATGAACAAACATGAAAAGCATTTCATTAAAGTTAAGTATATCTACTATTAACATGATTACATTTTTCTAGGACTTCTGATGACTGAAGAAGAAATAAAAGGAGGAGTTGCTATTATTTGTAGTTGAAATTGAATTGTCTTAGGGAAACAAAGGAAGTCACCTATAAATTGAAAAAAATGTCATTTACAAAGATTTATTAGAAAATATTTGACCCATAGTCTCTCCTGGGTGTTTCATTGCTTATTTTTCAATGTAAAGACTATGAGCTGGAACAAGTATTAATATAATAATGGTAATTATCTATGTAGGACTAACTATATATCAGACACTGTCCTATGTGCTTTATAGATACTAACTCTTTTACACTTCACTGTTGTCCCAGTTTGGGTGATGTTTAAAGGAAGAATAAAGATGTTAAATAAATTGCCCAAAATGGAATTGGGATTGTAATCAAGACCAGATGATTTCACAGAAAACACAATCAAAAATCTTAAATCTAATCATAAAATCAATAAAAAACTTGGAAAATGCAGAAATATCTAAAATGATGGTTATCCATGGTTTTCCATGCAAAAACCATTTAGGCACAATTGTAGTTATATGGCTAATATTTGAATTTTGATGACCCTTGTCTTCTCCATCTAAAAGATCCAGTCTTCAAATTTTCTTCAGTGATTTCTGGGATTGTTTCACATGCACTTAAGCCAAGTTTGTTTGTTTTCTTTCATTCTGCTTTCTTTTGCTGTAGCATACTCTGTCACTCTGCCAGTCACTGAACTCTTCCACTCGTGGCTTTCTTGAGCCTTCAATTTATCAGAAGTGCCCACTGATCTGACGTAGAGTTAAGAAAATTGTTAATGGCTTATCTCTGCTAGGACATTGTTTTGTGGCCCCAAAAGAGTTCCATATGTCCCTTTGGACTTAGAGTACCCTTGATCCAATAAGCCCAGTTGGCTTCTAATTGTTCTTCCTCTTTTTTAGGGCATTAATTACAGACCTTTGAGAAAAGTGTGGGGACATAAGCCATAGTGCTCTCCATTTATCACCCTTTATGTCCAAAGTCTCCCCCAGCCCTCCGATATATATATAGGACCAGGATGTAATTTGCAAAATTCTTATGAAAACACCTGTATCTAAAAAATATGCTTGTTTTCTAAATGCATGTATTAGAAAATGAAAGGAAAATGTCTCCCCCAACCAAATGTCTTCAATAAGAATTAGATGGCTTTATTTTTCACATTTCATCTTGAAAAATTCAGAATACTGGAATATTTTGAGAAAAGACAACTCACTAATAAAGAACTGAAAACCACTGTATTACAAGCAAGATACAAATACATTCATTAGTACAGTGTGAAGAGAATAAGATGATGGTAGAAAAACCTACTGATATTTGTCTCTTGGAAACTTTAATTTTATTGCATTTAAAAGAATCAGTTAAGAAGGACTAGAAAAGAAAACAGAGACAGTGTATATTTTATCAAGGTCCTAAAAACACATGCTGGCTCGCTGGCTAAATGGATGGATGGATGGATGGATGGATGGATGGATGGATGGATGTGCAGACTTTTTTTGTTTTGTTTTGTTTTTAGGCACAGTTTCACTCTGTTGCCTAAGCTGGAGTGCAGTGGCACAATATCGTCCCACTGCAACCTCCGCCTCCCAGATTCAAGTGATTTTCCTGCCTCAGCCTCCCGAGAAGCTGGGATTACAGGTGCACACCACCACTCCTGGCTAATTTTTGTATTTTCAGTAGAGACAGGGTTTTGCCATGTTGGCCAGGCTGGTCTCGAACTCCTGACCTCAGGCAATCTGGCCGTCTTGGCTTCCCAAAGTGCTGAGATTACAGGCATGAGCCACCATGCCTAGCTAGACTGTCTATTCTCTGTTTGTGATATTATATGGTATTAGGTAAGCAAGCCTGCTGATGGAATGGGTGTGATGAGGGATTGGATAGAAAGAAAAAAGTCAAAGATAATCTTTAGTTTTTTACTTGAAAAAATTAATGAATAATAATGGAATATACTTTTAGAAATTGAGAGACAATGTAGTTGGAGAGGTAAAAAAATCAAGGTTTTAGTTTAGCAGAGTTGTGTTTTAAATTTCTTTCAGATATCTACATAGAGCTATCTAATAGGTTGTTGAATATATTTGGGAAGTGTTAGGCAAAAGTCAAGTTTGTGAATACATACGTGTGAAGTGCTGATCTATAACTAGTATGTAGCATTATTAGATGTACGCAGTTACTTAGGTAGAAAGTGTGTATGAAAAATGGAGATCCCTGGGGCGTTTCAGCATTTACTGCAGAGGAGAAATAACTAAGTAAGTGTGGTGTCACAAGTCCAACAAGGTGTTTCAAAGGGGGCAATGTGGTCAGCTAGATACAAGATTCCTGCAGAAAAGTCAAGTGAGATAATGCAGAAAAGGAAGGCCCCTGCAGTTTGCTCTGTGAATCTTACTGGTGATCTTAATAAAAGCAGTTTCAGTGGAACTCAATAGAAGCATATTCATGATACATTATTTATTTTCATTTATTTATTATTTCTTTTTTGAGACGGAGTCTTGCTCTGTCACCCAAGTTGGAGTGCAGTGGCGCGTTCTCGGCTCACTGCAAGCTCTGCCTCCCGGGTTCACACCATTCTCCTGCCTCAGCCTCCTGAGTAGCTGGGACTACAGGCACCTGACACCAAGCCCGGCTAATTGCTTGTATTTTTAGTAAAGACAGGGTTTCACCGTGTTAGCCAGGATGGTCTTGATCTCCTGACCTCATGATCCACCCACCTTGGCCTCCCAAAATGCTGGGATTACAGGCCTGAGCCACCACGCCCGGCCCTAAGTAATACATTATTAAGAAAACCATTTTTATCGTCAATTAGCATGCCATCATGTTCAGTCTATGTTGCACTATAATTTATTTTATTTTATTTTATTTATTTCTTTTTGAGATGGAGTCTCACTCTGTCTCCAAACTGGAGTGCAGTGGCGCAATCTTGGCTCACTGCAACCTCTGCCTCCCGGGTTCAAGCAATTTTCCTGCCTCAGCCTCCTGAATAGCTGGGACTTCCACAGGCGTGCACCACCATGCCCAGCTCATTTTTGCATTTTTAGTAGAGGTGGGGTTTCGCCATGTTGGGCAAGATGATCTTGATCCCTTGACCTCATGATCCACCTGCCTCGGCCTCCCAAAGTGCTGGGATTACAGGTGTGAGCCACAGCACCTGGCCTCTATGTTGTACTGTAATTTATTTAAGAAATACTTTATAATATATATTTAGTTTATATCCATTTTTCAGTATTACATACAACATAATTATCACTCTCCTTGTACCTATAGTGTTACATCTTTGATCACTTCCCTAAGAAAAAGTCATAGTTGAGGTGTTTTTTAAATTTACAGATAATGAACATGGTAAATGTTTTGACTATATACTGCCAATTTTCCCCTCTCTATGCAGTTTAACTTAGAATATAATTCCAGATCTGGTGATAAAATACAAATACATGAACTAAAAATGAGTTATCTTGTTTAAATTAAAGTAGAGGTCTCCAACACCCAACAACCCAATTCATTCCTCTACACTTATTTTGAAACAATAATTCTTATTTAAAACAGTTATCCTTTTTTATACTAGAACTGACTTTGTTCAGCTTACTTTATGTGTGAGAGAGATTTGGACAGAAAAAAGTCATATAATGCTGTAGTTTCTGTTACTTTGAGTCCATATTCTATGCATCTTGTACTGAACAAAGGTAAGGTTTGAGTAAAACCTATACATTCTGAATTATTTGAGCTACTAGGTAAACCTACTATTAAAACTATTGAAATAACATTCTGGCTTAAAAAACACTCAAATTTTAAGAAATAAATTCATCCATGTTATTTAAAAATATAATATAATAGAATCAGGGTTTAAAACAATCTATTGTGTTTATTTACATCTCACAGAGCAGTAACAATCAAAGTTAAATTAAAACATCCTTGGTGCTTGGCACATTGCCTGGCACTTCATGGGTGCTTAATAAATATTTGTTGAATGAACTCAGTCAGTTCAGGAAGAAATAACATATATCAACATTGCATTCTCTCCTGTGGATGAACAGCCTGTTTTGCAAGGTAGTCCAAGAATCAATAGTAATTACTTTAGGATTTTGATGAATTTGAAAAATTAACTTTAAAAGTGTGAATTAGGTTGTGTGTTGGCTTCTCTATCTCTACAGTTCAATACTTTACTTTCTAAAATGAACGTACAAAAGCACTTTTTTTTCTCCAAGAGTAAAGTATCCTTTAGACACCAAATTAAACACCTTAGTTTATCTTTAGTGCATGGTAATTGAATAAATGCATCTTCCCAGTAATACCCACAATTTTATTTCTCCTATTACAAATGTTCATCCAACATGAGCATATTTTAGGCTGGTCAAAATCAACACCTCTATTAAACAGTATTTTCCTCCAGTCAATATTTTTCTCATTCAAACATTTACTTTCAGCAATCCTAAAACTCCAGCGATCTAAATATAGGCAACCTCAACTTGAAAAAATTCACAGCTAAAACTAACATATACTCTCTGCCAATCTGTGCACCAGCTGTGGATTAAAATGTGCTGAAAAGCAGAACATTTTGTCTCTCTTCAATGATCAAATAGTCTCTTGCAGCATATACAACTCTTCATTAAATGGGAGGAGGGGGTGCTGCAGGAGGGAGAGAAGAATCTGGGTGATTTATTTTGAGGTGTCCGGAAGGTACTGAAATCCACTTAACTTACGGTTGTCACCTGGTTCTTTAAACAAAAAGCTATCTGAGTATTAAATAGAAACAAGGAGAGGAGTGGTAACTGAGTTAGATTCTTGGAAGGAGAGTATCTTTCTGACTTTTCCAAATTACTTTCAGATTTGCTTCCTGTTTACTTTCTGGCAAACATTTAAAAATATCTGCCCAAATGAGGTCGCATTTGCAGAGACTGTAGAAATTCCATGTAACTGCAAGGTTCCAGGAAAAAAATGACAGATTTATTACAGGGGTTAGCATTAGCCAAAGAGCTTGTTTAATTATTTTAAGTCTCTTGCAAAATGTGAGTTCTTTTTAAATTAATATAGCATTTACCAATATACATTCTTCTAATATTTGTAGCACAAAATTGCTCAAAATTGTTTCTACAATCCCATAGATCACAAATTCTTTACTTATTTACTCATTTTAAATGGCCTCAAAAACTGTACAGGGATTATCCAGCACAGAATGTCTTACTTTAAAAGGCTGATGCTAACCTGACCAGCATAATAGACAAATCGAAGCATAGCATCGCAAGAAAAAAATTCTTAAAACTGTTGACGGTAATATCATGCTGAATATTTTTTTCAGTTTGCACAATAGTCAAATTTTTGTAAAACTTTTGTCCAATGGCAGAACAATCTGTTTTACTTCTTTAGCTCCTCAAAGTATAAGTTCTGTTGTTTTCTAACCATATGGCAAAACAGAATTGTCACTGTCTAATCATAGCTTGTATTATTTCATGTTAATGAGCAAAACTTAAGTTCTTCACCATAATTTTATAAATACAAAGGGTATGTATGTTAATCAAATTGCCAAATTTAAGATTATTATTCACTGAGAGTCAAAATGGAAGTCTTACACTAAATAAAAAAAAAGGAAAAGTATTTGTATGTGTGCATATCATTATGATATTTTTATGTAGATATTTTAACTTTAGATATTATCTCAATAAAGATAAAGAAAAATAGGAAATTGGAATAATATATCTATCTTTAAAATATGCAATTTATAAAGCAGAAACATGAAAAATCAAAGTAATATAAGTAGAATTTTTTCTTATATTTAAGCAGTACTTTATATTTTTAAAACGTCTTTTAACTATTTCATTGTGAACTTTACAATTAGTTTTCAAAATACAAAAACACACTGTTATTCTCAATTTTTAGATGAGAAGGCAGATACAGAAATTAAGTGATTTTCCACAATGTCTTACAACTGATCTCATGGTGTAAGTTGTTTTTAAACTTTCTTAAACTTCACACACACACACACACACACACACACCCCTCTGAATTACAATCAGATAGCCAAATAAAAAAAAATCCTACTTGCCATGTTTCTTAAGAGGACAATAATGCAAAAAATTGATATATGCATTAAAATAAAATGATATAGGCAAAGCAGGAAAAAAAGAAAAAAATGCACAAATGATTGGAAGGAAAAAGTGGTTGTCTTCTCTCTTCTTAATACAAAAAAAAATCTAATCAGAACTCTAAATGTGAATTTCATAAACACAAGGCCACACCAAGGAAATTAAGAGCAGCACAGTATAGGTTAAGGACCACTTAATGACAAAGTATAATCAGTCCATTTCAATTGACCTTTTAGAAATAATCAGCGTTTTTGTCATTGAGTTTTATACTTATTTTTTTCCAAGCAACTTAACTTCTCTATCCTTGACTAACCTGCAAAAGGATACAGAATTAAATATACAAATATACCACGTTACAGCTACCACTGATGTTCAATTCTTTTGATGGAGAGAGTACATAGCAATCATCTTAATGGAACTATATAAAAAAAGATCAGACTATCTTTGAAATCCAACATCAAAAGTTTTCTGAAATAAGCAGTTACAATTTTTTAAATTTAAGTTTTAAATATTAGGTATTACACAGAAATCAGAGGTAAACATGATTGATTCCAGACAATTTTCTCTGAAAATAAGAACTGGCCAAATGTTAAGCTCAATTAGACAGTTGTCTATATTATCTGGGGTTATGAAAGACCTTTTTGCTCTTACACTTTTTATCTTACAGCACCTCATGGTGTCTTAAATTCCCACTAGACTTAAGATTCTGAAGGTCGCTGAGCAAATGTCAATGTTATCAGCACACATTTTAACACATCTCACACTTCTAGTCCTTATCAGCTATCAACACCTCAACTTGGATTCATGTAAAAAAAAAGAGCCTAATCAGTTACCTGGCAAAGAATAAAATAAAGAACTTATATATTATGATTGAAGCGAAAATGTGACAAATAGACTTTCTTGTGAGGTAGAAAGGGTAGATATAATTGGAAAAATAAGAGTGAAGGACAACCAGAGGCCAACAATGGGAAGAATTAGATATAGGTTACTCTGTCTTTGTCTTTTGCAGCTCCATGAAAAACTTCAGCTCTAGTCTCATCCTTGATTCTAAACTAGCCATTGTAATCTCAGAAATAAACCAACACATTAAGTATTTTATTTCTCACATTTTTACCAAATCTCAGCATTTTCTCTATCACACATGTACGAGTCTGTGGAGTTGCCATGAAGGGTGTTAGGTAAAAGATTTCTACTTTAAGATCTCTGATACCTGGTATATCAGAGATATCTGATAACATATCAGGATATCTCCAAATGTGATATTTGCCTCAATTTTCCTGCCTGAAATTCTTTGAATGAAGCCCAGGTCTCTATGTCCACCACAACTAAATGTCACATGCTGTGAACAGCAAGAGGTTAGACCTTGTCAAAGCAGGATCTTGACTGAATGGGGGTTTATTGGAAGATGGCCAAGAATCAACCCAGGATGTACTACAGTCTGTTGTTCAGAGAGAGAGCAAAAAATTCACTCCAGTGGACAAGAAACAAACACATAAGAAGAATTACCAGCACAGTCTGATTTATTTTGATTTTTCTTGCCTAGTGGAGTCTTCCTCTGGTTTGTTTATTGTTTTTTTTCCTAATATTTGCTTTTTCTATTCTGTAAGTAATTCATGTTAACTAGAGAAGGCTTGGAAAACATGCAGATGAAACCATATACTACCTGAGATTTAACCACCTGGAGATAATCACTAATAACATTTTCATAAATTTCCTCCCAATCTGTTTTTTTCTCTGCATACACAGTTGTAGATAAAAATATAGAGAGATGTTTTGCCTCAAATGCTGCATATGGTTGTATAAGCCTTATATCATTCAGTGAATTGTTGAGAATATTTTTCTAGTCCCTCAAATTCTATAACATGATTTAAAAGCTACAAAGTCAAGTCTAGTGTATGATATGCCACCTAAAGGTGCTGTTGACCCATAGGAACTCAGAGGCAAACTGATGTTGTTTAGTTCTTACCCATCTTCTCCTTTGAACACTGGAACACTTTTGGCTCTTGGCTGGGTTGAGCCAACCACAATGACACCACTGCCTATCTGACTTTGGGTGTCACGCATCCTACAATTCCTTCAGACCTATGAAATTGCACCTACTGGAAAAAGAAACATTTGCTTAATTGTCCACATCTTTGCACTGCCTCTTGGACTGTCTGGCCACCTGTGTCAGAGCGTCAGCTTCCACAGCCCCGTTTCTGCAATCCCACCTAATCGTGCTTTCCTCCTTGCATGTATTTGTGAGAAAGAGATAGCATATCTTATTTCTTTTTTTTTTAACACACATGTATAACATTTATAGCAATGTTATTTACAATAGTCAAAAGGTTAAAACAAGTCAAACATCCATCATATGACAAATACATCAGCAAAGTGTGATATATCCACACAATAAGATATTATCTGGCAATAAAATGAAAATACTGACATGGGAGAATCCTAGAAACATAATTCTAAGTGAGGAGATCGGTCAAAAAGGATCACATATTGTATGACTCCATTTATATGTAATACTCTAGTATAAGCAAATCTACAGAGATAGAAAGTAGATTAGCCAACATCATCCTGATACCAAAGCCTGGCAGAGACACAACAAAAAAAAGAGAATTTAAGATCAATATCCCTGATGAACATCGATGCAAAAATCCTCAATAAAATACTGGCAAACTGAATCCAGCAGCACATCAAAAAGCTTATCCATCATGATCAAGTGGGTTTCATCCCTGGGATGCAAGGCTGGTTCAACATATACGAATCAATAAACGTAATCCAGCATATAAACAGAACCAAAGAGAAAAACCACATGATTATCTCAATAGATGTGGAAAAGGCGTTTGACAAAATTCAGCAGCCCTTCATGCTAAAAACTCTCAATAAATTTGGTACTGGTGGAACGTACCTCAAAATAAGAGCTATTTATGACAAACCCACAGCTGGCACAAGACAGGGATGCCCTCTCTCACCACTCCTATTCAACATGGTGTTGGAAGCTCTGGCCAGGGCAATCAGGCAAGAGAAAGAAATAAAGGGTATTCAATTAGAAAAAGAGGAAGTCGAATTGTCCCTGTTTGCAGATGACATGATTGTTTATTTAGAAAACCCCATTGTCTCAGCTCAAAATCTCCTTAAGCTAATAAGCAACTTCATCAGATTCTCAGGACACAAAATCAGTGTGCAAAAATCACAAGCATTCTTATACACCAATAACAAACAGAGAGCCAAATCATGAATGAAGTCCCATTCACAATTGCTTCAAAGAGAATAAAATACCTAGGTATCCAGCTTACGAGGGATGTGAAGGACCTCTTCAAGGAGAACTACAAACCACCGTTCAACGAAATAAAAGAGGACAAAAACAAATGGAAGAACATTCCATGCTCACGGATAGGAAGAATCAATATCATGAAAATTGCCATACTGCCCAAGGTAATTTATAGATTCAGTGCCATCCCCATTAAGCTACCAGTGACTTTCTTCACAGAATCGCATATCTTATTTCTAAGCCTGTTTCTAGAATTAAAAGTGTACAGAGGAAATGTTAATGAAAACGCATTTATGCATGTTATTATCTTGCCTGGCTATCCCTAAACAGGTATGTATTTTAGTATGGCAGTTCCTGAACTCAATCTCCACACACAGGTAGGGGATCTTCTTTGGACTTTTTTCATATTCATTCGACAAGTATTTATTGGACACTTACTATGTGCCAATCACTGTTTCATGTTCCTGGTCTTTAAAGACTACATTCCAGGGGAAAAAAATAAGGAAAACAGACAAATATAATAATTACAAATATAAAAAATGTGATTGAGGCATCAAATGATAGGTTGGTTTAAAGAATAGTTAGGAGACCAACTTTAAAGAGATCAGGAAACACTACCCTGAGGAAATCTTCAGCACATTGTAGAGACTTGCTTTCCCCAGGATCCCAAAGAATTAAATTCACTTTCTTACCATTTTCAAAAGCACCTAATATGTTGCAGGGTAGGATCCTTAGAATCTTGCCATTCTTGCCTCACATGTCCTTCATCTCCACCAATGTTCAGTCAATGCACCTTCTCATTAAAATACCTATTTCTACCTCACCTGAAGCACTTAAATACCTGCAGTGAACGAGTTAAATGATTAAAAATGCATTTTTCTTCCCAGTCTGTAGCAGTTCAACACATGAATTATGTCTTTGATTCTGGCAACTCTTCTGCAACTAAAAAGATGTTTGAGAAAGGAAAACAGGAAATGCCACAGAGAAATGTGTCTCTTTGTTTTTTTGGAGAAAAATCTTCCCATCAGTGGCACCCAGCAGAACAAAATGAAATATGCTAGTTTAAGAGTTAGCCAAACCTTGGAATTGGATTCTAGTTCTGCATCTTGCTTACTGTGGTGAGCTCAGTAAATTACTGAACCACACTGAACCTCAATTTCCTCCTCTATAAAATGAGAATACAATACT
Source organism: Macaca nemestrina (assembly GCF_043159975.1). NCBI lineage: Eukaryota > Metazoa > Chordata > Mammalia > Primates > Cercopithecidae > Macaca > Macaca nemestrina. The sequence continues at coordinate 44,837,901 of NC_092135.1, forward strand.
CTATGTAATGTAACTCTAAGAATTAGAAATAATATATGTAAAGCACTTAGCACAGCACCCTCTCACATATCTCTGGATAAATAGCTATTGTTACCATTTCTTAACAACCTCATGAGTAATGTATGAATTGTTATCCACATTTTATTTATACATTATCCTCATGGTATGCCAACCATGCCCAGAGAGGTTCAATAACTTGCCCAGAATTAGAGTCAATGTGAGGCTTTAACTCCCAAACTGTGCTCTTAACTATGGTTACAGCACTATAGAAAAGATAATTGTAGAGTAGCACGTTAGTCAATTTCATTGGGTTGCATCTCTGGTGCAAGGCTATCCATTCAAAGAAGCACTTGGCAGATGGAGTATTACGTGGTGCCAGGATGCGCCTTAAAATCAAGAACCATGCCTGATTGACACTGAGAGTACTGATTTGCCTACAACTGCCTTCACTCAAGCAAGACTGAGCTCAAGGGATGGCATGAAAGCAAGAAGGGTAAGGAAGGTGAAATCCAGTGGATTACCATAATCCCTCATGTTCTCAAAGGAGTACACATATGCACCAAACATCAGTGAAGGAACCTAATGCAGACCACATTTTAAACATATTTTACATATTATGATGGGGAAAAAATTTTAGTTGAAAAGATTTGTCCAGATGTTGCAGTGCCCTAGCTACCAAGCAGGATTATATACAGGTCAGGAATCTTTTCTTAGGTGAAAAGGATTGGCACTAAAGAGAAAATGACAGTGCTGAAACCGTTAGATTGTGGTTCAGGCAGAACTGAGGAGCAGGAACCATGGCAAAAATTCAAGCCTTTGAACAGAGTCACAGTGCGGACAGGAAAGAGAAGAAAAGGAAAGCAAAGGCGCACTGCCTCGCAGGCAAAGAACACTCCTGGGGCTTTGGCCATACATAGGTTTCTTGGTAGCAAAAGCTTTGGGGGAGCAACAAAGATCCCAGCAGTCCAAACCCTTTGATACAGCAGTCTACCCAAGTGAGCTCTCCTGAAATTGTTCCTGACTATTCTGATGAGGGGCCCTTCAAACTGATTTCTGGATTTTTTGACACAATCCCAGTTACTCTGTGATCTTTTTGTTTGTTTCCAGGACAGGAAAAAAAAAAAAAAGTTCTAGACTCGTATGTTTCCTGCCTTAGTTCTGGAATCAATCATTTCTCTGAGGAGCCCTGGTTGCATTTAATGGAGAACAATATTGAGAAGTCATGATCTGGGCACTAAGACTGTTCATTCTTGTTAAGATTTTGCTGCTCCCAGGCCCCTGAAGTAGAGAGAGGTAGGAAAGGTATGTAGTCATGCATCACTTAACAGTGGGGATACATTCTGAGAAATGCATCATTACACGATTTTGTCACCATGGAAACATCAGAGTGTGCTTACACAAACCTAGATGGTATGGCTTACTACTCACCTAGGTTATATGGTACAGCCTATTGCTCCTAAGCTACAAACCTGTATAGCATTTTACTGTATTGAACACCTGTAGGCAATTGTAACACAATGGTAAGTATTTGCATATCCAAACATAGAAAATGTACAGTAAAAATACAGTATTATAATCTTATGGGACCACTGTCATTTATGTAGTCTGTCCTTGACCAAAATATCACTGAGTAGTACATGACTGTATACGAGTGTGTGTGTGTATGTATACCATAACTTACATCTATATTTATTTATGAATCCATATATATTAAAAACTTCAGAAATCATTCTAGTTTTATTCATTTCCATATTTGTAACTCTCTTCTGATACCTGGATCACCATGCCTTTAGCAGAATTACTTATTTGATAAAACTCCTGTGTATTAGTCTGTTCTCAAGCTGCTAGTAAAGACATGCCTAAGACTGGGTAATTTATTAAAAAGAAAAAACAGGTTTAATAGACTCACAGTTCCACATGGCTGGGGAGGCCTCAAAATCATGGCAGAAGGTAAAGGAGGAGCAAAGGCACGTCTTACATGGCAGCAGATAAGACAGCATGTGCAAGGGAACTGTGTTTTATAAAACCATCAGATCTCATGAGACTTATTTACTGTCATGAGAACAACATGGGAAACTCCCCACCCCATGATTCAACTACCTCCCATAGGGTCCCTCCCATGACATATGGGGATTATGAGAGCTACAACTCGAGGTGAGATTTGGGTGGGGACACAGGCAAACCCTATCACCCTATGTCACCAGTCCCCATCTCCAGCTTTGCATAGATGCCCTCCTCACTTCACCTAGGCTCTGACCCCCAGGCCCGGGCCAGGCTACTCCCCATGGCCTGTGTGGAAGCCTCCATCCTGTCTCCAACTCAGATAGCCCAAGTATAGTAACTTATTCAAGTATAAATAGAATAAAAATGTCCATAACTTTGAGTATCTATGGTCTACATTTCATTTTTCAGTATTTAGGAAAAGTTGATTTGAGTAGTTTTCTATTTAGTTTCTAATAAAGAACAATCTTCCCTGTGATACCCTGTATTTGTCTAATACAGGGGCTTGCAAGCAGATTGTGGGACAAATCCTGCCTATGGCCTGATAGTATACAGCCTGTATACTAGTTGTATATAGATAATATATATACAATATACACAGTTAGTATACAGCAATCTAAGAATGGTTTTTACATTTCTTAAGGGTTGTAAAAAAATATATGTGACAGAGACCATATGTGATCCGGAAAAACTTAAGTATTTACTATCTGGCTCTTTACAGAAAAAGTTTGCCAGCCCTGGTCTGGGATATCTTACTGCTCTGCCAACTTGGCTAACTCATTTACCAGGAGGTAGTGACATAAAATGAAATAAGTTTCTGAGCTGCTTTAAGCCTCAAGGACTAAATAAGTTGCAAGTAACCAGTGAAATTGCCATCATATCAAAACAGAAATAATGAATAACTTGCAAAATCATCAGTGAGAACAGGATAGTGCTAAAGATACAATCTAAGTCACCCCACCCCTTATCTTAGACTAAACATGCCAAGCTCCATTTGCCTCTGATTTGCATGGTCATTAGTGGAAGCCCGGCCTCCAATACTATTTATTTCAATAAACATCTTCTTATGTAAAATCCTAATGCTTGGTTATATGAATTCATATAATTACAGAATTAATGGAGTATAACCCTAATTCAAATTCAAAATTAAGTCAATTTTGAACTAAAATATAATTGATTGCAAGAATTACATAACCCTAGAAGTAGAGTGCTTCAGAAGAACAAGGTCATTATTTCTTAGCTACATGCCAAATAATAATAGGGTGGGAGGGTCAAATTGTCATCTTTGAACTAATATAGCACCCACTTATTAGTAAACCTTGTAGGGTCAGGTGCAGTGGTTCATGCCTATAATCCCAGCACTTTGGGAGGCCGAGGCAGGCAGATCACCTGAGGTTGGGAGTTCGAGACCAGACTGATCAACATGGAGAAATCCCGTCTCTACTAAAAATACAAAATTAGCCGGGCGTTGTGTCGCATCGCTCTAATCCCAGCTACTCGGGAAGCTGAGGCAGGAGAATCACTTGATCCCGGAAGTGGAGGTTGCGGTGAGCCAATATCATACCATTGTACTCCAGCCTGGGCAACAAGAGCAAAACTCCGTCTCAAAAATAAATAAATAAAATAAATCTTGTATATTTGGTTTACTACTTTGTATTAGAAACCCATAGGCCTGGTTTCTTAGAGGCAAAATTGCAGTTTATGGATGAAGATAAGAAAAACCCATTTACATGGCTACAGTAAAAAGTGGAATGCACAGAAACCGCTCCAAAGCTCTGCTAACAAAAGCATGCCTGACACAATTTTCTTTCTTCACCAACACAAGAGAAAGAAAAGCTATGCTCAGCATTGTTTATCAATTTAAGTGCATTAATTCTATTTTCCACATATTGTGATTTCCCTGCCTTAAAAACAAAAAAATCTCTTTTTTTTGGAAGAAAGGTTTTAAATAGCTTCAGTCTGTTCCCTTTATTTTCTTTTCTCACCCAAGCAGTGCCCTCAGACAATTGGGGGCATATAAAGGAAAAGTAATATGAAGGGGGGGAAGAAATAACAACTCAAAAAAAAAATATTCACAGTGCCATGAATTCATATTCCACTATTAGTTTACAGTCTCACATAACAGCTTAGGCTGAAATGTGAGTTCCAGTGCAATGCTTGTACTAATTGTTCTGAATAATTCAGGTTTTATCACTTTCCAGGGCCTCTCTGAAGTGGGGTTGCTGGAAGCCATATTTGCTTCTTCAGCACCCACAATATGATGATTGTTATGCTGCAAACTACAGAGTGAGCCGGAGCTGCTTGATTTGGAAGGCTGAACAGAGGAGAAATTTGAGAGCATCAGCCAGTCTGAGAAACAAACCAGTGTTTAGTGCATTCCACATACACTAAGATTGGAATCTTACCTGAGTTTATGGATTGCTGTGCATAGTCTACTTTAACAAGGTTAGAGAAATCTCTAATTGCAGTTTTTGTTTTCTTTGGCTCAAGAGTGAAATTCTGAAGCAGGTGATGACTCGAAATAGGTCCTGGAGAGAATAAAGAAAGAAAATTAGCAAAATAAATAAATAAAAATAAATTTAAAAATACCTCATTCAACTGCTTTGTCTGCGTAATAACATTGAGCATGACTGTCACTCTGAAGACATATTAGCTCATTTAGGTAATTAGTGTGAGCAGCATGTTTCCCTACTTATTCCATTCAATTATAGGGTTCTCACTTTGTCATTACTGGAGTGTCTTAATGTGACTTGTAATTAGTGTAATTACAATCCAATGTTAATTATATCTGCCACTTAGACATAATTTTATATAGTAATGGTCTCTAATCTCAATAACCTTATTATGTTGTTTATTCAAACAGGAATTAAGTCTTCTTTCATGCTTCAAATATGGAGATTACAAAAAAGTACCGCTTGTGTCATTTTGATGGTTATGACAAGGGAATCTCTGAAATAGCAAAATCATATTTGAGACAATGTCTGCATGTGCAGACAATTAACAGCAGTTCCTCCCTGTTTCCGGAAATATGCCTATGTATCTCCAAATAACTGTGTTTAGAGGCAGTTTGAGCCTCGACTTGCTCATGAATTCTGGGAAGAACTAATGCGTGTACATGTTGTAGAAGCCTATTACTGTGGTTCCGTTTATTAGAATACCAAATACACTCATTGCTGGCCATTTAATGGACCATTGCTCCGAGTAACTAACCACTGTATACAATGTAATAATATCACCTTGCATTTTAAGAGCACATTATCTTTTAAAGTGCTTTTAAAAATATTATTTCAGTTAATCTTGGAAACAACTTCATGGGAATAGTGATGGTAGGTATCAGATCATTGCAATAGATTGAATAAAAATGAAAGGACATTGGCCATGTTCACTTAACAAGGGAAGACCTATTAATCAGAAGCCAATTTAGCAGAGCCATTAATAGCATGGGCTCTACAGTTAACATTTCTAGATTTCGAATCCCAGCTCTTCCACCTGAAAATTTAGGGCCCTTCAGTAAGTTTCTTAACTCCTCTAACCATCAGTGTCCTCATCTGTATGTCAGAAATAGCAACAAGATCTAATCCATAGAATGGTTACAAGGATTAAATGAGCTATAGAGAAAAAGCTTAAAACAGTTTTGGCCACAAACTAAAAACTAAATAAATATTGGCTGCCATTATTGTTACTCTCAACAGCACTCTCATCTCTTCATTTGTGACCCTATATTTTTTCCCATAAACCACATCACTTTCTTATAGATTTCCTTATGCTAACTACTAATTAAAGGTTTGATCTATACACTGCATGTTTTGTGTGCAGATAGTATATTCATTTAGAAATAGATAACTCTGACCAAGAACTATTCAATAAAGCTAAAAGGAAGGATCCTTTAGCCAACTCAGCTGTTATAAAAATGCAATACCAAGAAATTCCTTAGGAAAAGATTCAGTGGTTTTATTGCCACGAGCACCAACACTTCACACTTCCTGACATACTCAGAGTGGTACTTCTTGTTACTATATTTCATGAATCCTGAAAAACTTAACACAGCCAAATGCAATAGTATGTGCAAAGTAGTCTTTACACACAGGACTACAAAAATATTGGTTATTATTTATTTAACAGATCTCAGTAACTGTATTTTTAACAGAAATATTAAGTCAGAATGTTAAGATTTACAAATCTTTCCTTTTGAGCTTTCTCATTGCTTTTAAGCTCAAGTTTCTATCCTGATTTTCCAGAAACAAATAGGTTGCATACCAAGTTTTGAAATGCCTTGCCTTCTCTTAATGTATGGTAATTTCTCTGATGAAGTTGACAAAGATTGAGTATTCTCATCATCTATTCAGTAATAAACAAGAAGATAGTTTTTGCTGCTAACTTCTCTAGGCTAACAACAACATCAACAATGAGCCACTACATTCCTGGCTATTTTTTTAGGTCATTTTTAAAGTTCTCAGGTAGGGAAAATATTAGCTCTCGGAGTGTGCTCTAGGCTGGGGGAAATTGCTGGACCTGCTCGAGGTTGTAGAAGTATAAACACAACCTGTTGGGAAACCTTTGGAATGTGCCTTGCGGCCAGGGCACATTAAATACTAACTACCAGCTCTTCTGACTTTTTGTTTTATTTTTAATTATTTGCATGTAATGTTGAGACAATTTTGCTGAACAAACCAAAACAAAACACAACAACAACAACAATAACAACAACAAAAACACGAAGAGATATCAATTCCTCCCTCTCAATTCTTGGAGTAACTGCAATGACCCAGGTTTAGACTTGAAGCTTCAAAAGATGTGGATGAATTCTCACTCCCAGAAGAAACCTTCACAAGGAGGCATCAGGTTTTAACGTTTGCAAGTGCATGAAGACGGTCATCCCTTCAAGCTGCATGAGGGTTAAGAACTCACAAGCCCTCCAGCCTGTTGGCCATCCTTCTAATTAGTCACGGATGACCTCAGACTGCTTCTCCTAGAGTGCAAGTCTCCATTCTTGTCTGGAAACACTGCTATCGAGTGGTAGTGGTGTGCAGCTTAAGAAATAGAGGTAGTGGCCAGGCGCAAAGGCTCACACCTGTAATTCAAGCACTTTGGGAGGCTGAAGCAGGTGGATCACCTGAGATCAGGAGTTCAAGACCAGCATGGCCAACATGGTAAAACCCCATCTCTACTAAAAGTACAAAAATTAGCCAGGCATGGTGGTGGGCACCTGTAATCTCAGCTACTCAGGAGGCTGAGGCAGCAGAATCGCTGGAACCCGGGAGGCAGAGGTTGCAGTGAGCCAAGATCGCGCCATTGCACTCCAGCTTGGGTGACAACAGCGAGATTCCATCTCAAAAAAAAAAAAAAAAAAAACAGAAAGAAGGGAGGGAGGAAGGGAGGCAAGGAAGGAAGGAAGGAAGGAAGGAAGGAAGGAAGGAAGGAAGGAAGGAAGAAAGGAAGGAAGGAAGAAAGAGAGATAGTATTCTCATGAAGAAACTCCCACAGGTTGACAGGAGGCCATGGTAGGAAAAGGTGTTGCTCAGAGGCTGATGATGTATTTCTATTCCTCTTCCCAGAATTGGGTAAGTTGGATACCTTGACAGTTCTCTTGACCACCTTATGGCTTACTTTCCCCATCTGAAATTATTTCTTGACTTCATCATTTTCCAAATATTCATGAAGACAAAATACAAAATTAAGTTATATTTATTAAATACTTTATGTTCTTAGAAAAAAATATGAGTTGCTAATAGTGGTGATGATTTCATAGGTGAGAGGTTGTCTGAGAAGCCAAAACAATGTTTGTCTAAAACGAGGGCAAGAGTTTGGAATTTATATATACATACACATATTAACAACAGGGATGATAGAATTGTGTAAGGCTTTGGGATCAGACAGGACTAAGTTCAAAGCCAGGCTCCACTGGTTTGCAGCTGCAGTGATGATGGACACTTAACCTCACTAAGAGACAGTTTCTTTATCTGTAAAATAGTGACATTAATAGCATCTTGAAAGGGCTACTGTGAGGATTATATGAGATGATGAATGTCATGTACTTAGCAGGTTCTGGACTCAAAAAGGGCAACTGTTATGATGAGAGTAGACCATGATAATGAACATCAATTTTATGCTACCTGCCATAAGAAACAATTAGAAGGTTCTAAAATATGAAATACTTTATAGTTTCAGAAGATTATTCTGTTGTGAAGAAAATGGATGAATGGTAATAGGCTAATGCAGGGAAAATTATTGGGAGACTGTCATCCAGGTGAAGGAAAACAGTTGTTTGGATATGAATTTTTGCAGTAGAAGTGGTGACAGGTGAACAAATACAGGCGATATTTTGGAGGTCTCATCAAGCGGACTCTGATGGCTTGGATGTGGGATGTGAGAAGAAGAAGGATCCAGGTTTTGAGCCGGAGCAGTTGTGTGGATGGTGGTGTGATGTAGCAGATGCTGTGGTGTGCTGCCCAAATCCTTCCTTCCCACGTTCAGGAAAAAGGCACTCATTCCCCAGCCTCTGGGAGTGTTGGCTGCTGACTGCTCATAGCCAAGTCCCTCCCTGGAAACTGCTCTCAGCTGAAAGTTGCTGCCTTGCCCAAAGCTGAACATCCTTCCCAGAGACAGCCTCTAGACAAAGACTGGTAGATAATAGGCTAAAAAGGCGTGGCCCGCTAAAATGTGGAGCAAAATTCAGAACAATTCTAAAGTGCCACCCAGCTCAGAGATCTCCATAGGTGCATTTGAGGCCTTTGTTGTGGAATGCAGTTCTGTTTCTTTCTCTGTCCAATCTTGCTTTCCACTCCCTCAGATGGTGTGGTTCCAGAAAACCCTCCCAACAATTTCCTTTACGCAGATCTCTGCTTCAGAATCTGTTTCCAGGGTATCCAACCTGAGAGGATTTGTGTTAGTTGAGGCTCTACCAGCAACATCTAAAAATGGGATGTTGGAACTAGATCATCACCTGCTAGCAGGCCAGCCATGAGGGCCCCTTCCCTGATAGACATCGATAGTATTGTAGCATGCTATAATGGGTCCCTTGTTACAACTGTCACAATTAATGAAATGGAATGAAATACTGATAGAAAGGGAAGCACTGGTTAGTACATTAGGTCATGTGATTGAGAGGTTCAAGACTATGGCTTTGCACGGCTTTCTGGAAGCTGTCAATGAACTGAACAAGTTAATGATAGTCCGAGGTTAAATGATCGCCAACTTGAAAAAATAAAACAAAAAAGTGGACGTTTTTGGCAGAATGTAAAGATATATTCACCTACCATAACTGCAGTGCACACAACATGTTTATTAAACTCAGGACTAAGGCAGAAGATTAGCAGAGCCCAGAGAAGATCAAATTCCCAACCACCAGAACATCTTATAACTATGGTCAAGGTTCTGATTGAGAAGAAGTGAGATCCTCAGACGTAGGATGGGGCTATTTGAGTGGCTAAACAAAAAAAAAGTTGAGTCACTAGGTTTCCCTGAACTGACTTCCCTGAAGAAGTGGTCTGTCCTCCTGGTTAAAGTGTAGGTGTGCTCCACTATTGTCCAATGAACATATCAAGGCATCTGCTTTGCAGGAGAACATTCCTCCCTACCTTCCTAAATGGGCTGTAGACCAATAATTATAAAAATATGACATAATCTAGTTGCAAGACTGTTGGGTCTGTTTAGAGACCCAAGGTATACATACTAAAGGAGCTTCGGGATACATCCAGCATATTCCAACAGAGGTGGAGAGGTAAGTATGGACTTGGATTCTGAGACTATGGGTCAAGAGGAGGAGGGCAGAACATAAAGTTGGAAAAGGGATCATTTCTTTTTAAAAATCATGTTAATATATTTATTGAGATAAATTTGTTGATAGGGAAACACTATCCTTTGACAACACTAGATTTAACACTACTATATCACTGAACTCAGAGCTCACTCAAAGAAGCAGAACCAACAGGAAATTGTGCCTGTGTGTATACCATGCATACACATGTATGCACATGTATATGTACATGTATACATACATATTTTTACAAAGAAATTGGCTTACACACTTATCGGGGCTAAGTGTGTTCTAATTCATGGAGAAGGCAGTCGGTAAGGGAAGATCAAGAGCGAGATGAAAATTCACAAATACAGACCAAAGTTGTAATCCACAATTATTTCTGTCTTTCAGAGAAGCCTCACCCCTGCACTTAGGGCCTCCCAGATGGATAGTGCCTCTTACATAAAATCAACTGATTAAGAACTTTCATTATATCAGCAAAATCCCTTCACAGTAACACCTAAATTAGTATTGATTAAAAAACTGCAACTCTTTGGGAGGCCGAGGCAGGCTGATCATGAGGTCAGGAGATCGAGACCATCCTGGCTAACACGGTGAAATCCCATCTCTACTAAAAACACAAAAAATTAGCCAGGCATGGTGGTGGGCACCTGTAGTCCCAGCTACTCAGAAGGCTGAGGCAGGAGAATGGCGTGAATCCGGGAGGCGGAGTTTGCAGTGAGCCAAGATCATACCACTGCACTCCAGCCTTGGTGACAGAGCGCGACTCCGTTTCAAAAAAAAAAAAAAAAACTGGGCACTTTAGCATAGCCAAGGTGACGCACCAAAAAAGCCATAGCCCATGTTTTCTTGGCTATCACACAAACAGCACAAATAACAAAGTAAAAAATTAGATAAATTTGACTTCATTAAAATTAATAACTATTATATTTCAAATGACATCATCAAAAAATTAAAAGACAACCCACAGAATGAGTGAAAAAATGTGCAAATCACATATCTCATAAGGAACTTATATCAGGAATATGTAAAGATCTCTTAAAACTTAAAAAACAAATAGCCCAGTTTAAAATTAAATTAAAACAGGCATTTCTCCAGTCTTATTTTATGTGTCAATAGGCACGTGAAGACATTCTCAACATCATTAGTCATGAGTGAAATGCAAATAAGAACCACAATGTGAAACCACCTCACATCCCACTAGGATGATTATAATAAAAACAAATAAATAACAAGTTTTAAGGAGGATGTGGAGAAATTGAAACCCTCAAACACTGCTGGTAGGAGTGTAAAATAGTACAACGACTTTGGAAAACAGTCTGGCAATTTCTTAAAAGGTTAAATATAGAATTGCTATAGGATCCAGAAATTCTACTCCTAGGTGTGTACGCAGACTAATTGAAAACATATGTCCATATAAAAGCCTGTACATTAATGTTCAGAGAAGCAATATTCATAATAGTAAAAATGAAAACAAAAAATATCCAACAGATAAGTGGATAAACAAAATGAGGCATATACATACAATGAAATATAAACAGCAATAAAAAAGGAATGTTGTATAATATGTGCTATGACATATATGAACCTTGCAAACATTATGCTAAGTAAAAGAAGTCATCACAGAAGGCCGCATGTTATGTGACTCAATATATATAAAGTATCAAAAAAATACAGCAGGCAAATCTACAGGACAAAAAGCAGATTAGTGGTTGCCTAGAAAGGGAGAATGAGGAGTGATATCTAAAGAGTACTGGGTTTCTTTCTAAGGTGATAAAAATGCTCTAAAATTAGTTGTGGTGATGGTTGAACAATTCTATGAGTATTCCAAAAACCATTAAATTGAACACCTTTAATGGGTAAATTGTATGGTACATGAATTATATCTCAGTAAAGCTGTTTGTTATAAACAAACAAACAAGCAAACAAAAGGCACCACCAACACCCTGGATTAGAAGCTGGGAAAGCTAGAAAAAGTAGTCATTCACATGGAGTGAAATGCTAGAACTGCCATGTAAGATGGTGGAAGAAGGGACTCAAAGACTTGCGGAAGTAGTATGTTTGAGTGGACATACTACCTACAGGGACAACCTCCGCTGACTTTATTCTGTGATAGAGCCTATAGGAATGTCCTTTTATCAAAGTGATACAGAATGTATTGGTAGAAAGGGCCCAATACCACGAAAACCCTACCCCTGATTGTATAAAGAACACTGCTAGCTTCTGATATACTGTAGCAGTGCAATTAAAACCTTCACAGTGTGAGAACGTATGGAATACTGGTGCAAGGGAATAGACTGGTTAGTAAAATATTTCAAGAGGTTTTGGCAAACAATAATTATAAGAACTATAAAATAAGCTGAGACTTCTCTTGCAACTACATTGCACTTTTCCCTCTACCTACTCTTGCTTTCTGACTGTTCATTCCCTTACAGGTGTTGTACTCAAAAGCACAGCCTAATAAAATGTCTTCACACAAATCTCCATCTCGGGAAACCGGAACAATATTGGGTCATTTGCTGAAATGAAAAGAGTACAACAGAAAAATAAAAATCAGTGGGAATGGTTGGGCATGGTGGATCATGTAATCCCAGCACTTTACAAGGCCAAGGCGGGAGCATCACCTAAGTCCAGGAGTTCAAGACCAGCCTGTGCAACATAGTGAGACCTCATCTCTTCATCTCTACAAAAAAATCAAATTAACTAGGCCTGGTGGCATGTGCCTCCTATAGTCCTTGCTGCTTGCAAAGCTGAAGTGGGAGTATCGTTTGAGCCCAGGAGGTTGAGGCTGCAGTGAGCCAAGACTGTGCCACTGCATTCTCAGCCTGGGCAACAGAGCAAGACTCTGCCCCCACTCCCAATAACAACAAAAAAAAGGTGGGAAGAAAATCAAGGAAAACCAACAGGGGGTGGGTGCTGGGGGAGATACTAAACCCACACACATAAATTCTCAGTAAAAAAAGAAGTAGAGAAAGTAACCTAGAGTGCTATCTTACTCTTTCTTTCCATCTATTTGGCTGATTTGCTCAAGATCCTTTCTGGACTATAATCTAAGACTAATTTCTAATATTTCTTTCTGTCCTCTAAGATATGTATGTGTTTTCATTGGACAAATAGCAAATTCTTCTTTCTTATTTTGTGAATAAGATAAATGAGACTAAGAAGCCTGTGAGACTAGGAAAGGACTCTTGGGATAATTCAACCAAGAGTTTAATGATTTTTGAAAATCACAGTAATTTTGATATATGAAAATATGATTTTTCTCTTCTCTTTTAATTACAATTATTTTTTTAACCAACTCTGTCATGTCATCATTTTCATTATCAAAGAGTCTATTTTCTGTGTGGTAATGCAGGAGTGGGGATAATTACTAGAATAAGAGAAAGTAAGGGGTAGTTAGTAAAGGAATTGTCAAACTATCAATTGATGTTATGACTTATTTACCTGCCACATTCAAGGATTTCTGAAGTTTTCTGCTTCCTACCTTTTATTACAGTTTTGATATGAGATTTAAAAATCATCTACCAGCTGGCACAGCAGCTCATGCATGCAACCCCAGCACTTTAGGAGGCTGAGGTGGGCCTCCTATCACCCGAGGTCAGGAGTTCAAGACCAGCCTGGCCAACATGATAAAACTCCATCTGTACTAAAAATACAAAATTAGCCAGGCATGGTGGTGGGTGCCTGTAATCCCAGCAACTTGGGGGGGCTGAGGCAGGAGAATCGCTTGAACTCAGGAGGCAGAGGTTGCAGTGAGCTGAGATCGTGTCACTGCACTCCAGCCTGGGTGACAGATTGAGACTCCATCTAAAAAAATAATAATAATAAATTATCTTCTAAATATAGTATATGATATTTTCTAGTTTAAATTTCCATCACTATTTTCCTAGATCTGATTAATGTGGTGAAAGGGTCACAAATCTGAATGCCCAAAGAAACCATACCAGTAAAGATAAAAGCCAGATAATGGATAAGATTTTAAAAAGTGAAATGAGTGTGAAAAAAGTGTGAACTGAGACACAAATTTTGTTTAAAGGGAGCAAACACTACCCAGTTCCAGCCAGATTGATATCCTGTGGGAAAGTGGGCACACTGGACCAGATCTTGCTCTGTCGCTCAGGTTGGAGTACAATGGCAGGATCTCTGATCACTATAACCTCTGCCTCCCAGGTTCAAGCAATTCTTTTTCCTTAGCCTCCCAAGTAGCGGGGACTACAGGCATGCACCACAATGCCTGGCTAATTTTCTTTTTCTTTTTTTGTATATTTAGTAGAGATGAGCTTTCACCATGTTGGCCAGGCTGGTCTCAAACTCCTGACCTCAAGTGATCTGCCTGCCTTGGCCTCCTAAAGTGCTGAGATTACAGACATGAGCCATCACACGTGGCCATTGACCATTTTTAAATGTTGACAATTTTAAAAAAATTAAACAACAATTTGTGAGTGTATCAGTCAGCTCAGACTTTCACAACAAAATTACTTGGATATTTATTTCTCACAATCTGGAAATCTGAGATCAGGATGCCATCATGGATTCTGGTAGGGGCTCTCTTCCTAGTTTGCAGATAGCCACCTTATTGCTGTGTCCTCACACTGCAGAGAGACTGAGACAGCAAGTTCCCTGGTGCCTTTTATTATAAAGGCACTAATCCACCATGAGGGCTCCATCCTTATCACCTCAGCTAAACCTAATTATCTCCCCAAGAATTTGGTATGGAGGGTGGAGAAGGGGACACAATTCAGATGATAGCAGTGGTCAAATAAACAACAGGCTGCAAGTGCATGACCATCAAAATAGGTATTTACTAAATTACCATATTCATCTTTTTTTAATAATTACTGTTACACTATTATGCCTCTTCTTAAAATCTTTATTAGAAAAACTTGTGTGTCATCATACAACACTGACTCTGCAGAGGATGTTCTTTGGGTTGACAAGATCTCCTTAGACACTAGGCCTGCTCGTTGGGCAGGTCCCCATGTAGATATTAGAGTATGTACAGTTCTACACTGGCTCTTCCACAGTCATGATATTCCTTGCCCAGACGCTAAAGTCCCTGTGGTCTCTCTGCCTTGTATACTCATTTTTGTACACTATTTTCCCAACCTACAATGATGCAGTTAATCCTTTCTAACCTCAGGTCAAATGTCCCTTCCTCAAATGAGAATTCTGTATCATCCAGACTTTGTCTCATCTTTCTGCCATATGTTTCCATAGCAACCCAAGATTTTCCTTTAAAGCTTCTACCACAGTTTTAAATTTTACATTTATTTGTGAATCTCCATCCCACAACCAGACTGAAAACTTTGTGAAGCCAGAGCTCATGTCTGCTCACATCACCATTACAACCCCAGTGCCTAGTATTGAGCCTACCTTATATGGTGATTGATAAAGTAAGTGTTGAATGAATGAAAGTATCTTCCATAGAGATTATCCAAGAAAGGAGAGAGATAAGCACATGCTTCTACCCACCATTATTTTTGTACAAAACATATATTATATTAATTTCATTACTATAACATAAACATTATTTTAAGTTTGTATGATACATACAAAGATTGAAAGAACTATAGAGTATGTGTCAGTACCCCAGTTCATTGCTATCACTGTCTGCCTAACTAGATTTTACTTTTGCTATAAATAGAAAAATTGTACTCTCCCTTAGGTATTCATTTCCTACTTTTAGCTTTTGAGTGATTTACCTTGCTCCTTAATCCAACCAACTTATCCAGAAACATCAATGCTTACCACAAAGTTTTGCTGTTCTAGTTAGAGTGACTTGCTAGGACTTTATCCACTTCGGACACCACTGGTGGTTGGAAATCTCAGCTCATCAGTATACTGCAAACTTTGTTGAATCTTGCTTTATACCTGTGACAGCCTCCTATCCTCTGTCTTGTCAGCAATATATACAATCCAGAAAGAACCCCTACATTACAACATTTAAGTATGCCTCTCTCTTCCCCCTATGATTTTCTTTTCTCCTATTCCAGTGAGAGATTTTGTCAGTTACACTCATCTCTCCTCAATAAGTCATTCCTCTCTTAATTTTCCCTTTCAGTTGAAAGAAAGTGTCAAGTCTTCTCTTTCTAAATGCGGATTTTTTTTCTAAATTTCCTGCTTACATTTTAAAATAAACAAGCACGTATACCTTAAAATGAAATATTAAAATAAACGCTTGAAGACAGATAGAGCTGCAGAATTAGTATTGTGAGGTTTATCTTTTAAAGATGAGCTTGGAAAATTTGCTTTGATTTATAAGTTAATTTGCCTCAAAGACATTGTCAAAATATTAAACAGTCAACAATTTTATAGGGGACCTATTTAAGATACTATAGTCTTAAGTGCTGATGGGTCCCTGAGCTCACAGAGTTTATTTACAGTGTAGTCAGAGAGAAAAAAAAAAATGGTTTCTAAATAAAAATAAACTAATTGTAGCCTCGTATGCTGAAAATAAAATCATATAAAGAGTCAGAAAGTCTATGCTATTGGTCTTGGCTCTTTAGAAATTTAGGCAAATTACTTAATCCTTTGTTTTCCCACATAACAAAAATAGGGATTATATCCACCCTATCTCACAGAATAAAAAAGAGATAATTTATGTGAAATTGCTTTGAAATCTAAAATATGCATACTATGTAGAGTAAGGTATTAAGATAAATAGCAGTACAAGGTATCTGATCACCAAATGTTCATCACTGAAAGAGACAAGTATTTAAGATTTATGGTCAGAGAAAGCATCACAGAGGAGGTGGGAATTCTTGAAGTAGGTGGCATTTAGATTGACAATAGCATGGCATCCAGGTAAGCATAGAAAGGTGAGTTAAAAACTTGCTGTATAAAATACTCTCTTTCCACTAATATGTTATTACTCAGTAGGGCAGAATTGCAGATTGAGGAAGCAGAAATAAAAATCACAAAGGAGCATCCATATAAAATGCAGATAGTAAAGTCATAGGAGGTAGACATATGTGCGTGCACACACACACACACACACAGAGCGAGAGAGAGAGAGATGAGTATAAACTTAAGTATAGGCAAAGAAGCAAAATGAGAAAAATCATCATCCATAATCTTACTATGCAGAGTAAGCCTCTGGTAATTTTGTCGTACATCCTTTCAGACATTTTCCTTGTTTATTTAAAACACTTTCTCCATAATCGTTGATTTCTTGTACATATCTTGAGCATGTTGTGGTATCTGGTAGGCACACAGTAGACACTGAATAAGTGTTTACTGAACTGAATTGAAGCTTTCTGACTCATTTCTGTATAAAGTTTGGTAAAAGCTTTTGATTTTCCTCTCCTCAAAATTGAAGTTTAGAAAATGATTTGATTTTTTTTAGGGTTTATTTTGCTAAGCTAAAATCCTTCAGAAGTCACACCAACTTTGCATTTTATCAATTCTCCTTCTGATTGTATTGATGCTGCGGTTGAAATCCAGTCACTAGTATTGACTTTGAATAACCATATAGTGTTCCGTTCCAATTCCTCTAAAGCACAGGATGCATCATGATTGATCAAGGGGATTAGGTAGCTATAAGTCAATTCCTTGAGTGGGTAGAAACCTAATGGACATTTTCTTATTTTTCTTACTTCTAGTTACACAAATAGTTATTTTTTAAAAAATTATACAGTATAATAAAAATTAAAATCATAATTATATGACCCAGAGATAACTACATTAACAGACATAAATGAAATAAAATACATTTTAGACTTGAAAAAGTATGCATTGATACACACTGTGAGAGATGCTTTCCTTTCAAGGCAGGAGCAGTATAATTAGTTGGTTCAAAATCAAAGCATTAGGTTAAATTAATCTTTTATAAGACACTTATATATGTACATATGTACATACAAACACATATGTGTGTATATCTATACACATATACAAATATACATGTATATAGAAATATACATACAAATATATATGTTTAGGGGTCAAAAAAGTATGTATGTGTATATATTTTAAAACCAGTTTCTTCAGTTTTTCCACAATAATATCAAACACAGGCTTCTGAAAAGTCCCTGGTCTTTACCTATTTGTTTGAGAGGTCCATCTTTATTAGCCTTTATATTAGAAAATAATCAGGAAACAAGTCCCTCAAAAAAGGTAACAAATAAGAATGGTTTATTCTTTCCACAGTGTTTGAATTTCCTAAAGTCACTTGTGAAAAATGCAAAGATTTTTTTCAGTTGAAATGTTCCTCTAATTTCAGGTATGATGAGGAGATACTGAAAACCAGGGTACTTTGGGGACCTTCTGAAATCTCACCATTCAGGCAGCTGCCTCTTTTTTCAGCCACAGAACTCACCACACACACACAAAAAAATGCATTCCATTTCAGACAGGCCCCAGAATAATTAGGCATCATGAAAACCAATTAAGAATTCTACTTTCATTTTTATCTTTGGCCAGAATCAACCCCATGGAGGCCCAAGGCACTGTTCCATGTATACCACACTTCACAAATCTTTTTTTATAATTAAAAAATATTCAAACGAGTATCAGGGACACCCTACAAGGCAGAAGAAATCACACATTTGATTTAAAGTAGCTAGGAATATTTATGGAGTGAGTGATAGTCCCACTGCCACAGTTTCCTAATGAGAAGGCTTATAGGCTGAGTGTAGCATGTACATGTGTAAGAATACACGCAGATATACAAGTGCAGGAACACATACACATATACATATGCAGTTTAAACACTGTTTCATCACAGGCTGACAGACTGGTCTCTTTTTCACAGTGACTGCTTATTGTAGTCAATGTGAGCTTAATTTCCATAGCAATCTAATAACTAATGTACCACCTCCTCAACCTTGAAAAGTCAGAGGTCAGTGGAAATCTTCCCAACTCACCACACTCGAAAGAAGCTCCAACCACCTAGAAAAGAAGATGATACTAATAATGATGGTAGCTTAGTGTCCTAATTGCATTGTGCTAAATGTTTAATAGACCTTATCTCTTATACTCCTGCCAGCAATTCCTTGTGGTAGAAAATATTATCATCATCTTTATTTTACAGATGGTGAGACTAGAGATCAGACCATTTAAGTGGCATGGAAAAAGTGACAAAACTAGAAGTAGTGGAGCTAAGATTCAAACTTGAGAGCTCCCAAGCCCAAGTCCTGAACTGCTACATAGATTGCCTCTACTAAAAATAAACAAAACAAGTCTCTATTATGAACTACCCCTGAGCAACATAGATGGCTTCCACCTATATATAATTGAAATATTTTTTAAAACTGAAAATAAAACTATCTCTGCTCTTGTGGAAAGTACCACATGCTGTTCACAACCAGTATATTTACTTTGTTGGCTAAATTCAGGACGTGGAGATATACAAATGAAGGACGCTGACTGACTAGATCTTCAAACACTTTTGAATCAATGGTTTTCAAACTCAAAACTCTGAGAGATATGGCTCAATATAAACCTTTACTCTTTTTATCCATTAGCCAGCCCATATATTATTTTAATTATTTAATTATTTTAAATAAGAAATATTAAAATGAATATAGGGGCTTCCTACAAGACAGAAGAAATCATACATTTGTTTTAGCTAGGAATATTTATGGAGTGAGTGATAGTCCCACTACATATTAAAAGCTATGTTTTATAACTCCATTAGTACAAAAACATTGTGTTGATGTTGTAGTTGAAATCCAGTAACTAGTATTTACTTTGAATAACTATATAGTGTTATTCTGTCTATATTATATATATACACACACACATATATATACATATAAACATATATACACATATATACATATATTCACATATATACATATATATACATATATACATATATATACACACATATATATGAAGAGAGAGAGAACAAGAGAGAGAGAGAGAATCTTATAAAGTCAGGCACTCTTAATTTCCTGGGTCTCTTCAAGAAACAAACCAAGGACCTTGCTCTCAAGATTATAATCTAGTAAGGAAGACAAGAAGGTAGAAAGCAATGTTAATTCTGTATGATGAGATATGGTAAGTGTTAGATGTGAACAAAATAAACCCAATATCTAGGAGATACTCCTAATTCTGTCTTTTGGTGGAAAAGATTCTAGAATGTTGGAGGTCATTTAGAAAGCAAGACCTGAAGATAGTGACAAGTTAACTAGTTAATGTGAAAATATAAGGACACTTCAAGAAAGCAGAGATGAAAGCTGCCACATAAAAATCAATTAGAAACGGCAACCACTCAATAAAAAGCTAGCAAAATATATGGCCAAAAAGAAACATAGACAATAAACATATAAATGAAATGCTTATCCTGACTCATAATTAAAGAACTACAAAGCGAAACAGGGATATATTTCACTCTTCATATCAGCAAAATATAATAGTTTGATGATAATGCCACCATGCTCATATATTTTGAGGGAGAATATGATGATTTCAGGAGTGCAAAAAGGCCATAGCAATGAAAATTATTAACTAAAATGAAGGTATTCTGCAGTCTCCTCCTAAAAAAATAGTGCCATAAATAACTGCATTTGAATATATGAATTGAGACATACGTTCAAGATGTTTGCTAATACATGTTTGTAATAGCTCAAGTTGAAAATAATGCCCACTCATGATTCTGGTTAAATAAGTATTGGCAAATCTACTTCTTTTTATGGGCTGAATTGTGGAATTGTATCTCCCCATGTTCACCCACAATTCACATGTTGAGGCTCTATCCCCCCGGTATCACAGAATATAACTCTATTTGGAGACAGAGTCTTTAAAGAAGTGATTAAGTTAAATGGGGTCATTAGAGTGGACCCCAATCTAATATGACTGGACACAGACAACACAGACAGTGGGATGACGATGTAGGACACCACAAGAAGGTGGTGATCTGCAAGCCCAGGACAGAGGCCACAGAAATCAAACCTGCCAACACAAACTGGAATTATTAAAACAAATTAGAGGAAGGGCACCCATGGAGCTGGGTCTCAGAGCTTTGGGAAGGAAGCACTTCTTGGCTGATACTGGTCCTTCTGAGCTAGGATGAGAAGCCAATGGGTCTGAGTCTGAGACCTAGGGCCAACTTATCCATAAGGTAATGTAGGCACAGAGGCGAAGCCCAAAATACTTTTAGAAGCCCATGAGAATGTTGTGACTTGTTCTAAAATCAGAAGAAAAATGAACTTTTAGGTCAAAGAAATTATTTTGATATGTAACACTTATATACTTGTTTTTGTATTAATGGAGTTGTAAAACATAGATTTTAATGTCTTTTATGAAAGATGGAGCCCACAAAAAGCATAAGTATCTAAGGCCTGTGAAAGTCATAATGTGGCCCTGCACAGCCTTCTGAGGAGTGACTTCCATGATCAGTACTCATGTCTCTGAGAGAATGCAAAGGAGTGCATTCTGAGTATTTCAATCAGCTGTTGCTGCTGAATTAACTGATATTTTCATGAGAAAAAAGTGATGCTGGGATGAGAGACAGGACAAACATCAAATAGCAATAATGAAAGAAGGAAATAGAAATAGACAGAAAACAGAAAGGACATTCTCCATCCTCCAGTCCTCCATTCCTCTTCTAATCTCTGCCTTTACTGGCAGAGATTAATAAAGAGGAAAAGTGGTAGGCAGCACATGGGAAGGAAAACATAGTTTACAGAGTTCCAGCTACCGCATCATAAAGAAGTTTTAGAAGACTAGGTTTGAAACCAAGGAAAAATAACTTAATTACTGGCATAGCCACATAATTGAGTAATATATAGCTGTCAAAACACTGGATAATACTGTGTGTTCATATAAACAATATTCAAAATATACTATGATATATAGAAATAGAGCAGAATAATACACAGAAATAAAGATTGATAGATAGGTAGATAATTAATTAGATTGATAAATATTCCTGTATCCCACCTTGGAAGGAACTCAATGAAACTTTAAATGACAGTTAAATTTAGGGAGTTTGATTAGGCTGACAGATAGAAGCTTTCATTTTTATTTTATTCTTTTCTGCATTATGTGAAAAATTTTATTTTTCACATGTAGTTTTGTTCATTTGCTTTAATATCAACAGAAGTTATTTGGATAGTTGGATTATATCCCTTTATTTGCTTTTAAAATTATCTGCATTAAAAATTAATAACTACTCTTTAAACACAATGAGGATAAAGTTCTAAAAAATATTATTCAGAAATCTTCCAAAGAGAGGCCTCTATTTGGTGTTCTCTGATTTCATTTCTCACCACTCTTTCTTGTATTCTGCTCCAATACCATTGAACTCCTTTTAGTTCCTAAAATATGCCTCTATCTCTTCCCACTAAACCCTTTTTCAGCTAACCACAACTTATCCTCCAGCTTTCAACTTAACACCACTTTCTCAGAGATACCTTCCATGATTTTTGGTTTAGAAATCAGAAATCTGTCCACTATATGTTTTCAAAACTCCCTTTGTCTACTACATGTTTTCAAAGCTCTCTGACCTTTTCTGTTATAACACCATGAGACTTCTGCTTTACTATTTATTTAATAACAGCTTTCACTAGTAGACTGTAAGTGCTATGATAGTAGGGGCTGTACCTCTCCATTCGCTTTGAAAATTGCCTGGCTCTCAGTAAATGATGTATTTCAGACATGGACAGATGGATGGATGAATGGATGAATGAATGCATACCATTAAGTTGGTTATCATTTAGCTAAGAACCTATATGTAGTTATTTAAGGGTAAAGAAAAAAATGTTCCCAGAACTATGAGATAGTGTCAGCTTTAGGTCCAAACTATAATTGCACAGAATGTACAGGAAGCATGACTCGAGAGGTCTCAGGAAACTTTCAATCATGGCAGAATATTGGGGGAACAAACCCCCAATATTTCAACGTATGTTCTTTTCCATTTTCCCTAAGAGTTGGCTGGTCTGAGAAATAAGGAGAAAGAGTACAAAGAGAGAAATTTTACAGCTGGGCCTCTGGGGTGACATCACATATTCGTAGGTTCCGTGATGCCCCTTGAGCTACAAAACCAGCACGATTTTATTACCAATTTCAAAAGGGGCAGGGGGTACGAACAGGGAGTAAGTCACAAAGCATCACATGCTTCAAAGGGCAATAAAAGATCACAAGGGCAGAAGGGCAGAGCAAGATCACAAGGCCAGGGCAAAATTAGAATTACTGATGAGGTTCCATGTCCGGCTGGGCATGCATTGTCTTGATAAACATCTTAACAGGAAACAGGGTTCGAAAGCAGACAACTGGTCTGACTAGAATTCACCAGGCTGGAATTTCCCAATTCTGGTAAGCCTGAGGGCACTGCAGGAGATGAGGACATATTTCATCGCTTATCTTCAACCTCATAAGACAGACACTCCCAGAGTGGCCATCCATAGGCCTACCCCTGGAAATGCATTCCTTCCCCTGGGTTATTCCTTGCTGGGAAAAGAATTCAATGATATTTCTCCTATTTACTTTCTGCAAGAAGAAAAATATGACTCTGTTCTGCCCAGCCCTGCAGGAAGTCAGACCTTATAGTTATCTCCCTTGTTCCCTGAAAATTGCTGTTATCCTGTTCTTTTTCAGGGTGCCCAGATTTCATATTGTTCAAACACACATATTTTACAAACAATTTGTACAGATAATGTAATCATCACAGGGTCCTGAGGCAACATACATCCTCAGTTTATGAGGATAACGGGATTAAGAGATTAAAGTAAAGACAGGCATAGGAAATTATAAGAGTATTGATTGGGGAAGTGATAAATGTCCATGAAATCTTCACAATTTATGTTCAGAGACTGCAGTAAAGACACGCGTAAGAAATTATAAAAGTATTAATTTGGGGAATTAATATATTTCCAAGAAATCTTCATGATTTATGTTCTTCTGCCATGGCTTCAGCCAGTCCCCATACTCGGGGTCCCTGACTTCTCACAACAGCAGGAGACGGTGGGGAAGCAGGCATATTTTATGTGGCTGGAACAGGAGGAAGAGGGTGAAAGGGGAAATGTTACACACTTTCTTTTATTATTATTATTATTTTACTTTAGTTCAGGGATACATGTGCAGAACATGCAGGTTTGTTACATGTTCCATGGTGGTTTGCTGCACCTATTGATCTGTCCTCTTAAGTTCCCTCCCCTCACCACCTACCACCCAATAGGCTCTGGTATGTGTTGTTCCCCTCCCTGTGTCCATGTGTTCTCATTGTTCAACTCCCAATTACAAGTGATAACTAGAGGTGTTTTGTGTTCTGTTCTTGTGTTAGTTTGCTGAGGATGATGGCTTCCAGCTTCACCCATGTCCCTACAAAGGACATAATCCCATTCCTTTTTATGGCTGCATAGTATTCCATGGTACCACATTTTTTTTTTTTACCCAGTCTATCATTGATGGGCATTTGGGTTGGTTCCATGTCTTTGCTATTGTAAACAGAACAGTGCTGTAATAAACATATGTGTGCATGTGTCTTTACTATAGCATGACTTACATTCCTTTGGGTATATACCCAGTAATGGAACTGCTGGGTCAGATGGTATTTCTGGTTCTAGATCCTTGAGGAAACGTCATACTGTCTTCCACGATAGTTGAACTAATTTACATTCCCAAAAACATTGGGAATGTAATGTTTAAAAAGCGTTCCTATCACTCCACAGCCTTGCCAGCATCTATTGTTTCTTGACTTTCTAATAATCACTATTCTGACTGGCATGAAATGGTATCTCCTTGTGGTCTTGAGTTGCATTTCTCTAATGATCAGTGATGTTGAGCTTATTTTCATATGTTTGTTGGCCATGTAAATGTCTTCTTTTGAGAATTGTCTGTCCATGTCCTTTGCCCACTTTTTGATGGGGTTGTTTTTTCTTGTAAATTTGTTTAAGTTCTTAGATTCTGGACATTAGACCTTTGTCAGATGTGTAGATTGCAAAAATATCCTCCCATTCTGTAGGTTGCCTGTTCACTCTGATGATAATTTCTTTTGTTGTGCAGAAGCTCTTTAATCTCATTAGATCCCACTTGTCAATTTTGGCTTTTGTTGCAATTGCTTTTGGCATTTTCGTCATGAAGTCCTTGCCCATGCCTATGGCCTGAATGGTATTGCTTAGGTTTTCTTCTAGAGTTTTTACGGTTTTGGGTTTTACATTTAAGTCTTTAATCCATCTTCAGTTAATTTTTGTATAAGGTGTAAGGAAGGAGTCCAGTTTCAGTTTTCTGCATATGGCTAGCCAGTTTTCCCAGCACCATTTATTGAATAGGAGATTCTTTCCCCATTCCTTGTTTTTGTCAGGTTTTTCAAAGATCAGGTGGTTGTAAATGTGTGGTGTTATTTCTGAGGCCTCTATTCTGTTCCATTGGTCTATGTCTGTTTTGGTACCAGTACCATGCTGTTTTGGTTACTGTGTGCTACCCACTTTCTGACAACCAGATCTTGGGAGAGCTCACTCACTATCACAAGAACAGCAAGGGGGAAAATCTGCCCCCATGATTTAATCACCTCCCACTACATCCCTCCTCCAACACTGGAGATTATAATTCAACATGAGATTTGGGCAGGGACAAATATCCAAGCCTTATCAGAAGGATATCTGCACTTGTCTAGCACTCTTCAAAGGAGAGCGTGTAGAGAGAAGACTTGTATTCTGATCATACCTTATCAAGGAACAGAAATGGTTTATAATCCTTTGCAACTTAAATGAATTATCCGTTAATAAAGCCACTTTTATTTTACTGTACTCAACAATATTTTGATTACTAAGTTTATTTCCTTCTCCAAATGCACAGCACCAGAAATAGTATGTCCTGACACAAACACATAAGAATGGTATAATAGACTTTGAGGATTTGTTTGGGGAAAGGTTGGGAGGGGGCTGAGGGATGAAATACTACATATTGTGTACAGTGTATAATGCTCAGGTGATGGGTACACTAAAATTTTAGAAATCACCACTAAAGAACTTATCTATGTAGCCAAAAACCACTTGTATCTAAAAAACTATTGAAAAAAGAAGTCTTCATGTATGCACATATTAGCATTGTCCATTAAAACTTACAAATCACAATAAATGAAACAATATGCTTAACATACAAAAAAAAGTCCTAAAAAGAGGACCTGGATTAATCACTAAAAAGCACATTTACTATTGCATTTTAATTAATAGCAACTGTAATATATGCATCAATGTCTTATGATTTTAGATAGCATGAATCAGTTCCTAAAATTTGACCAACTCTAGGTATATTCACCAAATTTTGTTTCTGGCCTGTGAAACTTATACCCAAATCCAAGTTCTTGCTTTCCAGTAAGCATGATCTTACCTGAAAGATGAACAAGTCTATCTCTCTGAGTTTGGTTAAGTAATCAAACATCTACTGAATATATTTTCCAGTTAGTATGTTGGATTCGGGAAGGAACAGATTTTTTAAAAAGACATGGTTCTTTCCTTTGAGAAGTTTGCATTTTGGTCCAGTTGAGAACACAGTAAAATAAATTTAAAGATTTATTAGATTAGATTATTAGATTATTTAAATTTAATCTAATAAGTAATGAGAAAGAAGTATACCCCAAACTCTTAGAGTGCAGAGAAGAACTTAACTAGGAAGCTTAAGAAAGGCTCCCTAAAGAACAGAACAGTTGAGTTAACTGTAAGATGACCCATGTGTTGAAATTATTCCAAAAAGACTTTAAAGAAACTATAATGAGTGCTCAATGTGGTAAAGAAAAATATGTTTGTAATGAGTAAAAACATAAGGTATCTCATCAAAGAACTATAAAATGTAAAATATGACTAAATGAAATATTTAGAGATGCAAACTATAATATCTGAAATTTTGAAATGCAGTAAACAGACTTAAGTTTATATTGGAAATAATGAAGAGTTAACTTGAATGCACATTAGTAGATAACTGACCTGAAGAACAACAACAAAAAATTATTTTAATGAACAGAACCCAAGAACCTATGGGACAACTTCAAGGGTTTGACATAAAGGTCATTGGAATCTTAAAAAACAGACAGAGAGAGAGAGAAAGAGAGAGAGAGAAAATGGGGCAGAAAAATAATAAAGCCCAAACTTTCCAAAAGCTTGGACAAAGTATTTCTGTGTGATATGTTACCCAAAAACTTAGGAAGACTGTAGCAGCGAGAGGAAAGCCTCATTGTCTTACTGTGTTCATGGCCAAGGGCTTTTCCCCCTCAAAAACTATAGGGATATTCACATTTGTCTCTCACTTTTATGTTAATGAAAAATCTTTTATAGGAAGATAGTAGAGATAAGATAGCCAGAGACCTAAGTTTTATATTGCTTTAGCTGGTATTTTCATTTGTGCTGTAACAGAAATTCTATTTAGTGGTTTAAGCAGAAAATGTAGTTCTACCATTTCCTTTCTATTTTTTATATCACAAGATAATAACACATGACAGCTATTTTAAAAGACCAAAGATTTATTTTAAAATATCTTATTTATTGCACAAGATCAAGTTAGTTGTTTATAGAATAAAATGCTATGGAAGATAGCGGGTGAGAAAGAATAATGTCTTAACAAATGTCTAGTACACACTATGTATACTATATTTGCTTATCTTTAATGATGAAAGAATTAAAGTAAATGCAAATACTAAACCTATATTGAAAAAAGTCAAATTGTCAAAACTTCTACTAGTTCAGTAACTTCATTGTATTCATCAATTATTAAGTTGGAGATTATTGAACTCCAACAAGGATTGTGTTACTGTTTATATCATCTCAGATCAATATTTCTTTTCATTGTCATTTAAAGATTTTTTATATTCACTCTCAAATATTCTTTATAAGATCACCATATGCTTTCAATTTGGCAAACTGTTACTCATATTTCAAAGGGAGACAAACTGAAATATAATTAAGTCAAAGAGATTGCCCCTAACCAAAAAGTAAATAGTAAATACACAAATAGCAAAGATGAATTAGAAGACAAATCTTGGCCAGGTGCAGTGGCTCACGCCTGTAATCCCAGCACTTTGGGAGGCCGAGGTGGGCGGATCACGAGGTCAGGAGATCGAGACCATCCTGGCTAACACGGTGAAACCCCGTCTCTACTAAAAATACAAAAAATAAAAATTAGCCGGGCATGGTGGCGGGCGCCTGTAGTCCCAGCTACTCGGGAGACTGAAGCAAACAGTTTCATGCCTACAATCACAACTTCTTGGGAGGCTGAGGCAGAAGGATCACTTTAGCCTAAGAGTTCAAGGCCAGCCTGGGTGACATAGCAAAACCCTATCTCAAAAAAAAAAAACCAAAAAAAAGTTTTAAAAAGTGATTAAATATAACCAGAATATTTATAGATCTATGCAATGATAAACTAAAATTACTTTGTTAAAAATGTGGATTAAACATGGATTTCTGAAAAATAAAGTCTGCCTCCTGGGTTCGTTCACGCCGTTTTCCTGCCTCAGCCTCCCGAGTAGCTGGGACTACAGGTGCCCGCCACCATGCCTGGCTAATTTTTTGTATTTTTAGTAGAGACGGGGTTTCACCGTGTTAACCAGGATGGTCTTGATCTCCTGGCCTCGTGATCCACCCGTCTCGGCCTCCCAAAGCGCTGGAATTACAGGTGTGAGCCACTGCACCCGGTCCATTTTTCAATTTTAATGGTGATTTAAGGATGTATATAAACTTTGACCCGTAAAATAATAACAGATTCACTTATTTAATGGCATTAATCATATTCAAAGAGGGTTTGTACAGCAATATAAAAGCTCTGGAAAATAACAACGTTAATGGTTACATTACCTTTTAAGATTTGGATGACTTTTCTGAAAGGATACCCAAATTAATTCTCAATCCTTTTAATTATCAATAAGTAAACAAATACTTAAAATTTGATGGAATTCTTACTCATATTTCACTATCCTCTTAAGATTTCAGGAGGCCCACTGATGTTCAGCAATGGTTTCAATAAAAGATAAGGAAAAGTAGAAATTTGATCATATCAGTCCATGTCCAATTAGTATCTAGAAATCACACAGTATTTTGAATAGGGAAAATTAAATATCAAGAATTATTAACAGAAGATTAGAGTAACAAAAAATTGGCTAGGAAGAGTTAAAGAGAAGTATAAGCATTGGAGGAATAGTAGGAAGAGGACTTGGCCACTACACTACAGCTGAGATAGAGTACCCAAGGAAGAGTCAACCATGCCACTTCTGCCCAACCAGACTAAGATTGAGACCTCCTTGGAAAGGGCACAGCTAGAACTCTCCTGAAGGTGGATAAATGGCTGAGGAGCCCTGCTGGTGCAACTTCCTGAAAATCTGCCCTCTGCAGATTTTCCTCTGCAGGGGAATCTATCCTCGGGAAGGTACTGCCCCTCAGAACTTTCTATGAAAGTCACATAAGAAATTCCAAGAGAGGTCATTCAAAGGGAGGTACCTCACCAGCAATATTCTGTCATGAAGGCACTGAAAGAGGTACTGGGGAAAGCTGCTGGCCACTGGTTCCTGTTGCAGGAACCACAATCTGTAGAAGCAGTGCTTTTCAGGGCATATATGCTGGAGAACCCAGAGAAACTGGTGGGCAGGACCGTAGCACTAGAGAAACTACACTCTGTAGGAGCCAAATGATGGATAGAGTTGCATGCTGCAGGAAGCTGACCTGAAGGAACAATAGAACTAAGAAGAAAAACACCCCTTTCTCCTCCAGTGTCCCCCCGGCCTTTTCTCACAAGACTATCATTCTCGCTGGCAAAAGAGAAATATTTATAAAGTCTACTTCCATTATCACATAGCAGGCAAAGGAAGATAGATTTGGGACACAGAGACAATAAATTAAAACCTGGTATATTTGTTTTCCTAACCTAATCAGATTTTACCCTGCTATGCTTTAACACCAAAATCAGGAATTATTATTATTATT
Organism: Macaca nemestrina; assembly: GCF_043159975.1. NCBI lineage: Eukaryota > Metazoa > Chordata > Mammalia > Primates > Cercopithecidae > Macaca > Macaca nemestrina. The sequence continues at coordinate 44,867,511 of NC_092135.1, forward strand.
ATTATTATTATTATTATTTGAGATGGAGTCTCGTTCTGTCACCCAGGCTGGAGTGCAGTGGCGTGATCTCGGCTCACTGCAATCTCCGCCTTCTGGGTTTGAGCAATTCTCCTGCCTCAGCCTCCCGAGTAGCTGGGATTACAGCCGTGCGCCACCATGCCCAGATAATTTTTTTGTATATTTAGTGCAGACGGGGTTTCACCATGCTGGCCAGGCTGGTCTCGAACTCCTGACCTCATGATCCACCCACCTTGGCCTCCCAAAGTGCTGGAATTACAGGCGTGAGCCACCATGCCCAGCCTGGAATTATCTGATAATCCGTGTAAAAGTTAAATATATAGGCCAGGCTCAGTGACTCACACCTGTAATCCCAGCACTTTGGGAGGTCAAGGCAGGCGGATCACCTGAGGTCAGGAGTTCGACACCAGCCTGGCCAGCATAGTGAAATCCTGTCTCTACTAAAAATGCAAAAAAATAACCGGGCATGGTGATGTGTGCTGTAATCCCAGCTATTCGGGAGGCTGAGACAGGAGAATCACTTGAACCCAGGAGGCAGAGGTTGCAGTGAGTTGAGATCATGCCACTACTCTCCAGCCTGGTCAAAAGAGCAAGGCTCTGCCTCAAAAAAAAAGAAAAAAGAAAAAAAAGAAAAAAAAAAAAAAAGAAATTCATAAAGTACTTTTTTTTCTTCCAGAGATTTTCTTTCTCCTTTTTTCTTAGTTAGGACTTCACCGATTAGTGTTCTTGCAGAAGGCTAAGCCACCTAGTGTGTTGCCATGACAGAGTTCAGCCTCCATATTTGCATGGCTATAGGACTTCCCATTAGGCTTATTTGCTGGCCTTGCTCCAGGCTTTGCCAAATATTGAGTGCTCGGTAACCACTAATTGTATTGTTCTTTATTAAGTGCAAGGTATTTTCACATTGGAACAACACTGTTATTTTTCCAAAAGTAAGCTAGAGACACAGCTAATGTGACAAAGCTAATAAGAGTGAGTGTTGAAATTCCAACCAAAGTTGTGTATTTTAAAATTAGTACTTTTTGTAAGATCCTTGTTAACTCTCAAATTAGTATGACACCTAATAAAGAAGTCAAAAAGGCAAAATATTTGCAAAATAGGGTATTTTAGAAAATGCAAAGTAAATTACAATTTCCTCTAAGTAGTCCAGTACAGGAAGGTTAGCCCAAGGTTATGATCAACATTTTTCCAATTTTGGTTTGGATAAAAAGCAAGAAAACTGGGACAAGAGTTTTAGCAGTGGTTTTAGCTACTCACTAGGAAGATGGATCTGATTTTCACTTCAGGTTGAATTCAGTAGTTCGGTTGAAAATTTGAATTCACAGAAAATGCTAAGTTACCATAACCTATTGTGGATTATGTAGGCATATACACTGAAAGAATATTTGTGTGTGTGTGTGTGTCACTTTTTTTTCAAGTAAATTAGCCTGATGAACAATATTAAAAGGTGCAATTTCATTTTATTGCTGTAATCATTTAAAAGACAAGGTTAGAGAAAGGACAGGAAAATATCAAAGGTGATTTTAGATTATTTTTCAATAATAAGTTAAAGAAACATTTATAAAGAAAGAAAATTAAATTGTAGTTTACCGGTGAATGGATAAATGTATTAACAATCTTGATAATTTAAATGACAAAAGAAAATAAACGTGAGTGTTGATAATCATAATTAAAAGTGTACTATATTTACTAAGCATTAGCATGACTGGCATGTCTACCATGTAGTAATTGACCTAATTCATCATCTCATTTTGACTTGACACTCAGGTTATAACATCTGTAAATATTCACTCTAAGCAGAAGATGCACAGTGAGATTTGCAGAGTGATGTCATAGTTCACCCTTTATGGCCTTTCAGCCTTGTTCAATCAGCATTTATCCCTGGACCTCAAATCATCATCACATAAGGCTATATTCCATCAGTGCTCCCATAATCCTGGGGCAAGGGAGCCCCTGTTAAAACTGGAAACAAATGCTTGGTGTGTTTGAGCTAATGAGGTACTACTGACTTCTACTCTATGACAATTGACCATCATAATGTACCTATCTGACTGGTCTGAGCACATTTTAGAGAAAGCCAGGGTAAACTGGATTCTTTTTTTTTTTTTTTTTGAGTTTTGAATTTTATTGTGGCTAACACATTAGATGCATTATTAAGGTTTGACAATATGGTGACTGCCTATAAAGACTTTTGCAACCAGTGCCTGTAACCTTCATTCCAAATGAACGTTCTTGTGATGGCTCCAATGTTATAGACAAGCATTAACAGCCAAAAAGAAAAAAGGAAATCTCCTTATGGTGTGAAAGGCCTCTCAGCTGCAGCTGCCCTGACACCCAGACGAGCCCTCCCAGCTGCAGAGGGTCATTTCAGTCCATGTCAACTCTCCTGCTTGTCTTTACAGCAGAATGAATTCTCTTTTGTCTCAGCCTTTCCCGATTAATGTTTTCTATCCTGATTCTCTGAAGTTTAACATCTTCTTTTGTTGGCTCCTTGGGTGTCTCGCTGGCCTCAGCGATCATGTCTGGAATTTTCTGCAGGCAGTCTGCCAGATTCCGGAGCTGATAGCGGCCGCTCTCAGAGGTGAGGATCAACTCTCCTAACCTGTTGATCTTGTTTTTATGCATGATGGCTATCTTCTGCCGCACAGGCTCTGCGATCCAGTCGGCAGTTGCCAAATGGAACCTGACTTCCGCCTTGGAATTCACTTTGTTCACATTCTGCCCCCCAGGACCACTACTCCGACAATAAGATATTGTCAAGGGATTTAGAGGGATGTCACTGTCGGCTTGCTTTGCACCATCCGGGACCCTCCAAGCGGTGTCCGAGCCCTGAGATTCGGGGTAGAGCTTGTCCAGGCTGTAGATGCTCTTGAACTCAGTGCCATCTTTCTGCTTGTGCAGCGCCCGGCGTGGGCACCATGTGGGCGGTGGGAGCAGCCAGACTCCGGCTCGGTTCAGGGTCCAGCGCAGGCACCCGGTGGCCGCCATGCTTGGGTCTTGCGACTCTAAACTGGATTCTTAATAGCACATTTAACAGAAGTCAGTCAATAGAGGTTAGCATAATTCTCAGTGTGCAGTTTTAAATTGTAAACAGTTTTAGAGTGACCATTTCCATAACAGACTGGACTGATGTGCCACACAATGGGCTTTTGGCCTTCCTAGCAGATGGGCCTCCTTTGGTTTTGGTACTGAATACAGCATTAGTTGAAAGTGCATTCAGTTCAGAATAGAATGGCATTTTTTTTCTTTTTTTTTTCTTTTTTTTGTGGAAAAGCTGGCTTATTGTTTGATTCAGACAAAGAATCCTTTATCTGTTGAGTGACTTGTCATCTTATGTAGATGTAAGCTATGTAAAGAATGACTTTTCATTAAAGCAAGTTTAGCATATTTGCAATTGTCTTTGGTCAGATGGGAAAGTTTCTGGCTGAAATAGTGGAATTATATCCTGCGGTTTATGCAATCCACAAGTTGATTCTATGTGAGAAAGCAAAAATAATAATAAGAAAAGAGTTTTGTTTTTTGTTTTCTGTGGTTTTTTTTCCCCCTTGGCTCCACAGAATAACTGTGCCAAGCAGCAATTTTAGAACATATTGAGGAAAATCCACTACTTGTACAGGTGGCAAAATTCACCAAGTTATATGGGGACAAATTCCTGAATTTGGCTCACTCTACATTTTAAAAAATTATTATTTTCTTGCCAAGCTTCTGTCATTTTCCTATGGACTAAGAGGTATCAGTCCTCATTAAACCCTCCAATGCTGCTTCTGACATCTTACCCTGAACCTACTGCTTGCAAATAAACTTTATAGTGTTCCTGCATGCTCCAAATCATCTTGTATGCAGTATTCTTGTTGTTTCATTTTCACTGCCAACAATATGGTGTCCTCTGCAGGCCAAGAACTTCTACAATTGAAAAAATCAACTGGAGAAGGTCTGACAACGGTGGCACAGTCCTGCAGACAAAAACTATTTTTCCCAAGCACACCCCTAACCACTGAGAATCCCTCAAAATTCTCAGTATTTTTTGTCCTATGTGTGCTCCTTCACCATTGGTATCTGATATGGCTTGGCTGTGTCCCCACCCAAATCTCATCTCGAATTATAGTTCCCATAATCCCCATGTGTCATGGGAGGGACCAGGTGGAGATAATTGAATCATGGGGGTGTTTTCCCCCATCCTATTCTCATTAGAGTGAGTTAGTTCTCACGAGATCTGATGGCTTTATAAGGGGCTTCCCCCTCGCTAAGCACTTATTTTTCTCTCTCCTGCTGCCATGTGAAGAAGGAAGTGTTTACTTCCCCTTCTGCCATGATTGTAAGTTTCCTGAGGCCTCTCCAGCCATTTGGTACTGTGAGTCAGTTAAACTTCTTTCCTTTATAAATTACCCAGTCTCAGGTATGTCTTTATTAGCAGTGTGGGGATGAACTAATATAGTATCACTGGAGAACTGGGGAAGCCACTAAGAAACCCATTCCAATTTGAACCATCAAACCATTTTGCACTATTCTACCCTGCCAAATAGCCCCACTAAGGGCCATAGGAAGGTGGAAAGAGCTCAACAGATCGGTCTGGAAACATATATCTCCCAGAAGGGGCCAAAGACCCAGAGATAACCTTGATCCTGCCCAGAGACCTCAAGCACCTCCATCCTCTCAAGCAGCTCAGCCTACATCTCAGCTGTAGGTAATGTGCTACATGCCTCCATCAGGAGCTACACATTTCGCATAGACACAATTTTGAACATCAGAACACCAGAAGTCATGGGGCAGGTTAAAAAAAAAATTATGGTAGAGAAATATGGCCTGCTCTGGTGGTATTTCTCCATGATTTCTGTACTGCTACAGAACAACTAGAATATTTCACACTTTACATAATGAACTTTGTTTTCTTTTACATTTTCTATTTGATGTCATTTCAGGTCCCCCTTTTCCCCTTTCCTGATGTTTAATGCTATGCATTGAACTTATGTTGTGAGATACATTATAAGGTAAGGATCATGTATTATGGAATAGTCTCTTTCTCTTTGTGTCTCTCTATGCCTCAGGACTAAGCCATTCATGGGCCAGATTGATGCCTCTTTCTAGGAATAGAAAGAGGACCTGCAGGAGACAAGCTCTAGACTTTTCCTTCTGCTCCTCTTAATAGTTACCTATAACGATGTCCTGTTCTCACATTGTGATCACCAGCTCAGTGTATCAACTCATTTACTAAAACATATTCTCATCCAAAAATGGCTTAATGTAATTAAAATATACCTATCTCCATCAAAGAAATCCCTCACAAAAGTTTCTCTTTGAAGTGGATGCCAGTGTCCATTATGATAGATGGATACTGGAGAGAGTTGTAGTTCAGGCATTTTCTTAGAACTCTGGATTTAATAATGTAAGAATCTACTAATCCCTGTTTTGATGCATATTTGTTTTTATCTGTCATAAAATTCTTTTATCTCTATGGCAAGAATATTTACTTCCTGAGTTAATTCACCAAAATACAATTAAAACACAATTCACTAATCGTCAGGCATAGCCTTTTAACCAGATCAGACTGAATTACTGTAGGAACTTTAAATTGTTTCTTCTAGTTCAATGGTTCTCAAGTTTAGTGTGCATCAGAATCACCTGGAAAGCTTATTAAACCACAGATTGCTGGGTCCTGTTCCTAGAGATTTTAATTCAGTAGGTCTGGGGTGGGTCCCCATAATTTACAATTCTAACAAGTTCCCAGGTAATGATGCTGCTGGCCCTAGGTCCATAGTTTGAGAACAGCTGGTTGACTACATAAGCAAAAAGGGTTAAGAGTAAAGAATTTAGTGGTATTATACTTGGTATGTTCAAATTCCAATATCAACCATGGTAAGTTTTGCATAGCTTAGTAACTTACTAACATAAACCACATATTACATTTAAGTTTGTACTGTTAACTGAAATTAAATTATTTTTGTTTGGATAACCTTAGATCTGTGTACACAAGTTCACAGGAAAATCACTGCATACTTCTTCATATTGTTCTTTTAGGTACCCTCTCTAAGGTAAATAATTTATTTTCAAATTTCTCCTTGTGTTCCATTTGAATTTGCCGACATAAGCTCTCTTTTTTTTCTTTATAAAGAATTCTGGTTACATGGGTGATTGTGAAATCATTTGGAAATAATGCCCTGTTTTCATCCTAGCTGTCAGCTATAATACTCTTAAGATAACACAGTCCTCTAAAAGGGAAAGAGACTGAGGGCAATTGGGCAATCAGTTACTCATCTTTGCACACCCCATCTCCACTCTGAAATTGTACACCACAGACAATTGTACACCACAGTTATTTTAATTATCACTTGAATTCCTTCTTGATGTTTTAAACATAATTTTGTTTGGGACAAGGTCTTGCCCTGTTGCTCAGGCTGGAGTGCAGTGGTGCAATCATGACTCAACTGCAGCCTCAACCTTCTGAGCACAAGTGATCCTCCCAAACTCACGCGATCTTCATTTCAGCCTCCTGCGTAGCGAGGACTACAGGCACAGTGTACCACCATGCCCAGCTAATTTGTCAAATATTTTGTAGTGATGGGGTCTTGCTATGTTTCCCAGGATATTTACATACTTTTTAATTCCAGTATTCACAATATTATGCCTCATAAACATTATCCTCAGAACTCATGAGATTCCTCCCTCCCTCCACCAAAGGAAACCAGAATTAGGGAAGCCAAATTAACCTTTGCTGACAGCAGTTTCTTGCAAAAATTTCTACTAGAAGGCTTTTCACTCTGTCATAAAATGGATGAAGGAGAAATTTCATTCTGTTTCTCACTACTAATACTAGCACTTCTCTACAATGTCATTGATCAAATAAAATGCCAAGTTGAGATCACATTACAACTTTCAAAACAACAGCACTGCAAAACTCATATAATTGTGTTGGATAAACAGGTAATGTTATTACATGTCATGTAGCAAGAAACTACTATTTTCTGCCTTTGTGCAGGTGAGTGCTTAAAATATGTAGCACCCATGTTAATCAATCTTTCAGAATATTTAAAAATAGAAATTTCATTCCAGAAAACTTGGAAAATATAAAAAAACACAGGGAGTAAAAATAAAAATTATCTGTAAACTCTACACTCAGAGATAAGTATGCACTTTATACAGGGGTGTAAAAAATTGCACTTTATACAAGGACGTCAAAAATAAAGGGACCAGAAGAGAATATTTCACTGAAAACAGTTGCTGAGTTCAGATTACTACCCTGTTAGGGAAAAGAAAAAGAAGTATTTCCCTTCTTTTTCTTTTCTTTTTGAGAAGGAGTCTGCTCCATTGCCGAGGCTGAAGTGCAGCGGCATAATCTGGGCTCACTGCAGCCTCCATCTCCCAGGTTCAAGCGATTCTTCTGCCTCAGCCTCCTGAATAGCTGGGATTACAGGCACGCACCACCACTCCTGGCTAATTTTTTGTATTTTTAGTAGAGACGGGGTTTCACTATGTTGGCCAGGCTGGTCTCTAACTCCTGACCTGAGGTGATCCCCCTGCCTCCCTCTCCCCAAGTGCTGGGATTACGAGCACAAGCCACCGTGCCAAGCTGAAGTATTTCCCTTCTATCTCAAGATGTGAAAAGGCTTTAAAAGGACCTGGTAGTAATTGATACGTATTTTCTGAGATGTGAGAGCACACAGGGACTGGTGCTTGAAATTCACCAAGAATTGAGAAGACTAAATGCAAGTCTGTGACAGGAGAAAATAAGGATGACAGAAGGAACTACTCCTCTGTTTAGTATGGCAAGAGCACAAGAAGTCTCTCGAGGCCCAAGTGGATCCTACTAGAGGAAAGTGGGATGGAGATACCTTGAAGGCATCTCAGCAATAAGCGGCTGTGGGATATACCATCGGGGTAGGAGCTAGTGGGAGAGTGCTGTGCCATGTTGGAGACCTACACCACCTAAACAACCCCGTAATGAACATCCAGAGAACACCAACAGTTTCCAGGAAGGGACTATTCTAGATACCCACCTATCTAGATACCAAAGTATGCCAATGCCAAGTTATAAAAATGTTTGTAAAGTGACAACTTCCCTGCCTCTCACTTCTCCTTTTCCAGCTTTATTAAGAGGATTTAAGAAGTCTTGGCTAAGGAGATAGGTGGAGAAGAGAAAGAGAATGCCAGGGAAGGAGAAGGCTGTCCACCTCTGGTTCCCACCAGAAGTCTCTAGATGCAGCAGAGGAAAATAAATATCTTTAATTCTACATGTAGTTCAGAGTTTTCAATGTGGAAATGGTCATTTTAATTATTAAAATTAGATGGCAGCTAAAAGTAATTATGTGCCTTTTTATTATCAAAATATGAACAGAAGAATCATGGACCTCCCCTGGACTTCATCCAAGGAATGGGAAAAACTTTACGTTGATGCAAAAGTATCCGTGGTTTTTGTCATTAAAAGTAATGGCATTAAAAGTAATGGTAAAAACCTCAATTACTTTTGTACCAACCTAATATCTTTATCCAGAGGAAAGGGACAAAGCTGCTTTCTCTTAATCCCTGTGGAATCCTGCTCTTTGGGTGTAATGAGAATACATTACATTCTGAAATATAGTTGTACCAAAATATATTGAACTAGTCTCCTAATTTGTTTCTTGTTCACCATCTTTTCTTGAAAGTTCCCATAATTTAGACACTATTTCTTTTCTTAATTCTTGTTTTATCACATTGAAAGTCATGACATTATTTCTTATTTAAAGCAAACATTAAAGATAGCATTTAAACATAGTGCTTGAAACATAAATATAGTAGATGATCATAAAGGTATGTCTGAATAAACAATGAACAAAAGCACATTTCCTTCTGCTTAACAGTTGCTGCTTGACAAAATTTAAAAAGGAAACAAAATCCTTTCAGTATTACCTAATTTTAAAATAAGCACTCAGTTATTCTTCCTCATTTTTAAAGCCTTCCATTTTAATCTATCAAAAAAATTAAGGTACAAACTATTCTCTAGGGATTCTAGAAGTATATTCATGCTGTATCATAGCTGTATGATGAGATAGCACAGGCAGACACTTTCTGCACTAAAAGATAACTAAGAAACCCAAAATAGGGATAGAATAGGGGTCAAACTGTTGAAGGCTAAGAACAGGTTAACAGTACTAGTTTCTAGAGTAAGTGAGTGAGGGGTCATGGCTAGAGTGAGACACTTAGCTGCCAAGAGAAGTCACGGTTTGAACAAATCAAGAGCTTAAAGTCTCGGGTTATTCAGAGTCACAGAACTAATAGGCACAAAGCAAGGGATGAGGCTGTGGAATTAGAGTGAGTGCTCATCATGGTTATGGATATCACACATCAATTCCTTAGGAGGACCCAAATTTATACTCTCATGACAGGTACTTTGTCTATTTCAAGCATTATTTTATGACAACAATTCTCTGATACCAAGGCCTTTTCCAAGGACACTAAGAAGCTCTCACCTACGTGGGGATTTTGATCTTCCTTTATCATCATGCATTTGTGAAATCAATTTAAAAATTAGTTTAGCACTGGACAGCAAAAGAGGAACGAAGCAGAGAAAGATGATGTCTCAAGTATCAAGGGGGAAGTAACAAGGTATTGCTTTTGTTGCTAAAGAAATAGGAGGAGGAAGCTCCAAGGACATCTACCTTGGCAATGTGCTTGCTTCTGCCTTCTAGCCCAGATCACCCTCACACTCTAGCTTCCCTCCCTGGAAAGCTGAAGAGTCCCAGACTGAAGAGTTAGGCTAATTGCACTGGTTCAGGTGGTGATTAAGTTATAATTCCTAATGGAAAATTGTTGCTACAAAATCCTTCACATCACAAAAGAGTCACAGATAACCGTCTAAGTTATACGAATAGGAAATGATTGCAGCCAAATTCAGATCATTTCCAACAGTATAACATTTTTTTCTTGGATTACAAAGAGAATTTTATGACACTGGCACGCACATAACTTTCTCCAGCATTCTAAGCGTCTTCCTGTCTTTCTTGTTCCCACACGTTAAATCAGCAGTGCATGACTTACAATTTGACTTGCTTCCTTTTTTGCAAAGTAGTCAGAACATGATTCCATTCATGAGTGACCTTTCTCCTCCCTCTCAGATGCTGATTTGGGCAACATTCAGATCACTTTTATTTCATCTTGAGAGATAAAAATTTGGTTGCCCCAGGAGTGGGAGAACTTAGTGACTGTTTCAGTAAAGCATTTACCGAGTCAGTATTCAAAACCATCTGAAATAGTTGGCAGAGTTAAACAATAAATGGCATTACTTTAATAAACTGGGAGGGAATAAGACTGTCCCATTGTGCCTAGCAACTGTTAAACATTATGTTCTTTCTTGGAATCTAACAATGCAATGTTTGTTTCATTCAGTACTCTGCATTGTCTCTTAAAAACAAATCTTAAGAAATTGTGTGAGTATATTAAGAACATAAATGTATGTGTGTATGTGTATATATATATTTGTACACACACACATATTCATAGGCATGTAAAACAAATGAATGCCACTTTTTAGATCCAATCACCTGTCCAATCCATAAATAGATAACCATGCACTGGAATAACCAGATTTATATCAGCTGTAATGAGTGTACACAACAAAAGCAATACAAGAGACAAAAAATGATGAAAAGGAAACAGAATAATAAATTGCTAAGAGTCTAGGCTTTGAATTTACAGGTACCTCTGCCATGCACAAATAAGACTTTAACTTCTTTACTCTTTTTAGATACAAAATGGGGATGTACTAGGAGCTTCATCTGAGGGCTAGAGTGAGAATTCAATGAAGTAAGGCTTTCAAAATGTTTAGCAAGGAACTGACAACTAGTAAGTACTCAAATGTTAGCTTTAACAATGGCTCAATCAAAATTATAACTCTACTTGGTTTTAAACTTCTGATATGTTAAATTATGTAATATGTTAACAATAAAAATATAGAGAACAACCTGGAATAGTTATCCAGTATCAATCTCTATTTGGTTTCCAGTTTAGTGTAAGTTACTAACTTTTCTTCTTGGCTATGTTTATTGGGAAGCAGATAGCAAATTTTTATGAGCTTGGACAATGCCAGAGATAGGACTGTATCTCTGGCATATGCAATTCATTCTACATAAAAGAAAGACAGCCCAATACAGAAAGCGTTTTCTTTGCCATGTGAACATGTATATGTGTGCATGGAAGCTTTCATGTATGTGTTTGTGTGCACACATGTGCTCAGGAGATAAAGTCCAGGGAGGCATATAAAGAAGCACGCTCATCATTAAGATTTGATGTATTGCTACAATCCTGCAATATGTTTGACAATTAGCAATGGCTTAAGTGACTAATATATTTAATGACTCAATTTATACAATTTAGTTGGTTCCTTGTACTAAAAGAAGATACAAATGAGATTGGTGGGGAGACGGTGATTAGCCAAGGGAAGTGAGAAAACAGAGCAGCTGCTCTTCCCTGGACATATCTTCTTTTGAGACTGTAAACAGAGGGATGGATTTTATTGACTATTTTGCTTGTAGGATGTAGAATTTAAGCTCATCACACTGGAAAGAGCCCACATCTAACACTACTTATACATTACATTAGAATTTTCAAAGACTCTTAGTTACCTTGAAGAGCAAGAAATCACAGACCAAGATTATTCCTGAAACCCACAATTATTGCAAGACAAATGCTAAGTAAAGCAGAGAGAGCTAACAACTCCTTTTCCTCTATGGAAGTCAAGAGATCTTCTGTCTTAATGCCCACATCTGTCAGTAGCACCCTCTCCAAAAAGGAAGACCTGATATTCTGACTGGTAGGCACCAGAGGTATTAATTGGGCTATATTTTACTAGTGCATAAGACTATTGTGGCCTAGTGGCAATAAACCATGCTCTTCCTGTTGTCTGTCTCATAGCCACAAATAGGTTGGCAGTCATAGGAGTAAGAAAATTGTTTTCTTCTCTCCTGTCCATCATGCAGCTGGTGAGTAAATGCCCTTAAAAGGGCCCAATAACAGGTCTCTCTCTTCTCTCTCTGTCTCTCTCTCTCTCCCGGTGTTCTCAAATATAAGAGTTTCAAAATTTGGGGAAAGAAAGAGTCTCCATTTGGATTCCAAACCCAACCTATACTCCTGTATATCTACCAGGAAGCTTTGCCCTCAGACCAGATGGAGGGGGAGGGGAGGACAGGGAGAGTTACGGTAAGCAGCGTGTGTAACATGCTTCCTTAGCCATTACTGAAGCAGTAATGTGTTTTCCATGTAACTAGTGCCCTTTAATCATGCATTTTCTTTATAAAATATCCTTGGAAAAGAAATTGGAATTTCATATCAATACTTTCACTTGATCATTTACTAAAAAATTCAATTAACTTTTATGTTATTCCTGCTATGTAGATACATGGCTTTATAGTAGTATTACTTATATTGAAGGGATAAATAGTAGGGTTAGAATAAAGTTCACCTTGCTCTCTTAACAAGGATAAGGATATCTTAGTAAGTTCTCCAAAATGTGATAATACAGATTAAAGTTGAAGTTCACAACAAATAGAATGCGAGTGGGTGGGTGCAGTAGCTCACACCTATAATCCCAGCACTTTCGGAAGCTGAAGTAGGAGGCTCGCTTAGGCCCAAAAGTTGGAGACCAGCCTGCACAACATAGTGAGACCCCATCTCAAAAAAAAAAAAAAAAAGAAATTTAAAGAAATAGAAAGTTAGGGTTGTTGGTTTTTTACACACACACACACACACACACACACACAAAATTCATGTCAATGAGTAATAGAATCAATTATAGAACAATGTAAGTAAAAATACACATAGAAATTAGGGACAATCAAACTAAAACACCTGAAACATCAAGTGATGGTTATTTAGTTACCATCTACTGTATTTTAGATATTGCATTTAACTCGTGACCATCATAAACATTTTAGAAATTTAAACTTCAGTGCTGAGTAATACGTAAAAAATTTAGGCAATCCGGATGTTCCCAAATACTTGTTCAGCTTTTATTCATTGTTTTAGATCTATGCGGATATAACCATTGATTCATTAAATTTTCTTCAAGACCCATGAATTGTTATATATTCATATATTCATACTTTGCCTTATTCCAAAAAGGATATAAGACAACAGAACATCATGACTAACTATCTGAGAGGAAGTTGCTTGTCCTGAGATTAATTAATTTGCCTTTCTCTCTCTCTCTTTTTTAAGTATGTTTCAGAAGATCAGGGATTTTTTAAAAGTTTATCTGCTAGAATAGGGTAAAGAAATTGGAAGTTCACATTAATACTCTCACTTGATCATTTAATAATAATTTCATTAACTTCTATTTCATTCCTGCTATGTAGATACCTGGCTTTATAATAATGTTACTTACATTGATATGATGCCTGATGTATTTCAATGATTAACGTCTCATTTGCTCCTCCAAACTTTGAGTAGGTCATTTGTAGAAAATTACCTCACACACACACACACACACACACACACACCCACCCCTTTTAATATTAGTAAAAACAAGTCCCAAAAATACAGTAAAGTGTAGAATCACACTCTCCTGACTGTCAATCTAGCTTTCTTTTCATTGCTCTGTCCTGTGCTCTCAAAGGTACAGGAACTGCCTCAACTCTGCTCTCTCTCCTATGTGAGATCTCTTTATTTAAAAAATAAATAAATAAATAAATAATCCTATTATACCTGATCAACAGTGGAAAAGAGTTTAAGATCATTGAATAAAAGATACTAGAAATGTGTTCAATTTTCTGTCACCTAAGCCCCCAGGTTGCTAGGACACTGCCCCCTTCCAAGAACCTCCTCATAAATTTCACATGATCTCCTCTCTTTTCAAGATGTCTCATTCGACTGCCATCAGACTTGGGAGAATAGAATCATCTCCAGCAAGTAAGATAGCTCACCATTTAGTTATTACAACATGCAGTGCTTTTTGCTTATCACAGCCTTAAGCCCTTCCTGGAAGGTAAGATTTTTCTCAGATTGGCAATATGCAGACATGAGAAAAGAAAGCAACTGACAGAATTTGTGAGGAGAAGAAATGATGCCTGAGGTTGCTTCAGGATGGGAAAACATATCTTAATTTCTCTCTCTCTCCATCTCTCTCTCCCTGCTGCCACAAGAAGCAGAAACATAAAACCAAATAAAAAAATTTCTGTCTCTTAATATCTTAAGCCAAACCACAGTATAAAAGTATGACTGAGGAAAAGGAATTTGACAACTAACAGTTAAAACGTGATACATGAAGATAACATTCCTGTATGATAATTCTAGAGAACATCTGATTGATAAAAATTGTGAGGTTTTGAGATTAAAAAAAAAAAAAAGAATGAATCATGGAACGGACCAGTCACATAAACTTGCCAAAGGGGAAAAAAAGACAGGATTAACCATAGTTCGTGCAATCACATGTCAATTTTGCTGGAACTGTCCTGGTTTAACCCTTAAAACTGGTATAATCCTAGTCACTTTCAAAAGAGTACTTGTTTGGACAAAATACATCTGTGGTCGCCCTAGCCATAGAGGATGAAACAATCTTATTTCTATGCATTTCAAAAAGAAAAAAAAAAACACAGGAAGTGTGTCAGAAAGCTGGGGACATGCCATTCTCTTTTTGACAGTTCATTACAAAAAGGCAAATGCAGTGGCCTCAACCAATGTATGTTTATTTATAAAATTGAGTAAGAACCCACAAATCCATTTTGAATTACTTAGTGGAAATCAAGATCTTTCATCACAGAAATAAAAGAAAGCAGAGAAGGAGAGATAAAATTGGCAACATTCTCTGAAATTCAAGCTGAAAACCATGTTTCAGCAAAGGAAACACAGAATCCTCAACCAATGCCATGGCACACGAGAGCCTTTCCACATGCCAGACAAACCATTCTAGCAAGATTTCTAGTCCAAACTGGGATTGTGAGTATATTTGTATTTTCCCTACTTTAAGAGAAGACTAGCAGAATTTTTCTCGTAAATTTAGGGATGCATAATCACATGTTGTTTTACATAAACATGCATTCCAATTTACATAAATTTGCATAACACTTTCCCCAAAAACCTAGCTCTGAATATGTAAAATAAATTAATCTGTGCTCTCTAATATTATTATATTCAAATATGACATCCAGGGCTACCTCAAGAGATAGGCTTACCAGAGATAGCAATGGCATCACTCCAAAACTCTTTACTAAAAATAGATAATAGTTATAGATTAAAGTTGGATATTTCCAGAAATTAATTAGAAACAGTCAGAAAACTGCTAATAAAATAATACCAGATTGGAATAAGTAGGTGGAATACTTGATACAACTCATTAAGAATTAATATTAGGGAGCTTGTTTGCCAAGTTCTTCATAGCCGTGTTTACTCTAGTTCTTCAAGTGTGTTTGCTCTAGCATAGAAGCCTTTAAAAAAGAAAGGATTTTTTTCATTTGCATTTTAACAAAAAAAATAGGTAATTGTTGTTGCTGTTACTGTTACTGTCATAGCAAAAAAGCCATGGCATGAAGTTTACTTTCTGATTGCCAATAAAATGTTTCAGGATTGGTTCTTTCCTTTTATTATAAATGGAAACACAAAAGGGGAGAAAATTAATATTCTCTTTCCTCTCCTTCATAAATAAATGTATTTGGTAAATAATTATTTCTGTGCTGTAAGATAGTCTTACTATGGCTTGCTTTACAAATGTTTTTTAAAGAGGATTTCGTAAATGAATATGAAAAACAAAAACACGGCAAAGTCTTAACCCAAAACTCTTTCATCTATTATATGGATATAGGATTCCTAGCTACTTAGGTTAGATTAATAGCTGGCAGCTCTTAGCATCTTAACATACCAAAGAAACTTTCTCCAGCGCGGGCGGGCGGGGGGGGGGGGATGGGGGGGAAGATGAGGAAATGATAAAGCTGAAGATTGTGAACCACTCAAAAAGCAGCACAGATTACAGTAATTCCATTAACACATGAGTCAGATCATGGTACTTGCTTACTCAACAGCTTCTAATAGCTTCCCATCACCCTTAGAATAGAATCTAAATTTACCAGGACCCACAGATTTTACACAAATTGGCTTCTAGCATCAACTCTAGTCTCATTGGTATCTTCCTCTTACTTACTTCACTCCTTTAATGCAAGCTTTCTTGCTGTGCTCTAAACAGGCCACGCAGGGCCTTTCCTTTGATTTTTGATGCTACTGTAGACCTGGGGAGAGGGAGATTGGAATAAGTCAAGTTAAAACATCATAAAGTTATCTGCCCTTACCAATATTCAGCCATTTTTCTTGAGTGAATCATCCTTAGATTGTTGCATGGTTTGGGTTAACTTTCAGAGTTCTGAAAAAAAGTTGATTTTGACAATTCGTGCTAGTGTTCTCATTGCTTTTATAAAATAGTAGTTTGTTGGAAGTCTATACTTTGCAATTCTGGAAATTGCTTTCAGGTCAGTGCTTCCTTAAAACTCACTAAAACTTGACAAGTGGTAGGTTGTTAATAATTAGTTGCATGTGATTTCTGAAACTGTAGTAGTAGATTTTTTTGTACTCTGTTTAACATTAAATCACAACATTTATTTTTTCTAGATAGATGACATTAAATTTTATTTATTCAACAAATACATATTGAGTCACTGAGTTGTATTAGTCACTGTTCCAGCCACCAGAAATATGGCATGGATGAGGAAATGACATTTGCCAAGAGGTCCTAATGACCTGAGGGAATAGATCACAGGCCACCTGAGGAAAGATAATTCCAGGCTGTCTACAACAGATATGCTTTAGATTCAAGACAAAAATATATCAAATGTAAAAAGTTTTTACAATGCAAATAGTACTCGAAAGAGAGCTGGAGTAGTTATACTAATATCAGATGAAATAGACTTCAAGAAAAAAGTTACTATAGAAAGAGAAGGGCATTTTATAATGATAAAAGGGTCAATCCATCAGGGAGACAGAACAATTTTTAAAATATATGCACCTAACAAAAGAGCTCCAAAATACATGAAGCAAAGCAGACTATACTGAGGGGAAAAATAGACAGTTTAACAAGGTTCATTACCCTACTTTTAATAATGAATATAAACTTTGGGAGAAAATAAAAAATAAGTCTCCAACAACACTGTAAACTAGCTAGACCTAACAGATACCTGTAGCATAATAGAGACATTTTACCCAATGGCAACAGAGTACATATTCTTTGAAGTGTGCATGGAACATTCTCCAGTATAAACCATATGCCAGGCCATAAAACAAGCCTCAAACAAATTAAAAGGATTACAATCATATAATTTATAATAAGAGAAGGAAATTTGAAGAATTACCAGTTGAGATGAAGAATTACAAATTGAGGCAAAATGTTTTGCCTTAGAATATTTACTTGCCATGATATATGTTATTAATGTTGATATGTAATGGTAATATTACTATTAGTTTTAAATGAATTAATATATAAACATAAAATTATTTTCAGTTTTAATTTTTACTATGGTAAACACTGATTGATATAATCAAATAAAAAAAGCTCTTTGAGAGTTTTCAATAATTTTAAAGAGGTTTCTCTTACCAAAAGGTTTGAGAACCACTGATTTAGACTAATAATTTGAGAGAGATGTTTGGGAGTCCACCACAATATGTATTATTCCACATCACACAAGCAACTGTTTGCAATGGTTCCTCTGGAAGAAAAACAGAGAGGTAGTAGGAATAGGAGCTTAATCATTTTCTACATTTTTGTATGGCTCTGAAGTCCCAGAAATGAAACATAACAACTTGTGTTTGAGAAGCTGAATGGAATACATTGTGAGTGGAGCATCAGAAGGGTGTATGATAGTGGGAGAGAGGAAATGGGTGTGCTGAAAGTATCTATCTTGTAGGACAGATAGGATACTATTATTCTAATATCTGTAATACAAGGGAATAACAATTGCATTAAAAAGTGATCAACTAAGTGCTACTCAGAGAGGAATGACTTTATTGTCATCTGGAAATCAAACTCACTGCAACATTCCCTCTTGAAATGCAAAACCAAGCCCACTGAAATGTTATTAAAAATCTTAACAATTCCAAAATATGCACTCGCTCATATAATCTATGGATATTATTCATCTCCTTCAAAATGAAAACTCTAAGGCTACAGGTATTTTTTTTTTAATCTAGACAAGTGAAGAGAATTTATGAATGTGCAGTTCTATACCCAGAAAGCAATTGCCATGAGTTAGAAAAGGAAAAAAAAAAATCCACTTCAAATAAAACAACGTGACTCCTCCACTCCCACCTCCAACTCTTTGGGCTTAGGAAGACCTAACCCCCACCATTTTCTAATCTTCAGCAGGGATTTCATATCTAACAGCTGCTATTTAGGTAGCCCCTTATGCTATGAAATTCAAACCCTCATTTTATCTCCTTTCCCTACAGCAAAAATTGCAATATCTCACACCCAAGCTCCAGCTGTCAGATTCACACACCATTTCTATTTCAATGGCTAGAATAATCCCTTGCTCCCTTGTTTTCATTGAACAAGAATGTGCCAGCTTAAAAAAAAAAAAAAAAGGAACAGGGAAAAGGCATTTGTCTAAACTCAAATACTCAAAGGGGAGAAAACAGCTTGAAGAATGTGATGCTTTGTTACAGGCATTTTGCATTTGAAGCACAGTTGTTTTTTACGTACATATACACATTCAAAAATATATAAATATAGGTAGATGGACATGAGACTCTACAGGCCTTTCTTTTTCAGAATGCACTATATAAGTCAGAGAAAATATACACACATAACTGTGCCAAAAACACTAGACAATGTGACCATATCCATGGCAACCATTCTTAAGTTAAATTTTATTTTTTTAAATGAGAGAGAAAAATGTTTCTAAGTTTCCAATCTTTCACATCCATTGTGATACCAGTCACCTATAACATGGTGGTTATTGTTTAATATTTACAGAATTAGAAGCCCAAATTCCAAAGCAGCCTTGGAAGCATGGTGCTCCTAGTGATAGTTAAAATAAGCAATCCCTGAAGGCACCATTTGTAAATTAACACACAGATGCAATTTCAGCTGTCTCCAGTCTGAATGGGAAGAGTCAAATGATCTCTGTTGGGAGAACAGAGTTCTTAAAGAGTCTGATGTCTGATTTTGCATGAAGAAATACATGAAGAGAAAGGCTCTAAAAAAACCTCTTAAGTGCTTCCTAAGATGTGTGGTACTGGCATATCCACCTGAAATCGGGAACATCCTTTTAGCGGTGACAAAGAACTTTATCCAGTAAATTCTTCTCTCAAGATGTTTTTAACCAATATCACTTTTTTGCTTAGTTCTATAACCTACTGCCCATGGAATCATTATGATGGCATTCTGACTGCTCTCCCTGGCTTAAATGTTTCCCTCCCCAGTCAACTGAATGGCTCATTTTCTCTTCCCACCACTCTTTTGTTCTAAAAGCTTTGATTGGCTTCCTATAACTTCATTCTCATGTACTAAATCTTCTATAACTGGGTTCAGTCTTAGCTCATCTAAACTTTTCTCTTTAAGCTTTTGATGAACAACCAAGGATGTTTCCTCCCCATTTTCCCTCAAGCCACTTTCTACTTTTCCAACACACCAAGCTCAACCTTAGCTCAGGATGTTAAGAAGACAGCACCATTTTCTTTACAGTAATACTGTTCACCTTCCATCCAGCCGAATCATACTCAGCTTCCAAGTTCCCTTAAAGGTCCATGAGGGATAGCTTGACATCAACAGCCTTCACTGATTTCTCTAACATCTGGGAGATTATTTTATTAAAGAACAAATAAGCATTAATACTAAAAAATTAGTTACTAATAAGGAACTTTTTTCTAAATATAGTAACTTAGATTTTCAATTAAGACCTAAGAGTCTGAAATCATTCAGAAAGTAAAGATAACAATTACTCTTAAAAATAAAATAGCAACAATCACAGGAACCAATGTATCTAAAAGAGAATAATAATCTCTCTGCCATTTCAAATATACATGACATTTTCTCTCCTTTTACAAAAAAAAAAAAGAGTTGTCTTCTTATAAAAATGTTTATGAATAGAACTTTTTAAAAAAAATACATTGGGGACAGGAACTTATATATTGAGGACAGGAACTCTAGCCCTTTATTTATTTTTTTTTTTTTTCCTTTACAGTGGAAACCCTTACCTTCATTAGAGCACAGACATAATCTTTATTTCTAAAACTTAAAACTTTAAGCTAAATGAAAAACAGCTAATATTTTTGCTGTAAGGTAGTTTGCCAACTTTAGAAAAATATCTTCAATTCTTCAAACAGATGGCAAGGCCACCTTTAAAAAATATTAAGCATGCTAAAATAGATACAAACTGATAGTTCTACTTCTGATAAACGCTGCCGTGGACAACCGAATGCCTCCCATTCTGTTTCAGTAATAAATCACTTTCCTGACTTGAGTTAGTAATGAGATTTTTAATCATGTGGATTGAACATATCCTCCAGTTAATAAAAAACGTATCACCTCTTTTTTATCTTTAATAAAAGATTTGTACACTGCTCAAATGATTGGTATTACATTTTTAAAGAACCCGAGATTGATGTTTTTCAATTCTCCTTTCCATTTTTCTGGGCTTTTATAATTCAAAGGTAATATGCCCTGTAATTAATAATTCATAAGGTAATTTTAAGGCTTTTATTCAGAAACCTCTTTCCTATTGACTTTAGAATGTGTCATAAAAATGCAGGTATTAATATCTTGGCAATTCCCAGCTCTGTACGGATGAGGTCCTTGAATTTAAACAACTCAAGATTGGTGCTTCAAAAATCAGGAGACATAATTTTGAACCTTAAGGTACAGAAAAGACAAATATCTTTAAAAGTGCTATTTACACCATTATATTTCTTTCAACTGACAATTAACCACAGGCAGATTTCTCTTGTTATTCAGGTAATTGTCAGGATTTATTTTTTTTAGCATGACAATTATTTTGAGGAATAAATCAGAGGCAAACAGTTCTATCTGAAAACATTTTTTAAACTACTGTTCTAAATGTGCATTTAAGCATCTGGAATCACTAAAAGATTCATTCAAAGACATTTTTACCTGAAGGTAAAGCTTTGTTTTTCGCATTATTATCTTTCAGGCACAACAAAGTAGTGTGTATTAGGAGGGGAGCACAGGAAAATCATCTATACTTTTTTCTCTTTTAAATATTTTTCTGCACACTGTTCTGGAAATCTATTTGATCAGAGAGTATCAGGGTGTCATTCACCAAGTTTGTTAGAAAGTGATCCTTACAAGGACACACAAAAGAGTGTGCTAGCATTTACTGGCCAGTAAATTCCACTCTATTCTCATAAAACTGCCAGGCATCAAATAACTATAATTATGCATGGCAAAGAGAACTGTAAATATAAAGGGCTTCAGAAATACAAGAGGTGTTATCATCTGCCAAATAGCCCACATTTGTCTCATGGAAGCTTGGTTGAGTGCAGATGGAAAAATATGAACCTATCCCTTACCTGTTGAAGAACAGTTCCCAGTACATCAGGATGCTGAATAAGCAATGACCCCCTTGTTTAAAAAATAAATCATGGCAACAAATTAACAACATATTACTGTCTCCCCACCATTTTGTGAACGAGATCAGTGGTGGATTCACCCCTGCATTGAGCTAGTCACAGGACCTGACATTTATAATAAGCTCAATAAGGATTAAACAGTAATATCTGAAATATGAAGAGCAATATTCGACCCACTCAGACACTTGGAGTCTCTGTTCCTCTAATCCTTCACCTATAAAAGAAAACAGCCATTTATTCCAGATGTTGTGAAAATAGTTTAGATAAGACTAATAAATCTGAGTCATTGCTCTACTATTACAAAATATGGCTTGTAATAAATTTCTTTCCTTGGGTATAAAGAACACCTGAAACCATTGTAAATCAAAATTTATATGCAAGGAGGAAGCTGTGGTACTTCAAGAGTTTTTTTTCTGGCCAAGAACCAAAAATCTAAGATCTACCATGCTTTGACCAAGGATTTCCTAAAGAACTCAAGATGGGCCTTAATTGTTAAAGGTAGAGGTACAGACTATCATTAGCTAAAGTGAGTGAGCACCATGTTTTACTTCTGATTCAGATTTGGTATGACAAGACAAATAAAAATAGCTTTTAGATCAAAATATGGAATACAAAAAAATCCATATGTCAGAAAATTTTCAGTTACACCTCTTGATGAGTTATTATTTTATTCATTTAAGATTGGTATACACTATACACTGTAATGATAGTTTCTACACAGAGCAAGACAAGCTTCCTGTCCTCAAGAGGCTTGCTGATACACACAAGTGAGACACACAAGTGAAGAAATATGTTTCCTTACATATATGCTGTATTAGAAGCATGTGATAATATAGGGGCCTAGACAAAAGATGTCAATTATATGTGGGGAGGGGTGTTTGAGATATTGCATAGTGAAGTGAGTGTTGAAAGGTGAATAGGCTTTCATCAAGTGTGTAGGAATATAAAGAAGGCCATTCTAGGCGTATGAAGGAGCAGGAGCAAAGGTACCACAGATTGAAAATATCCTTGAGTAATGGTTGAATCTTAGGGTGTTGGAAGGTTAGAGGAGGTTCTGTAAGAGAAAACCACTCAAGAGACCACGAGATCATGGATTAACTTAACCTTTCCATAATATTTGGATTGTGGTCAGTGGCCAATTCAGAGCCATTAAAGGGCTATAAATAGGTGAATTACATGATTACTGTTTCATTTTAGAAAGATCACACTGGCAACAGCATGGAGGGTGGACTGGAAGGGTACATTGTAGAGATTCCAGGAATAATTAGAAGACTCTGGAAACAGTTAAGATGGTAGTTAATGGGGCAGAGCTAAAGCAGAAGTGATAGAGATAAATATATTGGATATTAAGAAGGTAGCACTGGAAGCACATGGCGACTACCTGGATTTGTGAGAGGAAGGAGAGTGGAATGGTTTTAGGATGAACTTTTGAAGTGCTGGGATTACAGGCATGAGCCACTGCACCCAGCCCAGGATGAACTTTAAGTTTCTTCTTTGATACCTAGAAGGTGGTGTTATTCATGGAGATGGGAATGTAGAAAGACATGTAGGTTTGAAATTAAAGGTAATTTCATTTATTCCATAAGTAACATTTTATTTCCTAAGGCCATGCGTGTAAAAGACCAGGAGATGGCTTGAATATAAAGGTCCGGAGCCCAGGGAAAAGAGCCAAGCTGGTGAAGTACACTCAGAACTCCTATTAGAGACAGTTGATGCCTTAAGACTTCATGAGATCACTGCGCTACCCTCTTTGGGACCCTCTCTTTGTAGGGGAGCTCTGTTTTCACTCTATTAAATCTTGCAACTGCACTCTCTTCTGGTCCGTGTTTTGTTATGGCTCAAGCTGAGCTTTCGCTCACTGTCCACCACTGCTGTTTGCCATCTACCATTGCTGTTTGCCGTCTACCATTGTTGTTTGCTGCCTACCACTGCCATTTGCCACCGTCGCAGACCCACTGCTGACTTCCAGCCCTCTGGATCAGGCAGGGTATCTGCTGTGCTCCTGATCCAGCAAGGCGCCCATTGCCGCTCCCAATCGGCCTAAGGCTTGCCATTGTTCCTGCATGGATAAGTGCCCGGGTTCATCCTATTCAAGCTGAACACTAGTTACTGGGTTCCACAGTTCTGTTACATGACGCACAGTTTCTAATAGAGCTATAACACTCACCACATGGCCCAAGATTCCATTCCTTGGAATCCGTGAGGGCAAGAACCCCAGGTCAGAGAACACAAGGCTTGCCCGCCATCTTGGAAGCAGTCCACCGCCATCTTGGGAGCTCTGGGAGCAAGAACCCCCTGGTAACACTTTGCTGACCCAGATGGAACCTCCAAAGCGGTGAGTAATACTGGACCACTTTCACTTGCTATTCTGTCCTATCATTCCTTAGAACTGGACGAAAATACGAGCACCTGTTGGCCGGATGAAAACGATTAGCGTGGCTGTGGGACTTCAGACTTAGGTGTGAGGCTCCCTGGGGAAAGGCTTTCTAACAACCCCCAACCCTTCTGGGTTGGGAGCATTTGTCTGCCTAGAACCAGCTTCCGCTTTCAATTTTCCTGGGGAAGCCGAGGGCCTACTAACGGCAGAAAGCTGTCATCTGAACTCCCGGTGTTAGGCCGTTGAGATCATGGCACAGCCAGAAGTCTCTATTCAACAGTTGCCCATGTGTGCACCCCTAACTTTCCTTCTGACCCATACCACCTCGGTCCCGACCACAACTTTCTTGAAAGTGTAGTCCCAAAATTCTCCTTACCTCTGAATCTACTTCTTCTGACCCCTGCCTCCTAGGTACTAGTGGTTCAGACTTTCACTTCCTCTAACAAATTGTATCTCCAAAGGGATCTAAGGAAGCTCTATGCTGCGTCCTTAGGCATCTAGGCTATAAACCCAGGGAGTCTTGTCCCTGGTGTCCCTGCCAATTTAGGTCTACAGCTCTCAACATGGGCAGTTATGTGGGACCCGTTCCCCACCACCCTTGCCAGGGTCCCAAGTTTGTAAATGGCTAAGAGACAGAGAGAGAGAGAGAGGAGAGAGACAGAGAGGAGAGAGAAAGACGAGAAAGAGGCAGAGAGACAAAGAGGGAGTCAAAGAGAGAAAGATAGAAATAGTAAAAAAACAAAAACAAAAAAACAGTGTGCCCTATTACTTTAAAAGCCAGGGTAAATTAAAAACCTATAATTGATAATTGAAAGTCTCCTCCATGACCCTATAATGCTCCAATAATACCTTGTTGTCAGTGTAAACAAGGGCGTAACACTGAGACCACTGACAACCCGTAGCCTTCCTATCAAAAATCCTTAACCCAGTGACCCGCGGATGGCCCAAATACATTCAATCTGTAGCGGCAACTGCTTTGATAATAGAAGAAAGTAGAAAAGTAACTTTTAGAGGAAACCTCATTGTGAGCACACCTCATCAGTTCAGAATTATTCTAAGTCAAAAAAGCAAAAAGGTAGCTTACTAAATCAAAAATCTTAAAGTATGGGGCTAGTCTGTTAGAAAAAGGTAATTTAACACTAACCACTGATAATTCCCTTAACCCAGCAGATTTCCTTACAGGGGATTTAAATCTTAATTACCATACAAATGTCCGACCACACCTAGGAGGAACTCCCTTCAGGACAGGACAATAGATGGTTCCTCCCAGGTGATTGAGAATTAAAACAAAAACAAAAACAAAAACAAAAAAAACCGCAATGGTTATCCAGTAACTGATAGGCAGACTCTTGTGGAAGCAGCTTTAGGAGAATTGCCTAATAATTGGTCTACTCCAATGTTGGAACTGTTTGCACTCAGTCAAGCCTTACAGTACTTACAGAATCAAAAAGACCATTTCAATCCTGACTCAAAAGGTCACCTACACCCTCTCTGAAACGAATTTGCATAAGAACTGTTGTTTATGGGAGTGCATCTTGATGGAGCAGCTGGGTTGTTATGAAATACTCAGGAACCCAGCCGATCTCTAGGACTCACCTCTAAGTGCAAAGGCTATGTTGGGCACGCTGGTAAAGGACCACTAGAATCCAGCATCCCGGACCCCTTTCTTTGTGGTCTAGAAAGGCAGGAAAACGGGTGCAGGACTGCTACATTGGCGAGCGTAACTAATCCGATAAACAGAGGTCCATGGGTGCTTACACACCCTGGAAAGGAATAAGCATTAGGACCGTAGAGGACGCTCTTGGACTAATGCTCATCGGAAAATGACTAGGTTTTTTCAGATGGGAAACATTCCCTTCAAGGCAAAAATGCCCCTAAGATGTGTTCTGGAGAATTGGGACCAATTTGACCCTCAGACGCTAAGAAAGAAATGACTTATATTCTTCTGCAGTACCTCCTGCCCACGATATCCTCTTCAAGGGGGAGAAACCTGGCCTCCTGAGGGAAGTATAAATTATAACACCATCTTACAGCTAGACTCTTTTGTAGAAAAGAAGGCAAATGGAGTGAAGTGCCATATGTACAAACTTTCTTTTCATTAAAAGACTTCATGAGATCACCTACAAGGACTATTTTCCCGTATCAGAATCACCAAAGTTAATATTTAAAAGTACATATTTCTGGGCCTTTTCACAAATATACTGGGTCAGAATCTTGGGTTTGGGCCCAGAAATCTACATTTCAACAAAAATTTTTAGGTATTCTTTGGCTTACTAAAAGTTGATAGGAAGAATATTTCTCTTCTATTCATTGCTAAATGTCTAGTTTTTTGAAGTGCCTGGCACACAGCAGGTTCTTATAAATAATTGCCAAATGAATGAATAAAAGAAAGAAAAAAGTAAAGAGCTAAGAACATTTTGAATACTTCTTATCTCCTACTTACTCCTTAAATAAACAATTTCTCTTTGGAATTCTAGAAATATATTCCTATAGGCTTATTTTGTTCTATGTACTGTATTCATTACAAAACTAAGCATACATTCCTCTTTTCCCAACATTACTTATGGATTACTAAGAAAAATGTGGAAACCCCTTTCACGTAGCTGTTTCAAAGTATATACACAATTTTTACTTTTTAATGGATAAGTATTTGAAGACATGAAGCAGATCATTAACCCTGAAAATTCCTTTTAAGGCTTCAGTTATCATCTGCATAGCTTTTCTTTTCTGTATCTTTATATTTATTCTTCATTGCCTCTACCCTACATTAAAAAAATCACCTACAATATTTCTTGAAACTTCAGTTACTAACCCCATTGCCCCTGACTACAGTCTCCAAATTCTAACTACACTTTTTCTTACAACATTGCTTTTTATCTGTTTCCTTTTCTCTGGCTGATTTTTCTCTTTCTTCTCCTTTCAAATGCCCACCTGCTTTCTCGGCTCTTGAACTCGAATGAATTGTTAGCAGCAAAGAGATGAGAGACCTTTCTAGCTGCTGGAGAGAAGTTCTGAAGTGGTGTGGATCATCTGGCTCCAGTCTACAGGTCATCTCAGACCGGCAGGAAAAGAAATTAGACCCTCCATTCCATGTATGGAGGCATTTTGTCTGCAAGGCAGCACCCCAGTGATAGCCCAGGCATAGATTGGGGACATGCTGAAAACTTTCAACATGCCCGCTTCATATTTGATGGACACAAAGAGAAAAAAGACTGGCTTTGAAAGACAACTTAACCTTCTTGAAAAGTAAATCAAACTCAGAATCCTCCCAGACACCAGGTAACTCATTTTCCAACTTCATCCTGGCCAGGCTGTTTGACCCTGCTTATTTGGTGGGAGTCCTTGGGGGCATCTTCTCTGATTGAATCCAGCTGCAGTCTAATGGCCAGCTGTCCTCTCAGCCTCTGATCAGGACCTTTCAAAGGTCTAGGCAGAAACTCCTGGGGAGTGGTATATGGTATCAGAGACCTGAGTGTGCTCCAATTTGTCATGGTTCTGATTAAGTGGATACATAACAGATGGTGTCTTGTTTTAGATGGAGATGAGTAGGTGAGAAATTGTCTGGCTATGTTGAATTCTTTTAATTAAAAAAAGAATGGGAAAAATAATCTGCAGCTGGTATGTCATTTTTACCTCATAAGCACAGTTTTCTTTCATTCAGTCATAAAAGGCAAGAAGAGAAAACGCAAACTCTCTCAATTTGGGACAAACCTAAGAAAGTCATTTCCTCTGTGGTATGAATATTGGGTTAGCAAATGATTTCTTTAAAAAACAAAAAACAGTCAAGTGCATTTATTTCTCCTTTGAAATGGACAGCAACAGAATAAAGGAATTATTTATGAAACAGTTCTAAAGATAGGTCCCGAGACCAGCGTTATCATCATCACTTGGGAACATTTTGTAAACAAAGTCAGGCTCTACACTGGACCTACTGAATTAAGAACTCTGGGCTGAAGAGTCAGGTAGGGCCCAGAAACATGTATTATAACAAGTCTGCTAAATGATTCTGATGTGCTTTAAAATTTGAGAACCACTGTTTTAGAATATTGAAAACACACTTCTGATAAGAAAGCTGTTAATTTTTAAAAGACTTTCAGCATCAATCCCCATGATTTTTTTTTTTTTTTTTAGTATTTATCAAATGCTTATACACCATGAGGAAACTGAAGCACAGAGAGGCTAAGTAACTAACTGAGTAATGCAACTAGTAAGTGGCAAAGTCAGGATTTTGACCCAGGAAGTCAGGCTCTTGAGTACGGGCTGCTCAGTTTTCCTACGTGCGCTTCAGGAAGCCGGCTTCATCTCCAGACCTAGAGGTACTGTGTATGGTTTACATACCACACAGTCCATGTCACTCTCAAAAATTTCAACATCTCCTGTCAACACCTCATGTCTTTTTTCCTCAAACTCTGCAAACTCTACATTTAGTTACTTTATTACTTCATTCTCCTCTATTAAAATGTAAGTTCCATGCAAAAAGACATTTAAATTTTTTTCTTACTATGGAAATATTCAAACATATGTGAAAGTAGAGAAACAGTATAATTAATCCAATTTATCTGTTACCACTTTCAAAAATACCAATATATGGTCATTCTTGTTTCATCTGTATTTCTACCCACTTCCTATACCCTGGACTATTTTAAAGTAAATCCTGAACATCGATCATATCATTTCTTCTGTAAACATTTCAGAATAAACACTTAAAAGATAAGAGCTCTTAAAAATATAACTTTAATATCATAGCTTTAAAAAAGAACCTATAATTTCTTTTTTTTTTTTTTTTTTTTTTTTGAGATGGAGTCTCGCTCTGTGGCCAGGCTGGAGTGCAGTGGCGTGATCTCAGCTCACTGCAAGCTCCGCCTCCCGGGTTCACGCGATTCTCCTGCCTCAGCCTCCTGAGTAGCTGGGACTACAGGCGCCCGCCACCACGCCCGGCTAGTTTTTTGTATTTTTTAATAGAGACGGGGTTTCACCGTGGTCTCGATCTCCTGACCTTGTGATCCGCCCGCCTCGGCCTCCCAAAGTGCTGGGATTACAGGCGTGAGCCACCACGCCCGTCCCTATAATTTCTTAAAGTCTTCAATGTCCAAGCAATATTTAGATTTTTCTGATTTTCTTAAAAGTTGCTTTAAAATATATTTGTTTAAATCAAGATCCAAATAATGTCCATATATCGTGATTGGTTGGCAAGGCTTCTTTAAGTGGCATTAGGTCTATAGGTTTCCCCATCATCATTCTGTACATATTTCTCCAGTTTTTTTTTTTCTTGAAGTATTTTATTGTTATTATTATTGATAAAATCAGGTAATTTTGTCATGTTAAGTAGAGGTTAGCAAACTTTTTCTATATAGGGCCAGATAGTAAATATTTTATATTTTGAGATTCATATGAGCTCTGTTTCAACTATTGAACTTTGCTGTTCAGTCATAAAACGGCATAAACAATATGTAAACAAATGAGCAAGACTATGTTGCAATAAAACAGCATTAACAAAAATAGGTGAGGAACCAAATCTGGCCCACAGGTCACAGTTGCTGATCCTTCCTATGGAATTCCACAGTCCGATTTCATTAATTACCCACCTATGGAATCCTTTATCAGATCTTCTGTTCCTTCTAGTTTCCGTAAATTGGTAGTTAAATCTGAAGGCTTGATCAGATGTAGGTTTGATTTTGTTTTCTTATTCATTTATTTTTATTTTTGTGAGACAACTTATGTACACACATGCATGTATGTATACATATTTTATGTATCCAAAATATGTATATATGTATACATTTATGTATATAAGTTGTCTCATAAAATAAAAATATATGAAAAAGTAAGTGTGTGTGTGTGTGTGTGTGTGTGTGTGTATATATATAATTTTTGTTAGGGGTTTATTACAGCAAACAAAACAAAATAAAAGAAAACCAATAAAGAAGCAGTGCATATTCATCATAGGGTACTTCTATCACATTTTGAGATGTATGTATTAATTAATGATCATTACCCAGATCTATTAATAATATCTCAAGAGCTAGAAGATAGTAATATTCTTATTTCATTGTTACTTCTTTATTTATTAGAGAGAACAGTGTTACAAAGAGAAATTATCTTTGGTCACCCTGAGGTACAGTTCACACAGGAAAAACAGAATAATTGCTTGATGATTTAGCTTATCATAATGAGTTTGTTTTCTAGAATCCCTCAAAGATATCTAAACTTTTAAAGTATTAGTATAAACCTATGATTTAAAGTATTTGAAGTTTTTAAATCAATTGTCCTTGTTATTCATATGGCACACACATTTTTCCATCTTTGTTCAGTAGAAATTTTTCCAAATTGTGTCTGATTCTTTTTGGCACAATCCTACTAGTTTTTGAAAGCATCCCTATTTTAAATTATGGCAAGATGTTTCAGATTTATCTTATAAATTATCTGCCCCAGACACTGAATTATCCATTTCTCCAATGAGTCCTGGTTCCTTTTCCTGACAAAAGGCATTTAGAGACCATAATCTGAGCATTAGGGTTGTACTTGCTAATGGGTTAGTCATTGTTTCTAGGGCTATTCATTGAACAGAGTTGGAAATTATTTTCTTAAGAATACATATATAACAAATTCATACAGAAGCCTCAAAACTTTTTGGCCAGGCAGAGTGGCTCAGGCCTGTAATTTCGGAACTTTGGGAGGCTGAGGTGGGAAGATTGCTTAAGTCCAGGGGTTTGAGACAAACCTGGGCAACATAGTCTCTACAAAAGACAAAAAATTAAACTTATGAACCTTCAATCTGTATCTTCTTCCAGTCATGCCAAAAATCTGGGTTCTCAAGGACATGTACATAATTACTCATTTGATTTATTAAATATCTCACAGTATAGACCTAACAGACTCAGAATAATGGTAACAATATTACTCGCAAAAGTATTATAACTTAAAATCATTTAATATTATTTTTAAGTTCTTTTTGTTATCTTAAGTTCTTTTTGTCCTAGGGATATACAATCAAATTCCTGAATTTTAAAATCACCTGGAGTAGTTCCTTCCTATGTGACTATTCTGTTTCTGTGCTGTCTAGTATGGTAGCCATTAGCCACATATGGCTAGTAAAAATATAATTTAAGTGACTTAACTATAACTTAAAATTAAGTTTCTCAGCATACTAGCTGCATTGTAAGTGTCCACTAGCCAAATGTAGCTAGAGGCTACTATTAAATAGTGGAGATATAGAACATTTTCACCATCACATAAAGTTATATTGGGTACATGGTTATTTTATTTCCTTTTAAAACATTTTTAGAAATTATTTTTATATGTATTTTATTCTGTTTTTTTATAAGGTAAAAATCTACATAATTCCAAAGACAAATCAAGAAACAGTATATACTCAAAGAAGTCTAGTTTCTATTCCTCTTCCCTCTACCCTGTTCTCTCCTTCCCATGATAGATCAAGTTTTAACATTTCTGTGCTTTATCTATTGGTTTTATTCTTAATGTGAACAAACATATATATATACTTATATACACATATGTAATTCCCATATTTTCTTAGATAAAGGGCAGCATACTATTTATTATTTAATTGAATAGTATTTTTCTATTATTTGCAAAGAAAAAAATGCAGTATAATATAACCACTAATCTTTTAGAAATAAATCAATGCTGACTCGCCATTAAAGCCTTTTTACAAATGATCCTGGAGATGTGGAGAAATCAATGAGACACTAAATCCCAGTGAAACTTAAAGTTTTGGACACTTATTAACACAGTAACTTAAAGCTCAAGTTCATGATCAAAAGTAAATTCTAAAATCCCAAGTGGTGAGTGAAGGGTGCCATATGTGTTGGAACACAAGAATGACCAGATCAGCCCAAAAGGATGCCAGAGAGTGATACTGACTTGCTCTCCAATAAGAAAATTTCAAATCCATCTGAGTTGGTTGCCAGCAAATGCGATTTTTTTTGAAAGAGTGGAACATGTTCATATTTCCTTAGTTTTTGTCAACAACTTAACAGCTGTGTTCCAAATGGACTGAAGTTGAGCCAAAATATTGTCTGGCAGCCCTGAAAACAAAATCTGATAGTAATTGATTTTCAGAGCATTCACAGTATGAATCCCAACATTCCATAGTCTGGGGATGTTGGGGAGATAAGGGGGTGGTGAACATAGGTCTTTATTTTCTTAATTCTAGATAATACATGACCAAAGAAAATCTAAACAGGAGATTAGCCCAATCATTGTGTTCTATTTCTTAAGATGGAGTGAAGTATCTATGAGATACATAAAAAAAAATATATCTTTTTCTGCCTGAATGCTTCATACTAATCTAGAAGGAGCCTTGGTTACCATTATGCCACTTTAATGACCCAAAATAGTGTGCATGTAAGCATGATATCCCGCATTTGAAAATAAGAGAAACATCAAGTATTACATCCAATGCTGAGGAATATATGGAAGGCAACTCTCACAAGTTCTCAGAAACCTGTGATTCTTACAAGAAGAAATAAATGAAATATAAAGTACTGAACATATTTCCCTTTAAGATATTCTCCAAAGCTAGTGAAAGGCATTGCAGAAATGTAAAGTATTCCATGATATTGTTTAGCAATTCCATCTTGCGGGGAGGGAAAATGCAGCTAAGATCAACCTTGGGACACCCCCCTAAATATCAATGCCTGCTTTTCATCCTGTATTTTGTTTGGGATCAAGTCATCTGACTGAGTACACTTGAATTTTCACCTGAAATATTTAGTCAGTTCTTAAAGAAAATAAAAATAAAAAACTTTTCTCTATTAAAGAGAAAATACCTTATTTCCTCAGTAAATAACCTGGGACAAATTAACATATCATTGTCGCCTCTTGTTTTTAAAATTTGTAACTTTCTCTTAGCTTCCCTGAGCTAGCCATGTGTAGATATTTTCAGTCAGCCTGACTATATTCACTAACCATATATGTCTACCTTTTTGGAAAATATCCCCTATATAAATGTGAATGAAATTATTAATTTGAATCCTGTATACTCACTTTTTGAAATCTTATTTACTCACTAGTCAATATTCAGTTAACTGGGAAACCTGTACGGTGAATCTCCTATTCATACCTTTGATGCTCATCTGGGTCAACCAATGAAAAAGGGGAAAAATGAATTATGCTTTTTAAAATCATTAATAAGGTATAAATCTCTAATAAAAATGCATGAATCACAAATGTGCTGTCACAGAGAAAAATAATAAGCTGAAGAAACCTCAAGGTCCTCTGGTTCAGTCCTTTTGCTC
The DNA here is from genome assembly GCF_043159975.1 of Macaca nemestrina. Lineage (NCBI taxonomy): Eukaryota > Metazoa > Chordata > Mammalia > Primates > Cercopithecidae > Macaca > Macaca nemestrina. Next base: position 44,900,694 of record NC_092135.1, read on the forward strand.
AGTAGAAGGAACTGAGGCTCCAAGAGTTTATGAATGTGTTTATCTTGCCGTACTTTTCTAGCACATTAGTAGCAAAATTAAGCTAGATGGGACTCCTGCCTACCTGTCCAGAACTATTCTCTCATAGTGTCAGGTTGTGTATTGTCATGTATGAGCAGGTACCAGGATTATTCTTGTTCAAAATAAACACTATCAGTGATTATCAGAATGAGGGTATTCCCTGCCAGGATCACATCCTCTTTCTGATTCACATTTCCTGACTTGGAAAGCACGTGCCCTCACTGCTGGCACCTCACAAATGTGGGATAGTTTAGCTGACCTGGGCTGAAAGTGGCTGGTTCCCAGAACTTTGGCTCTAAGAATCTGTTAATGGGCTCTGATCTTGGGGTATATTTGCTCTGCTTGCTGCAGCCAAAAATGTGCTTGTGTGTGGTCAGCATTCTTGAAAGGTTTGCCTTTGAGTCACGCTTTTCCTATGGACCTTTTGTTCATACACTGAACTTTTAATCATTATTTAACACCTTCAATATTTCATCTCACCACATACCACTAAGATATTCTACAGAACAATGATTTTACTTAGATGCTTAGAAACAACAGTAATAAATACAGTAGTAACTACAATAATTTGAGTACTTATTATATGTTAGACAACTTATATACTTTATGTCACTTAATCCTCAGAACCTTCCTTTAATACACACTGTGAGACAGGTATTATTAAATTGATGTTACATATGAAGAAACTGTTTCAGAAAGCTTAATAAATTGTCTAAGGTAAATTGAAGAAGCAGGGCTGTCTAACCCCTATGGCTCTGTTCCTGATTACCATTGTCTTGAAATTAAGAAGTACCCCCTTGCCCATTTCATGGCCTACAGCTAGATCACAGTTGATTAGCAGACAGTTGGGAAATCAAGACTGTGTTGGAACATCTTCAATAAGGGCAAAAAAGTCAGACATTACTTCAATAATTACACTTCACCCTTTTAAGGAACCCCTCCCTCTAAGGATAACTTAAGGTCTTTTAGTTATTCTTGAACATTGAATGTAAAGCCCTTTATCAATCACACTGCACATACTCCTACTCCCTCCTCCTAAATCCTCCTTCTTCAATACTCCGAAACTTTTTTCTCCTCTAATAGCAGCTCTCTCAAGCTGGTCTTCACCAGACAAACTTACTCCAGTCCCTTTAACATTTTTAATGATTTCTTTTCCTCAAGGTTACTTTTTTTTTTTTTTTTTTTTTTTTTTGAGATGGGAGTCTTGCTCTGTTGCCCAGGCTGGAATGCAATGGTGCGATCTTGACTCACTTCAACCTCCGTCTACCGGGTTCAAGCAATTCTTCTGCCTCGGCCTCCTGAGTAGCTGGGATTACAGGTGCACACCACCATGCCCGAATAATTTTGGTATTTTTAGTAGAGATGAGTTTCACCATATTGGCCAAGCTGGTCTCAAACTCCTGTCCACCTGCCTTGGCATCCCAAAGTGCTGGGATGACAGGCATGAGCCACCACGCCCGGCCAAGTTTACTTCTTTTTAAGATCATCTTCTAAAACTATATATCTAAGTTGTTGGCCACTATTGACAGAAACTTTCAGATTATATTTTTTAGTAAAAATAAAAAAATATTTTTTATAAAGTAGTTAATAGTTTTATTGAAGTAAAAAATTGTAAACCAGCATCTTGTTGATCCATATTATTCAGGCATTTCCTTTTTTTCTAGCTCATCTTTCCACTGCCTCTTTTTCTCCCAAAAGGAGACAAAAGCTCAAATGTTTCACTGCTCATTAAGAAATTGAAAAAAAGATGAGAAATGCCTCCTGGAAAATTTAGCTACACTAAAACTGCCATTAAATCTAAATGCACAGCTAGGTGAATGTTCTTTATTCTGTCATTATTTCAGTATCATGATACTGAATGTGAATGAACTTTGTTCAAACAAACATACCTCAAGGGATTCAAAGAGTATCCCTTATCACATAATCATGCCATTATTATTCATAGCTTTAAAAACATCAAGCTGAAATATATTTCTATCATAAACGTAGTAAGAGCATATAACTTGATAGGTTTGGGAATCAACACAGAACATTCTCTCTTCTTCAGATGCATCTATTGCTCCTAGACTGATAGGAATCAAGCCTATTATAAAGATATAGATTCAAAACAACCTTTCTCAAACATAACTTGGGACTCAGACAACTTAGTTGCATTCAATCTGTCCCTGGATCACTTCCATCTTTTCTTCTTCTCAAGGGAGTTGGGTCATAATGTGTAACTATTCTCAGAAATGGGTAATCCTCAAACCCTGGGCATCTCTCATGAATGTCTTTTCCAGCCAAAACTACGTCAGACTTTGTAGCTTTTTTTTTTTCTTTTTTTGATAGGTCAACTTACCATCTCCATACAAATGTTTATGTCACTATTAATATCACACCTCCCTTCCAAAGCCCTGCAATCTAGAAAATACTACACAAGCACAAGTCCTTATAACAGCCATGAGTTACACAGGTAAGAAGCAATAGGAAGATAAGGAGATTCCCAGAATCACCCTTAAAAATCAGTAAGCTACAGACTGAATCTCCACACTCTGACCCACAGGCATTTTATTCCTCCTCAAAGAAACAACACAAACTCTCAGGAAAAAAAGAAATATTAATGAAAAAAATCTAAGTGCCAGAAAATGCCAACAGCCTTTTGAATCAAATGATACAAAATTATAAACAAAATTGAGCATGATCTCCAGGTACTGAGCCGATTTGATGCTAAGCGAATGAATGTCATCATACCAGCAGATGTGGTGGGGGCAAAACCAACTAAACCAAATGGACCAAGATGGTGCCAACAGCCTTAAAGAAATCAGAAAAAGGAATTCAAGAATCAGTCTGGCAACATAACAGACAGCCGATGTGAAGATGGCAAAAGTGATAAAGTGATGAATATGCTGTAGCCACCTGTAAGAACACATGCTGCTCTGTTCTGGGGAGGAAAAGTAGGGTTTTGTCATTCCATGACATATAGAGGCTCTTGAAAGGCAGTACCTTCAAAGTAGAGAGTTGAGTCCTCAAAGTAGGGAAAAAACATGAATCCAGGTCCCTGATTAACCCCAAGTCCTAAGTACAAAGAAAGAGTATATGCATTGTTTAACTAAATTCTGATAACTAACACTTGGCCTAGGCTGCCTTACCTGGGCTGTTTCTTACACTGTCCTTCAATGTAGGCCAATGATGTAATATCAAAGCACAATACAGTTAAGCAATTCTGCAGAAGGGCAAAGGATCAAGTCCACTTATGCCACCCTTCTACTAATCTGCTTAATCAGGGGATTGATTTTAAAGTAACTTGAGAAATGTAGGAATTGAATATCTTTCTGAAATTCTTTTAAAAATATTTCATTTTCAGCTGAGTTTCTACAAAGAGTTGGACAAGAGTAACTTCAAGATTTTACTCCCAAAAAGTTACCTAGAGAAATATGGTCATATATAGTCTGTAAATAGCAGAGAGCAATAGCATACAGGTGGTAACAATGGTGGTAATAATGGAGGTAACAATATAAGAATGGCAATAGCAAATATAGTCACAAGTGTGCTGGGAAAGAGGGAGGCAGAAGATTTGATCACAGAGGAAGGCAATGTGACAATGGAAGCAAGGTGCCCCACTGTCTGAGGATGGAGGAGAGGCCCAGGAGAGAAGGATGGAGGCAGCCTCCAAAAACAGGATGAGGCAAGAAATGGAGTCTATCCTGCAGCCTCCAGAAGGAATCATTTCTGTCAACACCTTGATTTTAACTCACTGAAACTTACTTTGGGTTGCTGATCTCCAAAACTATGAGAGAATACATTTGTGCCACTGAAGCCACTAAGTCTATGGTAATGTGTTAAAGACACAACAGAAAGTAAATATACATGATGACCAAGAACATGGTCTTCAGTGTCAGGGACATCTAAATTAGAAAACTCTCTCTGACACTTACCAAGCTGGTGACCTGGAACTTAATTTAATTTCCCGAAGCTTCAACTTCGTCATGTTTTGAGCAATTAATGAGATGATTCATGTTAAGAGTTTAAGCACAGATATGACACAGAATGTGTATAACTAATGGAAGGTAGTATCATTAGGGAGGAAAGGAACTGATGATTATTGAAGCCAACTAAATCCCAAGCACTTCATGGCTCCTGTCTCATTTAAGTCCCATGACTCTCCTAAAGGTAAGGATTTCTGTCTTAGATATTTGACAAAATAGGAAACTGAGATTTAGAGATGAAGTCAGTTATGTAACTGATATTAGTTTATATTTATCCCAGTAACATTCACTGTCTCTCTGTTGATACTCTGACAATAAAATCCTTCATAGAAGTTTTTTCAAATCAAAGCAAAATCAAGATGAATGTACCAAATGCAGTTGGTGGAAAGAGTGTAGTTCAAGTATAAGTCCAACCTAATCCTTTGCCCTCCTCCCTGTGATCAATTAGTCTAGACTTGGCTATGCCTATGTTTCTTCACAGGTGAAAATAAACTGGTCGAAAGATTAATAATGGGATAAACATATGACTTTTTAATTTTCTAGACAAATCTAATAGTTGAATTGTTATCAATTATTTTTATACATAAGGTTTTTCGACTAATCAGAAATTTTTTGCCAACTTGATTTTGCAGAATAAAAGATACTATCAACTCGAACTGAATTGTAGCATTCTAACTAAAGTGCAACTATATCATTTCAATAAGACAACATGGAATTTCCACTATATTCTTAGAATCAGTAATATTCTTTCTTTTAAAAATATACATTAATAGGTCAGGCATGGTGGCTCACTCCTATAATCCCAGAACTTTGGGGGACGAACTGGGAGGATCACTTGAGGTCAGGAGTTCAAGACTAGCCTAGGCAACATAGAGATAGTCTGTCTCTACAAAAAATTTTAAAAATTAGCCAGGCATGGTGATGCATCCCTGTGGGCCTAGCTACTTTGGAAGCTGAGGTAAGAGGATAGCTTGAGCCCAGGAGGTTGACGCTGTAGTGAGCCATGATCGTACCACTGCACTTCAGCCTGGGTGACAGGGCAAGATCCTGTCTCAGAATGTATATGTATGAACATACACATTAATAAATGTTTGAGAATTTTTAAAAAATGCTATTCCCTGGTCTTTATACTAAATCAAGTAAAATCTTTATGATGACCACAGAGACACTGTTAGAGAATAACAAATTAATTGGTTATAAAAGTTTATTCAAGGACTTGCTAACACCATGTCTGTTTCTGTGGCAGCACAGAGAACACTGTAGAATATGAATCTTTGTTCATAATTAGCCCTCAATATAGACACAATTTTTATCTTCAGAATTTTCTCTACCATGGCAACAGAGACTATTTAGACTCTACTTACTTTCTAGGGACATTGAAGGCTTTAAACTCCTTAAACAGTAGAGTGTCTTAGGATCAGAGGACTTAGGCTCAGAAGTCTAGATCTCAAGATGACTTACATTTCACCTCTATTTTCCAAAAGCTGTTTTCTGTCTTCTTGTTCATCAGCTACTCTGCTTTATGCTACATTGGTGGAGTGGTTAGTAATTACACAATGTTCCAGATATCTATTTTCTAGATTAAAAAAAAAAAAAAAGTTCTGAAAGGTGAAGTGATATATTTTAAGTCATACAGCTGACCACCTGTAGAACAAATATTAGAACTCAAGCACCCCAAATCTTACACCCACTCTTCGCTTCCCACACCATCCATAAACTATAGCAACCTCTGTGGAAGGACAGCAATGTGTAGATGCTTTATATGCTGCCTGAACTGAAAAATGTCATGCTTGTAAAAACTGTCATGGCTGGTTATCCAGAGGAAGTACTACTTGTCTTTCCATTTTATTAGCCCAGTTTATTTTTAATAGAAGAAAACAAATGGTTCTCAAAAGTATTCTATACCTTGTAGGCCCTGCAAAGAATCAGAATCAATGGAAGGACACAACCACAGTAACCAACCCTGACACTGTCATTTCTAAGCTGTACAGCTTCTTCCTAGAAACTTCATTCTCTGAACTATAGTTTTTCTCATTGGCCAAAAAAAAAAAAAAAAAGCCTAGATAGTAACATTCTTAATAGTTAATACGGTAAATAGAAACCTATGTCACAGGATTGTTTATGCGGGGAAGGAAAAAATAATTTTCCTTGTAACCTTCTGAGTTCCTAGCTTAGATCTCTATAACATAGAACATATTAACAAGAAAAAAACCAAACATGTTTACTAACATGTGTGTTTTATATATATGGGGGTGAATACTCAGAGAAAAAATATTTCTCAAAGAGGTAGCTTAGAATTCCAGCTTACATGCCATCTTCACCAAAAAGCAATACATTTTTTGAGAAGTGACAAGACAAAGGAAAAGGACCTTGAATCTCTAGGGGCAGGAAATGTAGGAAAGTGAATACAGTTGACCCTTGAACAACACAGTCTGAATTTCGTGGGTCTACTTATACATGGATTGTCTTCTGTGTCTGTCACCCCTGAGAAAGCAAGACCAATCCCATCTCTTCCTCCTACTCCTCAACCTGCTCAATGTGAAGATGATGAGAATGAAAATCTTTATGATGATCTACTTCCAATTACTAACGGTAAATATATTTTATCTTCCTCATGATTTTCTTTATATTTTATATCTTTAGCTTACTTATTGTAAAAATATAGTATATAATACATATTACATACAGAATATGTGTTAATTGACTGTATTATTGGTAAGGTTTTCAACAGTAGGTTAATAGTAGTTAAGTTCTTGGAGAGTCAAGTTATACAAAGGCCAGGTGCAGTGGCTCACACCTGTAATCCCAGCACTTTGGGAAGCCAAGGTGGGTGGATCACTTGAGCCCAGGAGTTTAAGATCAGCCTATATAACATGACAAAACCCCATCTCTGGAAACAAAAAAAACAAAAACAGAAATTAGCTGGGTGTGGTTGTGTGCACCTGTAGTTCCAGCTACTGGAGAGACTGAGGTGGGAGGATCACTTGAGCCCAGGAAGTTGAAGCTGCAGTGAGCCATATTCATACCACTGCACTCCAGCCTGGGCAGCAGAGAGAAACCCCATCTCCACAAAAAGAAAGGAAGAAAGGAAGAAAGAATGGAAGAAAAGAAAGAAAAGAAAAGAGAAAAAAGAAAAGAAAAGAGAAAAGAAAGAAGGAAAGGAAGGAAGGAAAGGAAGGAAGGAAGGAAAGAAGGAAGGAAGGAAGGAAGGAAGGAAGGAAGGAAGGAAGGAAGGAAGGAAGGAAGGAAGGAAGGAAGGAAGGAAGGGGAGAAGGAAAGAGAGAAAGGAAAGAGAGAAAGAAGAATTTACACACGGATTTTCAACTGGAGTGGAAGGAGAGGGGCAGTGCCCCTAACCCCCACATTGTTTAAGGGTCTACAGTATATGGGAAACTATCAGCAGATAAAGGCCAGTTAGGAAACTTTGTGATGTAGATTCCTCTGGTGCAGTCTCTGAGCTGATCAGGGTCTAAAGGTATCATTGGTAATAATCAAACTTTGTCCTTTCTGACAGTGGATTTGGACAAACAACTTTGCAAATTTATGTCCTGTTTTTATGCAAACAGGAAAAGGGCAGAACTTTTCTGATATCTGCTTCTTCTCAATTGCCTGCAGTTCAAAATAACCCTTATGACAAGGTGGGTTATATTTTGAGGTGGTATATTCTGCTACCTTTCATTTTTAAAGTCAAATAGTAATGACAGCATTAGTTAATATCACTTTTTAATATTGTTGTAAATTAAGCATTCTGCTCAGCAGTTTATTCATTTAATTTTATTTGATCCTTGCAATCACTCTAAGAGGTAGATTCTAGTATTATTTCCATTTTGTAGATCAGGAATTAACCTTGAGTGTTCAGTTCATTTGCTCAAAGTCACAAAGCTAATTTTAACTCCTTTTCACCAGTATGGGCAAGAACTTTTAAAAATATAAAGCACTATAAGATATAAATTATATATTCCTCAGTTTTGTCTTTAAGATTGCTATAGTGGATACATTGATATACATGCTTATTGCTAGAGCCACCTCTGGGATAATAAATTTGGATAATTGCTTGCCTTTCTCTCCTTTCTTATTCCCATACTGTCAGCAGCTTAGGGATAAATTAAGAAAGCTGATGAGAAAGACAATAGATGTGTCAGTTAGTAAGACACTGTAAGCTCCTGAAGGCAGGAACTGTGTTATTTCTGTGTTCTATTCTCTGCTCAGTGTTATATACTGAGTGCCTCGCCCAAAGTCCTGCTCAAAGTGGAGGTTCAATAATATTTGTTGAGTGAATAAACAAAATGATAAATACATGCCTACTAGGACAAATTTGAGTTTTGTCTACATTCAAAGTGCCCATAATGCTGACAACTATCACTAAGAACAAATTGATGTAGATGGCCAGGAAAATGCAATGTGTTCACCAGATTCTGGTTCTGTTTCCCCCAGGGCATACAACCAGACCATATTTCCTAACCTTTCCTGCAGTTATGTGTGGTTCTGTAACCTAGATCTACCCAATAGAATATGAACAAAATGAGCTATACCATATTGAGGCCTGAACCCCCAAACCTTGCAAGCAATTCTCCAACTCTTCCTTCTCTGGACTTTGGGAGACAGATAATCCAGTGGTAGGTTCCAGAGCCCTGGGATATGGTGAAGCCACCTGGTGGAGGGATTATGGGTCCCTGAGTACATGGAGCAGGACATCACCACTACCACCACTACGACGACCACCATCATTGCCACCAACTCACAATGGCATGTGAGGGAAACAAACTTTTAATTTATTAAGTGTTTTAGTCCATGTGGACTACAGTAACAGAATACCATAAATCAGGCAATTCATAAGCAACAGATACTTATTTCTCACAGTTCTGGACCCTGGGAAGGCCAATATCAAGCAGATTTTGTGTCTGGCGAAGGCTGCTTTCTGGTTCACAGACCACACCTTCTAGCTGTGTCCCCACATGGTGGAAGGGGCAAGGCACCTCTCTGGGGCCTCTTTTTATATAAAAAAGGGCACTAATCCCATCACCTGATCTAATCACCTCTCAAATGTCCCATATCCTAATACCATCACATTGGTGATTATGTTTCAGTATTTGAATTTTGGGGGATACAAACATTCTGACCATAGCATTAAACCACTGAGATTTGGGGAGCTCTTATTACAACACTGTGCCTCTCTACACTTTTTCTCTTTTTCCTACACTCTTAGAGTGCCTTCATTTCTCCTCCCCATGTATTACCTATGGTTGTTGTTGATCTTAATATAATTTGTATAAAAATACTTACACCATGGAGATGAACAAAGAGAACATTCTAGGCCTCAGAAATTCAAGGATGAGAGCTCAAGAAATAAATTCTTCTAGTTATCATGTCTGATCTGCTCTTACAAAAAAGCTAGGGTGACAAAACACTTGGGAACTCCTTGGCCTAGAAAAACATACAGCTTTATAAAGAGAATATGCAAAGCTGAAACTTCTACCTAGGCAGCAAATATTGAAGAGATGTAAAAAATGAGCCTGAACTCAGAGTTAATATTCATTCATTTTGTTTGTGTATGAAATGACCTGGTCTATAAGAGCCCATTGTTCCATACAGTCTTTAGCTAAAAAGAATTTGGATTTAAACTCGATGGTCTGGGAGGGTGACATGAAAACATCTTTAAACACTCTGAGTAATTGTGCAAAAATCCCTGACACAGGAAAAACTATGTTTCTTTCTATCCTTTGTTATATTTTCTGATTGCTCTTCTAATAATTTGTGTGATATTTCCCAGTTGTGAAATGTCTCTGATTGCCAGTGATTAAGATTAAATGAGAAGATTGCGCTCCTCCCCCAGGTGGTTGTTAGGAAACATCTGAATCATAGTGATTTGTTGGATGAACTAAAAGAGTGCCTCTCCCTATCCATCTTGGGTTTACATAAATAAACATTCAATATATGCCACACCAATACATTTATTTGCACAGCAGGCTTCTGATCTGCCGTATCCAGTTTCTTTATGGCTTAGCAAATCATAAGCATGTTTGGAAATACAACCGCCTACATGTCAAGACTCACGGTTTTACACATATTAAATACACCGGATCTGAGTTACAAATCAATGTGGTCATTTGAGCTTCATAAATGTAAAGGCAGTATAATTCTCAATTGATGATGACATCATCCACAGTTCTGTTATACCCAGGGAAATATTCAGACTTGTCTTATTTTTTGGTCCTATGAAAACACTGAAACAAAAACAAGATGAAATAAAACAAAAATGATATTCCAAGAAATGACAGATGTAGCCACCAGGAGGAAAAATGTACGGGCCACAATGAAAGGCTATGTCTGTGGTGCAGCTGGCACAGAGGTGTGGTGCCATCTGATGTTCTCCTTATGGTGGGTAATAACGTGGACATCAAACTTCTAAAAAAATATAACCAAGATCTTTGGAAACTTTGGCATAGTTACATGATACTTTTTACTGTTTTTTTAGATAGATAGTAGTATCAGCACACCACGCACTGCCATATTTTTATAGTTATTTGTTCCTTCCTCCCAGAATATCTACCTCCTCTATTTGGGGTCAAGCCCTTTCTCAGTCTTCAAATCTTGCCTCAAGAATCACCTCCCTGCCGTGGTCACCTCTGAGCCTTACAGACAGAACCATGATATCCTCTCTCTGACCCCGTAACATAGTCCACTAACCCTAATCCAGTTATTTAATAACCTGTGTCTCCTTTAGAAAAGCCAGGGCTCTTCGAGGGTAGGCACTTTGTGATAGTCATCCTCAGGGCCTACAAAGACGTAGTGTTCTTATGGAGTGTTCAATCAATGTTTGATATCTTCATGAAATGGTTCTCAAAAAATGGTATGTGAACCCCCGGGTGTTCCTAAGAATTTTCAGAGGGTCTGTGAGGCCAAAACTAGTTTTATATTAATATTAGGGAGTCATTTGACTTTCCCACTGTGTTGGCATTTGTGCTGATGGAGCAAAACCAATGGTGGGTGAAATGACTGGGGTCAGAGCATGAATCACGTCAATGGCAATAAACATCACTAGCAGTCATTGTATTTTTCACTGCCATGCACTTGCAGGAAACATAGTGCCCATTCCACTTACAAATGTCCTTTATGAAGCAGTAAAAACATATGAATTTTTTAGATCTTAACCACTGAGTACAAGTCTTTTAAATATTCTGCATGATGAAATGGACCAGATGGATGAAAGACACTTCTGCTGCATTCTGCAGTGCAATGAGTTTCTCAAGAAATATTCCTTGTCTGGTTATCTGAGTTGCGAGCTGAACTAGCTGCTACTTGTTTAGAGTGCTACTTTTACTTGAAACAGCCACTGACTGGTAAGCTATGGTTATTCAGACTGGCAGTTTGGCAGAGATTTTTACATCATTGAATGGAGTAAGGCTGCCATTTCAAGGAAAACAACTGGCAATTATGTTGCTAATGATGAATTTAAGTTTTTGAATGAAAATTAGAATTTTGGAAAACATATATCCTCTACTTTTCGCCTGACAACTTCCCAATACTTACAACTTTTCCAGTGGGATCAGTGGTGATATTTACAAAAGTGAGCTTTTGGTATTTTACAATGAAATGTGTCAACCTTTGGAGATCTGTGTATTTGTTCTAGTCCTCTGAAAAGTAGGTGCTAAGATCAGAGTATACATTCAAGAAAGCTACTGATGGGAAGACCTGTGAAGGATAAAGGGAGAGAGCCAGAGAAGGCAGAAACAGCCTTTGAACCACAATGTAGGTCTGACACCAAAGGAGGGAAGAAGGAAAGTGCATGGGGTAAGAAGAGTTCTAGACTGCAGCAGTCCCTGGAATGTTTCAACTAAACCAATGCCAAGTTCTGGAGTCAAACACCAGTTTAAGGAGGTCTGCATCTCAGTGGGGTGGGACTGCCTTAGTGCTTCTGTTATGTGCAGCCTCTGGCTGGCAGCAGCCATGGGAAGCGTGACCTCCATACAAACATGATGGTGGTTCCAGAAGGACAGTCACAGGTGCTGTCAGTCAATCATATTCCCTGCAGTCAAAGATCTAAATAGTGCATTTTCATACACACCACAATCTGTATAACTCAGACTATATTTTTCAAAGGAGCAATGCATATTGTTATACAGTCATGCAAGAATAAAGTATTCACTAAAACTGAGTTTTTCAAAGTTATTTATATTAACTGTGGTTTCTGATTCCACATTGACCCTGATATTTAGGTAGTATTTAAGAAACCACCAGTTGTTGGGTTTGATGTAGTATCAAAGAATAGTCATAATCATTTGAAAAGGCTATTAAAATACTCCTTCTTTTAAAACTATACATATGTGTGAGGCCAGATTTTCTTCATATACTGTATTTCAGCAAAAAGACCATGTCTCAACAGATTGAATAAGAGCAGAATGAGCATACGTGTATCTTATATTAAGCCAGATAATACAGTTACAAAAATGTAAAACAATATCACTATTCTCTTTTTTTGAAAAATAGTTTTTTATTAAAATTTATTATTTATGTTAACATGAAATGGAGTCATTACTGTTATTTTAAAAAAGAAGTTGATGCATTTTTCAAAAGTTCTGTTTTAATTTTGAATACACTAAATACAACTAGATATTACCTATATATTAGATTGGTACAAAGGTAATTGCAGTTTTTGCCATTATGTTCAATGGTAAAAGCTGCAACTACTTTTGCACCAACCTAATAACAGAAACTTTTTGAGGTCTTCAATAACTGTAAGGGCATAAAGTTTACCTAAGACAAATATTTGAGAACAATTGCATTAAAGAATCATTACATTCAGTTGTGAGAAGTGAAAAAAACAATCAGTACCCCATTGAAGAAAGCAAAGAACCTGGTAGTTAGGAGAGTGTCTCTGGTGTCAGAAAACCAAAGTTTGGATTTTGGCTTCTATATTTGCTAAAGAAAGTCTTTGGACAATGAATTAAGCTCTCTGAGCCTCTGTGTCCTTATATATAGAAAATAATATCTATTCCATAGGATTTGGGTAAATATTAAATTAGATACAAAGTATTTATTATAATCAAGATGAAGCAGCAAAAGCTCAGTAAAGTTTAGCTTTTCCTAGTAGTTATTGATAATATTATTACTCAAATGCTAGTAATTTTCTCCAATTGGAAATCAAAATAAATAAATACCCATTCACCTTTCCTCCACAGCAGTACATAGTAAATAATCCTTGAACGCTCTGCATCAGAATCATATAAAGCACTTATTAAAAATGCATAAAACCAAGGTATTAGGTTAATTCAAGTCTTAAGTGCTACTAGAATAACTAAATATCTGTATGAAACAAAAATGAATCTCAACTCCCTGACTCATTACACACACATAAATACATGTACACACTCAAATTGATAAGATACCTAAACATAAATGTCGGAACTATAAAGCTTCTAGAAAATAATATAGGAGAATATCTTTGCAATTTTGTTAAAGGAAAGATTGAAACAGACCAAACAAGCACCAACCATAAAAGAAAATATTAATAAATTAAACTTAATTAAAATTAAATGTTTCAGCTTGAATGAAAACACAAATAATTTTTTAAATGACAAATTACAGGCTGGGAAAAATATTCTGAACACATATATCTGGCAAAAATGTGTATTCAAAAAATGTAAAGGACTCATAAAAGTGAATAATAAAAAGTCAAAAAAATTTTTTAAATATTCAAATAATCTGAACAGATCTATCATTAAAGAAAACATTACAAATCATCAATAGATACATGAAAAGGAGCTCCACGTTTTTAATTTTTTAAAAAAATTTAATGACACCAAAGTTTGTGAGGACATGGAAAAGCAGAATTCTCCTGCATTGCTATTGAGAATGTAAAATGCACTCATTTTGGAGAAATGTTTGGTGATTTCTTAAAAAGTTAAACATACACCTATCTTTTGAGCTAGAAATTTCTCTCCTAGATATTTACCCAAGAGAAACAAAAACTTATGTTCACAAAAAGAAATGTATAAGAATGTTTATAGCAGAATTATATACAGTAGTCAAAAACTGAAAACAATCTACTTTGGTCCATTTTCACACTGTTACAAAGACATACCTGAGGCTGGGTAATTTATAAAGGAAAGAGGTTTAATTGACTGACAGTTCCACAGGGATGGGGAGGCCTCAGGAAACTTACAATCATGGTGGAAGGGGAAGCAAACACATCCATCTTCACATGGCATCAGGAAAGAGAACAGCATGGGGGAAACTCCATCCAATCGCCTCCAATGAGGTCCCTCCCTCAACACATGAGGATTACAATTTGAGATGAAATTTGGGTGGGGGGTACTGCCAAACCACATCATTCCAACACTGGCCTCTCTCAAATTTCATGTCTTCATATTTCAAAACAAAATCATGCCTTCCTAACAGTCCCCCAAAGTCTTAACTCATTCCATATCGGGGGAACCTGCCCCCAATATTTCAATGTAGGTTCTTTCTATTTTCCATAAATGTTGGCCAGCTGAGAAATAAAGAGAAAGAGTACAAAGAAAGGAATTTTACAGCTGGGCCTCTGGGGTTGACATCACATATTGGTAGGACCATGATGCCCACCTGAGCTGCAAAGCCAGAAAGTTTTATTAAGGATTTCAAAAGGGGAGGGGGTGCAAGAACAGGGAGTAGGTCACAAGATCACATGCTTCAAAGGGCAAAAAGGAGAACAAAGATCACATGCTTCAGAGGAAACAGGACAAGGGCAAAATCACAAACTCCTGATAAGGGTCCAACAAAGATCACAAGGCAAAGGATAAAAGCAAAGATCACAAGGCAAAAGGCAAAAGCAGAATTACTGATAAGAGTGTATGTTCAGTGATGCACATATTGTCTTGATAAACATCTTAAACAACAGAAAACAGGGTTCAAGAGCAGAGAAACGGTCTGATCTCAAATTTACCAGGATGGACTTTCCCAATCCTAGTAAGCCTGAGGGTACTGCAGGAGACCAGGGCGTATTTCAGTCCTTATCTCAACTGCATAAGACAGACACTCCCAGAGCGGCCGTTTATAGACCTCCCCCTGAGGAATGCATTCCTTCCCCAGGGCATTAATTATTAATATTCCTTACTGGGAAAAGAATTTAGCAATATCTTTCCTACTTGCACATCCATTTATAGGCTCTCTGCAAGAAGAAAACTACGACTCTATTTTGCCCAACCCCACAGGCAGTCAGACCTTATGGTTGTCTTCCCTTGTTCCCTGAAAATTGCTGTTATTCTGCTCTTTTTCAAGGTGCAATGATTTCATATTGTTCAAACACACATGTTTTACTATCAATTTGTACAGTTAACAAAAATATTATAGTGGTCCTGAGGTGACATACATCCTCAGCTTACGAAGATAACAGGATTAAGAGATTAAAGTAAGACAGGCACAAGAAATTATAAGAGTATTATTTGGGAACTGATAAATGTCCATATTAAAATGAAATCTTCACAATTTATGTTCCTCTGCTGTGGCTCCACCCAGTCCCTCCATTTGGGGTCCCTGACTTCCTGCAACAATTCCAGCATTAATGCAAAAGTCCAAGTCCAAAGTCTCATCAGAGACAAGACAGGTCCCTTCTTCCTATGAGCCAGTAAAGTCAAAAGCAAGTTAGTTACTTCCAAGATACAATGGGGATACAGGCATTGGATAAGTGCTCCTTTTCCAAAAGGGAGAAATTGACTGAAACAAAGGGGTTACAGGCCCCATGCAAGTGTGAAATCCAGCAGGGCAGTCATTAAACCTTAAAGCTCCAAAATGATTCCCTTTGACTCTATGTCTCACATTCTGGACATGCTGATTCAAGGGGTGGGCTCCCACGACCTTGGGCAGCCTCTTCACAGGCTGGTGTTTAGTGCCTGAAGCTTTTCCAGGTATACAGTGCAAGCTGTCAGTGTATCTCCGATTCTGAGGTCTGGAAGAGGGTGGCCCTCTTCTCACAGCTCCACTAGGCAGTGTCCCAGTAGGGACTCTATGTGGGGACTCCAACCCCACATTTCCTTCTGTCGACTCATGGGGATTATAAGAATTACAGTTCAAGATGAGATATGGCTGGGGACACAGCCAAACCGTATCACAGTCCAAATGCCCTTTAAAATGAAAATAACAATGTGTGGTTTGTCCAAACAGTGAGATATCAGACAGCACTAAAAAGAGAATGAATTACTAAAGCACACAATAATATGGATAAATATGAAAAAATATATTATGTTGAACAAAAGAAGCCAGATGCAAAACTATATATAGTATATAACTCCATTTATATAAAATCTAGAAGAGACTGTGGCTGGAAATCAGAAATCGGAGGGAAAAGGCATTGGAGGTTAGAGGAAGTAAAATTTTTTTGAAAGGGGGACAAGGGAACTCCCTGTAGTAATGGAAATATTCCATATCTTGTTTTGTATGCATGAAATTGTTAAAACTCAATGGACTAAATCCCAAAACATGTACATATTATGTGTGTTAATTATATGTCAATAAAATGTGTAAAGGAAAGGAGGAAGAGGGAGAGGAGGAGGTAGAGGAAGAAGGTTATAGTAGATGTTTGTCCTGCACTGCAGATCGAATAAATGAGAAATTCTGAGGGTGGGGACTTAGAATCTGTCTGTTTTGCAAGCCTCTGAAGGAGTTTTCATGAACTCTGGTGTCTTGACAAGAGTTGTCCTCATCAGTGATCCACAGCTGTAGAAAACACTAGCTTTAAGTGGAAGTAAGTCAAACAGGACCTCTTGTGGTTTAGACCTTTCCTTCAGGAATCCTCTATCCTTGGGTCTCCTGAAGCAAGATTTCTATCATATCATTTATCAGATTTTTATAATTTTTTACCTTGATCTACAGATTATCTTTTAAAAGTCATACTCTATTTCCTCAATGGATTATAAACCCCTCAAGCTCTGGTCCTCTCTCATACATCTGTGTTGATTCCACACAAACATTGTTGTGATGAGGTTTCTGAGGAAGGATATCCTCTGTTAACTCTCTCTACCATGAAGCTTGCACTTAGAGCATTTCCCTAGGAGCAGCCCCAGTCCCTTAAATACATGAGACTCCCATGGTGTGAGTGTTGCCAGCAGAGGGAAAGCCTAGGCAAAGAAAGGTTAGGTGCCATCCAGCCCCAGCCTCAGAATGAGTCTGCAGGATCACCAGAGTGAGCAGAGGGCAGCCCAGGGCCATAACTAGGCTATGGAAGTATGGGGAGATCCTGGACTTTTCTAAGAAAGCCCATAAAGCCAGGAGCTTAGGGAAGCAAATTGGACCATTGCTCCCAGCATGCCCAGCTTAATGCCCAGGTTCAGCCCTCCTCTCAAGCAAATGGGTGTAATTTTACTTCCACAAAACCTCTTCCAAAATATCTCACACATGGCCCTTCTGGCACCAATTATTAAATTAGGTAAAACGAAAGGTTCAGCAGCCTCTAGCCAGATCTCCAAAAAGAAAACCACATTACTAGCAATGCCAGTGAAAGCAAAGGCATTCTATAAAACCTGAACATGTTTTTGTCACATTTCCTATTGAAGGGCAATTGTGCAATGTCTAAAAACTGAAATACAAGATTCTGGACAGACTTAATGAAGAGCCGAGTCACTTGTTTCATTGATTGAAGGTCTTAAATGGATGGGCACATTTCCACTGAGAAGAGCACAATTGTGTTGTAACTATGCATTTTATCCATGGGTAGCAGAGTCAACAGTTCTCAAGATGTTTTGAGAGCCCATTATAAGTCAGGCATCTATGAAGCAATGTATGTGAATAATCATACTTAATGTTCACGGTAAACTAATAGTGAGGCAAAGACCATTATAATTGTCGTTTTACAGATGTGAAAACTGAGGCTAAGAGTAACTAAATGGGGGACCCAATGCTATTTAACTCAGAAATAGTCAAGCTATATTAAGATCCAAGCGGTCTTACCCCATGAGGCATTCATTTTTTAAAACATTTTTCCCACTGAATAAATATATTTATTAAACCCTTATAATATGCCAGACACTGTTCTAGTCATTGGGAACATGATGACTGTCAAACAAAGTTTCTATACTCACAGAGCTTACATTCTGGTGAAAAAGAAAATGAGTGACTTAAATATTTATAATGTAATAAGCAATGATGAGGGATAAAAAGTGATTATGTGTGTTGGAGTGCTTCTTACTGAGATAGAATGGTCCCAAATGCCTCTTTGCAGAGGTGTCTTTGCAATGAGACTGGACCAACTGAAGGTAGGAAGGCAGCCAAGCACATGTGCAAGGAAAGAATCCCAGGCAGTAGCAAATTTCTTGCAAGGAAAGCTAGTCACATTGAAAGGATTGAAAGGAGGCAACTGGGACTGAAGACATAAGCTAAGAAACGAATGGTTAAAAAAAAAGTACTAAAAAGACTCTTAGGGGCGTATTTTGTAGGACATTGTGGAACATTTTATTTTGAGGAAGGGCAGAGCCTGTGAAGGCTTTGAGTAGGGGAGGGGCATGGTCTGCTGGCTGTGGAGAGTTCAGACTTGGGCGGGGTTACAGCAATAAAGGACTCTGGAAGATCAGTCAGGGGACCACAAGAATGAAAACCAGAGTGGTGTAGTGGCAGCAGTGGTGATAAATCGTTGCATTTAGAATAGACTGTGGATATATGGCTATGAGATTTGCTAAGGATTGCATGTAAGATGTGAGTCAAGGATGACAAGGATCCTCTTTATTATGGTGTACCGTCCGTGATAGTTACTCACCAATAAGGAGTAAAAGTTAGTATTTTCCCTTCCAGGAAAAGAGAATGAGATACAAGAGAAAGCCTTTCCCTAGAAATGAGCAAACTTTTATCTCTAGAAAAAAAAAAGCAATAAATGCATGGTTTTCCTGGTGTGAGTTATTAGCTTGGTGAGAAGGAAACTCCAGACTGTTACAAAACAAGGAAAATGAGACTAAGTGTCAGAAGAAGTGGATTCCATCTCTGACTCAACTATTTAAGGAGAGTGTGATGCCAGCAAGATGCCTAAGCCCGCTGGTTTTATTTGCTTTAAATATTAAATGGGAATAAAAATTCATGCCCTCCCTACTAATGAGATTGTTGTAAAGAACAAGTGAAATAAAGTAAATGAATGTATCCTACAAATTCTCAAGTGAAGGATACCTGCAATGCATAATAAAAATTCTATCTTTCCAGGTTTAGTATGTCTATGTAATGTTGGCAGTGCAGTTAACTCTTGTTACACATACTTTATAAGCTGAGTGTTAATACATCCCTGATTAAGACTTGTCTAGAAGCCGAGAGGTTTTCCTTTTATCTACAGAAAAAAAAAAGCCATGCTAATGTTTCCCCATGTACATGTATGTAGCTTTCTCTCCTTTCCCAAGCCAAACCAATTGCTGTGTTCTAATATCAGCTCTGCTGTCTTCATTTTCTTTGTAGCATACAGCTGTTTTTGCTTAGATTAAAAAGATGGTTGGAAACCCAAAAATAAATACAATTCCAATGAAAAAGAAGATAAAATAAACAAAAGGCATAACATGTTCAAGCTTTAAAAGTGAATCTAGAAGTTTTAAAACAATTTGAGGAATTGCAGCCTCAACTTTCAAAGAACATTGGGGCTACATAAATCCGCACTGAAGACACAATAAATAGTTTAGAGGAATGCTCAGTGTATTAGCACACTTGAGACTACCAGAGACTGGGTAATTCATGAAGAAATGAGGTTCAATTGGCTCACAGTTCTGCAGGCTGCAAGCTGTACAGGAAGCATGGCTGGGAAGCATCAGGAAACTTACAGTCATGGCAGAAAGGCAAAGGGAAACCAAGTGCATCTTCACATGGCAGCAGGAGAGAGAGAGAAAAGGGGGAAGTACTATGCACTTTTAAACAACCAGATCTCATGAGAACTCAACTCACTATCATGAGAACAGCAAGGGGGAAGTCTGCCCCCTTGATTCAAACACCTCCCACCAAGCCCTTCCTCCAACACCTGGGGATTACAATTGGACATGAGATTTGAGTGGGGACACAGAGCCAAACCATATTATTCTGTCCCTGGCCCCTCTCAAATCTCATGTCCATCTCACATTTCAAAACGCAATCATGCCTTCCCAACAGTCTCCCAAAGCCTTAACTCCTTCCAGCATTAACTCAAAAATCCAGGTATGGTCTTATCTGAGACAAGGCAAATCCCTTCCATCTATCAGCCTATAAAATCTAAAACAAGTTAGTTACTTCAAAGATACAATGGGGGTACAGACATTGGGTAAATGCTCTGATTCCAAAAGGGAGAAATTGGCCAAGCAAGAGGCTACAGGGCCCACGTAAATCTGAAACCCAGCAGGGCAGTCATGAAATCCTAAAGATTCCAAGCAGAAATCTTAGTGTTTCCTGATATGTAAAACTAAACTCAGAACCTACTGTGTAAACCCATTAATGTATCAGATACTATTCACTTTCCATTTCTCACGTAAATGACATTCATAGAAACTTCCAGGAAGTCTACACCAGCACATAAGGGAAGTTAAGTGGAGTGACTTCCTTCTTCATAATTCTCAAGGATGTACATATCTTGTGCTGAGTGAACAGTTGTCTGAATATTTGGGGTTGGTCAGTATAGTCACCCTAAAATTTAAAGGGTTGGAGATAATCATCTTGAACTCTGAACTTTTAGTCTATTTGTAATTGAACAATCAGATGAAGAAGTATCTAGCAGAGAAAAAAAGAAGTGATTTTAACAAGCTGCTATTAAAACAAACAGATGAGGACTAGGGAGAGGCCCTGACTTATGAACTAAGACACACAACCCCGCCAGGCTCTTCCTGCTTCTACCTGTGTTGCTCATTTCCACTTTCAAAATACCCCACTAGTCTCTTCCACCTTCCTTCCTTGTCATTTCACTGCCATAAATTATATCACACATTAACCAGGTTAAAGCACATGCATGTATGTACACACACACACACACACACACACACACACACACACACACACCCCCCTCATAGATGCTACTATACTGGGGCTGAAGAGAAAAAACTTTGTAACTTCAAAGAAATGAGGTTCAATTGGCTCACAGTTCTGGTTTAAGGTGGGAAAAAAACATGAAAAAGATGAACAGCTTAGCCCAGGAATGAATGCCCACTAGTAGCAGTGGGGCAGAGAGTATTAATATTCATGCTATTCATGTGCTCCTCTACATGTCTGGATGTCGTTGCAGTTGTTTCTGACCTGTAATGGAGCTCTGGCCAATGTATAATAGGCTGAGAAGTCCTATGCCACATGTCCAGTCTGTCCCTCTTCTGTGGTATTTCTTTAACAGCTGGAATTGAAGGACTCTGAGATGACAGTGCAGCCTGTTTCCCCTGTCGGAGAAGAGCTGCCCAACTTTCACAGGACCTTGTGTGAACAGAAATAAACTTGTATCTTGTACTTCCACTGAGATTTTAGCATTGTTTGTTTCAGTAGGTAATGTTAATTACTTTAAAACAAAACGCTTTGAAAACTAATTACATGTTTTCTGGAGCTGTTGGAGCCAGAGCCAAGTGTTAAAGCATATGAATCTGTAGGATAAATTCAAAAAGTTCAGAATGTGAGACTCCACAAGCTATATGGTGGGAATTGGAAGTTGACTTGCTTCTCTGGTGCTGCCCATACTTCCACATACCAACACCTCCAGCTGCCATGCATCATTTACCTCAACTTATACACTTGGGTCAACAAGTCCCTTTTTAGTCAAAAAGGAGTTATGAAGAAATTGTTGGTTTTCTACACCACGGTGAGATTTAGTTGGTTCTGACTGATTTGTTCTTAGCAAATGTGCTGAGAAAATTGAAAACTGAGGGATGAAAGAACGTAGATCCTTAAAAATAGCATGGTGGATGAGATGCCTGGGGACGAATGCCTTAGGAAAGGATAAATGTGTGTTAGCATGGGGAGAGTCACAGAGTGAAGAAAGAGAAAGCAGGGAGGGTTGCAAAAGGATACCCAGGTGTCAATCTCACAGATTTTACATTTTTGCTTAAGGCCATCTCTAGGAAACTGGAAAACCCATTCTCCCATTTAACTCTCAAGGCTGCTTGACTCCTATTCCCAGGTGGTCTGACAGCACACACTGCAGTTCTACTTCACGAATTGAGTAAGTTTTTGTTGGTTAGCCTGACACCCTAATTCCCAATCAATACACCGTCTCTAGGAAATAACACTTTCCAAATTCCAGACAAACAGTTTTAGAATACAAGTTATACAACCTATTCATAAAATTTGAAATTATGCACAGAATCAATCCATATACTTCCTTGCCAACACCAAGACTAAATGGTTTGTCTTCACTGTATCTCTTTTTGGATGACCTTTTAAAAGCTTATAATTTTTTTTCTTTAGCCCTAGATCTTTAATTTTAACCTGATTTCATCTAGTTGAATGCATTTTAAAATGTGAATACTAACAAAAATTAAATTCTAAAAAAGGGATTATGAAGAAAATGTCCTGTGTCATGAATCAGAACATTATATAGGTAAGAAAAAAATGATAATCAATTGATGCCTAGCAAATATCTGTTGGAGGTGAAAGAGTTTATCCTTTAAGAGGGGAAAAGCCATGCCAACATTTCTCTAAAAAGAGCTGCTAACAGATGCAGATCATAGTGAAAAGGTTCTTTGGGAGTTTCAGGGAGGAGTGAGGTAATTCACACACTGAGGAGGCAAGTGGATAACTAGGTCTTGATAAATAAGAAGGCTGGACACTAAAGCAACTGAAGAAAGCTTCCTTTTCTATGGTTCCTTCATCCAGAAACACCAGCAAGAGCGGCTTTCTATAACTAAAATCAAATTCATACAAAAAGATAAAGAAATGTTGTGGGAGGTGGCAGGTTGACGTGGGGATTCCCTGTTTCAAAGCCTTCAGTTTCATCCGAGTGTTACAAATATGTCATAACAGTAGCAAGGACCTTATCTCCTTATTGGCAGGAACTCAAGTCGTGTAGTGGAGAACACACACCTCTGAGAGATGATACCACAAATGAAGTGTTTACGGTGTTTCTAAAACCAGGCTCAGATGCACAAAGGCAGGGCTGGCCCTCAGCAAAGTCAGTCAATTCTGCTTTTCCAACAATTTTTACCACCATCCTATCTTCTCTGAGCCTGATATAGCACTACTACTTCTCTAACCTAACTGTAAAGTACTCAGATCCCAGGTCATCTGGGAAACATACAACTGTATTTGGGTAAAATTTGCCACATGTAATTAAACATGGGCAGTGTACTGAAAGAGCCAACCTAGGAAGGTTATCAGAGTTTTACAATTGCCCTATGAGTGAACTCAGGTTCCTGAAACCTGACACTTAACTGAGTTCTTTATTAGTCAGCTTTAGCTTCTTCCCTGGATTATTGTTTTAAGAACACCCAAGAAAGCCTTCTAAGCTTCCCTTTGTAGCCAAGCTCTGCTTCTCAAAATAAACCATTTCTTGCAAGCATAATATTGATGTAAAAACTGTTGATGTCTCTCTGTTCCTTCCTTTGGAATTAAATCTTTCATATCCCTGGTCTCATTTATTCAGAATCCTAGTCTTTGACAAGTTATTGTAGAAATGAGTCATTCTAATACCTGCATTTATCCAGTTGAAAGCCATACATCTTCTGAATGTTATTTCAATTAAACTAAATTAATTAGGTAGGCATTAATTCCTTACTACATGTAAGGAACTGATTTGGGAAAGTGAGGGAATATTAAAAAAATTATAAGTTTATCCATGCCCCCAAATAGTTTATATTTGTGGTAATGAGACACACTCTAGGCAAATAATTTATTAACGTGAATTAACTTGAATGGGTCAAAGTACTCCAAGCATATTTCTTGAATGAATGGACAAATAAGAAATAACTGCTCGAATGAGCAACCCTGATAACAAGGTTAGCAAGGAAGTACCTAAGATTATGTTATCGCAGGATGGGTAAACAAAGTTATCTGGAATTAAGAAAGTTCAATTCCACTTGCATGGCACAACTTTCACCCCAGAAAGTGACTGTGAATCCTTCATGGCTGCCTCTGTCTACAGGAACTTAAAACTGAACACAGAAAGTCACATTTGCCCATCCTTGGCATAGTCCCCACCCTAGATCTACTGCTGCCTGCTGAGCAAGGTCTTTGAAATCCTTGCCATCCCAGACCACTTTTGGGTCCAGAGAGTGCATCAGAAAATTGTGACTATAACTTAAAGACTAGATCAAATAGTTAAAAATATAGTTTACCTGGGCACTGGAGAAATTAAACTCCTCTCAGTTACTAAGAGAACATGTAGTATTGGGCTGCATCATTGGAGATGCTATCTGCTCTCCTCATAGTGAATAGAGTTCAATGTGCTCCTTAAATAATACAAATGCTTAATTCTTCCTCATTCCAGAATAGTAATACTAAGTTCAAAATCTCGTCTTCATCTTCATACTGACCTGAGCTTAGCAGCTCATCTTTTGTCTGATTCTACTGATTTTTGTAAAGTTCAAATTTTGTCCAATTGCTACATAAATACATAACAATTACATAATTCGGGAATCATTCTAGTTGGAGGTGCTGGCCAGAAACAGCACGTGGCTGAATACCTTCTTGTCTGTCTACCAACATACTTTTCCTTAATGCCTTGCCTCTCTTAGAGGGTTTTCTTAATGCTAAATGTTTGTGGGATTTTTTCATCACCTCCTTAATTTGTTAATCATTTGAGTTCCCCATGTTGCCTTTTCATTCAAACAGGATTTTCCTATATGCATCCTCTTAATTCTTCATGCTGTTACTGTTGATAAAGTGCTTTGCACTGTTTCTTTCTCTGTATATCTAATTAATGACTTTCTCTCTTAGTACAGCTTCTGGGCCTGTTTAATAATTTTCTTCAAACAAGTCCAGTGGTCTCATTCTCCACTGCCATTGTTACATTTCTTCACAAATCCTTTAGCCCTATTTCTAAATCAGTCATCAAAATCAATGAATACATCTTGGGGTCTTTCCCAAGTCCTGGGATTCAAGATTCCAGCAACATAATCTGTCTGAACTTTTGCCCACATTTTCTGTTGATGAATCATCATAATGGTTTTGTAGTTCCATAGGAAGTTTCTGTAGCTCTTCTAGATTTTCTTATTTGCATTGAGGACCTTAGGAAAATCAATTAAACATACTTAATATATCAAGCTAGGGCCACCTATCTAATATAAAATTGTCATAAACCAGGAAATCATTTCTGGATTTTAGAAGTATGCAAATAAAAACTTCACACATTTTGATTTATAAAAAGATTAAGTGTTCACATAACTTCTTAGAGTCTTCAACATGTAAGCAATTTTGATTCAAATTATGCCCCAAGGGAAAGAGGATTAGACTGTGTAGGGCAAGGGCCACCCTGGGCAAAGTTGCTGAAAAATATCCAATGAAGTTGGTGTGTCTCATGGCCCTGAGACGTCGCTCTCTCTATGAGCCCTACCCATTGACCAGAAAGGAGAAGGATATTTGGTATCAGAGATCATGCCTAACCAGAATCTCTTCCATTAGGAAGCCAACTATTTGCTTAAATCATCACCTTACTATGAGAAAAATGAAAATATTAAGGAAGAAGCAGCTGAAGATATTTTTATTCCTCTCTTACTCTCCCAACATGTGCACTAAGAGATGACTAGGCAAGTCACAACATTTAAGTTTGTAGAATTACAGGAATCACTTTGTTCTTTGGAATATATGGGGATACTGTGATTACCCTAAGAGAAAAATAAATGTAAGGTAACATCAAACACTATCTGAACATCAGTATGTACATACATGTGAAAACAAGATATTGCTTTTATGAATGCTAATATAACTGCAGGAAAATGTATTTTAGGATTTTTTTTTTAGTAAGATAGACAACAATCATCTAAGATCTTCATGAATCTCTCATTTGACATACAATTCATCTAGGTCTCAAAAGCAGGAAGGGAGAGCTGCAGTTGGAAGAGAAGAAAGAAATAAGCAACCCACTCAGGTGTGTTCAGAGACAAATCAACAAAACAAACCAAATCAGGGTATTTCTTAGGTGCAGGTTTGTAATACACAGGTAGAGACCTAAGAAAAGAACAAACAAAAGTTCAAAACAGCAAATTAACACTGTTTGGGTTTTGATGGGAAGTAAGTTTTGAAGGGAACAGAGAGACCTTGTTAGTGTTCAGAAACCTAGTTTACAACATGCAGATGAATATTGAGCCTATCAGTTGGAATTCACTGTGACCATGCTGGAAACGGATATTATGAGACTTATTTTATCATACTCAAAATTTCCAAAAGAATTATACCACACTAAGCAGCACACTGAAGAAAATGTGACAAAATGAACAATATGATTTGCTTTGCTTGTATTCATAGGATATTGGCTACCTTATTCTGTTTCCTACTGGTTGCCATTTAAGTAAAATTTACAGGTTGATTCAGCTGACAGAATTATAAGCAAAAGTAGCATTTTTTCAAGCTCATAGTCTTGTTTTATAGATTTGCATTTGCCTATTAGAGACATTCTCAGTTTTCCATATTTTATTCTTGGGAGAGCAAAGAATAATAAATATGACAGAAAATACTGTTTTATAAGAAATGTGAAATTTTATTTCTTCAGAGCTAAACCTGTGAGAATCAACAGAACTTAGAATGGGAAAATTTGCATTGATATAATAGGAAATTATATAGGAAGCCTTTCTAGAGAAGCAGATTGGTGGTGGGGGAATGGATACCAAAGTCCAGACTGATGAGGAAAAACACAAGGTCATTCTAGCAATACATTCTGCACCCACACACGTAGCACATACAGTCAAGTTCGGTAAGAAAAAAAGATTCTCCCATTGTCATTTAAGAAACTCAAGACTCTCAGCTGGGTGCAGTGGCTCATTCCTGTAATCCCAGCACTTTGGGAGGCCAAGCCAGGCAGATTGCCTGAGGTCAGGAGTTCGAGACCAGCCTGCCCAACATGATAAAACCCCGTCTCTACTAAAAATACAAAAAATTAGGCAGGTGTGGTGGCAGGTGCTTGTAATCCCAGCTACTCAGGAGGCTGAGGCAGAAGAATCGCTTGAACCCAAGAGGTGGAGGTTGCAGTGAGCTGAGATCGTGCCACTGCACTCCAGCCTGGGTGACAAGAGCAAAACTCCATCTAAAAAAAAAAAAAAAGAGAGAGAGAAAGAAAGAAACTGAGACTCTCAGAGTAAATTCTCAAGCTGTTTTTTTGTTTTGTTTTTTTTTTTTTTTAATGTCTGTCACAGAGAGAGTAGAAATACTCGAAACATACTGAAATTTGGCCATGTCCAGTTCATCCAGTTGCCCCAAAGTTGTATCTCCTTGGGGCCAAAACAACTGTTGTTATTTATTTACTGTAAAAAAATACAGTAAATAAATGAATTTAAATAGTCTCTTGTCAGTAACCAATCAGTTTGATTCACATTTAAAGTGAGTTGACTCAATTTTCTGACAATACGGAGATGGCCACTGATATTTTTATAGTGACAAAAGTACATGTTTTCCATGTGATCCTATCTAAAGTGTTACAAAGTATTAAAGATGATGTGGTAAGATAAGGCTTATGGCATTTCTACTGCCATGCAAAGGACCATGCAGTAAACTATTTGTATTAGTTTGTTTTCACACTACCCAAGCTATAAAGATACTACCCAAGACTGGGCAATTTATAAAGAAAAGAGGAATTCACAATTCTGCATGGCTGGGGAGGCCTCAGGAAACTTACAATCATGGTAGAAGAGGAAGCAGACACCTTCCTCACAAGGCAGCAAGAAATAAATAAGTGCAAGCAGGGGAAATGCCAGACGCTTATAAAACCATCAGATCTCATGAGAACTCACTATCACAAAAACAGCACAGGGAAACTGTCCCCATGATCCAATCACCTCCCACCAGATCTCTCCCTCAGCACCTGGGGATTACAATTCCAAGATGAGATTTGGGTGGGGACACAGAGCCTAACCATATCACTATTTAACACCTGAAAGAAAATCAATCAGATATAAAGGAAAATGCAGTATAGAAATGTGGGAATTAATGATATAGAGCAAAGTAATCAAGTCACCTATATTGTGCTGATATTTACTGTCATCTTATACATGATTTTCTCTACTGGAAAATGTTACTTCAAAATTAAAACATCACAGTACTATGTCACTGAAATACTTTTTTGAGAGTAGCAAAATTCTAAGTTTCATTCTCTCTCCCTCTCTGTTATTATTATTATTATTATTTTTTATTGAGACAGAGTCTCACTCTGTTGCCCAGGCTGGAGTGCAGTGGCGTGATCTCGGCTCACTGCAACCTCTGCCTCCTGGGTTCAAGCAATTAATTCTCCTGTCTCGGCCTCCCGAGTAGCTGGGACTACAGGCACACACTGGCTAATTTTTTTAATTTTAGTAGAGACGGGGTTTCACCATGTTGCCCAGGCTGGTCTGGAACTCCTGAGCTGAGGCAATCCACCCGCCTCGGCCTCCCAAAGGGCTGGGATTACAGGAGTGAGACACAGCACCCAGCCCTAGGTTTCATTCTCATCTCAATTCTTCCCCCTTTGGCTAGAAGCTTAAAAAGCAGAGCTAGTTATGTCTTCAAGGTAGTAGTGGTTGAGACTGTTGTGGTCAGGATAAAAAGATGGCTAAAGAGGGGAGTGGTTGATAATGTCTTGTTCAACTGCAAAGGTTCACATATATGGAAAAGAAAACAGTGAGCAAGATGATTGCTATGTTTTTTATTAATCTAAAATCATAGAAGATGAAAAAGAAAAATGAGATTTGAGAAATCACATGAATTTCTTAGGATTTAATGCACTTACTGATTTTTAAATATTTTTAATGAATGAACAATTATCCTACCAACATTGAGTATCTCCAATATTGAGAATGTTGGTAGGTTGTGAAGGCGTTTATTAGAACAAAGAGTGGATGTATGTGTGTATATATATGTATTCATATATATATATACACACACACACACAGATTTACAAAGATGTAATAAGTAGAAACATATAAAAATGTATCCATTTTAGTGTAGTGCAGTACACCTCAAATTTGGGTTCTGTAACCAACCAGCAGAAAGACTTTGAGCAATTTACTTAACCATATGGCGATTCAGTTTCCTAGTCTGTGAAATGGGTAAATATCAACCTCACCAGATTATTATTAAGATTAAATGAATTAATATATGTAAACCAATGGGAATAGAGCCTCATACATAGTAGGCACTGTAGACGGTCAGCTTATTTTCATTAGAACAGTAACATGGATGATGAGCTTAAGTATCCCTAGGAGTTTTGTTAAAGAGAGCTAAAGTGTAAAGACTGAGTCAGAATGTGACACATGGGCTAAGAAGAGAGGTAGAAAGTAGAGAGCGAGGAGTTGGAAAAAATATTACAGGTACTGAGAACAGCTTTTGTCAGATGCAAAGATGAAGGTATAAACTCCTGGTAAGTTTGATATTTCTAGAACTAAAGTGAAGAGACAGGGGAAAAATGCTAAAAGATTAGGCCAAAAAGGATAGGACCTCATCATTAAAGGCCTTGTGTGCCAACTAACACACTTTACCTTATTTTGTGTGGATAGAGAGATCCTAAATAGCTCTAATCAGGGAAATGATGTGATCACACTGGATTTAGTTCTGGAAATGAAAAGATTGATTTTAGAATATCTTAACTGGAAGATTGAAAGACCATAGGCCTATGACTATTTCTGAAGTTAAATGACTATTAAAGGTTAATGTATGAAAATAAAAAATTAATTCACCAAGATTAGCTTCTTATCAATAAATGATAATTTAATGCTTTTATCTAAGTGCTTCCTATAGCAAGACTCTATGGTAAAAGATCCTGGGAGCCACTGTGACTATTATTTGTTCAAATCTAATGAAAAGGTTTAGTAAAATAGAATCTATATGAAAAATAGCAATGTGGACCAAATACTGAGCAGAGTGCTTAATCATTCAATAAAATTTATAGACCACCCACAAAATGTGTATCTAAACTCTTTTCGTGGAATGTAAATCATAAGCAATGTCATCTTACATTGGCATAATGCTGTATAAGCTACTTTCACTGCCACTCCTCCTTTTCCTGCTAAGATGAAAATTTCCATCTTATTAGAAAGGGTTCAACATTTCATTTACTAAGAAAACATTTTTAAGGTGCTTGGTATATGGCAGGCAGCATTCTAGTTGTTTTAAAAATATTTGCTTTTTTAATTCACATAACAACCTTACCAGGTGGATGGTATTTTTAACCCCATTATAATATTAGGAAATTGAGCTGCAGATAAAGAAGCTTGCCCAAGGTCATAATACAAAGGCAAAATTTGAATCTACATAATCTAGCTTCTAAGCCAAGCTCTTAATCACTAGACTGTACCCTCTCTCATATACAGAAAAATTTTATTCTAAAGGGAATTCTAGGTAACTTTAACAATTGAAAAAAGACGACATTTTCCCCTTTTCTTTAATACTACTCAGGCACTGCTAAAGATGTCTATGAGATGAAAATAATTCAACTTGTTTCTTTGTAGATTTCCAAACTAAAAGAGATCATCTCTCAGCTGTCTCTTCCATTTGCTTCTCTATAAGCAAAGAGATGACAAACTGACTTGAAAAGAAGACTATTTACTCTTTCCTTCTCTTTGTGTCCCAACAAATACCATCCCTACCCTGGCCTTGACACTAATTCCAAAAATCCAAGCTTCTAACTACTGAAGAAAGAACCCAGTCTTTCCTTGGGTAATTAAAACTTAATTGTAAGCCTGGTTTTTTTTGGTTGTTGTTGTTTTTTTATAGTGGTCCTCTCAGACTCCGGTTTCTGAAGACTCCAGTGATCTCTCTATGTTGGTATCTAAAGGACCCACAGAAGGTTTTGTCATCACTGAAACAATGTCCACCTTCACAGGAAGACAGTGAGGCTGTACATGACTTAAGAAATGACTGGGTGTGGTGGCTCACGCCTGTAATCCCAGCACTTTGGGAGGCCAAGGCAGGTGGATTACCTGAGGTCAGGAGTTCGAGACCAGCCTGGTCAACATGGCACCGTGTGTCTACTAAAACTATGAAAATTAGCCAGGAATGGTGGCATGCGCCTGTATTCCCAGCTGCTCCAGAGGCTGAGGCAGGAGAATCACTTAAACCTGGGAGGCAGAAGTTGCAGTGAGCCGAGATCGCGCCACTGCACTCCAGCCTATAAGCCAAGCTAGGCTCCTGGCCAGAAAAGAACTACACATAAATAAATATACTAGAAGAAGAAAGGAAGGAAAAAAGGAAAGAAGAGAAAAAAAATGTACATCTACCAAGAGAGTGTAAAAAAAATGGCTAACTACACAGTAAATTAAAATAAAAAATCCAACTTGTTTGTAGAGCCAGCCTCAGGCTCTTTAGGGAGCCCAAACTGGAACCTTGTGCATAAAGTTCTCCACAAGAGATAATCCTGCTTCTTGGCTTCATTCAAATAGGAAGCAGAAAGACCAGAGCCAGATACTACTTCCACAGAGGGGCTTTATGGAAAAGAGCCCTGAAGAGACTCAGGTATTATGGCTATGGATATCCCAAAAAGATAATTTTCAACTGGCCTATTGGCAGCCAGCACAGAAGGCAAATGATGAGTCCTTAAAATTGTGCTACCCACTGTAGCAATAGTGGTTTGCTCTCTAAGTAAATTTTAAAGGGAAGCCTAATTAGAACACACAAACTGCCTATAGGTGGCAATTACATCAGTGACCTGGGAGGGAGCTGTGTAAATGAGCTAAGACTAAAGTTTCTAGCATTCTTATAAACACCATAAAAAGCAAGGTGATAGCAAGTGCTGAGGCTTAACATCCTTAGCACCCTCTTTCCTTTACAGCCTTTTAGGTGCAAAGATTGCAAAAAAAAAAAGAGAGAGAGAGATCCATAAAAGTCTCCTTAATAGTCCCTGGGTAGAGTGCATATCACTAACAGCAATTACTATAACTGCTGTAATCTGAGATCACAGAAATGGCAAGAACATTTTTTAATTACTTTATTAATGATTTCTGAGAATTTATTTCAGGGCTGAGACACCAAGCTCAATAAAGAAGAGGAAGAGGAAGCTTCTATGTTATCCAGATCCACAAAATGCAGCAATATCTGATGCAGCTATCCAAAATCATTCTCCTGTGCAGCCATGTTTAGGGAGAAAGGTAGCCTAAGGAGCCAATGATATCATTGCCTATCATGTTAATAACTGTGACTTCACCCAATTTAAACATACTGAAGGCACTAGGAGTATAGAGGAATTTTCTAGCACATCTAATTATTGACAGGTTGAGGAGCTTGGAGTTCTAGTTCTAACATGTCCTTAAATAAAGAGCTTAACAAGAACAGCTCTTCTCAAATTATTGTAATCATGCAGGGTTCTGAACCTATCTAATCTTTCCCTTAGGAGAAGCACAAAGTCCACTTCCATTATGAGCTTGTTCACTCCTATAATATCTCTCTCTACTGAGAGAGTAAAGATTGTTATGTTTATCATAAAAAAAGATGAAATGGAAAAAACAGACAACTCTCTTGTGGAGAGTTGTGTTTGCCCAGAGAGGTCATAGTTCTCTAAAATTTTTTATCATAGAGTTCTGTTTCTTCCTTTGCATTTCAAGGGACAGGGATATCAGGAGAAGAGAAGAAAGGGGGTGGGAAGAGAGAGAGACTATGCCTATGTGCATAATAATAAAACTCTTCTATAGCACTGAGTAATCAAAAAGGATATTGTATGTGTGCCCATGTGTGTGTGTACTTATTACTGGAATGATCTGATTGCCTAAGTACCTGATTGATTTCATCTAAAATTGTCTGAATACTTCTGAAATTATGAGTATACCTATACAAAATACAGTAGAAAGGGGAAATTACATAACAGCACAATGCACTCAATATCTCTAATTAACTTTCACATATAGCTTTTATAAAATTAGAATCTTATTATCCTCTCTATTCTCTATCATGACCAGGCAGAGAAAACACAAAGAATTACATGGAATTCAAAGACTGAATATAACTTTCAGCTACACTCAAAAAATACTTAAGAAAATATGGAAAGGAGAAAAAGAAAAATAACACAAACAGCACTTTTAAAGAAATTTGTGAAGCTCCTTCTTTTTTGAGAATATTTTACATGGTAAAGAGAATGAACAGTGTGAACATTTCTTTTTTAATGTTTTGCCCTATAGAGAATATCACACAAAATTATTTTTACCAACGTTTGTAAGATATTTGAGAATGTTGGATAGAGAATGGAAATATAATACCATATTTTTTCATCTTTAATCTCAGTTTCTTAGGCTGTCTCATGATAGTCCTCTTTAGGATTAAAAAAAAAAAAAAAAAAAGCCCTTTGTCTTCTTGGACAGGAATATTCGTGAACAGGAAATAGTGTTCCGAAAAGCAGTGCATTCAGAGGCATAAGGCATAAGGTTCGAGAAACAGAAGTCTCCTTGCTGTATTCTTTCTTGTAAGGTCATAGCCACTTAACATTTAAGGAAAGCAGAGCTAGATACTACGTGTCCATAGACCATAGTGCATTTTAAATTTCTTGATTTAGAAGCAGGAATAGTTAGGCAAATGTAATTTATTCAATTTCTCTGATTAAACAGTTATTTTCTAACTATGTTAAGAGGAACTTTCTGCTTTGGTCATCTGTAGGGCATAAAGTTAAAAGAAAACTGTCTTTTAAAAGCATGCTCTTCAAGAAAACGAGAAGACAAGCCACAGACCGGGAGAAATTATTTGCAAAAGACACATCTGACTAAGGGCTGTTGTACAAAATATAAAAACAACTGAAAATGTGAAAACAAACTCAACAGTAAGAAAATGAACAACTCAATTTTTTAAATGGGCTCAAAACCCTAAACAGATACCTCACCAAAAAGATATACAGATAGCCAGTAAGCATATGAGAAGATGTTCAAGGTCAGATATCACTGGAGAATTTTAAGTTAAAACCACAGGGAGATAGCACGACACATTAGAATGGCCAAGATCTAAAACACCAAATGCTGCTGAGGATGTGGAGAAATAGGAATACTCATTCATTTCTGGTGGAAATGCAAAATGGTACAACCACTTTCGAAGACACTTTGGCAGTTTTTACAAAACTAAACCTACTCTTACCATGTGACCTAACAATTGTACTCCTTGGTTTTTACCCAAATTAATTGAAAACTTATGCCCATACAAAAACATGCAAACAAATGTTTATACCAAATGTTTTATTTATCATAGCCAAAACTTGGAAGCAACCAAGATGTCCTTCAGTAGTAGTGAATAAATAAGCCATGGTGCATCCAGATAATAGAATATTAATCTGTGATAAAAAGAAATGAGTCAGCATGCCATGAAAAGACATGGAAGAATCTTAAATGCATATAGCTAAGTGAAAGAAGTGAGTCTAAAAAGACTATGCATTGTATGATCGCACTATATGACACCTGGAAAAGGCACGCCTGTGGAAACAGTAAAAAGATTAATGGTTGCCTGAGATTAGGGGGAAGGAGGGATAAATAGGCAGTGCACAGAGGATTTTTAGGGCAGTGAAACTATTCTGTATGATATTACAGGATGGATATATGTCATTATATATTCATCAAAACCCATAGAATGTACAACACCAAGAGCAAACGTTAATGCAAACTATCGACTCCAGGTGATGATGTGCCAATGTATGTTCGTGAATTGCACTAAGTGTACTACTTTTGGTGCAGAATATTGATAATGGGAGGTTCTATGTGTGTGGGGATGGGGAGTATGTGGGAAATCTGTACTTTCCACTCAATTTTGCTGCAAACCTAAAACTGCTTTAAACAATAAAGTTTGCTGATTAGAAAAAAAAACATGTTTATGTACTCTGCTTTTTAAATGTGAACACGTTCATGTAAGTATTTAAATGTAGAAAAGTTAACATAAATTCAGTGTTTTCTTCAGTCCAGTCATCGTTGATCTAACATTTTCTTTCTTGTATTTAACCAAGAGAAGAAAGTGGAGAGTCCCCTCCCACATCAAGCCAGAGCCCTGCATTAGCTGAGAACAGAACTGTCCAAAGCTTCTCCTTCAAGCTTTGAGGGATTATTGGACCTCATCAGCTTCTATAAATTAGAAGTATTAGCAAGAAATATACATAACATCAGGGCTGGTAATTTTGAGCATCCCTTTGTTATGCAGCATTGATTTTGAACCCATTTAATGCTTTCTAGCTCACAGAAAAGTATACCTATAAATTATCTTCACTATGACCAGACAGCAAGCAAGATAGACAGACAAATTATTGGCAATAAGGGTATCGGAGGGTAAATGCTCCCCCAAATGCCCTTCATATTAGAATAATTCTTCTATATTTAGTTACTTCCCCAAACTTCCTTCACATATATTGTATTTTTCTCTTAAGCTCTAATTAGTTGTGAGGTAATTCAATCATGATGCATATACTTTGGAAACATATGGGGAAAAGGGGGCTGGAGAGAGATTCATACGTTATTGTGACTTAGTTGAAATTTATGGTTAAATAGTTTTTGATCATCAAAATGATAATTTATGATGTCCCTGGTACTAGGAATTTAGTAGCTGAGAATAACTTAACATTTCATTACCATTTTTATTGCCATTTTGGAAAACACATCATGAACTTGGAACAGCCAGTCAGCCACATTTATTGAGCGTCACAGCATAAGAGCCCAATATTGCATAGTATGGGGAGAATACAGAATATTCTGTTCATATGTCCAAAATCCAGCTAGCAGAAGCTTAAATCTTAAATAATTGAATAAAAGTTTATATAATCTTATATAATGTAATTTGAGCCCCCCAAAAAGTGATGAGTATGAATGCCTGCAACAAAAGGCTCTGAGTACTTAAAAGGACTGAAATAGCTAATGACATATTGCTAAGAGGAAGAGCAGACTATGAAACCAAGCATAAAGAGTCGCATAGAAAACATATACAGGACCGGGTGCGGTGGCTCATGCCTGTAATGGCAGCACTTTCGGAGGCTGAGGCAGGTGGATCACGAGGTCAAGAGATCAAGATCATGCTGGCCAACATGGTGAAACCCCGTCTCTACTAAAACTAAAAAATTACCCAGGCATGGTGGCAGGTGCCTGTAATTCCAGCTACTTGGGAGGCTGAGGCAGGGGAATTGCTTGAATCCGGGAGGTGGAGGTTGCAATGAGTCAAGATTGCACCAGTGCACTCCAGCCTGGGCAACAGAGCAAGACTCTGGGAAAAAAAAAAAAAAAAATAGACAGGAAAGGTCATCATGTACATGGTGAGTATCTATTACAGCTGAATTACAGATGATGTTTGCTCTCTCTATGCCTTTCGGTGTTTTCCAAATTTTCAATATTAGGCTTGTATACTATATTAATAAAGATAACATTTTATGTTTAAAAAAAAAAAGCCAAAGAAAAAGCTCTTATTGCTATGGGTCTAAGAAGAAAGTGTATAACAGAGAGAGAGAGACAGAGAGAGAGGGAGAAGAATTGTCTTCTCTTTCCCCCAAGTAGCAAAACTATGAGACTGAGACAGAGTTCAGTTTATCTAATGGTAAAGTTTGGCTCTCAACTTTGGTTTGCAAAACGAAGCCTTGATTACAATTTGAGCCAGGAGGGGGCAGCAAGGAGCTGCTCATGAAAACAAAACAAAACACAAAGACTCACTCCAGAGGAAGGTAGTGGAGCCAAGCAGAGGTGGATGTGACACAGCGTAAGTCAGGGAAAACACAGAATGGAGGTGAGTCCAAACACAGCCAATACAAGAGAACCAGTGAGGAAAGACATCACTCTAGGAGCTGAGAACTAAAAGCAGTCATGGTGGCACAGGCCAAAGCTGAGTTCTGTGGCAGGTTTAGGTAGCAAGAGAGAAATAAACATTGAAAGAAACAAACCCCACAAAAAGATTGCTCTACGGGGTAGAATCCAGAACAAGAAACCCAATGATCTTCACTGGTTCAAATGTCAGGAGCTGAGGAGTGCCATCTAAAATGCTGATAAACAGAGCTATAAAGGATGCCTTCTAGGCTCAAACACAAAACTCCTGTCCTGTCCTTTCTGCTCCTATCTGTGTGCCCAGGGAACCATGTAATCCCCAGTACAAGAGTAGATCATACAATTTACACATACATAGTGGATCAGAGACCTAATGTAGAGATGACAGCCATGCCCAGTCTTACCCAGCCACACTCACAAATCAAATCCTCCAGCTTACCAGCTTTGGGCTAGATTTTGAACTTGGCTTAATTTTAACACGTTTTCTGGCACCTACAATTTCGTTTGGGAACTAGGCTTGCACTAGTACAATAGGCTTGCATTAGATAGATTTAGAAAATTCCTGTTATACTCTTCATCCTTGAACAGAATTTAGCTCCCTTTCTCTCCCTTGCCCTTTCTGCCTATTGATTCCAAAGGCATTGTTGCCTCTAGATTGGGGGCCCCGAGATAGGATTCAAATCAAAGTATGTCGAATTGCAAAGCAATTCTCACTGTTGCATAACCTCTCCAAGTCAGTTACTCTATCTTAAAACTAATCAAAATATCAAGAAGTTATAAAGAATAATTTATATAATTAACTTACATAAAGGACTTTGTAAAATGCCCCAAATGGTATAGGCGCTTAATAAATGCTGGCCATAGTTTTTTATCCTTTGCTATATTCCCTAACAAACCAAACAAAAATCAAAGCACAGTCTTTTCATGGGACTCATTGGAAGATTGGTCATCATACCCTCCTTTCCCTCTATTGTTCCTGGGACATATTTTAAGGATTTATAATTGCTACTCAGATTGGTGACAATTTTCATTTCACAAAATGACTCTTCTTACAATTATGCTTAAAGTCCTCTCTAAATGGTTCTTAAATATATTAATTATGCAAAATTTCTCACCTGACATATGAAAGGCTAACTTTTCAAATGATTTCAGAGTAAATGGAATGCCGAGTCTTCTCCCAACCAGTAATAGCAATGTGTTCATTTGAACCAGATCATGAGCCTGCCTGCCTGGAGAAGTGAAGTCCCTGAAATGTCTCTGAAGCAAATGAGCATGTGTGTCTGCATGCAAAAAGGCAAAATCGACCATGGAGCACTGGGTTAAATGCAGGATGATAGGCGACTCTACAACTCACTTTACAATCACTTAACCCCTTTTGGTCCTTTGAGACCTAAAGGTGGTGCTGACAAGAAATGCAAGCCTGTTTGTATAGATATTATGAGTCCAGGATAATAGTTGTGCAGCACTTTGGAAATAAAAAGTATTTAACCCTTTTAGCATGTTCCTCAGTCAAGAATAAAAAATGTAACTTTTAAAAGCTCAAATAAGTATGTATTCCCCTGTGGGGTAAAAAAAGCTTCTGGCTGAATTTAATATTACTAACAAAACTACAACTGTAATAGGAGTACTTGAAGGAACAATTTGAGCTTACTCAAATTTGTGTCCTTAGAAGGCAATAAATAAGTTTATCATTTTGACAGGTAAGACCGCCTGAGGTGCTTTGAACAAAAATAGGACACTGTC
The DNA here is from genome assembly GCF_043159975.1 of Macaca nemestrina. Classification (NCBI taxonomy): domain Eukaryota; kingdom Metazoa; phylum Chordata; class Mammalia; order Primates; family Cercopithecidae; genus Macaca; species Macaca nemestrina. The sequence continues at coordinate 44,939,206 of NC_092135.1, forward strand.
TTTCTGATCGAATGCTTTCATCTGAAGACTTCTTCCCATATCCACAACAGTACTTTGAACTCAAATGACATTTGTTTTATATATTAAAAAAAAGGGTTCCATTTTCTTGTCTTTGTTTTCACTAGTGTCCAAAAAATTGTTTCTACATGAAGTAGTAGGACCCCCAAAAAACTCAATAAATTATTACAGCCATAGAATAAGCAAAGGTAACAAAATGGACCCCAAATTCAAGATCAAAATCCATTAAAAAGCTACAGTCATGCATTAATGGCTTTGTTAAGAAGCAAACAGAAACATCTTTTTTCCTCAGTCCACCCTCTTCAGCTTTACTAAAATAAGCCCAAGGAGCACCACGCCATTGATACTTTACTTTGAGAATATCAACGACAATTTAATTGAACACAGAATATAATCATTTACTTTTGTGGACCACTGTATACACTTTCCAAAACATTTTCACATATATTATTACACATATCAAATATTAGCGTAAATCTTTTACAATCAGGGAAACTGATGTATGCAGAAGTTAAACGTCTAGTTCTGTTATTAGGCTTATTCATGTGAACTCATGAAAAGACACATCCAGCCAATGGCTGCAGATATCATCCGAAAATTATTTACAAGTTGGAAATACAAAACTTGAAGGTAATTGAAGCTGGACAGGATCCTCATTTCTACAGTATTTCAAAGGAAATCTTTATTTTCAAGAGCAAGAGCCAAATATAGAATATTTGACAATCCAATAATGTGTTTGTAAAGCTTTGAATTAACTGAAATTTCCGGATTTTCTGTACTGAAAAGACCATCTCCCCTTTTTTGCCCTGTGAATTCTTTCTCTGGTAAAGTGGGTGTGTTTGACGACAGTGTAATCGATAATATAGGGGGTAAGATATAGAGTTACATGGTATTTTTGTAAAATATGTATGTCGCTTTATTCCTACCAGAAATAACCCATGTGTTTTACACAAGAACGTCAAATTTGATGTAGAAAACAGGTGGCAAAAACAAGCTAGTTAGGAAGATTCCAGGAGAACTCCAGGCACCTAAAAATTCGGGAACATTATCTGCCAGTGACCACAGTTGTGCTAAAATTAATATTTTAAGTATTCATTTCCCCTCAAATATGCCAAATGTCTAATTTGATTTGCATATGTGTGATATTAGCTACTTAAACTGCAATCTCAAAAGTATTATCATGTCAAGGACTGAGAAGAGACTTTGTGGAGCATAATGGTGTCCAGTTTGTAAGATCAGCTTTAGAGGTGCCTTGCTTATGAATCTCCCATGGTGGTGGCCACTTTGGCCACATTCTATCAATCTAAATAAAAAGCTATGAAATGAGGACTGGCATTATTCCATAAAATATTCCAATCTTACCCAGCATTTATTTCAAAGTGGGTGCCTCTGAGGTCCTTTAAACTATTTTCTCAGAAAGACCATTCATGGTGCTTTTTGTATACAACTCATAGTATCTCTATATCAAACATGAAAATGATTCTACTGAGTACATCCATGGGTGTGGAAATGACAAACTGTGATTTGACGTAATCTGTAATGAATGAGTAATAGAGTCACACAACTAAGGGAAGGAATCTATTTTAGAATTCTCACTGTGATATACAACATGGTTGTTGGACAAATCATAGATAGAACAATCTCTTGGCTTAGAGTCCTTTCTAGGTTTTATGGCTTACTTGCAGGGAGAGGAGTTCTGGTTTCTATGACCTGCTGTGGGGGAGAAATGGGAAAAGGACAAAGGAGAGTAGGAGAAAGTCAGGGAGAACTTCTTGTTTCTGAAGCCCTTACAGGCTCCTTCAGTCCAAAGTACTCAGCAGGCAAGTGCTATACTTTGGGGTATTGTGTTCTGAACCCCAATAAAGTTTGTTGGGAAGTACCCTTAGAATAGATACCTGTAGGAAGGTTAAGAGAATACCACTGGGCAGAGAAAAGTGGAGCTGCACAATAAAACTCCAGATGATTCTAAATTGAGTTCTGCAACTAGACAGACCTTTAATACTTCCCCACCTTGAGGCAGGAGGGCTAGGCTCTTAATTAACCCCCTTGTCCATTAACAATTCCTTCAATGCTGGTATCTCTGTATTAGTTCAGGCTGCTATAAAAATTACTGTAGGGCTGGGTAGCTTAAATGATAACTACTCCTTTCTGTCAGCTCTGGAGGCTGGAAGTTTGAGGTCAGCATGTCAGCATAGTCATTCTATAATAACATGGCTCTCAAGCATTTGCATTTCAATATGTTCACTTCAGTGGGAGGAAAGCAAGGAGGTTACATCTACAGAAATGGGGCACATACAATATCAAAGTTTATTTTATCTGTGCTGTAGCCTGTAATAAACAACTTCTCATACTTGTGATTGCAATTTATTCATGACATTTCAATTTTCCATAGAATGCTTGTGAATTTCAGGGGAGTATACTGTGCACATGAACATCACCCTTCCCTCTTATCACAGAATCCAAAAGCATGAAGCATGCTAGTACTTTGCTTTTACCCAGTAGTTTTAACATTCTATTTCAAGGCTTTCATGAAAGCATAGAAGATGTTTTACTTTCTCTTCTTCCTACCCTTGCCCTCTCCTGATGGAAGTGATTTCCTCAAGCAAGAAAAAAAAGGTTATGACAGCACCATGAGGAAGACACCATTCCAGCAATCTAGTCCTTTTCCATTTTCCCAAAGCAACATAGAGAGAGGAAGGATAAAACAAAGTTGTGCTGTTTATTCCAAAACAAATAGTTGAAGGCAAACTTCTTACAGGAAATGTAGTCTAGAAGGAAAATGAATTTAGAGAAAAGGAGAACTTTGCTTGAAATGTGTGAGTTTTGTTTTTGGCTGAGTTTCAGCTGCTTCCTGGGTCAGTTGGCTAATGGCACATACCCCATCTTCCTCTAAGTGGGCAATGACAATTCCAGCTAGTTTTTCTTCAACTGACTGTTTAGACAGAAGAAGAGAAGGAATGATCTAATTATAAATGTTTAAAGGCCTTATGAGGTTCTTTGCTTTTCCAAGAAAATAAACAAAGTTGAGAGTTCTCAAGTGGGATCCTTGAAATCAAGATTTACTTCCTGGCTTGAGGCTAACTTGCTATGGTTTATGGACATTTTTTCAGCTCTCTGAGCCTTGGTCTCTTCGTCTATAAAAGTAGATGGCTGGACTTGATGAGTTTTAATTTGCCTTTCGGGTTCTATGACTCAAGAGAGGCTGTGTTGAGTACTGGGACCCTGAGCTCAGCCCTGTCTGGGCTCAAATCCAAAAGTACCACGTCCAACTGTGTGACCCTGGGCAAGTCACATCCGCTCCATGTCCAGTGTCTTTAACATATGGTACTAATAGTACTCACCTTATGGGTGTATTGTATTAAATATGCTAATATGTAAATAATGTAAACAGTTCATAGCCTATAATAAGTATTTAATGTTTGTATTATTAACTTGTAATGTATAAAGAACATTGTAATACCTTAGATTTGTTTCAGCCTTGGATCAGATCAGGTGTTTCTTTCACTACAATGTAAAATGTCAATATATTTTATCCTTGGTCCTGTGTATTCAAATTGTGAAAACAAATTCACCAAAAGTGAAGTTTTTATTTTATTTATTTGTTTATTTTTTGAGACAGGGCTAGGCTCTTAATTAACCCCCTTGTCCATTAACAATTCCTTCAATGCTGGTATCTCTGTATTAGTTCAGGCTGCTATAAAAATTACTGTAGGGCTGGGTAGCTTAAATGATAACTACTCCTTTCTGTCAGCTCTGGAGGCTGGAAGTTTGAGGTCAGCATGTTCATCACCCAGGTTGGAATGCGGTGGCACAATCAGAGCTCACTGCAGTCTCAAACTCCCTGCCTCAAGCAATCTTCCCGCCTCAGTACCGCCACCCACCCCCACCCCAAGTAGCTGTGACTACAGGTGCATGTCACCAGGCCCAGCTAATTTTTTGTATTTTTAGTAGGGATGGAGTTTCACCATTTTGCCTGGGCTGGTCTCGAACTCCTGGGCTCAAGCAATCTGCCCACCTCGGCCTTCTAAAGTGCTACCTACACATTCTCTAAGGAGTCTGCCTACAATTTCCAAAATAAGTGAACCTGTGGATTTCACAATCTCCCTCCTGTGCCACATCCTAGTTCCTCTTTAATGACTTAGGAAATTGCTTTTCTTAACTTGCTTTTTTAAAGAAATTATCCATTTCTTTTTGAATCATTCCAAATATATTAATCAATTGGTACAGGATACTAGATTATTTGTAAAATATTGATACACATTTTTAAACTAATTGTTTATTCTGTTACCAAAAAAGATGGATAATAGTGAAAAATTACCAGAAATGTCTAACATTCCTGGATTATAGCCTTTAACTGTAACAGACCCAACATATATAGAAATCATATTACTGGAAGAGATTGCACAACCTACAGTAGCCAATTGTTAGCAGTGCTGCCAGAAAGCAATGTGTTCCATTGTGAAATTACATGCTTATTGTTCATGTTGTTTTATTTGTTCTAAAGGTTAAACTTGTTGCTGGCCTTAAAATGTCATGTGTAATTCTTTGAAAATCATATTTTTAAAATGCTGAATTTAGAATTGTATTTCCATATAACTTACCAGTGGAAAAAGAAAGACAATTATTCGTTATAGTCTGTTCCTTAGTGAAAAAGGATCATTTAGAAACAATAGCATCTACTTTTCTGAAACAAGGGAGTTATTTCCAACCTGGGGCTCATATGTTTGAGAATAAGCCAAAAATTTAATGGTTTTTCATAGAGCCAATAACCATTTGAAATACAGTCTAAAAATCAAAGGACAAGAGAAATAAGTAAAAGAGAACTTCTGCAATTGACTTTAACTGGAGAGAAAAAAGTAAGGTGCCCAAACTGTGGCCTTTTAAAAGTTACTTCAAACCTACCCAAACAAATGTTTTTGAGCTAACGTGTAAGAACCTGTTGAATTCTGAATTTATCCAAACAGCCCTCTGGGCTGAAACAAATGGGTAAACTCGTTTCAACTCGTTCTTCTTGTGAGCATTTCTGAAAACACACCTCCCGAAATAATGATATATCTTAGCAAGCAACATCCTTCCCTTTTCTGAAACTATTAAGTTATTATAAGCTAAGTACGTACTCTCTGAATTAATAATACGCTATTTTCAAAGTCAACAGTCTTGTTAATTTGCATGAGTTTCTGTTTTTCCTTGGAATAAACATTTTCTGGATGTTTCCCAGCACTCTCTTGCAAACATATCTCCTTCTAATTACCCTTACTATAGAATTGGTGGTTTAGCAGACTAGAGGCAAGGAAAAGAAAGCTGCTATTATTCCAGGGGTGGGGTGGTGGGGAACTATTGGAGCTTGCCTTCAGATATTTCTGCTTTTGTGAATACTAATTTTCAGCTGAGCCACTGCTCATTTGTTTTTTCTCCCCCTGGAAAATTGAGAATTACAATATTTTCTATCAAGACTATATAAGCTATACCATTACAATATAGAATTATAGAATATTAATGCTTGAAAAAGCTTCTCACACTCTAGTTCATGTATCTGATTTTATAGGCAAGAAAACTATATTAGTTCATGTATCTAATTTTATAGGCAAGAAAACTGTATTATAAATGACTAAATATTTTATAGCTTAATAAAGAACAAGATAAGAAATTTGGGTCTCTTGACTTTCTCTCCTATAGTCTTTCAATATATCATTTGGCCACTGATGCCTTGATATTTGTTATATAGTTTAATTATATGTAATATCTAATTATGTCCCTCTTTTTTCCAGGTAAAACAAAGGTTATGTTTTAATATGATTAATCTATTTAGCTATGGTGATTCAGTTTTTCTAACAGGATTACCACAGGGATATTTTATGACATATTTTATTCTTTTAACTTAAATGTGACTCTACCAACTGGTATTATGATCTGGCAGTTCAAATATCAATGAAAGATTAACATCATTTTGGACAATTTTTAGTTTTAAGATTTGATAAAATGTAAATGACATAGGAATCCTATTTGGGGAGATGAATAGAGTAAAGCAGTCTGCAGTGACCTCTGAATCAATCAAAATGGAGGGGCCATAGAGATAATGAAACAGAGGTCCACATGTAGATCAGAAACAGAAAACATGCACCAAAAGAATAAGGAAAACAAAATGAAATTGGTATTTTTCTCATTTTTTTTCTTCCTGGGAGCAAGATGCTGACCAGTCCTCAGAACTCTATGTCCATCCTTGCCTCTTTTCCAAATGTCATGGCACCTATCCCCAGTAAACATCATCTGGTCATTTACAGACATATCCCCAACCCCAAATACAGAAATATTGCTCCAGGAAAGACTCAAGAAACTGTCAGGAACTTTACAGATCAGCTCCTCCCTGTGCTGAAGGCGAAAATAGCTACAGCCTCTTAATGAAACACTTGGATGGTGAAGTGCGGAGAGCAGAGCTTGGATAGAGGAAGAAGGGAATCTGTCATACATCTCTTCTCTTATAACCAGTTCAAATGTGGAACCTCTTGTGGCCACATTTATGCCTGATACTTTAACATGTGGAATTGAGGGGAGCCCTGTCTTCCTCTCCAAACATTTCATCTGAGACCTGCTTTTCTCCATGCTGATACAGCCAGGAGACAGGGAAATACTTGATAAAAGAGGGTGGTTCCCTGGCAAAGACCCCACCCTCAAGCCTGGATAACCATGGCCCTGAGAATAGGCATTCCTGTTTTAGCACCCAGAAAGTTGCCTTTTGACCTGCCACACCCCCTATCCTGTACCCATATAAACCCTGAACCCCAGGCTCCAGAAGGAGACAAGAGCAGATGAGCAGACAAGGGAGACAAGGGGACAAATGGCAGAATGGCACAGCAGAGAAAGAGACAAGAGAAGGAACATCTGAATACCAAGAGGAGTCAGGCTGGGGGCAGTCAGAGAGGAGTTCAGGCACTGGACAGCCAGAACTCCAGAAGAAGATCATCTTTCCTCTCCACCCCACTTCCAGCTCCCCATTCGTCCTGCTGAGAGTCACCTCCACCACTCACTAAAACCCTGCATTCATCCTTCAAGTCCTTGTGTGACCTGATTCTTCTTGGACACTGGGTAGGAGCTTGGGAAACAGAAAGCTGTCATACTGGCCCTCTGCCCTTGTGAAAAGGCAGAGGGTCCATTGAGCTGGTTAACACTTAAGCCATCTGCGATTGCAAGGCTAAAAGAGCACACTGTAACATGTGCCCACTTGGGCTTTCGGAGTTGCAGACACCCACCGCTAGATGCTGCTGTGGGGCCAGAGCCCAAAAGTGCTTGCCCTGGTTCCTGCACCTGCCCACCTGCATGCTCCCCCTCCCATCAGGGCTTTGAGCAGTGGCAGTGATCCAACAGGCAAGCCACAACCCTGTTGCACATACTACAAGGACAACCAGGGAACTCTCCCCTTTCAATGGCCCTTTCTCAACATCCTACCCATGCTTCCAATCCTCCTTGCTCTGAATTACATGAAAGACTTTAACATTTATGATGGATTCTGCCCTTTTGCACTCTTGTAGCATGACTCCTACCTTTTGTAATATTGAACAATAGTGGCCATTTATTTGCTTGAAATTGAGTTCTAAGTTCCAAACTCCCCTTAATACCCCTGTATTCACATCTATGTTTATGCCAAACCCCTCCTCACCGCACTATCTTTCACACTCAGCACAATGTGGAGCCAGTGTGTAAACACCTGATAAGAGTCTGGGGGTGGAAAACTGGTTTTGCTTCAAGCTTACCAAGATATGGTTTAGACACTTCACAGATCAAGACTGTTCCTTGTTTGAGATCATAACCTCCCTTGGAAAGCTGGCTATTGTCCAAAAGTCTACTTTTATTACCTGTCAAGAGCCATCCAATCTCTTTGGACCAGTGGTCTTCAAAATAAAGTGTAAGCATCACAGTGGATGGCCAAGATGACCTACTGGGCCAGATGTGAAAAGAAATAGAAAAACTGACATTAACATCTATTTTTATCTTACTTTTTATTGCCAACTTTTGCAAACATTGAAATATATATATACATTATATATATTAATAAAATACTACTATAGTAGTGTTTATAATATATAAATAGCATATATTAGGGGTGAAAGCAAAAATCATTTTTACTGATAGAGGTGCATGACCAAAACCTTTGTATACTACAACCTTTTTCTACTACCTGAAACAAGCACTGTCTGACCCAAAGTAAATAATCTATAAATTATTGTTGAGTGATTGGTTAAATAATGGTTAAACAAAGCAGATGAAACTACTGTTATGTTCTATGATACACTATTAAAATCTATCTTCATACTACCTCACTTACCCCCAACTCAGTTTTTGGTGTCATCCATTCATACAAGCGTCCAGGAAAGAGAAAATTTGTCATCAAAAGGTGGGGCAGGATATGTCAGTAGACGGACATCTCATGGGATTGTAAAGCGTCATGGATAAAACTAATGACAAAGTCAAATTTGATGAGCAATGGTATGAACTGAGCCTCAGAATCTGTTTTCCTTGATCCCGTGGGCTTTGATTTTCTTACCTTAGAATTACTGAGAAATACAATATTCTAGCACTCAAACTAGCTATACCTTATGTGTGTGTGTGTATGTGTGTATGTGTATATGTATGTACATGCATGTGTATGTATACATATGTATGTATAAACAGAATAGCTTATTTCTGTTCTGGGGATCTAATGTACAGTAGCAAACAACACTGTATTGGCTACTTGAAATTTGCTAACAGAGTAGATCTTAAATATTCTCACCACAAACACACGCACAAAAGTTAACTATGTGAGGTGATGGGTACGTTAACTAACTTGATTGTGGTAATAATTTTACAATATATACATATATCAAATAAAAAAGAATAGCATTTTTTTGCCATGACATTTTGGAATATTCAGCTTGATTTAGAAATATTCAAACGTATTCAGGGGTAAGCCATAAAATTCTGAGTCCAGAATTTAAAAGGAGTTTAAAACGACAGAGTCTTTGTCCAGTGTAGCTGTAGGTTAGAGTGCTTGAAGTTGACTTATACATTTCTGTACCCAATGCAGACTATACTCACAGGACTCACATATTTAAGTGACATGCTTATTAATAATTTATTCCAAGCCAAAGGTAATTAATGTAAAATAATTTGGAATTTGGCTGGGGCCTTTGTGTTTCAAACACAAGGTCTATGGGCCCAAGTAAGTGAATGCTGCATAACCAGTCAAATCTCTTTAACTCAACGTTGCTTTCTTTTCACCATTTTGATCAGAGTGATTAATTTTATTATGAGACACAATCATCCAATAAGAGATAAAATTTTAATGATAGGTATTAATAGAAAAATGTGGAGAAAAACAGGTGTCTGTGGGAATATTCTTGATATGAGGATTTGGAAACTCCTGTGGGTCTCTGGAAAATACCTCACTTTTTGAGCTAACAGTGATAATTCCACATATGGAGTGCCTACTATGTGTTAGGCTTTGTACTAGGAGTTTTAATTGATTTTCTCATTAAATTCTGACAATAATCGAATGGGATTGGGAACTGAGATTCTGTGAGATGAAGGGCTTGCTCAAGATCACAAAGTGTGGAAGTGATGAGACCAGATTGTAAAGGTTAGTTCATCTGATCCCAAAACCCCTGCCCCTCCTTGTCCTGCTAGGATATAGCATATTGCCTCTGTGCAGGCAGTTGGATGCCCTGCCAGGACTTCACATCTTCAAAGACTGACAAAAATGGATGGGATTAGAGATTAGTCACAATGGTTTCAAATTAATTCATTTTCCAAGGTCAATGACACTCCCAGTGGCATCCTCAAATAGACCAGTTTTGTGGCAGGTGTCTGCCTGTATCTGCCACTTTTGGGTCCAGGCAGTCCTGGCTCTATACCCTTCCCACAGACATCCTTCCAAAAAGTCCCTTAGCCAAAATTGGTTTCTGTTGCTTGCAATAAAAACCATGATTATTATATACCAGAATGGACATCCGTGGCAAAAATGATGCTGGGGAGATATAAAAATAAAACTTCCACTGAGAAATATTCAGGGCAATGGGTGAAGACTGAATCATGTCCCCCAAAGAACTATTTCAACAAAGGTCATCCAGGGTCTACATGGTGGAAAGGAAGTGGGCACAACAAAGCCCTGCCAAACATCCCACTGAAACTAAGGAAATAGAGACGATCTAACATATGTATCCAAGAAGTCTGTACCAATGATATTGATGTGGGAAACACAGGCACCCCTTCCCTCGGTGGCCCAGTGACTCACTTAGGGTCATCACTGGTAGCTCAGTCAATACCTTACCAGACTCTTCCATATCATATCTGTATATGGGGATATTCCCAAGTTCCCCTGTACGACTGACATCTACACAGATCTAGAAAGATGGAGACTGAAACAGGCCCAAGGTTAATGCTGCTACTTTCTCAGCATCATTCATGACATGCTCCAGTGAAGACTGTCTTGGGAAATTACCATAGTCACATTGACTCTGTAGAAATCCATAACTCAGATCTCCAAAATAAGAACACACAACTGAATTCTATAATTAATTCACATTGTGGCAGTTTGTGAATGATAAGTTATAAACTCAATATAGAGTACAGTAGTCCTGCTGTTCCCAGAATGTTAATTTCCATGGCTCAATCCCTATAGCAACCTTTCCATTTGCCGAATGCTCGTATTCCTCACAACCAAGCCTTGCTTGGCAATGTAAAACTTTGTAAGTCAGAATTTCATTTGACCCTCAGAATAACTCTGTAGGGTAAAAATGATTCTCATTTGAAGATCCGGAAACTGGGGCTCAGGGTGACTAAGTGTCTTCTTCAACAACACACAGCTAGTAAATGTCAGTTCCAGGAAAGAAATTTACCATAGGAGCTTAGTGATATTGTTAGAGGATGTCTGTTTCTTTGTAATCTGTACATTATGAATATTGTCTTTTTAAAGCAAGTCTAGGGCATTATTTTGGTAGGTGGGCATTAGTATTTTCTACTGACTAAAATACCTCTCTGAAGACTGAAAGGCATTGCTTTGTGTTAAGCACGTTTTCTTTCTCTGCCAACCTTCTTTTAAAATGCATATGCCTCTGGAAGGATAACACATTGTATCAATGATTTTTATGCTAATACTCTTTTCAGTATCTGATTAGTCAACAACAATGATAACAACAAAGCAACGGTTTTTAAAATGCTTAAAGGGTAAAAGGGAAAGGAAGAAATTAGAAGACAAGCATGTGCTGTTCACAACTTCCTGGATCATAAGGGGCTTCTTCACCCTCCATTTCCTTCTGGAAGAGTTCCCCAGAACCCAGGCTCAGTTTCATGCCCAGAAACAGCAACAGAGATGCTAGGGCCCAACCGGTTTCAGAACTCACTGTCTCCCATAAAACTATGGCTCTTAATTCTGGTGCAGATAATAACAAAGGCAGATGACCAAGTCAACAAACATTTTCCCCATGCCGCCTTCCTTATATTAGTTGAATAAATGTAACCATACTAGGTTCATTGCCTGATGCACACAGCAAGTCACAAAGCCAAGACACCAGGTTGCAGCTGTAGGGTCTCTGAAAGAGGAGATAAGAGAAAACCTCAAATCCATGTACCTGAGGAGTTTAGGGGTAGGGTTTTTAAGGGTTTTGGAGTGGGCTAAAGTGTGGAGACCCTTGATTGGTCAGAGACCACAAGGTGAAGTCATTTTCTTGAAGACAGGAAAATGAAGAAGCTATATTTTCATGCTGGTCCTGTTCCTCTGTGAGGGTCTTCAAACTGGTTGTTGGAATTCAGGGTCTGAAAAACATCTCATGCAACTCTTAAACAAAATGTCACAGATCCTGTCTATAGGAACCATGAGTATGCAAATCAATTCTTAAACAGCCTTAAAATCTTAATGTCAGAAATCCTATCAATAGAAACAATGGAGATGCAGATGGTCAGTATCTAGTGCTGCCTGACTTTTAGCAACAAGGAAGTGGGCCAAAGTGCAGCCTAATTAATATTTAATTATAACTATATTTCTGACAAGTACCTGGCAGGCAATTCTTGTCAACCCTGTAAGGATGGTTTCCTAAAGGTATGGAGTGGTCCATCCATCATGTGAACTCTCCACAGACCCTGAAACTACCATGGAAGATCAGATGAAGCTGATTCACATGCATTAGCTTGAGAAAATTCTACCAAGACACAATTGACCCTCTACAAAACAATGATGTAAGGAGCCTACACAAGTCCTTATTCTTTACAAAGCTGAAACCTGAGAGGTAAAGCTTTCACTGAGCTCTGAAACATTTCAGAATCACTTAGTGGAACCCTAAAACATCAGTTATTCTGAGTCCACTGAATATTTTAAGTATTCAAATGCATCCTCCCTCTAAGCAACCCGCAACAGATATTCATTATAATGTTTTTTGCATGTTAGTAAGATATCTTTTCTGAGATAGAGGTTTCTGGTAGTAGTTTATTAAAATATTAGATATTAGACCACCTTGTAATTCTTACAGATTTGTTCATATTTTCCCTTTGTCCTCTGTATTAAAAGGAATAAAGGTTTTGAAGGATTTTCCCTAAAAATATAAATAATTTATTTAAAGAAAAAATAATTTAGACCTTGGTTGAAATTATTAGACATAAGAATTATATTTAACAATGCATTTTCAATTAATTTTTAATTAATTCAAATTATGAGAAGGATGTATTTGCCAAATATAAAAATGAATGATAACAGTATAAAGACAATTAGTCAAACAGACTGAGAAGCCAAAAATGAAAATACATCTCATACTTTGGTTTATGCAAAAGAACAAATGGTATCATATTTGGAAGGTTTTCTTTTGTAAAATTGCTTAATCAAGAGCCTGAGGCTTCACTACCGTTGGACAGTAAAGTTACACTACTCCCCTCCCTAACATCCATTTGTATCGTAGCTTAGATCTTTAGCTAATTCTGTTAAATATTGATTTTCAACCAGTGATTTACGTAGGAGACCTGGAAGTGAAGCTATTTTTAATACTCTCTTCTCATTCCTCCAGGAGTCAGGCCATGGCTCAAGACTCCACGGAGATACACATGTGTAGAAATACATGTCCAATGGAATAGTTGTTGGATGGAGGTGAGATTTCAGGAAAATACTAATGGACTCCTATGAAGGAACACACATTACAGGGTAAGGAGTAGGGACCAATGAATAAAAAATAGCCCTCCAGGATGAGGGAGGTAGAGGAGTATAGGCTCTGAGCCTACCATGTGGCTTAAAGAGAACCCCATAATTCTGTCACCCTGGAGTATCAGATGTGCTTTTGGAAAAAAACGTGTGTGTGTGTGTGTATACATGCATGATCTGGAGAGCAGTGTCACTAAAAAACCATAGCACTCTGCACTCTATACAGGTTCATTGTGGGACACGTCTTACTAAAATGACAGAAGTAACAGATAGCCTTTTATTTTGTCAAAACTGAATGAGCAAAGTATTGGAATACCTCTTATAAAATTTGCATTGCAATGGGCAATGGCAGGAAATAACCCAAGATGCAAGAACCACTCCACAGAGCTGTCAGTAAAAGGCAGCATTGGCTCTTGCCAGCAGAAGAAGAAAGGATTTTGATGCCACGACCAAGGTTAACAGGTTCTGGCCACTTAAATTTCTGGTACCTCCACGTGGCTTTCAGAAAGGTCAGTGTTGTTGCAGCTCAGTCTTTGACTGAGTTTCTGCTTTGGCTGTAGAAAAAACACAGAGAATTATTATGTAGGTACCAATCTCAAGCCCCGGAGGTTTTGAAAAATTTGGAGGGGAAAAATTCCAGAAAGAACTAGAGATCAAATTTGTAACGCAGATGAGGATTTTGGACCATCATTATTTCAACATACATGTAAATGTGGCCTTATTTATACATACTTTCTTTAAGGCTTATTACATGGTAGGTACTCACTAATCTGGTTTTCTAATTTGTCCCACTTCCCTACTACAAGGACGGTCAAAGGAGTGAATGATACAGCTCAGACATACAAATCCTATATTATTTAAATGGGTGCTTTTATATACATATATATGCTGAACATTTCTCCATTCATTGCAATGTTTCTAGGGACAAGCTACAGCTCCTACTAATAGTTCTTTGAGACCAGAATATTTAATCATATGACGCAATATATGTCAATACCTTTTTATATTTTCGGATCATTAGAGCCTTTTAAAAATGTTATGAAAGATACAGATATCCTCCCTAGAAAAAAGTACATGTGTACATAACTTTAGGGTATCCCCATTTATAATCCTCTTTGACGTTTCTCATCTAATACCTCTTTCATACCTAAATCTCTCGTTGGAGTCCTCCAAAAATCTTCCTGGCATCCAGCCTCCCCACGTTTCCTGCCTGTTTCACTCCACCCTCCCCCTTCTCACACAGCAGGAACTTTATCTGGCTTATTATTCACACTCCTCTAGACTTGACATTTCATCTGGATTCTCCACAACAAAAGAGAGCCCAGCAATGTTGACTTAGCTCTTAAGAATCCTTTTTTTCCTTCAATCTGTTCAGCCTTGTTTTTCTCTTTATGTTTGTTTGATTCTGTATTCTAAGATTAGGTACAAGGCTGAAAAAGAAAAACCTCTCTTGGGAGAGTAGAGGAGGAAAAGGAGCCAAGCAAGCAGATGCCTAACTACCTTACGGGAGTGAAGAAACATCAGGTCATTACCAGATGACGATACGTTTGTCCCCATCCTATTTTCATGCGCGTAAACCTTTAAAAACAAAGTTGAAGATGATGTCTCTTCTGGGGTTGTGGGAGGAGAGAAATAGGTGAAGAAGCCCTCACACCAAGATTGAGATTTTGTTTGAGTCTTTGATTTTCTCTAACTGACTGTTGAGCATAAGATTAATTTCATTCAAGACAAAATGATTGGGAAAAATGTGCACAACATCTCGAGTAATCATAGCTATAGTTTGTCTTGAAAATCTAGAATGCTGCAAAGATATATCCTAGACTCCTGGAATACAATCCATAAATATTTTAAAAAATCAATTGTGTAATAATCACTATCTCAAAGGCAGTAATAAAACCAGAAAATGCTACACATTCCAGATGGCCTGGATTGACATCCCATAGAGCAAACACTGAAGTCAAGCACAGTTTCCTTCTAACTATGGAGCCAGATATATTTTCTCTCTGTTTTCTTCTTCACGGAAGCTATTTGACTGAGTTACTATTTCATAGGAACCTTTTCCCCTTAGAGATTTGTATTGCTGACTGTGCTATTTTACTTAATAATTGTGTGTCCATCAATTATTTCTTTATCCTTTCATTTAGCAAACACTTATCAAACATCATTAGGCACAATGTAAGCATAAAAATCAACATGATTTGGACTCTGGAGGCAAGATAATCTAAAAGAAGTTATATCCAGTAAAAAGGCAATTATGCAAACCCCTAAGAGGTGTTCCTAACCCTGCCTTGGGGCATCAAGAAAGGCTTCCTGGAAGAAGTTTATCTAAATCAAGAGCTGTGGTATAATTAGGAGTTAGCTGCAGAGCTATAGGATAATTAGAAGTTAGTTGGAGAGCTATAGGATAATTAGGAGTTAGCTGGGTAAATGTAAGAAGAGAATGCCAGGCAGACTTCCTCACTAGAAGGATGAAATTGAAGCAGAGAATACTGGATGAGAAAGTTTAGCCTCAAATCCAGTTTGTAAAGCAAGATTATTCGGGATGGAGAGGAAAACAGATGTGGATTAAATCAGGGTGCTTTAATTATGAGCTAACATTTGACCCCTTGAAATTAAAGCTTGTTATGGTCATAAAATTATCTCAGTGTGTGGGAGAGATGATAGTGTAGAGTGGACATCCAGCACATCCTTGTTGAACGAATGTAAGAAGGAATAAGGAACAGAGATTCATTTTCTGGGAAGTTGATTTCCAAACAGTTTTGGGTGGTATGCCATAATTGGAAAGTTACCAATGCTGGTACTTGTAAAGCTTTAGTATTTTGCTTGAAATATTATAAATTCCATGATTCAAATTAAAAGTGTTAATTTAGACTCCAATGCCAAGGAGAAGTTACATCTAAATTATCGACAGCCTTAAATTATCCATTCTATTCTTTGAATTTCCTCCATTAGTGAATATAATGACAGTCATCTATATGATTGATGATATGGTTTGGCTGCGTCCCCTCACAAATACCACCCCGAATTATAGTTCCCATAATCCCAACATGTCCTGGGAGGGATTTGGTTGGAGGTAATTGAATCAGGGAATAGCTACCCCCATGTTGTTCTTATGATAGTGAGTGAGTTTTCATGAGAGCTAATGGTTTTATAAGGTGCTTTTCCTCCTTTGCTTGGCCCTTCTCTCTCCTGCCACCATGTGAAAAAGGACATGTTTGCTTCCCTTTCCAGCATAATTGTAAATTTTTTGAGCCGCCCCCCTCCCCAAGCCCTGCAGAACTTTCAATCAATTAAACCTCTTTCCTTTATAAATTACCCAGTCTCGGGGAGTTCCTCATAGCAGTGTGAGTATGAACTAAATACAGTGATTTTGTATCAAGCGTGTGGGGTGCTACTATAAGGATACCCAAAAATTGGAAGCAATTTTGGAACTGGATAACAGGCAGAGGTTGGAACAGCTTGGAGGGCTCAGAAGACAGTAAAATGTGGGAAAGTTTGGAACTTCCTAGAAACTTGGAGGGCTCAGAAGAC
This sequence comes from Macaca nemestrina, assembly GCF_043159975.1. NCBI lineage: Eukaryota > Metazoa > Chordata > Mammalia > Primates > Cercopithecidae > Macaca > Macaca nemestrina. The sequence goes on from NC_092135.1 coordinate 44,955,911, forward strand.
AGGAAGATGTGGGAAAGTTTGGAACTTCCTAGGGACTTGTTGAATGGTTTTGACCAAAAGGCTGATAGTGATATGGAAAATGAAGCCCGGGTTGAGGTGAGTGCAGATGGAGATAAGAAACTTATTGATAACTGGAATAAAGGTTACTCTTGCAATTCTTTAGCAAAGACACTGGCAGCATTTTGTCCCTGCCTGAGAGATCTCTGGAAGTTTGAACTTGAGAGAGATAACTTAGGGTATCTGGCAGAAGAAATTTCCAAGTGGCAAAGTGTTCAAGAGGAAGCAGAGCATAGAAGTTTCAAAAATTTGCAGCCTGACGATGCAATGGAAAAGAAAAACCCATTTTCTGGGAAGAAATTCAAGCAGCTGCAGGAATTTGCATAAGTAATGAGGAGCCAAATATTAATCACCAAGACAATGAGGAACATGTCTCCAGGACATGTCAGAGACCTTCACAGCAGCCCCTCCCATCATAGACATGGAGGCCTAGAAGGGAAAAACGCTTTAGTGGACCCAGCCCAGGACCCCCCTGCTGTGTGCAACCTCAAGACTTGGTGCCTTGCACCCCAGCCACTCCAGCCATGACTAAAATGGGCCAAAGTACAGTTTAGACCATTGCTTCAGAAGGTGCAAGCCCACAGCCTTGGCAACTTTCATGTGGTATTGCTCCTGCAGGTGTGCAGAAGACAAGAATTGAAGTTTGGGAACCTCCGCCTAGATTTCAGAGGATGTATGGAAATGCCTAGATGCTCAGGCAGAAGTTTGCTGCAGGGGTACGGTCCTCATGGAGAACCTCTGCTAGGGCAGTGAGGAAGGAAGACATGTGTTTGAAGCCCCCACACGGAGCCTAGTGGAGCTATGAGAAGAGGGCCACCATTCTCCAGACCCCAGAATGATAGATCCACTGGTAACTTGCACCATGAGCCTGGTAAAGCCACAGACACTCAATGCCAGCCTGTGAAAGTAGTCAGGAGGTGAGGGCTATACCTTGCAAAGCCACAGGAGTGGAGCTGCCCAAGGTCATAGGAGCCTACCTTTTGCATCAGCATGATCTGCATTTGAGACATGGAGTCAAAGGAGATTATTTCGACACTTTAAGGTTTAATGACTGCCCTATTGGATTTTGAACTTTCATGGGGCCTGTGGCCCCTTTGTTTCTGCCAATTTCTCACATTTGGAATGAGTATATTTACCTAATGCCTGTGCCCCCCTTGTATCCAGGAAGTAACTAACTTCCTTTTGATTTACAGGCTCATAGGTGGAAGGGACTTGCCCTGTCTCAGATGAGACTTTGAACTTGGACTTTTGGGTTAATGTTGGAACGAGCTAAGACTTTGGGGGACTGTTGGAAAGGCATGATTGTATTTTGAAATGTGAGGATGTGAGATTTGGGAGGGGCCGGGCGGAATCATATGGTTTGGCTGTGTCCCCACCCAAATCTGATCTTGAATTGTAGTTCCCATAATCCCCATATGTTGTGGGAGAGACTTGGTGGGAAGTAATTGAATCATGGGGGTGGTTACCCACATGCTGTTCTCATGACAGTGAGTGAGTGAGTTCTTCCAGGATCTGATGGTTTTATAAGGGGCTTTTCCCCCTTTGCTTGGCACTTCTCTCTCCTACTTCCATGTGAAGAAGGACATGTTTGCTTCCCCTTTGCCATGATTGTAGGTTTCCTGAGGCCTCTCCAGCCCTGTGGAACTGTGAGTCAATTAAACCTCTTTCCTTTATAAATTACCCAGTCCCAGGCGGTTCTTTATAGCATTGTGAGAACAAACTAATACAATTAAAAAGTATCGTGGAGACCAGGCATTGTGCCTCATGCCTGTAATCTCAGCACTTTGGGAGGCAGAGGTTGGGGGACTGATTTAGCCTAGGAGTTGGAGACCACACTGGGCAACATAGTGAGACCCTGCCTCTATTATTAAGAAACATAAGTATCTTGAAGAAGAAATAGAACATTTTACTCCAGAAGTACTCCACATATCAACCATAACATCTTCCAGCATGATCATCAAGGGAATATTGCCCACCGAGGAAGTCAAAGTCCAGTACTCAGAACTCAATAGTTCTATAGGTAGTTTGCTGCTTAGACTCAGAAAAATTATCTCTATCTTTTTTGTGTTTTTTTTTTCTTTTGTCTGTCTGTTTTAAGAAAACCACCACTCTTTTCCAGAAATACATTTGTTCTAGTCAGTACTACAATAACTTATAGTCCTCAGATTTATGTGCATTCTACAACTGGAGTTTCTCTGCTATTTCATTATTTTTCTATGCTGGAATCATGTGGGAAAACTAAGGTGGTATATACGTTTATTAATTTGTTCTAAAGCTGAGATCTTTCTAAGCAGGTATCAAAATAAGTCCAAGGTTGTTGTTGGGTATTTCTTTTTTCCTACTTTTTAAAGTTAAAAGCAAAATCACTTTGAAACATGTTTGTTAAGTAAAAGGCCCCCAGAGAGTGAGAGTAATAATGAATGATGTTTCTGTACACTCTCTAAAGATTCTGGATTATTTCACAGTTTCACAACTTGAAATGTGAAATGGGTCCAGACAAAATCCAGGCCTTGATTTTTATATTATTGTGCCTGGCACAAAGTCTTCTGCCAATGACTATGTTCTGAGCTTACAGGCTCATTAAGGCAAGAGTATCTGTAGCCAAGACTTTCACTAAAGCAGAGCAGGGTATATATCTAAACCCTTATATGAGGGCCCCAAGTATATAACCTTCCACTTTCTTTAACCTCAGTGCCTTCATCTAGAAAAAGTTACAGAATTTTGGGGAAGCGAACTCAAATATAGGAAACCCATGCTGAGTCTTTGTTCTGCAGCTTAATTACCACATATTTTTTAAAACATTATTTATCCTAAGTCTTATTGTCCCAGTTGTACTGATGGGGAAGCTAATACCTACATATGTAGGTATTACATTATCTCATTAAACCTATGTTTAGTGTTTTGGGGACTTACTGTCCCCAAAATTTTTAAAAACATTTTTAAAATAGTATTTCATAAAATAGTCATATGCAGTTCTATCAGATAGTTCCCTTTGCCAAGACTGGAATATGTAAATATATTTTCAAATGAACAATGGGAGGCTTGAAATTATTTAATTTGTCCTTTAGCTTTTCAAACACACATATTTTGTTTAATTATTTCATTGAACAAGTATGCATTAACGGCACATTTCTAATTTTTAATCACCGGAGAGACTTTTAGGTTTTGGGAATATTGTGAGGCTCACGCCACATGGGCGACATTATTGGTGTTTGGATATGGCTCCTCAGAAACAGATAGTGAGCCAAGCATCATCATGACAGCAAGGCACAAGGTATACATAAATCTTTCATTCATGTAAGCCTCTCAAACTATACATTAAACCCAAATTCCAAGTTAACTGATGTACTAGAACTGTTATGCTGCTCCAAGAATGCTTTGTAGAGTAGCACTGTTCTGTAAAAATAACTTTGTCTTATATTAAAAAAAAAAAAAAAAAAAAAAAACCCTGAAAGATCCTGGAATGCCATTTCTTTCCAAAAGAGTAGCCATATTTGAATTTTCTTAGCAGCTTGCTGAGAGAGTGCAAAGCTAACAAGAATCAAAACAGACTCTTTACATAGTTTGTTTGGGTCTAGAGGAAATCTGTCCATGAGCTTTTGTGAAGGGGCCAACATGTCAGCATATGCCTGACTACAGTGAGTTTATCTTTCAATTGATTTAGTCCATTCTGGGGAATCAAGATGATGCAAGAGTATGGCACATAACCAAGAGCTTTCTCTTTTCATTGACAGAAGTGACAGAAATATCTTTACTCTTACAGATCACTTGATCAGAAATAATAGAGTCAGATACTCTATCGTTTAGGTTCCTATTACAGTTATTTTATTCATATTTTAAGATGTTATTAACATATGATGTAATCTTTGTAACAGTAATGTTACAAAGTCAGTGGCAAAGAATGGGATGGACCCCATAATTATGTTGTCCTGAAGTTTACGTATAATTTCATGGAACATATGTTCTATTAATGGAGGCTTTGGCTGCCTAGAAATGCTTGAAACTGAGCTGCAAAGGTGGTGGACATACTTTCTGAGGTGTGTCACCAAAAAAATCTCAAATTGGGTATTCCAAGAAAGTTTTGTTCTCTATTCAAATTTTTTATTTCTTTGAAATCTAATGGTAAACATATAGAACAGGAGTATGAATTGAGGTTAACCTGAGATTAGGCAGCTGACTTGAGGACACCTTAGGCTTCTATTTTTTCACATTATTTTACAATTTCTCCAGGTTATTTGTGCAAACCAAAGACACAGAACTCTAGAGAACGTGACAGCAGGTGTCAGAGGGGTTCAGCTCACATCTGACTAGAGCAGCCATGCCCAGCAGGCTTTTCCTCATATAGAAACATAAGTGAAGCACCTCTGGGACCACAGAAACTTGTGGAGTTGGGGGAAATATGGACAGTGCCGAGATCTCACAGAAGTAATAGAAGAATGTTGAGACACTGACTGAAATTCCAATGGAAGGTAGTATAAGTCCCAGTGCAATCTTATTCCTATCCACAGGCTGGTGAAACCTGATAGCACATGGTTACACATAGAATCAAAAAATATTACTTGAGAAGTTAATAATTAATGTGTTAAAGATATATGTGTATGTGTATATATATATATACACACACACACACACACACACACGTACACATATGCTGTCAATTCTAGGAGACACTCATTTTAAAAATGAGAGACTAGGGTCTAACCACTTGGCATATACTAATCTTGTTTCTAGTTGGCTTCTACTGAATGATATTGAGTCTCTGAATAAAATATATAGAATGCCTCAGGTTTTTAAAATTAGTATTTAATTTAATTAATTAATTTATTTTCTTTTTAGAGACAGAGTCTTGACCTGCTGTCCAGGTTGGAGTGCAGTGGCATGATCATGGCTTGCTGCAGCCTCGAACTCCTGGGCTCAAGCAATACTCCAACTTCAGCCTCCCAAGTAGCTGGGACTATAGGCACACTCCATCATACCCAGCCAATTTTTTTTTTTTTTTTTTTTTTGTAGAAACAGGATTTCATTATGTTCCCAAAGCTGGGAAAGCCCCAGGTTTTAATTCTGGCTTTCTTAACCTTTCTTGGGTATGATTGTGTTTTTCCACTTATATTAGGTATATTCCTCAACTATAGAATAAAATAACTCAAGAAAATAGACACTGAAGGAAACCTGCTCACGTTCATTTTGAATACCAGGAAACAAAACAAAACATATCCCAGGCCCATCACAATCAATACGGTTCCCTCTCCCTTTCTACCTTGTTGCTTCCAGCCGTTCATCTTCAAGCAAATACTACACCTGATCATCAGGATCAAGGAAGTCAATTATCAATTAACAAAACCTTCACTAAATGTTCTCCCTTTAGCACCTGGAAACTCTTGGCTCTCCACCATGTCTTCTGCTTACTGTCCCCAAAAGTACTCTCCCCACATCTTTATCCCTAAGTCAATCTCGCTATCAGCTTTGCCTGAGATGCAGCCTTCCCTGACCTCTTTGTTTCCTCCATCGCATTATTCTAATAATCTTTTCTCTCCTTGATACTCAAGTAGAATCTTGTGCCAAAGTTATGAGGTGGAAAGAAACATAACATGTTCCATACCTCTAGAAACTAAATGTAGCTGGTGTATGGCCATGCGGTTTTACTCAGGATACATTAGAGGAATAGGGTTTAGTTAGATAACATCTTATAGGACAACAGTGAAAAAAAAAAAAACAAAAAATCTAAACTTTTATCCCAAGTACAATTCAATGTCATTGTAAAATGAGAGGCATACACAATATATGCTGAACATTAATGAAGGAAAGAGACCATATGAGCTGTGTAAGGGAAGATTTCACAGAGAAAAGAGCCTTTAAGGACGGGTAGGATATGCATTGCCAAAAAAGAGGCAGAGATGTCATGGATATAAAAGTCATGTCTGGATGATGCTAAATCAGTAATTCTGGCTGGAATGATGTTTGGGGAGAGTAGTGAAGGATAGGAGTAAAAAGCCAGAGTGGAGCCATACTACGAAATGCTATGAAGCTTGGACTAATGAATTTGTGCTTGATCCTCAGAACCAGGCTTCTCCCATGTCTTTTACTTATTTGTCTCCCAGAATCAGCTTTGGGTCCTATTTGCTCTCCTTATCCATCTGCCTCATGGTGAAGAGGTGCATGCATCTGTTCTGAGATTCCTGTCAATTTCTCCATGAGGCAGATGGTCTATTTCTGATTCCAGACTTTGCCAGACCCCCCTGAGTTTTTCATCCTCTAGCCCCGGGGATTTATTGCCAGTGCAGCAACAGATACCATGTGGCAGATGAGTGTAGAGAATAAGTTTCAGTAGATGTATTCACCAAGGGCCCATTCCAGCACATTAGCTCATGCCCTTTTCAAAAGGTAGTGTCTTCTTATCATAAGATGGAATGGCTAAGAGGAAGATTAATGCAATTTAAATTGGGATTAATGTAAATTATTTTATTGATTCTCCTTAGATTATTTTAATCACTTAGTTTTTCTCCCCTGCAATGATTTTATTATTACATTCATCCATTTTGGATGGACCAAGAGAGAAAGAAAGTTATTAGATGTGTCCATTTTTGAAATTGGCACCTATTACACATCTAAATCAAGTATCACTAACATCAGACCCCACATTTTCTAGTTTGCCTCTTCAATAATAATCAAAGCAATGTGGGTCAGTCACAGCTAGAATCTCCTCTTGTCTAGCTGCATTATGAACTCTAACCAGATCTCTCCTATACCAATATGATAAATTGTGTCTTCCTAAGTTGTTCATCATCTAAACCAGCTATGATATTTCCTTAAGTTCCATAGCAACAAACTGCTTTTGGGTCTCTAACCTACCATCACAAACAGTATACCAATAGTTGCTGGCCAAGGAGAACCAACCAAAACTGGGCTGAAATCAGTATAAATTAATTCTTTGCTTGAAAATATAAAATCCCTAAACGTTTTCCCTAGAGATGGTAAGCCAATGACAGTTCTATGTGCAAAAGGGTTGTAGATGTATTTAGTGGCCAGAATTAGATTTTCTCCAGCTACCGGAAACCACATGACTTGACCACCAAGTAGAATGTCACTTTTATTTTAAAGTCCACAGTTACTGAAAATCACTTAATTAGAATGCATACAAACTTGGTCTAAAAAACACTGCTCTCACAGATGTGACAGGACAGATTTCTCTCCAGCTGGAATGGGATTTTTGCTGGTAACCAGGCACAGGAGTATTGTAATGCACAATGTAACAGAATATTCAGAGTGAATGAATGATGCACCTGATAATTTTTTTAGACAACCCCAAGCCTTGGCCTTTCTTTCATTAATGGGTTCAGTTGGAAGGTAGACCTGGGAAAGGCAAGGGGAAAAGAAAGGAATGGGAGGAGAGGAGTATTCTACTTAGAGATAAAATCTATACTCATTTACAACTGAGAATATCATCTTTCTTTGGTAAAGGATAAAATAATTTCTCTTCTTTTTAAAAGATTATAATATTTCCTCTTTTCAGAGTTCAATAAGATATCCACCAGTTTCTTCTAAAGCTTTTGAGACCTTGCTTCAAACACACCACTGAAGAACTAAGTATTCTTAAATATCATAATACTATTTTTAAAACTAAGAAAAGTTTTTTATTTGAAGATTATTTTTTTAAAAATCAGAACAAAAACTTGGCCTAGAGTCCTGAAAATTCACTTTTTTATAATAATCAACTCCCAGAGCAGATCTTCATCTCATTTCACATTCAATATTAGAATCTCACCGTTTCCATTTAAGCAGAATTTAATAAAATGCATCCTGATTTTACAGTTAAAATAGTGGGAAAAAATAATTGAAACAGTGGCAGAGTTCCCCCTTTTGTCATTTTCATTCTTCCTTAAAAACGAATCAGGCAGAGAATCTACACATGGGTGTACACATGTACACACACACATTTTCCTTTTGAGTCCCTGACGCTCGTGGTCTATGGAAGTTCATTTAAAATTTTACATAGCTCAAGAGATATCTCTTCTCAGTGTTTGAATTCTACTGAGAGGAACATAAGAATTATTTTTTTTAAAAAATAGATTTAGGGAGTACAAGTGCAGTTTTCTTACATGGGTATATCGTTTAGTGGTGAAGTCTGGGCTTTTAGTGTATCCATCCTCTTAACAGCAAGTATTGTACCCAAGATGTAATTTTTTAACTCTTGTGTCCCTCTCATCTTCCCACCTTTTGGAGTCTTCAGTGTCTAATTTTTCCACCTTGTATGTTCATGTGCACCCATTATTTAGTTCCTACTTATAAGTGACAACGTACTTTATTTGACTGTCTGTTTCTGGGTTATCTCACCTAGAATAATGGCCTCTAGTGCTGTTGCTGTAAAGGACATGATTTTATCCTTTTCTATGGCTGAGTGCTATATAGATAGATAGAGAGAGAGTGTATTATATATATATGTGTGTGTATATATATGTATATATATGTGTGTATATATATACTTTTCTATGGCTGAGTATATATATAAAAATATAACTTTGCTATTGTGAATACTGCTATGATAAACATATAAGTGCAGGCATTTTTTTTGATATAATGATTTCTTTCTTTTTTCTTTTTTTTTTTTTTCAAATGGAGTCTTACTCTGTCACCCAGGCTGGAGTTCAGTGGCATGATCTCAGCTGACAGCAACCTCCGCCTCCCAGGTTCAAGCGATTCTCCTGCCTCAGCCTCCTGAGTAGCTGGAATTACAGGCTCCTGCCACAAACACTTGGCAATTTTTTTGTATTTTTAGTAGAGATAGTGTTTCATCATGTTGACCAGGCTGGTCTTGAACTCCTGACCTCAAGTAATCTGCCTGCCTCAGCTTCCCAAAGTGCTGGGATTACAGGCATGAGCCACCGTGCCTCGCCAATATAATGATTTCTTTTTGGGATCCAAAAGAATCCCAGTAGTGGGATTGCTGGATCAAACAGTGATTCTATTTTTAGTTATTTGAGAAATCTCCATACTGTTTTCCACAGAGGTTGTACTAATTTACATTCCCACCAACAATATATAAACATACTCTTCTCTCCACATCTTTGCTAACATCTGTTGTTTTTTGACTTTTTTGTAACAGACATTCTGACTGGTGTAAGATGGTACCTCATTGTAGTTTTAATTTGCATTTCTCTGATTTTGAGCATTTTTTCAGATTTTTGTTGGCTGCTTATATGCCTTCTTTTGAAAAATGTCTATTCATGTTTTTTGTCCACTTTTTAATTGAGTTATTTGGTGGTTGTTGTTATTGTTAAGCTAATTGAGTTCCTTGTAAGTTCTGGATATTAGCTCTTGTCAGATGCATAGTTCATAAATATTTTCTCCCATTCTGTAGGTTGTCTATTTACTCTGTTAATTGTTTATTTTGCTGTGCAGAATCTTTTTAATTAAATCCTATTTATGTATTTTTATGTTTGTTGTAATTGTTTTTGAGAACTTAGTCATGAATTCTTTGCCTAGGCCAATGCCCAGAAGAGTTTTTTTCTAGGTTTTCTTCTAGGATTTTTTTAAATTTCAGGTCTTCCCTTTAAGTTTTTAATTAATCTTTAGTTAACTTTTGTATATAGTGAGAGATAGCCCAGTTTAATTCTTCTGCATATGGCTATCCAACTTTTCCACACCATTTATTAAAGAGGGTGTCCTTTCCCCAGTGTATGTTTTTGTCAGCTTCATTAAAGATCACTTGGCTGTAGATATGTGGCTTTATTTGTGGGTTCTCTATTGTGTTCACTGATCTGTGTGTCAGTTTTCACACCAGTACCATGCTGTTTTGGTTACTGTAGACTTGTAGTATAATATGAAGTCAGGTAATGTGATACCTCTAGTTTTTTCTTTTTGCTTAGAATTGCTTTGGCTATTTGGGCTCTTTTTTGATTCCATATGAACATTAGAATTGTTTTTTATTTCTTCCCCCTAATTCTGTGGAGACTGACATTGGTAATTTGATAGGACTTGCATTGAATCTCTAGACTCCTTTGGCAGTATGGTCATTTTAACAATATTAGTTCTTCAATTCATTCACATGGGATGTTTTTTCATTTGTGTGCATCATCTATGATTTCTTTCAGCAGTGTTTTGTAGTTTTCCTTGTAGAGATCTTTCACCTCCTTAGCTAAATGTGTTTCTAGTTATTTTATTTTATATTTGTAGCTATTGTAAATGGGATTGAGTTCTTGATTTGGGTCTTAGCTTGATTGTTATTAGTATATAGAAATGCTATCAATTTTTGTACAGTGATTTTGTATTCTGAAATTTTGCTGAAGTCATTTATCAAACCTAGGACACTTTAGAGCTTTCCATGTACAAGATCATATCACTAGTGAACAGAGATAATTTGACTTACTCTTTTCCAGGATGGAGGCCTTATATTTCTTTCTCTTGCCTGATTGCTCTAAGTAGGACTTCCAGTACTATGTTGAATAGGAGTCATGAAAATGACATTTTGTTCCAATTCTTAAAGGGAATGCTTTAAACTCTTCTCCATTCAGTATAATGTTGGCTGTGGACCTGTGATATATGACTTTTATTATGTTGAAGCATGTTCTTTGTATGCTCAGTTTGTTGAGGGTTTTTATCAAAAAGGAATGCAGAATTTTATCTAATGCTTTTTTGTGTGTCTTTTAAAATGACCATATGGATTTTGTGTTTAATTCTGCTTATGTGATGAATAACATTTATTGACTTGCATATGGTGAACCATTCTTGCATCCCCGGAATAAAATCCACTTGATCATGGTGTATTATCTTTTTGATGTGCTGTTGAATTCGGTTTGGTAGTATTTTTTTTTCAAGGATTTCTGCATCTATGTTTATCCAGAATATTGGCCTGTAGTTTTCTTTTTTTGTTATGTCTTTGTGTAGCTTTGGTATCAGGGTGATACTGGCTTCATAGAGTGAGTAAAGGAGGATTCCCTCCTCCTCAATTTTCCGGAACGGTTTCAGTAAGATTGGTACCAATTAGAAGACAGAATTTAAAGGACAAGAAAGGAAACACAAAACTACAGAAAGCTAAATTAATAAACACTAGCCTAGAGATATACATGTAACTATAGTGCTTTGAATGAAAATGGTAGCCATATTTTTAGTCCCTTAGCATAGCCAAATATCTTGGTCATCCAAGACCTGGCGAAATGCCTCCCAGAAATATTTCTAACTAGTTCATCAACCAGGACGATGGTATCAGTGTCTAGACAAGACCTCTCAAGAGAGTGAAATGAGGCTTTTTCTTACCAGAAGCAGATAAATTTCTGTCTCACCTTTGCCAAACTCTAGTCTCTCTCCCTCTTGTCTGTCTTTCAAGTTAGCCTTCAACCAAAATGTTTGAGAAGTGATTCCAGGTTGATTTTGAAGTCGTGTTTGTTTGTTTTGTTTTGTGAGAGTGAATATAAAGGCAGTAAATTTTTTTTAATGTTTAATACTTTCCTGTCCCTGGCAAAACAAGAAGCCCAGTGGGAAGGGTGGGCTAAGGCCAGCACTAACTACTACAAAAATCTGTTCTAGATTTAATCTCAAAGTTTATGGATCCAAGAAATATTCAAAAGGAAGACACCTTAGGTTCTTTGGCAACTAATGTCTAAAATAGTTTATAATGCTGTTCTTTTATGATATCTTGCATTGAGTATTGAAAGCCGGAGTATTACGGCCTCCAAGAAGCAAAACTAGCAGAAAAAAAAAAAATGTCCTTGCTCTTGTCATCATACATTTTTAGAACTAAGCAGCTGATTTTATTTTCTAATGAAAAAATCTGTGAGTAAGTTTTAATTGTGCTGTGAGGGAAAAAAAAACCCATTTGCAATTGAATCCAATTATAACTCATTTGTGATTAAGATTCAGTATTTAATATTGATGGGTTGGTATTGTTTTCTTATTGCCGTCTATGGAGAATTCAATATGAACAATATGTTGAACACAAAATACACAAATGCCCATTGTTATTTTACTCTATAAATATTGGATTGGATTTATATTGTAAAGATAAAAGAATCATTTGTTAAGAGTATTTTAAATAAAAACATGAATATGCATAAATGAAGAGTACCAGAGTTCCCGTCTAATGAAATTTTGTAAGAAGACATTACACAGCATTTAACATAGAGACAAAAAATGAAAATTAGAGTTACCTTCAGATACTAAACTATTCCAATTTCCAAACATCCTCTTGGCAAAACATTTAAAGAAAGATAATTTTCTATGTGATTTGTTTAAATTTGAACTTGGCGGCCGGGCGCGGTGGCTCAGGCCTGTAATCCCAGCACTTTGGGAGGCTGGGGCGGGCAGATCACGAGGTCAGGAGATTGAGACCATCCTGGCTAACACAGTGAAACCCCGTCTCTGCTAAAAAAAAAAAAAAAAAAAAATTAGCCGGGCGTGGTGGCAGGTGCCTATAGTCCCAGCTACTCGGGAGGCTGAGGTAGGAGAATGGCGTGAACCCAGGAGGCGGAGCTTGCAGTGAGTTGAGATCGCGCCACTGCACTCCAACCTGGATGACAGAGTGAGACTCCGTCTTAAAAAAAAAAAATGAACTTGACAACAGATGCTTGATTTCATAGCTAAGCCGATTGTTGCCCAATTTCGAATTTTATCATGGACGCTCAAACTTTTGTTGTCTCAATCCTTCCTGTATAATTTTCACTCCAAGTTAATGACCTCACAGGATGGGAGAATCTACCTCTAGTATTTGAAGTTACACTTAGTTTCTATTATACAAGGGAGAGAAAATAAAACATAATAACAAACCATCACAACCTCTGTGGGTAACACAGGGAGATGATTAAGTAAATTGTAGTCTGTTTATATAAGCGAAATCATAAAGACATGCAATGTATCCCAAATATACTTTAAAAGCATTTAAAAATGAATAAAAAAATTTGTATTGCATTTTAAGTAATAAGTAGAATAGCATGATTATAAATAGGTGAAAAGATACATAAAGAAATGATCAAAAAGAAATATACCAAATATTTAATAATTATTTTATCCACTTTGGGTATTGTAATTTTCTTCTATGTACTTTTGCAGTTCCCAATTTCTAGAATGGGTATGTATTATTTTTAAACTAGAAAAATACAATGCTTTTATGAGAATAAATGTGAATTAATAGTTTCCACTGTACAACAGAAGGTGCCCTCAACCCTAAGGAGAAAGGTGGCTTTCAGGTGTTCATATTATAATGCCTTTCTTTGCAAATCTAGAAGACAGTGAAACCAAAGAGAGAGAATCAGGCTAATTAAGATTTGCTCCAGGCCCGGCGCGGTGGCTCACGCCTGTAATCCCAGCACTTTGGGAGGCCGAGACGGGCGGATCACGAGGTCAGGAGATCGAGGCCATCCTGGCTAACATGGTGAAACCCCGTTTCTACTAAAAATACAAAAAACTAGCCGGGCGTAGTGGCGGGCGCCTGTAGTCCCAGCTACTCGGGAGGCTGAGGCAGGAGAATGGCGTGAACCCGGGAGGCGGAGCTTGCAGTGAGCCGAGATCGCACCACTGCACTCCAGCCTGGGCGACAGAGCGAGACTCCGTCTCAAAAAAAAAAAAAAAAAAAAAAAAAAAAGAGAGAGATTTGCTCCAACGAAGTTGAAGGCATGGATATTGCACTCCCTCTGTCCAACACCACTGTGCTTTCTGGCCAAGGCTCATTCCATAGGAATTGCCTCATTCCACTCAAACGTTCTCAACCAATCCCTAGTGCCCATGATTCAGCTGAGAGAAATGGCCTTTCCCTACTCTCTTCCCAGCAACATTTGCCACTTGAGTCTTCAAATCAGATCAATCACTCTTGGGAACCATCTTCCCATAATATTTTGGCACACTACATATTTTGAATGAATGGATTTTGTAAATCTCAATTTTACTGAACTCCCAACAGTGAACTTCCTAGGGTACCTTGCAAAAAATACGATAATAGTTTTTCAAACCTCATAAAATATGTTTTCATTCTATTAACAAGGTTAGAGCAGAGAAACTGTTTTTGTGTGACTTTTTCTTAGATCTGGAATGGGAACTGGGCTTGCACAAGGTTGAAGGTTGTGAGGATGTCAGAATATATCTTTAAAAACTGGGAACTGTTAGAACAGAATGGAAGAACCTATGCCTGAGTTTCGTTTGGAGAAAATTAATATTTCAGATTCAAATATTGGAGAACTTATTATCAGTGCCAGAAAAGACCAAAGATCAAACCTGACTTGAAGGATAGTACATGGAAGAGTCCAGAACAAGGTGAAGTTTATATTAACGCAAAAATATTTCCTACAGGGAATAGTGCTAGTGAAGAGTCATTACTCAGTCATAATTCGAAATAACATCTGGCATGTTGGGCCTCATTAATGAAACAGCAAAAATGAGAAGTCAGAAAAGATTAAAGGGTCAGAGTGGTGCAAAGTGTACTACATGAACCATTTAGAAAATCCCGAGTACAGTAATCAGGCATGAAAACAGACACAAAGACCAATGGAACAAACTAGAGAACACAGAAATACATCCATACCCTTACAGCCAGCTCATTTTCAACAGTGGCATCACGGACATACGTTGGGAAAAGGACAGTCTCTTTAATAAATGGTGCTTGGAAAACTGGATAGCCATATGCAGAAGAATACTAGACCCCGATCTATAACCACACACAAAAATCAACTCAAAAATGGATTAATGACTTAAATGTAAGACTTGAAACTATAAAACGAGTAAAAGAAAACACTGAAAAAATGCTACAAGATATTGGTGTGGGCAAAGACTTTTTGGGTAAGATCTCAAAAGCACAGGCAACAAAAGCAAAATTAGACAAATGGGATTACATCAAGCTGAAAAGCTTCTGTAATGCAAAGGAAACAATGAACAGAGTGGAGACACAACCTACAGAATGGGAGAAAATATTTTCGAACTATTCATCTCACAAGGGATTAATAATCAGTATATATAAGGAACTCAAACAATTCAATAGAAAAAAAAATCTGATTTAAATATGGGTCAAAGACCTAAAAGGACATCTCTCAGAAGAACACAAACAAATGGCCAACAAGTATATAAAAAATGTTCAACATCATCAATCACTAGAGAAATGCAAATCAAAACCACAGTGAGATATCATCTCACCTCAGTTAATATGGTTATTGTCAAAAAGACAAAAACGAACAAATGCTGGCAAGGATGATCTTACACTGTTGGTGGGAATGTAAAATAGAACAGCAATTATGGAAAACAGTATGGAAGTTCCTCAAAAACCTAAAAATAGAACTACCATTTGATCCAGCAATCCAATTACTGGGTAAATAGCCAAATGAAAGGAAATCAGTATATAGAAGAGATATCTACACTCTCATGTTTATTACAGCATTATGTACAATAACAAATATTTGGAATCAGTCTAAATGCCCATCAACAGATGAATGAATAAGGAAAATGTGGTATATATACACAATGGAATAGTACTCAGCCATAAAACAGAATAAAATCATGTCATTTGCAGCAACATGGATGGAACTGGAGGTTATTATATTCAGGAAATAAGTCAGGAAAGAAAGAAAAATATTGCATGTCACCACTCACATGTGAGAGCTGAAAAAGTGAATTTCATAGATGTAGACAGTAGAATGTTGGTCACCAAAGGCAGAGAAAAGAAGTAGAGACGGAAAATGAAGATAAGTTGGTTAAGGGATATAAAAATACAGTTATATAAAAGGAAAAAGAGTATATGATAGTATAGTAGGCAAAGTATAGTTAATAATTTATTATGTATTTCAAAGTAACTAGAAGAATTGTAATGTTCCCAAAACAAAGAAATAATAACCATGTCAGGTGATTGATACTCCAGTTATCTTGGTTTGATCATAATCATAACACATTGCATACAGGTAACAAAATATCACATGTTCCCCCAATATATGCACAACTATTACACATCAATAAAAATAAATAAATGCATAAATCTGAAAGACAAGTACTAAAAAAATTCCTGACTAGTTTAGACCTTGAAGATACTCATTTCTAATTATAGTTGATGCTTGGGCAATGTGGGGGTTTGGGGGACCAAATCCCTGTGTGGTAGAAAGTCCATGTGCAACTTTTGACTACTATTAGTAGTCAACTTTTAACTGCTTAACTACTTACTATTGACCAGAAGCCTTATCAATAGCATATATTGTGAGTTAATCAATGTTTTGTATGTTATTTGTACTATATATTGTATTCTCACAATAAAGTAAGCTAGAGAAAAGGAAATTTATTAAGAAAATCATAAAGAAGAGAAAATATATTTACAATTCACTAAGTGAAAGTGTGTCATCATAAAGGTCTTCATCCTCATTGTCATCACATTGAGAAGACTGAGGAGGAGGAAGAACAGGAGGTTGGTCTTGCTGTCTCAGAGTTGGCAGAGGTGACAGAGGTGGAGAAGATGGAAGAAGCAGCAAGAGAGGCAGGCACACTTGGTCTAACTTGTACTGAAAAATATCTGCATATAAGTGGACCCCTGTAGTTCAAACTGATGTTGTTCAAGGGTCAATTGAATATGCTTTAAAATCTACCCAGTTGGGCCAGGTGTGGTGGCTCACACCTGTAATCCCAGCTCTTTGGGAGTCCGAGGCAGGTGCATCACCTGAGGTGAAGAGTTCAAAACCTGCCCGGCCAGCACGGTAAAACCCCATCTCTACTAAAAATACGAAAATTGGTCAGGCATGGTGATGGGCACCTGTAATCCCAGCTACACGGGAGGCTAAAGCAGGAGAATCGCTTGAACCCGGGAGGTGGAGGTTGCAGTGAGCCAAGATCGTGCCACTACACTCCAGCCTGAGTGACAGAGCAAGACTCCATATCAAAACAAAACAAAAAAACTACCCAATTGTCCCATTTAAGTATTAAAGAAAAAGATTAATAATTTAACCTTATCTAGGCTACTTGCTAACTACTACAATATGCTACTAAGTAAGCAATACTAAATAAGTAAGCAATACTAAATCTCATAGAAAGGTCAACACAAGCACAGAATTCATTTATTTAGTAAACATTAGTTCACTGATTTCTATATTTTACTAAGATTGTAATGCTTTGCCATCAGTGAACCCTAACCTCTATATAGAAGAATATCAATTTACAACAAATAGAATATGATATGCAATACATGCATTAATCATCTGAGGTGCCAAAGCAAGTATTTACAATAAAACTGAAATAAGTGACATCATATTCATTTACTCATTTGTCACTCATTTTCTGAAAACCTTTTACATATATAACTTGACATGGGATACAGAACATTGCAAAGGAAAAAGACATAGTTCTTGCCTTTAAGGTACTTCACATTTAATGGGCAAGAAATGAATATAAAATATATAGATGTAACTATATACATATTTGAGACAGGGTCTCACTCTGTCACCCAGACTGGAGCACAGTGGTGTGATCATGGCTCACTGCAGCCTTGACCTCCTGGGCTCAAGTGATTCTCTCACCTCAGCCTCCCAAGTAGCTGAGAATACAGGCATGTGTCACCATGCTCAGCTAATTTTTGTATTTTTTGTAGGGAAGGGCTTTTGCTATGTAGCCCAGGCCGGTCTTGAACTCCTGGGCTTAAGTGATCCATCCACCTCAGCCTCTCAAAGTGCTGGGACTGCAGGTGAGAGCCACTGTGCCTGGCTGAAATATTTTAATAATGATAATAACAATGGTTAGACCAGTCCCTTTAGCTAGAATGGCTCAACACTACTGTTTTCTCCTTCTTCAATGCCTGATGAAGCATGGGTGTCCACCCCCACAAAACACCAGGGACACCACATACAAGGAGGTAGATGTGACCTTTGCTAGCTCCTGCGGCACTGCAGAGTCCTGAACTGCTTCTTATAAAGTGCAGAAGAGTTGCTCTTCCGGCAGTCCTTAAATGAGAATAATAATTACCTACATTTATTGAAGACACCACATGCCCAATACTATACTAAGTTCTCAATATGTATTGGACTTTGGACAAATAAGTGTTTCCTGAACTGAGGATCCAGTTCTATGAAAGAAACATTGACTAGGGAGGTCAACATTGGCTATTAAGATGGGACATTTTGATCTGCAAGATGCCAATAAGTCATGAAAGGCATTGTTAGAAAGTGTCTGGATCGGGCGTTCATCTGCCCCAAGGCTAGGGAAGGATGTTCTCCTAGGCTCTGTGAGCCTATGAAAGGGGCAAGCCAGGCACGGTGGCCCATGCCTGTAATCCAAGCACTTTGGGAGGCAGAGGCAGGCAGATCACCTGAGGTAGATCAGGTGTTCAAGACCAATCTGGCCAACATGATAAAACCCTGTCTCTACTAAAAACACAAAATTAGCCAGGTGTGGTGGTGGACACCTGTAATCCCAGCTACTCGGGAGCCTAAGGCAAGAGAATCACTTGAACCTGGGAGACAGAGGTTGCAATGAGCCAAGATTGCACCACTGCACTCTAGCCTAGGTGACAGAATGAGACTCGACTCAAAAAAAACCAAAAATAAACAAAAAACAAAAAACAAAAAAAAAGGGCAAACCAGCAAACCCATATTACTTAGATGAACTACATCTATAGAAATCATTCAAAATCGTGGGGTAGAGAGCAACAGACTCTGATGAGCAGAGGAAATGTATGAAAGCAACAACAATTTCAAATCTAAAATGTTCTTAGGAGGAAAAAAAACAGATTTTAATTGGGTTCATTCATAGCCAATGTCTCTTACGTCTTTCATTATTCCTTATGTTTTCTTCAGGTTTGAATTCTAATGAAGTGCTAGCTGTTCCTTTCCTTTATTTGCCCAAGAAACATAAACGTGTCTTGATAATCACGTGAAAATACCTTTCAAACGTTGGCCCTCTGAAGCCACTTGTCATTGGGGTGAGCTTGTCTCCAACTCAAGGGTTTGGAATATTAGAAACTGTGGTTTGACAAAATTGGACAGCTGCCTTTATCTCAGGGCTGTACAGGCAATGATTTGGCTATGGATTCAGTGAAGTTTAGCCTTAGAACTACTTGGCCAGAAGTAATAGAAAGATTGGACAATATCTGTGATTTGATACTCTCCATTGCCATGTACAGCTAAAACAATCTGTGCATATTAATTAAAGTATGAGAGCACTTATTTTTCAAAGGATTTGTGTTCCAAATGATTCCAGTAACTGTGGGATTTACTGCTGTATTCTCATTGTGTTGCCTTGGATTATGAGAAACCTGCAATCACAAATGATGGCTCTTAGACCTAGGTCATATCTGGACCATGGATGTATTTATGGGTCTGAACAAGTATTTACAAAATAAGGAAATATACAGAAGAGTACAGATTTTGGACTTTGGTTGGACAGTATTGCCCGACAACGAGCTGTTGCTGAGTATCACTCATTGAACCCAGGGAGTATGATTTCCACTTTGTCAAGACAGCCCACTTACTCCACCACATTCTCTTCCCTTTTAACTTCAATTACCTCCGCATCCATGTTTGCATTTGAGTCTACAATTCTAGTTGTAGATTCTGACATATGAATCATGACATTTACAGTTTTTGAATGTGGTAAACACCTTGAAAATTAAATTACATTGTACCTGTAGCATAGACATGACAAAGAAATACAGCACAAACTTGGAAATGAATACTTACTTAAAAAAATAAAACCTGGAATATTCTGGATCTTGGTTTGGCAAATCATACGAGTTCACTCCATTGTCTGTTACTAAATGCACTATGAATGGATACATTGTATTTTAATATATTTGCATGGTGAAATCATAATACCCTAGGCATGTTTGAATTGTGTACACTATACAACTGAGAGCCAATTCCCCCAAGCCATTACATTTAGAGGATGGTATCTGATCTACTACATTCTATAACTTTCATCTATTCTGCCTTGATCTGTGAAGAATTTGAAGCTCCAGTCCTTCAAAGCAAGCTGCAGTTTGCATTGTTTCCATTAGATGGCGCAGAAGATTTTTGAGGTACCAAACAAGACCTTCAGAGAGTTCTGCATGTCAACTACGGTGTAAACACCAGCAATTTCAGCTCCACCATGCACATCTTTGTAGAAGGAATCTAATTTAAAGTATTTCCAGGGAGGAGTTATTTTATAACTTATGAACCATTTTTCCTAATGTACTAATAAGGAGACTA
Source organism: Macaca nemestrina (assembly GCF_043159975.1). Classification (NCBI taxonomy): domain Eukaryota; kingdom Metazoa; phylum Chordata; class Mammalia; order Primates; family Cercopithecidae; genus Macaca; species Macaca nemestrina. Next base: position 44,976,094 of record NC_092135.1, read on the forward strand.
TTTTTTTTCATAACTGAATTCTGTTTTGTGGTTTATTACCCTATTCCTTTCCAAACTTGAGAAAAATAAATAGTTAGACCAAGTATTGCAAAAGATATTGGGGGAGGACACTTACACAACAGTGAGCCAGATGCAAAGCTAACACTCAGGATATATGAACCAAATATTTCTTAAAACTTTCCAGTTTTATATAATTACCAGTTTGCTGTCAGTCCATTACTAGTCATTTTTGTCCAACTGCCTTCTGAGGCTTTTTACTCCTACTAACACTTCATCCTTTTGATAATTTAAGATGGAAAACAGTTTTCAGTATCTTGAATACATCTAAACCTAGTGATATCTAAGTTCTTCTCTTAATTCAAGTGCCAACAATTCTGACCATTACACATACTCATTTGTGTTTTTCACGGCTTCAGGGTTTGAAGGGCTTTTGGCATTGTTGTTGTTTTAGATTCTAGGGGACAGTGTCCCACGTTAATTTCATCGGAACTTAAAAAAAAAAAAAAATCAGCAGAGCCCTGCATTTGGTTTTGGTCCATACATGGAGAAAGAATTTAAGACAGAATCATTAAGATGTGTGTTGACCTGGCATGGATATTCTTAATTCTTCACTTTGCATGTGTTGAAAGACTTAGGGGAGTCCCACAAGACTTCATGCACTGGCCAAAATGCAAGCCAATGTTTTACATAAACAGGAAGAAAATTTGCTACCAGAGCACAGAGCTCAGCACATTTGAACTACATTCTGTTGAGCTGGTAGTAGAAGTGCATGATATTTACAAATTGCCCATATTGTCTAATGTCAGTAATTAACCCAACTGCTTTCCCAAGTGGTTCATTTCTATTATTCTTTTCTATACAGTAGTCTAAATGTTGATGTTTCAAAGTCGGGCCCTTCTTGGAAAACCACAACTTGAACTTAACATACAGCCCTGGTGACAGTGCTAAAAACTAGACTGCTTCAACCATCTCTTCATGGAGAACTGAGCACAAGAAACAAAAGGAAATTATAAGAAAAAAAATGGAGGCAGAGGGGCTACATTTAACTCCGAGTCCTTTCCATCTCTTTTAAGGTAGCTTATCAGTGATAAGGAATATGAAGTTATTGTTTATAAACTATGCAGTCCCCTTTCAAAAGAAATGAAGTTACTCTAAGGTGAGGTAAGGACTCAAGGTAAAACATCATGAAAAAACAGTACTGTGAACAATGAGTCATTGTTCCAGAGGATGTCTTGGATACAGAACAATTAGAAATAAGGGGACTGCAAACTTAGCTGAGAGGTGGCTCACTGGAATTGGGAAAACAGAAGGAGGAAACTGCATGAGAAAGTTATAACATAACTTTAATTTGTGTAAGCCTGTGGATATTAGAACTCTCTTATGACAATGATAAAAGCAGATTTCACTGAGCACAATTAACATAGCCAATCAGTTTAGAGGAACTGAAAATATAACATTAAAGAAATAAGACTAGGAGAAGGAAGACTATTAACACTCTTCCTGAGCACGGGACAGGGCATCAGGAGATCTAGGTTCAGTTCTTATTCTTACTTACATTGCATTAAAATTAGTCTCACTGAAGCCTTCTTTTATTGATTCTGTTTACAGTCTAATATACAGCTGAAGAACAGGTACACAGCATGGTGACTTTTCTGTCCTTTAGGAAGCTATCAGCAATTTTGTTTCTATTATCCTTCCTTCAGATTCGTAGCATGTGAGTACATGTACATTGACACACACACACACACACACACCCCTAAACTGAGAACTCACTTCTCTTGCACAGCATGGATATTCTAGGCTCATCTTTCTAAAATTCTTTGACTTTTTGATTTTTTATTTTAACCATACTTGATCATTGTGATTGAATACTTTTGACCACATACTGTCTGAATAACATGTGTTCACTTCTAGGTAATAAAAGCTGCGAACTTGATATGACAACAGCACTTATACCAATCCAACAAAACAAAACAATGTTTCAAAGAATAAAAATACTGATTTCCAAGGAAATGAGCAAGAAGCAAAAAGCCAGGAGTATCAACATAAGTAACGCAAGGTTTGAAAACAAATGATTACTTTGTTATGGGAACCAAGCAATCTAATTTTCACATTTAGTCAGTTTGTTATTATTTTCTATTTAACTCTGAAAAAATGGATTTGACTGGATCAACAAAACCAGGTATCGCTCTTTATCTCTCACTCTAAATTATTTGATATTCTGTTCTTTTTTTGTTCTGGGTTGAAAAACTAATTGTGGAGGGAGAAATTTGGGAGAAAAACTAATCTTTCTCTTGCTTGGTGGAAGGAAATCTCTGGGATAAGAAAGGTATTGTTACCAACCCCACTTGGGTTTGGGTTTTGCTATGAATTGTCTTGCTCAATACTGTAGATAGGTTTGGACTGCTAGGAAGCACCATCACCTCTGATCTCTTTTGTGAACTGTGGTCAAAAATGTGGAAAAGAGTCAGACAGAAGCTCAACTTTTTGGAGAAGAGCAAAGTAGTGACAATAGCACAGTTTTCCTTTTGCTATTAAGGAAAATATCTCCAATTGTTTTTTGAGAAACACTTAATGTCATATATGTTATAACTGGGTGTTCTGGAATAAATAAAAAAGATTATCTATAGGCTTAGAAATCTCTAGATACACCATATCTCTCTATGAGATTCACAATGTACATGCACATAGTAAAGATCCTGAGAAAAGCTACTGCAAAGAACACTGGTTAACAGAATGCCTCCCGACTAAATTGGCCAGCTAATATCCAACGTGATATTTGAGTAAACTGGCTTGAGGCATTAAGGAGGAAGCTGACAAGGTTAAAATGTTAGAAGTTAATCATCTAAAGAAGAGTTTTCAATTTAAAAATTGTAAGCAGGTTCTAAGGACAAATCTACTTTCCCTCCATCAGTTCTAATCCTGCATTAGGCAATACTTAGGAGAGGATATAGCAACCACCACAAAATACGGGAAATGGATTTGACTATCCTCTCAGTCCTTGACAAATGATTTCCGTTGGAAAAAAAATAGTCACAGTTCAATTTGTTGTCATAAGATAAAGTATAAAAAATAATTTTACTATCGGAACTGAAATTTGTTTCAAACTTCTGGAAGACTCCCTTTTCCATATTTTTGTACTTATTTCTGTGGGTCTTCATCATCACACCCATTACTAAGCTTTCTTTAAAGGAGAGAAATTTTAACTGCCACTAAATCTTACTTTAAAGAGGTCTGTGTTTGTGTTACCTTCTTCATAGGTATGTGTACTTTAAGTATTTTATCAGTTATTGTAAACTAAATAATTTTCTCCCTCATAAGAAAGGGTTTTGAAGTAGAAAGAACACATATGGGTCTACCATCAATCTAATTTATTTTTATTTTATAATTTCCTTTTAATATAAAGTCATTTATTATAGTTTATAATTGAAAATAAATGGACTTATGCCATAAATAAGAATTTTTTTGTATAGAATGTGTACAATTCACATGTGTGAATGTACATACTCTCATGAAGTGACATTGACAGTAAATGAACCAGGTTCTGTCCTAAATAGATTTTTACCTAGTGAGAAAACTTGCCTAGACAAGCTTTGGCAGCTCTGTTCAAATATGTGTATGAGTGACACAGATTTCTCAATTCACCTCTCTGGATTACTTCAGGGCAAATTGTCAGGTGGATGTGCAACAGGAGATCAAGATTATCTTTTGTTTTTATTTTCAGCTAGTACTAGCACATTTGAGATTTTTCATTCACTATTTTGCAAAATCTGCTGTGGAAATGAGAAGGAGAAATATATCAGGTAGAAATATGGATCCAGGACAAATGCAAGGACAGAGGATCAATTGAATAGCTCAAAACATAAAAGTCCACATAGAAGTTGGGCATGGAAGCTCATGCCTGTAATCCCAGCACTTTGGGAGGCCTAGGCGGGAGGATTTCTTGAGCCCAGGAGTTCTAGACCAGCCTGGACAACATGGCAAGACCCCATCTCTACAATAAATACAAAAATTAGCTGGGCGTGGTGGCACATGCCTGTAGTCCTAGGTACTTGGGAGGCCAAGGTGGGAGGATCACCTGAGCCCAGGAGTTTGAGGCTGCAATGAGCCATGACAGAGTGAGACCCTGTCTCAAAAAAGAGAAAAATATCAGCAAGAAGTGCAGCCCCCCAAATGAGAAGTCTGCCAAACAGTTTATTCTCCTCAGTAGTTCATCTTCATTTCTCATCAACTTTCTCTGAATAATCACTTGAGAATTATTGTGTAAAGAATAAAGTATGTTACTTACAAACAAAATTCATGATCAAAGAAAGCACGTACTAAAAAGAATGAGCAAAAGAAATATGTGAGATTCTCACTATCTCACAGCACTGTTTACTCAGAGAAAAGTTGCTCTCGGTGAGGAATTACAACTTGGATTCTGATACTAGATGAAGCAAAATGTTAAAAGAGGCATATATTCCTAGCTAGTCCTGGGCAACATGGAGCAGTAAGAGTTGTATATTTTCGACTTATCTATCCCTCGGCATTCTGCAATTTAGAGATGTTAGTTGCAAGCAATGGAAAACCCAACCCAGACAAATTTAATTTTACAAAGAATAAAAGAAACATACTGACTTATTTACTGGAGTCCAGGGGCACAATAGACTTCACTCAGAGGCCAAACAGTGCTCAGGATGCTGTTTCTGCATTGTTGTTGTCTCCACTCCACATCCTTGATGCTTGATGCCGACCCTAATCGCAAGCAGGTTCTCACTCTGTGGTCCTAAAATGACTGCTGGCAACAATGGGACTGCATGCTTCTTTGTTTGTATTTGCAAAGAAGAGAGGAGTCTATGTTTCAGCATTCTCAGCAAAATCCTCAAGGTTCACTCTAACTTGACTAATTTAGAACCTGGACAAATATCCTTGGACAAATTCAGGACAATGTAATATGATGAGCTGATTGACAGGGGCCTGAGTTATGGACCCACTCTGAAACCATTCACTGTGGTCATAAGTAGGTAACAGAGGAGTCTATACTCCAACATCGTCAGTAAAATCTTCTAGGTTCACTCTAACCGGACTAACTTAGAACATGGACCGATATCCTTGGACCAATTCAGGGCAATGTAATATAATGAGCTGATTGACAGGGGACTGAGCTATGGACCCACTCCTAAACCATTCACTGTGGTCATAAGTAAGTAGTTTTCAGATTGGCCTAATACAATCAAGGTCCATCCCTGGAAGTAGGGGTGAATTCAGTCCCACCCAAACCATATGACTAAGGGTAAAATCTGTACATGGTGTCTGTAGAAGGTAGGTGTTGCAAAGACAAACAAAGATTCTGTATCAGGAAGAAGGAGAGACAGTGTTAGGCAGTAAGCCAGGGACGTCCATTGTAGTCTCTCTTCCTAGATCTCCAATCCTTGACCCCAGTTATCCAGCTAGAATCCCGTTTCAAGAGGCCTTAAATTCAGTTAGCCTCTCAATTCACCTGAATCGATTCAATTAAGAAATAACTCAGAACTCACTTGAAGGCCGACTTGAGGGAGTAGGGGGGATGAATTCTTTTGGAAACTTGTTTGTCTACATATGCATATATGTGTGTGTGTGTGTGTGTGTGTGTATACACACACACACATATGCATATATGCATATATCTATATCTATCTGTATACACAGTATCTATAATTAGGTGGGTGCATTAGTGAGGGTTTTCTACAGGGACAGAACAAATAGCATATATGTATATATGAAAGGGAGTTTATTAAAGAGAATTTGCTCACATGATCACAAGGTGAAGTTCCACCATAGGCCTTCTGCAAGCTGAGGAAGAAAGAAGCCAGTAGTGGCTCAGTTTGAGTCCCAAAGCCTCAAAAGTAGGGAAGCCCACAGTGCAGCCTTCATTCTGTAGTAGAAGGCCCAGGAGCCCCCTGCAAACCACTGGTGTAAATTCAAGAGTCCAAAAGCTGAGGAACCTGGGGTCTGATGTCCAAAGGCAGGAGGAATAGAAGAAATCATCCAGCATGGGAGAAAAATGAAAGTCAGAGGACCCAGCAAGCCAGCTTATCCCACCTTCTTCCACCTGCTTTGTTCTAGTTGCATTGACAGCTGACTAGTTGGTGCCCATCCACATTGAGAGTGTGTCTTCCTCTCCCAGTTCACTAACTCAAATGTTAATCTCCTATAACAGCACCCTCACAGACACACCCAGCAACAATACTTTACCAGCTATCTAGGTATCCTTCAATTCAATCAAGTTGACACCTAATATTAACCATCACAGTAGGTTTACTGAAACAGTAGCATATAGCTTCTACAACAAAAGGATAACAAATTATAACCAGGTCACTTTACATGTAAGATAATAATTTGTGTAAAATCTGAATGTATCAGTTTTTATTGCTGCCATAACAAATCACCACAATGTTAGCAGCTTAAAGCAACACCCACTTATTAGCTCACAGGTCAGAATTCTAGCCTGTAGAGCTGGATTCTCATTTAGAATCTCACTGACATACAATGAAGGTATCAGGGGCTGTGAATTTTATCCAGAACTTAGGATCCTCTTCCAAGCCCATTGTTTATTGACAGAATTTAGTTCCTTGTGATTGTAGGACCAAGGTCCTCCTTTTCCTGACATATCGCTCCCTTCACCGTGAAATTAATATTGAAACTAACCTTAAATGGACATTGAATCTTTTCTATACATTGAATCTCTGTGACTTCCTCCTCTGTTTTTGAGGTTCATGTGATTATGTTGGGTCCACCTGCATAATCTAGGATACTGCCCGTTTTAAGATTCACTCTTTAGTAAGCATAATTACATCTGCACACTTGCAAACTTGCCATGTTACATGACCACAGGTATAACACCAAGGAGTGAAGACCATGGGGGCCAAAATTCTGTACCCCACAATGGATAAATTTTATTTTCCACACTGGTGAAATCAAGTAGAAATAGAGGAAGCCTACCATAGGGAGGAACCCAAATGTGAGTTTTTCAGCTTTCACATTTTGGTAAATAACATTCTTATATCTATTGATATACGTACATACATATGTAAATTACAGAAAGATAAAAGATGCTGAGACTTTTCATTTGTTCTGATTTAGGCTTATAAAACCTCTGTTCTGCAACCTCGGAATCAGTAATAAGGACACCTTTGAAAGAATCTGCCTGCATTTATCTTGTGTTTCTTTTTTGTCAGACAGTACAAAGAAAATTAAGGTTTTTCTTCTTTGCTATACATATAATACTCAGAAGTGAAAGCTAAATTAACTTGTCAGAATCATGGCATCTCTTTTTCTTGAACTGCTGTATCCACCTTCCCAAAAGATTTGAAAAAGAAAGAATAAACCTCCCAACACCTTAACTGGCGGAACAGCACATCCACAGCAATCCTGCCCTCCAACATTGCTTCCTGTCATTACTGGTGGTGTTTTTATCCATCTGGGTGAACACACGCTTTCACCATTTGTCAAGAAATGTCTACAGTGCAGAACATCAATTGTTCCATAAGGTAAGGCCCATCAGGTTGCAAAGAGGAAGCAAAGCAGAGTGGCTAATTACCATGTACCAAATTCATCTTTTTCAGGAAGACAAAAAAAAATTAAAAGAGGCAAAGTAGTTGGCAATTCCAGTGTCGCCTGTAAGTTAATTTTCACTTTCCCACTATTGGCTTGTTAGTATTCTACTGTCTAAGAAAGTGATGTTCCCAGAAGCATCTCAAACATTGGAGCAGATCCTCTCAATGTGTAAGCTTTCCCTTGGGTCTAAATTATTTACCTTTGAAAGCTGCATAAACTCCTTCCAGAGGCTAAGAGACTGAGTGTAAATTGCAAAGTGCTTCTTTCACTTACTAAGTATAATTTGAGGGATTTGAGGTACTTCTACCTACTGAAAAAGACTGACATTCACTTTCTTAAGCCCCCTCTTCCTCCCCCCACAAATATACACACTAGAGCTTAGCTTTTCTAGCTAAGTTATACTTCGTGCACAATCCCATACCTCCCTGTTAACTCCTTTATTCTGGAATGCCATGGATTTGATTTTTCCAGTATTTACTTGCTTGTGTTGCTGAACATAAGGTAAAGTTCCTTATGTTGCCCTGTGCCAGTGTTTTCCATCTTTCCAAGTGAACCACAAAATGCACAGAAATAGAGATTACACTTTTTATTACTAATTACTGTCAATTAATGTAATTGGATAAATCATTGTTTTAGTATCTTTTTAAAATAAAAGACAAAATCACTGAATTATAAGTTCTAAGGTTCTTCATAAAATATTAGTAAGATAACTGGAAAAGCCACTTCCTCATTATGAATTCATAGTTTTTGAATGTCTTCTGGGTTTCAGATAATCCTCCAGATTCCCTTGGCTTCTACTTTATCCAGCTAAACCATTGTTCAACCCTGTTTGGCTAGTTTCATTTTTTTGTCTTCTAGACTGTTAAATCAGCCCACATTCTGCTCTAAAAAGTAAATCCTCCTGTAAAAATGGCTTACTTGCTTATCTGGCTTTGCACTAGAAAGAACCTTATGGTTTATCAGATGTATAAAATACCTCCTTCCAAAGGATAAATTCTTCCTTAGAGCAACATTTTATCATGATTTCAGAAGTAGGAAAAGAGGGAAAAACAATGAGTATCAAAAAACCTGGAGAGAGGTTAATGTCTTAGTAGGAAAGAAATATTAGCTAATTTATAAAATAATTTGGGTTTATATTTCTACTATGAATAAAGGAAATCTATGGCAGGGCACAGTGGCTCATGCCTGTAATCCCAGTGCTTTGGGAGGCTGAGGCTGGCAGATCACAAGATCAAGAGATCGAGACCATCCTGGCCAACATGGTGAAACCCTATCTCTACTAAAAATACAAAAATTAGCTGGGCATGGTGGCGGGTGCCTGTAGTCCCAGCTACTCACTTGGGAGACTGAGGCAGGAGAATCACTTGAACACAGGAGGCAGAGGTTGCAGTGAGCCAAGATCACGCCACTGCACTCAAGTCTGGAGACAGGGCAAGACTCTGTCTTAAAAAAAGATAAAGAAAAGAGAAGAGAAGAGAAGAGAAGAGAAGAGAAGAGAAGAGAAGAGAAGAGAAGAGAAGAGAAGAGAAGAGAGGAAATCTTGGCTAACTTAAGAGGGACCACAAACAGATTGTCTTCTGAAAGGCTACCTATAAGTTTATGTGTTGGTATGGTCAATAAGCTACTATATGCTGGGCATAGTACACTATCTGTTGGTGGAAAGCAAAGTTGACACATTTTTTCTTTGGAATGTAGCATTTCATTTATCTATGTACATTTTTAAGTGAAAGTTTCAATAACAAGAGGGGCTTCTATATCATGATTGAAAGTGTCAACATATAAAAATATTTACTTTATCATTTATCTTTGCCACAACAATGTTATGTAATAAGCAAACATAAACCTCAGGGACACCCACACCATTCAGTTTTGTTCAGAAGTCTGTGGGCTGACTGGGTGATTCTAAATTGGCTGATGTGGACTGAGCTTATGCATGTGTCTGTGATCAGGTACAGGTTGGCTAGGAGTTGGCTAGTTAAGGAAGGTCTCAGTTGGGTTGACTAACTCTGTTCCGTTTGGTCTCTTGCTCTCCAGCAGACAGGCCTGGGTTTATTCTCATGGTAGATGTAAATGTCCAAGAAGAAGAGCAGAGGCACACAAAGCTTCTTGAGGTTTAAGGTCAGAATCAGCACATCATCATTTCTGCCATATCCTGTTGGCCAAAGCAAACCATGAGGCCATCTCAGTTTAAGAAAGAAATCATGTTCTGATGAGAGGAAATGCAAAGTCACTTTGCAAGAGTTGACTATGTGGGAGTGAGGGGAATAATTGTAATCAATTTTTGCAATCAGTCTGCCATATCAATCTTCTGACATTCTTGAAGCAATTCAAACACATTTTCCTTTACTACATCAAACGAAGTAAAAAAAATTTAATTCAAACAAATAATTCATTATGACTAAAGAAAAAAATGCCATACATTTGCCAATGAATTGTGTTTGGTACACAATGTTAGCCCAATTTTCTCTTTTCCTAACATAAACAAATTTCAAAACCTCATGAAATTCGACCAAGGAAGATTTTTGCGTCTTACTTACAAATATATGTCTGTGCCTTGCCCATTTGTTTTTGAAGCTAATAGCAACAAAATCTTCATGGAGGGAAAATAAAAACATTCTTTCTATAAGATATGCATATACACATCCTCCTCTAAGTAAAGGTAGTAATACCTAAGTCTGTCTTGGCTTTCAGTGAGTCTTGGGATTAACCATACAACTGCATCTGCTCATAAACACCAGGGTTATTCTATATAATTGCAAGCTTACAGACCCCTACTCCTGTTCCCTATTGAGAAATTCTATTCCTTATTCTCATTATAAAAAGTGTACAAAAATCTTAAAATTACTGAGTCCCACATTTATTTCTACATGTGTAACTAATTAGACTTAGCATGATATTTTTAAATGCAGTACATCAGGGCAATGGGCTGGAAATATTTTATTCCAGACATTTTCTTAACTATATAAATATTTGAGATCTAGATGGTTTTGAGAGAGCATCTTTTGTTGCTAGCAAACATGTCCTTTCTAAAGAAGAAAACCTTTTACAGGGACTAAGAATAGAGTACACCACTTATACTGAAATTGAGAAAGACATAACCTTTCAAGTCACTGGGGCTCTTATTTAGTGCATTAAAGAATAACTTATGAAACAACTGTTGCCTTTAACATGTCCACATGGTGCCATATGGTCTTATGCAGAACCCTGTCCTTGTAAACAAGAATGAAATGTGACTTATCCACACTGGGCATATACCTTAAGAATAGTGTTTCATCCCAGATTCCCAATAAAAAGTTCCTTTAGGGAAATGAGTGCTAACAGAAAATGCCTTTCTTTAAAATATACTACAGTAAAAAGCTTTCTTATGTCAAGCAAATAGCTATGCCAGTTAGACAAAGACTCTGATTGAGAAAGAATTCACAATGCCTTAGGTGGTCCCCTGTTTCCAGCTTCCTGACTTTTAACTCCTACGACACTTATGTGAAAAAAAGAACATTGATAAGTCACCCACATTAGTAAAATCCCTCTAGGGAGAGATCTAACTTTTTTCTACAACTGCAGAAAGAGTAAATAACAATTCAAGCAGTGATCAGCATACTCTTGCAGGTTTTTGCCTGTTGTTTTGATAACCATGTCAAATAGCTCACAATGTCTACTAAATGACAGGGTGGTCTGGTAGTAAAAGCATAAGCATAAGTTAGAGCATTTTTCAATGACTGGCTTTGAGACTTTGAAAAATTCACTTAACCACCTCAATTCAGGAATCTTAAAAGGAGGCAATGAGGTCCCCTCTACAAACTTTTATTAATGATGTAAACATCAATAAGTGAATCAATGTCTAAATGTTTCTAAGGGTGCTATGAAATTTAGAAGATCACTATGATCATTAGAGGGGAGGTAGAACAACGTGGTAGGAAAAGTATTGAATTAGAAACCAGGTGACCTGGATTTCTAATCTCAGCTCTGTTCCAAACTAGCTGGATATCTTTGGGCATTTTCACACTCTGGGGTAAAGTATACTATTTGAGCAGTCACATAAAATTGCAGCAAGAATAAAATGGGGTGCTGGAAAGCAAGAATGAATAAAGCAGTCTTTGCCCTGGAGGAGTTCAGTGTTTAGTGGGACAGATGGAGGTGTAAAGAGATGAAGATGATATAATGTGATAAATTATAAGGGGCACTATGAACTCCAATTGCAGAACATGGAGGAGGAGTGATTCATGCTGCCTGGGGGAGTTAGGTGAGTTCCACAGAGAAGGTGACACTTTAGCTGGGTCTTGAAGGATGAATAGGCATTTCCCAGACAGCAGGGAGGAAAGAGAGAGGAGATATGACTGGAAAGGTTGAGCTGTGAAGGACTTTTCATGTCATGTTGAGGAATTTGGATACAAAGGGACACGTAATAGCATAAATGTCTGTTGATTGTATGGAGCTGCCATCTACAGATCTGATACTGTTAATGGCTCATTCCCAGGTCTGGCTTCCCATTGCCACATGTGGAAGGTAGAAGCATTTTAGGCCTAGCGTGGCTCCCAACCTCTGGAGTTTTGTTGCCTCTGCATTCAATTACCTGCCTTCTATTTGCAGGGTTCCTATGTGCTAAGAGCAAATATGCTAGGACCAGTAATGACCTTAGGTTTGTATTCATGTTTGGAATCACGGGAATGTGGGAAGGAGGATGGGCTTTCAAGAGCTCCAACACAATGTTCAGCATCTTGTCATTCTTGTTACAAAATCAGCTCTGACCCTCAGCTTCAATTACATCGTGTGATAAGATCTTATCTCCTTCTCTCCCTAATCTGATTTCTCATAGACAAGTTTTTGTCCTGACTTCATAGACTTTGCACCTTAGAACTTATAAGAATTTTGAGTTCTTTCTTAAGGTTTATCAGCCACTTTGATCCAAAAGCTTGTCTTCTGCTGATAAGCTATCCTGAAAATAGCCACTGAACGATCTGATTAAATGCTAAACACTGCCCTCTGGGATTTCTGCAACTGATCACTACCATGCTCCATCCACCAAGGCAATGTTGCACTTCCTATTGGGCCTCTATGACCTGGGCTGCAGACCAAGAGTCTTTTGCTGCACACCTCAAATATTGGTCTGCCTTCTAGACTGGATTCTGTCCCCATACCTAAAAGTAAGTTTATCCCCATAACGTGCTTCACTCCTTCAGGTAAGTCAAGTTTCAGGTCTTAGACCCTGCAGTTTCTCCTTCCACCTTACCAGTTAGCCATGCCCTGCCTACAAGATATGACTTGCACTGCAAAACAAAAACAGACAAAACAAACAAAACTCTCTCATAATAGGTAAGAAGTTCTTCAAACTCAAGCACTCAAGACCCCTAATAAAGTTGAAAAGATTTCCCAGCAGGAAAATTGATATAAATAATCATTACCATGAATACATTTGCCAATACCTGCTTATACTTTAGTTTATCCATCATGGTTCATCTATCACATGCCAAGAATAATAGTATCTTGGGAGCAAGAATAATAGTATCTATTGAGGGGCCTACAACAGCCTTACAAGGTAAATGTTATTATACCTATTCAGAAATGTGGAAGCTGAGACAGAATCTAATGTGCCCAAGTAAAGCAACCAGTTAATAAATGAAAAAACTGTAATTCATCCTCCCATCTTCCACTCATTCTTTGTGTGTGCACATGATAACTAGTACCGATGATTATATGAATCATTTTACAGCACAGAAAGCTAAACAACTCAACATATAACATCACCATTCTGATTTTACATGAGGAATTTCTTCCTGATCTTGTCCATCCATAGGTTCTCGCCTCATTGTATCTTTCTTAGGCAACCCTATTCTCCAAACTCTTCCTCATGTCCTCTCCTTTTTTTTTTTTTATTTTCCAGAGTAACTGGCTCCTCAACCCAGTACTGTTTTATAAACAGGTTGGTTTCAATACAAGTGTCAGAAGATATGAAGAAGAAAGTGAAAAATGGTACAGCATGAGACATACCAAGATCATAGGCCACACATACATCCTCAGTTGTGAGTGAATGTGCATTGTAGGGGTTGGGGCAGAGTTATAAAACAACATAAGAGTTTCACAACTGTGAGGAGAGTCAGTGCCTGGCTATCTATGAGTGGGTTTGTAGATGATTGAATAACTAAACTGATGTAAGAGAACTGTGCAATTGGAAAGACAGGGTCATAGCCCATGAGTTAGATTCTGTCACTAGAATAATCTAGGCGAGAGGGAAAAAGAATAGTGCCATCTTTCAGTGCCTCTACTCAATTAACCCTATAGCAATCTGCTTTTTGAACCACCCTTCCTTTTTTTTCTTTTGCCTACCTGGCATCTCGGAAGAAAATGACAAGGCTATTCTGTTAGTAATAGTAAAATTGTATGCTTCTCATCCTCTATGGCCCCTTTCTTTTCACTTAGTTCCTCACTCTCCCATTACCACATTGCATGCCCATCACCACTCCTGGCAATCTCCCTTCCCTTTCACAGTTTCACCTCCTCATGCTTGGCAGAAGCCTTCCTTCTGATGCCAAGGTTGTATTGTTATGCAAGAATACATCAAAGTCCCTCCTGTTCACCCCACTGCATTTGTCCATATATTTGTCTTTTCCAGCTCAGGGAAAGCCTTGTCTCTTCTCCTTTCCAAGGCTGACACTTCCATCTATACTCACGCTTTCTATCCTCTATGGCCTAAAAACTTGATTTTCAAGAACTTCTTTTTGTAGTTTCAATCTGTCTCTCTTTAACCACTCATTCTTTCCAATCAACAGACATATTCAAGTATCTCTGACCTCCAAAACAATGTTTTTATTTCTTGTTTCCCTTTGAGCTGTCACAGTCTTTTCTTATTTTCCTTTACCTCTATTGTTTGAAAAAGTAATTTATATTCTCAGCCACAGCTTCATTAGTTTTCATTCATTTCTCAACCTGGTTACTTTTTTCCCCAATCTGAGTTCTATTTATATTTATTTTTATTCATATACAATAATTGTACATATTGGGGGAGTACATGTGATATTTTGATACCTGTATGCAATATGTAATGATCAAATCAGGGCATTTGGAATACCCATCACCTCAACCATTTTTATTTTTTAAATCCAGTTTCTGTTCCCATTATAGTGTTGCTAAAATTGCTCTTGATTATATCATCACTTATTTGAACTCAAATAGAATCTCAGGCCTGCTTCATCCTCAGAAACACAAAGCTAGAGAAGGCAAGAAGCCCATTTCTCAGGCTGGACTAAGAGGATTAGCAAAATGGCCTAGACACAAACACAAATAGTAGTCAATATTAGAAGAATATGTCTGTAAGATAGACATTGTGCATATATATGTGTGTGTGTATATATATATTTATATATATATTCAAAAAATACTTTTGAGGAATTTAAATCAAATTCAAAAATACATGTGATATGTTGAGTGAGAAAAGAACACCACAATCTAGAGATGAAATTTAAGTTCATTATCCATATATACGTACATAATAGGAAAACTCTAGAAAAAAATTAAAAGAACATTTACCAAAATGTTAATTTTAAGTCTCTTTATATGTGGAATTATGAGTTGCCTTGATTTTATATTTATAAATCTTTCATTATTTTTAAGTATTGTCTAATCAATCTGTATTAATCTTTTTTTCAGCAAAACATGTTATAAAGAAAATATCATTTTTAACTTTCTCAACTTCTCATTTTTTAAATAGTCCTGTTTCCACTCTAGGTTTATTTTCTTCTTGCTTTAAATCTGTTCACAAATTTAAGATTGTGCATTAGAATCATCATGGTGCTAGGAAAAAAATAAAAAAAACAGACTCTGGACTTTGCCCCCCAGAGATTCCATATTCTTTAGCCCTTTCTTCCCTCTCCTCTCCTCTCCTCTCCTTTCTCTCTCTCGCTCTCTCTCTCTCTTTCTTTCTTTCTGTCTGTCTCTCTTTCTTTCTTTGCCTTCCTTTCCTTTGCCTTCTTCCCTTCTTCCTTTCCTTTCCTATCTGTTCCTTTCCTTTCCTTTCTTAACAAGCTCTCCCGTTGGTTCTCATGCAGTAGGTGACCCATGTGTCACACTAGAAACACTCATGGGACTTCAATTATTATTCTCAATATATAATATTAGCTATTGTTCCCTTACCCATGGAAGCCTAGGAAAAATAATGGATGGTAAAAAGGTAGAATAATGGTCATCTTTGTGATGATTTTGGCCATTGATCAGATTTTAAAAATAGAATCTACAGAAGACCAAGGTCCAATCAAGGAGCCAAGAAAGACTAGGTTGCTAAATCCAAGGAATAAGCAAAGAATTGCAAAATAACACTGAGTGGCTAATGCAAAAGCTGTTGTTCAGATCCAGGATGAGAGATTATCATACAGATATTTCCACAGAAAATTAAAGGTGCATGAGTAGTCAGGACGGCTAATGAATAAAAAATGTATGCTGTAAATAGTCAGAGGAAATAGATCTAGAGAAATTCTCAAGCTTCATAATGAGCAATTACAGTGGTTTTTTTGAGCTCCCAGGGATAGCAAAAGAAAAGTGGATGGAAAATTTCTGAAATACTTCTCAAAGAGCTAGATCCATATTTCTAGCTGCCACTTAAACACTGCCACTTGATTATCACACAGGCATCACAAACTAAAATTTTCCAAATCTGAACTTACTACCTTCCCTAATAATCAGATGCCAATTCTTTTAAATTCTGCTTCCATTAAAAATATTACTCTCCAACCACTTTCCCCAACAAGAAGCCTTCATCATCCTGCACCCCTCTTTTAAGTATCTAACCTCATCTTCTGGCTTTACCATAGCCAGGGTTATGCTATATATAAAACAAGACAGAGATTTAAAGCACCCAGAGTAGTGCCTGGACAGAGTGTGTATTTCAATAAATGTTACTAGATTGGTACAAAAGTAATTGTGGAATAGTTCAACCTTTTCCTCTTTAGCCACACTGAGCTACTTGCTACTTGCTCTTTGAAATGCACATCCCTTTGCACATACTGTTTTATCTGCCTAAGGACTTTTCCTGATTGACCACCTAGGTAACTCTTCCAGAAGACCCAACCCAAACACTATCTTTTCTGTTATACCTTCTAAGATCTCACCATGTAACTCCATTATGGCACTTTTAAACTTCATTGAATTACAGCTGTTTATCTGTGTTTCTATCCATTAGAATAAGTGAAACAGATTGCACTTTGTGAAAGTCCCAGCCACATTCATCTCTGTGTCACAGGTATTTCTACAAACTACTTTAGCCTGAGACTATATGCAAGGATTTCATAATCACAAATCTAAAATTGTTGCTAGACTTCCCTGTCACTTCAGGCTTTGTCCAAGGCCCCTTTCCTAGTTTTAGTGTATGTTCATGATTTCAAAAACAGTTCACAATATGCAGCCAGTCTCTATTTTATATTTGAGTTCTTGGCCCACCCACCTACTGAGATACTGTCCAACGATGCCCAATGATGTTGCATTTTTACTGCTGGTGATGCTGCCCAAGATGCCACATCCATCCTTCTGCTGGCAGCACCAGTGCTACTTTTCCACCACCATCTCACTGAAACAGATGTCTATTGTCTGTCCAGAACCTTATCCACTCTTCTGGTAACAGAAACCCTTTTTCCAGCTCAGAATCCATTTCCTGTAGTCATCTAGATTTGCTAAACAGAATTCTCTATTCTCATTTCATCCTCAAGAAGTGATTCAAGAATGATTATGTGAAACATGCCAAGCCCTCACTAAGACTATTCTAAACAAAACAGCTGTGAGCCTGAGGCTGGCAACCATCTTACCTGCCACATGGAAACAGCATGCTTGCAAAGTGAAGTTACACAGGCCAGCAAGGCCTGGAGAATGAGCTCTAGTCCCTGAAACCTGACATATGAGACAATACATTTTCTTTTGGTTTAGAATAGGATTTCTATCCCTTGTCACTAAAGAATTCCAATAACTTCTATTACCGTTTTAGCATAAAACACAGACTGCTTGTCACTTGAGGAAGTAGCATCCATGCATTGCCAGGACTAAGCCCCAGAATGCTTCACCCCTCTCCTTTCATGGCCAGATGTGTCATTTCCCTTTCCTTTCTTCTGACCAGCTATGAATCCAATCTATAAACCCATGAGCCTTAGCTCTCTGTCATCTACTACAGCCTGCTGCTCTACAGTTGCTATTTTGTTTCAGTTCCTAAAGGATGAATGGGAGTTCAATCCTCTTTCTTAATCCCTTTTCAGAGTCCAGTGGCTGGATAATTTTTTTCTGTAAAGGGCAAGATAATAAATATTTTATACTTTGCAGGCCCCAGCTACCTGTGTCACTACTACTCAACTCTACCAGTGTGGACAGAGACAATACAATAAATGAGCATTATTGTGTTCCAAAACAACCTTATATATGGACACTGAAATTTGAATTTCATAAAATTTTCATGTGTCACAAAATTTTTATTATTGCTTTGTCTTTTTTATAATTATTTAAAAATGCAAAACAGTCTTAAACTTGAGAGTCATATAGAGATTATAGTTTGGCCACTCCTGCTCTAGGTCCAAGAGTTCTTTCCCCTGTCTCCCCAAAACCATTTTCTCTTCCCTCATGCCTAGCCAACTTTCTTCACCATATTTCAGTCAACAAATTGAAACTATTTGAACCTTGTGTTAGTCCATTTGCATTGCTATAAAGGAATACCTGAGGTTGGGTAATCTATAAGAGAGTTTTATTTGGCTCATGGTTCTACAGGCTCTACAAGCTTGGCACCAGCATCTGTAGGCGTCTGGTGAAGCCTCAGGAAGCTTACAGTCATGGCGGAAGACAAAGGGAGAACCAGTATATCACATGGTAACAGGGAGCAAGAAAGAGAGGAAGGACGTGCAGGCTCTTTTAAACAACCAGATCTCACATAATCTTATAGAGTGAGAACTCACTCATGACTGTGAGGATGGCACCAAGCTATTCATGAGGGATCTGCCCCCATGACCCAAACACCTCCCACCAGGCCCACCTCCAACACTGGAGGTCACATTTTAACATGAGATTTGGAGGATTCAAATCAACCAAACTGTACCAAACCTATTCCCAAATCTGTCTCTCAAATGTGTAGCTCGTGTCTGTCATCTAGGGAAACATTCAACCCAGGTTTGTTAAATGACTTGATGAATAAGAATTAGTGGAAGAAGTGACAAAATTAGAAAGAGAAGAGAGAAAAAAAATTCATGATTTTTTCTTAAGTAATCCTATGGATTCCCAAAGTCAAGTTCTTTTTTTCCGCATAATTTCATCAGAAGGTGAAAAGGCCACGCAGAACAATAATTCTGGAGGGCACCCAAAGCTGTTGACTCAGTCAGGGAAATGGTTTTTATGTTCAACTGCTAGAAACAGCCAGACAGGAATAAATGTTTGGCCAGCTGGACCCCTGTACTTTGAACAGACCCCTGAACTCTGAAAATTCACTCAGGAGAAGAAGAGAAAAGTTCTAAACTGGCAACATATCTACGGTTGAGTGAAGCCAAACACAAGGCTGAAAAATGACTAATTTATCATTTTCAATTAATCTAAAGTTTTCCCATAGTCAAACATCATCACAATTACCAAATCAATTTCCCTATGGAGTTTAGGCATTCATGTAGGAAATGAAGTAATTTCTCACATTTAAGTTTAAATATCTTGTGTTTAAATGTAATAAAGATAAAATGATAATGTTATTGCTAAGAAAGAAAAAAAATCCAGATTCCATCCCAAGCCTCATAGTTCCCAGCTGCCCCTGTGAGCATGCCACATCTACTAGAACTCCTATTACAGGCACAAATACGTGACTGTAGGTACAAGCAAACCTCTGAGAGTATCTGGTTTATTAAGCAATTACAGCTCCAAGAGCCTGGAAAACCACATCTGGCACCCAAGTGTGACAGTCTTGGCACTGGCAATATTAACAAAGGTGGAAAAATTTCTATTTTCAGTTTTTGTGAAACAAAAAGTCAGAGGCTCCCATGCAGATAGCTTTGGGCGTTCTCTTACTCTCGCCAAACCAGGATCCCTCCCTGGCTCTCCCTCTCTTCTTGTCTCCTTCCTCTCTCACTTCCTGATTCTTTCTCCTTCAAAGATGAAAACAAATCACAAGCACTTCTTTATATTACCACACAAACAGATTGAAAGGATTCAGAAACTTTTCTTCCAAATGCAACAAGCAAACATCCAAGTTTCTTCAAGCAAAACTTCTAGCTCAGGCGTCCACTGTTGAATGTTCACTTACCTCTACTACGTGCCAGGAAGGAATTGTTCTTGGTGCTTGGGAAGTGTTGTAGGAAGAATTCGGGGCCATGGCCTGCTCTTCCTAATGTTACTCCTGTGCACATGTTATATGACATGGCAAAAGGGACTTTGCAGATGCAATTAAGGTTACTAGTCAATTGACCTTAAAATAGAGAGATTATTTTATATTATTCAGGTGGACCCAATGTAATCACATGAGCCCTGAAAAACAGAAGTTGGGGAAGAAGGTGAAGTTGAAAGGTCTCAAAGTTTAAGAAGGATTCAGTGTAGCATTGCAGGCTAGAAAATGGAGGAGCCCCTTGTGAGAAGGAATACAGGAGTCTTTGGAAAGCTGAGAGAGAGGATTCTGTCTGACAGTCAGCAAGGGATGGAGACCTCAGTACTACAACTGCAAGGAGGGAGGAACTGAATTCTATCAATATGGTGATGAGCTTAGAAGTGGATTCTTCCCTAGGGTCTTCAAATAAGAGCCCAGCCTAGCCAAAACCTTGATGTCAACCTTGTAAGACCCTGTGCAGAAACCCCAGCTGAACCATGTCAGACTTCTGACCCTTGGAGAACTGTGAACCAATAAGTGTGTGCTGTTTTAAGCTACTATATTTGTTGATAATTTGCTACTCAGCGATAGAGAACTAATTTAGGAAGCATCAGGGAATAAAATGGAGAGAGATCTCTGACTGCATGTAGCTTATATTCCATCAAGTAAAGATAGCGAACAATAATCGTGTTAAAAAGTACAAGCTGGATGTGGTGACTCACACCTGTAATTTCATACTTCGGGAGGCTAAGGCAGGAAGATTGCTTAAGCCCAAGAGTTTGAGACCAGCCTGGCAAACAAAGTGAGACCCCATCTCTACAAAAAATCAAAAAGTTAGCCAGGCGAATGGCATGTGCCTGTAGTCCCAGCTACTTGTGAGGCTGACAAGGGAGAATAGCTTGGGCCCAAGAGGTCAAGGCTGCAGTGAGCTGCGACTGCACCACTGCACTCCAGCTTGGGTGACAGAGTGAGACCCCATCTCAAAAAAGAAAAAAGAAAAAGTACAATTGTCCCTCAGCAAATATGGGGGATTGATTTCAGGACTTCCTGAAGACACTAAAATCTGTGATGCTCAAGTCCTTTATATAAAGTGGTAGAGTATTTGCATATAACCTATGCAAATCCTCCTGTATATTTTAAATCATATCTAGACTACTTATAATACCTAATACAATGTATATGTAATATAAATAGTTACGATATGTATTATTTAGGGATAATAACAAGGAAAAATTCTGTACATGTTAGTACAAGTGCAATTTTTTTCCCACAGTTATTTGAATCCAAGTATGCAGAATCCACAGTTATGAAGGGCCTACTATACATGATATAGTATGTTAGAAATTGATGAGTGCTATGAAAGAAGGAAACTTCAAGAGCAATACAGGTAAGTGGAAATGTAGGGAAAACTAAAATGTAGAGGAATGTTGAAAAATATCAAAAAGAGGAAATCTGAATGCCATTTTGGTTGGCATGATGCAGATCGCCATGGGTTAAATAGGTGCAGGGCCTGGTTGAGAAAGTGGTATTGGAATGAAGAACTGAAGGAGCTAAGAAACTGAGTGAAACAAATCCTTGGAGTAAGAACATGAAAGGCAGAACAAATAGTATGTGTGAATGTCTTAAACTAGACCAGAGTGCTGGTCAGGCTGGTCAGGCTCTAGGAAGATCAAGAGACTGTGATCTGAAGCAGGCTAGTCAAGGGAAGAACAGAAGGAGAGGGACAGGAGGCCAAGGGCCAAGTTACATGGGCCTTGCAGGCAACTCCAAATCTTTGATTTTTTACTTTGAAAGAAATGGAGGGGCCATAGTAGGGTTTTGAACAAGAGAGTGACTTCGCTTACCAGGTTATAAAAAGATTATCAATGGTCTCAGTGTAAACAAGGGTAAAAACTGAAAACCAGTAGAAGGCTAATGCAATATCCAGGTGGGTAATGATGGCTTGGGCCTGGATGGTAGCAATGAAAATGCTAAGAATTGGTCTGTATACATACTAAGTATAGAGCCAAGAGGATTTCACATTGGATTGAATGTGTGGTTATAAGAGAAAAGAAAATGTAAGAATGATTCCAAGGCTTTTGGACTGTGCACAAGATAAATTGCTATTGACTGAGAAGATAAAGGCTATAGGTAGAACAAGTTTCATGGGGAAGAATGGAAATTTGTGGGTCATTAAGTTGGAGCTGTCTATTAGACATCCAAATGGAGATTTTGTATTAAGCAGTTGTATAAATTCAGTCTGCAGCTCATGAGAAAGCTCTGGACCGAAGAGTTAATTGGGGAGTCACCCCAGAGAGATGATATTAAAAGACACTTGGATTAATGAGATTACTAAGGCTACAGTTAAAGGAAATGAACCTTGAATAGAACTGATACTTATGCTGGTAGAGAGGCTTCCACCTGAGAATATTAGTTGAAAGGGTTAGGTAAGCCCAGTGCTGCTGAAGGTCTTACTGTCTGCACTTAGAGACAAACTACCCACAAATAAAACCACCATAGAGGGAAAGAAGAGAGAGAGAGAGAGACAGGTGGAGCCCTGGAGACATTACCTGTGATCCTAGATCCAGCTATGTCTAAATGAAATCTCCCTTTTCTCTCTCTTTAAAAAATTTTTTTTAATACTAGTTTGAGTTAGTATTCAGTCATGTGCATCCAAAAAAGTTCTGACTAATATAAATTTATGAGCATTTGGGCAAATGGATACTTTTATTAAATATTGTTTATCTGAGTAATACCCAAATTATATGCAAGGGCATGTAACAATCAGGAGTGCAGTTTCAATAAATTAATACAATTTTTATGTCAATCTATTTTGTACATTTTTTATTTATTCAGAAGACATTTGTTGATAGTGAAACCAAAAAGTACAACTATGTATTGACTTTCTGGTAAGATGTAATGCTCATGTTATATTCATATATTAAGCTTCCTAATCCTCACAGAGACTCAAATTCTGTTTGTCCAGGGTCCCACAGCTAATAAGTTGAAGGGGGTCGCATTTAAACCCAAGTATCCCTGACTTCCTTCCTACATTAGTCAGGGTTCTCCATAGAAACAGATCCAATAGAATCTGTGTATATATATAGAAAAATATTTATTATGAGGAATTTGTTCATGTAATTATGGATCCTGAGAAATTCCACAATATGCCTTACACAAGCTGGAGGCCCAGGAAAGTCAGTGGTGTAGTTCCTGTCCAGACTCAAAGACCTGAGAACCAGGAGAGCCAATGATGTAAGCCCCAGTCCAAAGGCCCAAGAATCAGAAATGCCAGTGTCTGAAGGCAGAAGAGAACAGGTGAAGTTGGATTTCCCAGCTCAAAGAGAACAAATTCACCCTTTATCTGCCTCTCTGTTCTATCGAGGTTCTCAACTGATTAGATAATGCCCCACACTGGGAACAGCCATCTATACTAACTCTACTGATTCAAATGCTGATCTTTTCCAGAAACACCCCCACAGACACACCCATGATTATAGTATCTGAGCATCCCTTAGACCAGTCAAGTTGACACATAAAATTAACCATCACACTTCCCTATATCACCTTTCTACTAGGTCCCTTTCTACTTTATGGAATGAACTATGAGAAAGGAAGCTAAAGAAATGTAAATGAGGAAGTGTTCGATCGCAAGGTGAATAGAAGCGAAAATATACATCAACGACTATCCTCTACAAGAGGAACTATTCAGTGCCATGTCAGTGTATGAATGAAGATATGAAGAAGAGGGCCAACTGGGAAAGGTTTTCTGAAGGGGGTACCACTAAACAGGATTTCAGCAAGAAATGGAGCAAGGTGAACATTTTGGATGGAAAAGGTAGCACAGAAGCACAAAGACTGTTCAATTAAATATAGTATGGAGACTCTTAGAGAGCAGTTGGCAGAACTATAATTCAGTGTGCTCAAAGATGGCATTTCTTCAACTTTATTTGAATGCATCCTCAGAATATTCTTTCATATCCATGGGCCACCGGTACTACCATTTCAATAACAGGGCATTTGAAAACAACTTTGAATCAACTCGCTTATTTTTGTTAAATTAAGAAATAGCGTCTATAAAATCACATTTGCTGTACTATATTTTAAAATATGCATTACAATAAATACATAATTACTAAAATTTTTGAAAGTCAGCTTAACCATCACCTAAAATAACCTCACATACTAGTTTACTGGGAAGGAGAAGGACTTCAGAGCCAGCCTCACCTGGTGTCTATCCCAGTTCTGCCCTGTAATTTTGACCTTAGGTACTAAATCTCTCCAAGACTTCATTTTCTTATTGGAGTGTTGAGAAGGTTAAAAAGAAATAACGTATACGTGATTTACAATAAAATGATTTGTTGTTTGTACCACCACTCCTACCCCTGTCCCACCTAGCATGGATACTGAGGCAGATGCTCTGTTTTGCTGAACTAGAAAATGAAGTGAGAATGCAATGGAGAAACAACAAAAAAGTTCTCTAAACAAGAATAAGAAAGGATGAAGCAGTGCCTTGAAAGAGCAATTTTGGGAGAAGAACGGAGATACTTCAAGGGCTTGTGGAGGCAGTTTAACTATGTGGATCCAATAGAATTTGACACTCTCTTCATGAAACAAAGCTTCAGTTAAATCATTCTTATCAATATTTTAAGAGGCAGGTTATGTTGTAATGGAAACACAAGAATGCACTGAAACTGACCTAAGAATAAGAACAGACTCCTGGAGGCAGCAGGTAGTGTTTTAAAAGAGATCTACACGAGAAAGAGACAAATGCATTGACAGGAGTAATACAGTTAGTTACAAAGGCCATATCTGTGGAGGCACAGAGGAGTCTTAAATCCGTTAGTCCAGGTAGTGGCAATAAGGTCTTAGCTATGGATGAAAGAAGACATAAAAATGGGGAAAAAAATGTGAAAGCTAGTGAGAATACCAATTTGTTGCCAAGTTTTGTCCTGCTGATTACATTACTGCAGGAGTGGAGACAAAAACATAAAAATAAAAATAAAAATAAAGGCAAACAAAGGAAAAAAGAAAAGAATGACAATACTTTCATGAGAGTTATGAACAGTATTGACCAAACAATCTACCAATTGAGTTTCTATACTTTCTCTAAGAGCCTATTTTATCAGATGCTTGAAAAATTTAAACCAACCACTTAAGACCTTCAATTTCCCTCCTCTGAACTGTTATTGATCTAGATTTCCCACTGGTGATGTGAACATGCCTAAGGGTCAAGTGAAAAATAAGAACTAAAAATAATGCATACCAGCTTCCTCCTCTTCCAGCCATGCCCGCCCATGCCTGGGGGTGTATCCAGTGCTGTTTTTAGGATTATTCTTGGAAAAGCAGGTCAATTTAAGACACTTTGGAACCTCAGGGCTCCATTTGGCTTTCCTGTATTAATAACCCAGCTGTAGTTAATTATGTTAACAGAACTCTAGCAAAATGTGTTGGCAAAACTTTGGAAAATTGTCTCTAAAACCTTGGTGATTAATAATGAATGCTGTGCTTGGCCAGTTCCTTTGACACAGGGTGACTCACTGTGGATAATGATAAAGTGAAATGTATCACATTGGAACACAAAATGATAAATGCAAGTCTGATTAAATTAATCGTAAGTGATTGCTGGACCTAACTAAGCCATCTGACTCATGGACACTAATGGGTGACATGGTATCCAACATCGCTAGTTATCAAATGCTTACTAGTTCTGCTATTGGAGCCAGTACCAGTGGGGATTCACCAGAAACAGGGTAATGTGCAGTCAAGGAAGGAAAGGAGTTCCTTAGTCATGCCTTTCAACATTATCAAGAATGCATTTAGCATACAGTAGTTTTCTAGCTGTACACTTGCAGAGTCAAGTAGAGAGATTTTCATATATTCTGAGCATTTGTAAGTATTCAACTTTCAGATTTGAAAATGTCTACATTTCTCAGACTTTTTATGAATTCACCTCACAGAGGCCAAGGAACTGGCATTACTCAGAAATGTTAGCTTGAGTTTTTTGGAACTTGATTGAATTTAATTTACTGATTGTATATTCACATTTCCTATGAAGAAAGGAAAGTGAGCATAAAAAAAAAAATCTCATATTCACTCAAAGTCAGATACCACATACTGAAATTCAGGAACTCAAGTAAATGCCTTAAAGCAATGCACTTCAATAATTATTGATGATTCCTCCAGTTTCATGATATAAAATGGATATTTTTGTAATAATGCCTGATATTGGATACATAGTGACAAAAACAAAGATATGAATTCAGAGCAAGCCTGTAAAGTTTCCAGTGGGATCTAGAAAATCGACAAAAAACAAAAGCACTGTGTTGAGTGTTTACTCTGTCTCATACTCTGTGCCGACCCCCTCATCCTGTGCTATTGGTTAATCATTACAACACTGTCAGAAGGTATTTTTATCCCCTTTTTCAGAAGAGAAAAAAACTGAGGTTCAAAAAAATTAAATAACTCCCAAGGAGTTAATTTAGTTATTAGACTGTGGCAAAGCCAGGATTCAAGCTCAAATCTGTCTCCAAAACTCATAATTCCCAGAAGAAGAAAAAAATTAAATAAATCTCACATTGAATAAACATGATGAATCAAGTTTGGGGACAAAAATAATACAGTAAACAAACACTTTATTATTAAATACATTTTAATTTACTTGAAACATCTTCTTACTGAGTGCTACATCTTCCAATATGCATTTTTTAACTACTTCATTTTAAATGCACAATTATATATTCAGACCACCACCAAGAAAAGAATGACATCTTATGGATATGATATCTAGCATAATTGATGCTTATGATATGTCCCAGAATGACATAATCCAGTCTAGAACATCTTTGTCTTGATTTTGGTTTTTTAAATGTGAAGCTTAATCTTTCTTAACCTCAGGTTTTATTTAAAGGACAGTTATCCTTTGATAATGTCTGCTCCATGCTAAGTAGCATTTCTTTTAAATATCCATTCATAAAGAAGCCTAAGAACAGAATAACTCTGTGGAAGAGATAAATAAAGTTTCCCCTTTTGGAGAAGGCAAGAAATAGCCCAGGTAGAATCTGTGGAAACAGTTCTTGTTTCCAACTGCAAACCTGGTTTATTATGTACTTGAGGAGGACAAATTCTAAAAGACATATGAGGAACAGGTAAAGCTTTTTAAGTTCATTATTTACTATGGGCCCTTAAAGAAATGTGCAGTTCACAAGGGGTTATTGGAGTCAGTTTCAGAATTCTGAACGAAGCTTTACCAACAGCTTTCTAATTGAATCTCAAAAGACTATAATTGTGTTCCACTCTGTAGTCAGCCTCCATTCCATGCGGCTACAGTCGGTTGTAGGTAATCAGATTACTCATGGGTTACTGCCTGCAGCCTGCAGGAGAGTGCCAAGAGTAAGAAGGCAACGTGTTGTAGGGTTAATGAAGCTTAATATGGTGCCAATATCACACTGAGCCATTGCCTACAGAGTGAGAAAGGATTATATCCCATGTTAATATGCCATTTGACCCGTGCCAGAGAAGCAGTCTAAATCACTGAATAAGTATGTAAGTCACCACAGAGAAGTGTTTGCAATGCCAGCTCTCATTGCTGTGAAAACAAGTTGTTCCCTAGCTTGTGAATTTTAACTTTGGTGCTCTTTAAAGTACAGTTTCAACATTGGCTCCTAACATCCCTGGAAGGGCCATACAGGCATACGATTCTCTTAGCTGGAGCCAATGCAAGGAAACTCACATGCTTTTCTTCAATTTGATTTAAACTTACCTGGAGAATACATCTAAGGTCAATGTACAGCAATTTCCCAAAATCCATCAATGATTTCAGTTCTTTGAATTTGCCTTTAACAGATATTTAGGCCATCTTGAGCCTTGGGATTCTTACTACTAATTAAGTTTTTGGCCAAATAAAGTCCCAAATTATGCCTCTGCAAAAAGTGAAGAAGGCTCAAAGAATTGGTAGAGAAAACAGAAAAGCTCATCTGACATGCACTGCAAAATCTCAGCCTCCTAATAATGAGAGGAGAAGCACGCTGCAGCATTTCCTTGAATAATGAGACCAATACTCTGAAGTCTTCTTTTGCCTTACTTGACATTTTATGAAGAAGAAGAAGGGACTCTCAATGGTATTATGAATGTACTGGGAAACAATTCTATCAGCAAATCTTGATTGTGTTCTTATATTTATAAGCATTTATGGTAAAAATTTATTCCACACATCAGAAAATTCTATAAAATTTTCTACATGTAAAATTAGGTCATTTAAACATTTTCTGAATTATGTCAATCACTAGATTATAGAAGCAAAAGATTAATACAAGGGAAGCAGACACTAGGGGATAGGTGTACTATTTGGTGAATATTTTCTTCCTGCTGCTCCCCTTTATTTCTTGTTTAGAACAGAAAATACATGTGCAGGATAGAAATTTCAAAAGATGCAAAAGGGCGTGATTTGAAAAGCCAAAACAGTTTCCATTTTACTGTGATCAATGGTTTATGTATCCTTTCAGAAATATTCTATTTGCACATCTGCAAGTATCTGCTTTTTTATCTGTAAGTTTATGTGTGTCTATATGTATGTATATGTGTATATATTTATTTAAATTCAGTTTTTTGAGGAGTTGACACCTGTAGGGATTTATACATATTAGTTCTTTTTCTAAATGAAATAACTTACATAAAACAAAAAGCATTAAAAAACCTTAAAAGTACCGTTTGATAATGTTTTACAAAATACATAATCATGTAACTAGATTATTTCCAGGTCCCATAAAATTTCCTTTTGCCTCTTTTAATCAGTAGTTCTCAAAAACTCCATATGAATGGCTGACATTGTTTGAATAAATGTCCCTGCCAAATCTCATATTAAATTGTAATTTCCAGGGTTGGAGGTGGGGCCTGGTAGGAGGTGCTAGGGTCATGGGGGTGGATCCCTCATGGCTTGGTGCTAACCTCACAATCGTCAGTAAGTTCTCCTGAAATCTGGTTGTTGTAAAGTTTGCCACCTGGCTCTCACCCCTGCTCTCTCTCTCTTGTTCCTGCTCCTGCCATGTGAGATGCCTGCTCCCCCTTTGCCTTCCACCATGATTGTAAGCCTCCTGAGACCCTTACCAGAAGCTGAGAAGATGCTGGTGCTAGGCTTCCTATACAATCTGCAGAATCATGAGCCAATTAAACCTCATTTCTTATAAATTACCTAGTTTCAGATATTTATAACAATGCGAGAATTGACTAACACAATAGCATAACCTAGTATGCATATTTTTATCTCTATCTTTTTTATTCAACATGTCTATAAAATTTATTCATGCCCTTGTGTGAACAGTGGTTTATTTTTTTCTGTTAGCATGTATATTTTTATTATATGCTCATCCTAAAATTAATTGAGCTTTTGATTATTTATAGACTAGTGCTGTGATGAATAAAACTACTACAGACATTATTTACATGTCTCTGGGTGGACATCAACAATCATTTCTATTAGTTAATACCCAGAATTGAAATTACAGGGTTGTGGGGTATATGTATGTTTAACTTAAGAGATATTGCCGAACAATTTTCCAAAGTGATTATAACAATAAACATCAAACCAGCACTAGATAAAGGTTCCAATTGTCCCACATCCTTGCCAAGACTTGGTGGTGTTAGTTCTTTTAATTTTAGCTGTCTTGATGGGTATCTCTTTGTAGTTTTAATTTGTATTTCCCCGATAATAAATAATGCTGAGCAACTTTTTGTATTTATTAAATATTTGAGTATCTTCTTTTGTGGAGTACCTACATAAACATTTGTCCAATCAAAAAAGGGGTCCCCTGTATATTTTTCTTATTTATTTATAGGAACACATTATATATTCTACTTATAAGTCCATGGTAAAGTGCATGTGTAGCAAACGCCTTCATCCAGTCTGTAGCTTACCTTTTAACTGAATTTTGTCCTTCGATAAACAAAACTTAGTCATTTCAAATAACAAACTTATTGAGATACAATAATCTGCATATAAAAAATGTACACTTTGACAAACTTTGATATATTTTAACACTAATGAAGTCATAAGTACAATCAAAATAATAAACCCATCCATCACTCCCAAAAGTTTCCTGGTAGTTCTTTGTAAACCATCCTTCCCTCCTGTTACCCACATCTACAAGGAAATACTGATGTGCCTCCTCTCATTATAGTT
Source organism: Macaca nemestrina (assembly GCF_043159975.1). Classification (NCBI taxonomy): domain Eukaryota; kingdom Metazoa; phylum Chordata; class Mammalia; order Primates; family Cercopithecidae; genus Macaca; species Macaca nemestrina. The sequence continues at coordinate 45,006,120 of NC_092135.1, forward strand.
TATATTTTCTGGAATATTATATCAATGAAAGACTAGAGTATGTACTCCTTTATGTTTGGCTTCTGTCACTTATCACAATTACTTTGAGATTCATCCATGTTATTGCATGTAAAAAGTGTTCTTTCACTCTTATGGCTGAGTAGTATTCCACATTCTGGATGCACTACAATTTGTTTATCCATTCGCCTGTTGATGGACATTTAGGTTGTTTTCAGTTTCTGACTACGAACATCCATGAACAAGTCTTTGTGGACATATTTTCTCATTCATGATGGTTAACACCTAGGAATAGAATGGCTGGGTTGTATGGTAGAATGTATATTTTAACTTTAGAAAAAAGGCAACCTGTTTTCCAAAGTAGTTATGCCATTTCATATTCCTAGAACTGGTGTATACGAGTTCCAGTTGCTCCACAGCCATGCCAACACTCAATATGGTCAAACTTTTTACAATTTTAGCCTTTCTAATGAGTATGAAGGAATAGCTCAGTAGGACTTAATTTGCATTTTCTAACGACAATTGATGTTGAGCACACAGTCTTGTTTTTATTTGCCATCTGTATATTTGGTGAAGGGTTTGTTTAAATATGCTGTCCATTTTTAAATGAGTTATTTGTGTTTTTATTACTAACTTCTGAGTTATCTGCATATTCTAGAAACAAGTCCTTTGTCAGGTATATGATTTGCAAGTATTTTGTCCCAGTCTGTTGCCTGCTGTTTTCATAACAGCATTTTCATAACAGTGGCTTTAAAAGAGCAAAGGTTTTAAACTTGCTTAAGATACATTTATTGATTTTATTATTTAATAGTTCATGCTTTTTGCATTATACTTAAGAAAGTTTTGCCAAACCCAAGATCTTTAAGATATTTTCCAATGTTACATTCCAGTAATTGTATATGTAGCTCTTACATTTTGGTATATGATCCAATTCAAGTTAATTATGGTATGGTATGTGGTGTGAAGTAAGGTCCAAGGTGGTTTTGTAGAGGAGGGTTATTTTTGCTTTTTGCTTTTCTAAGTCTGTCAAGTTGTTCTAATTTGTTGCAGAAAATGATAATTTCCCCCCAATTAAATTGCTTTTGTTCCTTTGTAAAAAGTCAATTGACTGTATGTGTGATCCTATTTTGAGTATTCTATCCAGTTCTAATGATCCATACTTGGGTACTATAGTTTTGTAACAAGTCTTGAAATCAAATAATGTTTAAGTTATTCAACTTTATTCTTCTTTTTCAAAGTTGTTTTGACTATTCTAGGTATTTTGTATTTCTACATAAATTTTAAAATCTTTGTGTGATTTCTACAAAAAAAATAGCTTGAATAGTTTTGACTGGGATCGTAATAAAGCTACAGATGAATTTGGATAGAGTTGCCATGTTAACATTGAGTCTACTCATTAATTAACAAGGTATATATCTTTAACTAATTCAGTTAGTTCATCCTTAATTCTCTCAGCAGTATTTTGTCCTTCTTAGTGTGGAGTTCATTCACATTTTTGCCAGATTTAAACCTAGAACTTCCTATTTTTGATGCTACTATCAATGGTATTTTCAAAATTTAAATATCTGATTGCTTGTTACCAGTATACAGAAAAATAATATATTTTCTATAATGGCTTAGTATCTTGTGACTCTGCTAACTCTATTCTAGTTGCATTTCCGATTCATTCCATAAGATTTTCCTTATACACAATTATGCCATTACAAGTAAATAATGCTTTTCTTTTACTTTTTCAATCAGGATGCCTTTACATTCTTTTTATTGCCTTATTATACTTGTTAGACCCTCCTGTACAGTGTTGAATAGAAATTATGGGCATGGACATCTTTGCTTTGGTCCTAGTCTTAGGGGGAAACATTCAGTTTTCCACCACTAAAATGATACTGACTATTGGGTTTTTCATAGAGGCTTTTCATCAGCTTGAGGGAATTTCTATTTGAACTTTTCGGAATTAAAAAAATTATTGCATATTGTGGAATGCTTTTCTGCATCTATTTAGATGACCATATGGCTTTTCTTTTTTAGTCCATTAATATGATGAATTACATTGATTGATTTTCAAATGGATAGCCAAACTTGCATCCCTTGAATAAATACTATTTGGTCATGATATACTATTATTTCTATGTATTGTTGAATTTGATATAGTAAAAGTTTGTTAAGAATGCAATCATCTGTGTCTATGAGAGATATTAGTCTGTAGTTCTTTCATTTTTCTGTCTTTTGTGTGTTTGTTTTTATCAGGATAATGCTGGCTTCATAAAATAAATTGGGAAAGCTTTTTACCCCTCCAGTTTCTTGAAAGAGTTTGTGGATTTAGTAATATTCCTTTATTAAATATTCTGTATAATTCACTACTGAAACCATAAAGACTTGGAGCATTATTTGTGCACATATTTTTACTTAAAAATTCAACTTCTTTAATGGATTTAGAACCCTTCAGGTTACCTACTTCTTTTCTGAGTGAGCTTTGGTAATGTGTGCCCTTCAAGATATGTGTTTGCTTTTTCTAAGTTATTAAATGTATGAACATATTTGTGTGGTATTTCCTTATTGTCTTTTGATTCCTATATGACTACATGTTCTCATTTTCTATAATATGTCTACATTTCTATATGTCTGCATATATGTCTAGCATGTTCTCATTTTTGATCTTGGAAATTCTTATCTTTTTTTTTTTCTTTCCTGATCATTCTGGCTAGGGGGTTTATCAATCTTATTGATTCTTTAAAGAGTAACTTGCGATATCCTTGTTTATGTCTGTCTTCTGTTTGTTTTCTGGTTTATTGATTTATGCTCTTTTTTTTCTAATTTCCTTTTTTTGTGCTTACTTTGGGTTTAATTTGTTCTTTTTTCCTAGTTTCTTGTGGAACAAGGTTAGATATTCAAGTTAAGACCTGTCTTTTGTAACAAAGGCATATAATGATAGAAAAGTTTTCTCTAAGTTCTAGCTGCATCTCACAAATTTTCATATGTCATACTTTCATTTTTGTTCAGTTAAAAATAGGTTCTAATTTTCCTTTCATTTTGTTCTTAACTCTATAGGTATTTAGAAGTGTGTTACTTATTTTACAAATAAATACTTGGGGAATTTTTCAGATAATATACTCTATTTGACTTATAACTTAATTCCATTGTGATTAGAGAGTATATTTTGTACTACTTAAAGGGTTTTTTAAAAATTTACTGAGTAATGTCTTAATGGTCCAGAATATGATATATCTTGAAAAAAGTTTTGTATGCATTTGGAAAAGGTGTATATTCTGCTGCTATTGGGTAAAATGGTCTATAAATGTCAATTAGGTCAAGTTGGTTGATAATGCTGTTTGTGTTCTCAATATCTTTACTAATTTTCTGTCTACTTGTATTTTAGCAATTATTAAGATGGTTTGAAACTTTCCAACTATAATTGTAGATATGTTTATTTCTCTTTGCAGTTTTACAAACATTCTACCAAATATTTTGTAACTGCATTATTATTAGATATACCAAGTATTAGAATTTGCTTGTCCTCTTGATAAATTGACTCATTTATAATTATTAAATGACCTCTCTTATTCCTGGAAATATTTTTTGCCCTAAGACATATTTTGTTTGATATTAACATAGATACTCCAATTTTCTTTTCATTAGTATGCAATGTCAATTTTTTCAGACCAGAGATTGACAATGACTTTCTACAAAGAGCCAGATAGTAAATATTTTTAGCTGTTTCTGTTTATCTAGCTTCACTGGCTGGCTAAGCTCTGTGTATAGCAAAGGCATCTACCATGATATTTTTGATAGGTACATTTTTTTTATTTGTGTGTGCATGTGGCAGGGAGTTCCAGGCTTTACAGCAAGAAGTTGCAATATCTCTTCCCTTCTTTCAGTGTAGATATGGCCTCAATCAGAATTCTTCCACATCTTCTTTACCAACATCCCACAATATATCTCATATTATCTTACTGTTGGAGACCTCTTTTTCAGTGATGGTGCACCAGCAAGATAGTTCAACATTCCACATGTCCATGTTACCCATCCTTTCCAGGATAAACACTAGAGAACTGACTATCTCACTGCCATTCTCTCTCCCCAATCGTCTGCCTCTCTCCAAAACTCTTCTACTCTCACTTACATGGGTACAGAGGGCAGGTCAGAAACTCCTTTGCATAAGCAGATTGCCCAGTTCAAGAAAACATGCCAATCATCCTTCTTGCTTGCCACTCAGTGTTTACAAGCAAATCTTTTTGAGTCCTCATTTGGAATGGGAAAGGGATTTGGGATTTGAGAAGCAATCCTCTTCTTTCTTCCATGGGAAAGAAGAGAAAAGGTCCAATATGTTACTTCTAACTTTATGATGCAAAGCTGTCAATTTTTTTTTTATGCCTGCCCAAACCCTCCCAATCATCGCCATGTAAGGGTAAGCTGGCTAGCACAGCAGAGTCATTCAGCTTTTAGTAGATAAGCCCTCAGAAGGATATAATCTCAATTGTTTTCAGCTCTATTCTGAATGTGGAATAATTAAAGCCCCTTCATTCTCAGCTTTACATCCTAGTTACCAAATTTGAGGCAAGCGGAAAAGTCTCAAGTGATATACTTAAAAAACACAACAAAATAATAACAGTTGCATACTATGCACTCACCTCTGCACCTTCTTTATTTTAATACTATATGTTGACGACTGCTCTGGATAAGTTCACATAGATCAGCCCCTGTTAGTTACCTACAGCTGTAAAAAAGTTATCCCCAACTTAATGGCATCAAAGAACATCACTTACTATTTTTATCTCTTTCAGTTCCAGAGATTGATGGGACTCAACTAGATGGTTCTTTCCTGAGGCCTCTTATGTCTCTCTCAGATGGTAACTATGACCGCAGTCATCCTGAATGTTTTCTTACTCACTTGCCTGGTGGGTCATATTAGTTAACTGAGAGTTAAGCTGGAGTGATCAGCTGGAATACCTACAAACAACTTCTCCGAAAGGCCTGAATTTCCTTACAACATGGCACGAGCTGGATTCCAAGAGCAAGTATCTCAAGAGAGACTTGGGACACCTAGCCTTGAAAATCTTGCAACTCACCCTGCAACTTTCTATTTGTTACAAGTGAGTCATTAAGCCTAGTCATTTTTAAGGAAAGGAAAATTAGGTCCACCTTCTGGACCAAGATTATTTACATTATCCCACATGCAAAAATCACTTGCTTCTTGTAAAATCTAATCTATCAGGCCTTCAGTCTGATCCTGTTTTCTCAGGTACTGGATCTGAATACGTGTGAACTAGGAAATAAACTGTGTACCTCTCACACACCAAAAATACAGTGGTTGGAGAGACATAAGATATATGCTCCTGTATTAAAAAAAAAAAAAAAAAAAAGGAAAAGAAAGAAAAAGAAAAAAAATAAAGAAAAAGTAAAATGAGAAATGCATAACAGTCACAGTCGGTTGTAATTCTGAAATCCAGCCAAGCACATATTCCCAGCTCCTTGACCAGGGTTTATTCCTAGTGCCTTGTAATGATTCTCCACGGCTCCTTGTTCCATCTTCTGGGTTTTGGTTCCACCCTTTGAATTGTCTTCCTTTCACCTAAAACATAACCTATTATTACAGCTGAATATTCTTCCTCACTTGTTTCCTTCCCAAGAAGTTTGGGGGTACCGAGATCTCTTTTCATTTTTTACTGTTACTTTTCCTTTTAGTCCATGCTGGCAGTGTTTCTGTTAGTACTATTATCTAAAATTTTTTATGGATTTTCTATGAATCCCTTTTAGGGTTCACTCCATTTAGCAAAAACCATTTATTCAAATAGTTTTGATATAACTTTTCTCTACTTTGAGCTCCTGGTAACATTTTTAGGGGACAGTGCCCTAAAAATTATTAGAAGCCCTAATTTTTAATGAAAAGAAAGAAACTGTGATGCATGGTCTTAAAATTCTTAGATAGCCTTTTTATCTATCTGTAAAGGTATATGAGGCACCACCTTAAATCTTTCTGAAGTCTTAGAAAGTGTTTTAAAGTCATTTTTAGATCGTGTTTTCCTGACAGTGCCCTGGATTTGATCTTTGCCTGAAAGCTATTTCCTAATTTGAGAATAGTTTACCATCTGGAGAGGTTGGGAATGAGAAACTGTTTTATTTCGAAACCCAAGTCCTGGCTTCTTTATATTTAACAGTTTATTTTTAAGCTCTTATTTCTTTGGTTCTTTACTCATTTTATTATAGGCAGCTAGAAGAAATCAGGGGAATCTTCAACACTATGCCTAGAAATCTGCTTAAACAGATCATCCAGTTCATTAACTACATTTAGTTTCTAAATTATAATGGGTGATAGTGTTGCTAAGCTTCCCACCACTACATAACAAGGGTCTCTTTTCCATCTTGGAACCCTTGTTTCAAGAGTAAGTATGTGGAGAGAGAGCCAGGCTGAAGCAGCACTGCCATTTAGGACCTCATCTCAGAATTTATGGAGCATCACTTCTACTGCATTCTATTACTATTCAAAGGAAAAGAAATTAGACTTTCCTCCAGCTACTAATAACTGTTTACTCACTTGCATTTAGATTCTCACTGACAAATTCCTCAAGACCCTTTAAACTATACCAACAAATTTTAGCCTCTTCCAACTATTGCTTATGTCTTATTTACAAAGTTAATACCCCATGTTTTCGGACTAGTTACGGCATTTTCCTATGTGGCACTAAAATATTTTCTGGTTATTTTTAGTGGCATAGCAATCTACTCCAAACTTAGCCTCATATGCAAGCAACAGTCATCTATTGGTGTTATCTTTTAGGGTTCTGAGGGGTACCTGGTCTTAGCTAGTTATTTCTCACTGGGGTCTCTCATAGGTTGCAGTCAGATAGTGTCTGGGGCAGAAGCTATCTCAAAGGCTTCCTCCCATGCCTGGTGGTTAATGCTGGTTGCTGCCTGGGACTTCAGCTAGCAGCTGTATCTCAGAACATCTACCTGACTCCTCTTCATGTGTTCAAAGATTTTGTCTTTGAAGTATGGTGTTAGGGTTTCACGAGCAAGTGTCCCAAGAGGGAGTCAGGCTGAGCCACTACTTTTTAGACCCTCATATCAGAATTCACAGAGCAGCACTTCCACTGCATTCTATTTCATTCAAAGGGAAAAGAATTAGACTTCACCACTGATAGGAATGGCATGAAAGAATTTGCAGACATGTTTTGAAACCTCCGCAGTCCCTTTCTCCTTAATGACTATGTGGATATATCATATTTTTAGTAATGTTACATTTTTAAATTTTGTAAATTTTAATAAAAGTAAAAAACAAGAAGATGAAGAAGAAAACTGAAATGTTTTAATAGTCTTAGGAAGAACTTCTTAGTTAATCGCCAATAAAAGGCCAAGGAAGCAAATCTATATTCATACAACTGCAACAGAACACTAATTAAGAGATGGAATGTCACTGACCTAAAAATGTGAAAATACAAGAAAATGTCATTTCATATTGCTGTATATAAAGAAGATCCAAACAGGGTGATGATATTTCATGAAATTTCAGAGACCAGGAAAAGGGTTATCGCTTGGTTCACTGCCATCCTTACTGTAGCAAGTCACATAATATTTTAAGACATTTTCAGAAGGAAGTAAGAAAATGTATGTTACACTTGCATGACTACAGAGAGGAAACCAAGGTGTGGAGATTATAGAGAGACAAATCTGGGCTCCATAAAGCTGCTTTTTGGTGGAGCAGGTTTTCTATCATTAAAAGTGTTCATGCAAAATATATAGAAAATTACCTACAGAGGTTCATTCATTAGGAAAACATTATTTGTTACTCAGAGGTTCAATGATAATATGGTTATATAAGGATAAAGGAAACAATTATGGAATTATAAAGGTTTCCAACAAAATGTCTGTGATTTAGTCTATGTAGATTGTCCTCAAAATATGTCTGACTAGAATTCTACAGCACCTAGGAGATCCCACTGTCTTCTCTGAAGCCCATATAGGACCCTAATTAAGTCAGTTACAAGATGACATAAGAAGAACTTTTATCCACTGTCATAGAAACTACGAGAATTAATATAACCAAGGAGACAAACAATGACAGATGTTTCAGCGATTTTAGATAGCTTGCTTTACTAATCCACTAACATATATCTCTATCAGAAATATAGCCAAGAAATAGTTAGGAGAAGGATGCTCCTACTGAACACATTTCTGGAATAACAGTGCATCTTTTATGTTAACACCTTGATTGATGTGACTTTTTTTTCAATTGATGATGAAAAAAGAAGCATTCTGAAATTAAGTTCATCCTCTTTGTATTAGAACCTACTTCCTTGGGTATTTTTCCATTTTTTCTATGCATATTTACCAAGTACCTAGAGAATACAAAGATGAGTAAGACACTGCCCATTTTCATATGGAAACTAGAGGCCAATATGAAAAATATAATATCTACATTGACAAGTAACTGTAATACAAAAAGAAAAGTAGTGGGCGCCACCTACAATACTTAAAGTAACTATATCTCACTGTAATACTTGTAATGCAACATTATGACAAACACCACTTCCAATTTTATAATAAAGAGTTGTTCTGTACATACTTTAAGTACTAATGGATATTTTCTATAACTAGAAATCAGATACCATAGTCTGAAAAATGCTTTTTGTCTCAGAGATGTAAAAGCATCTGGGAGATGTAGTTTTGATGCTGAAAAATTGAATTTTTAGGATGGTCTGCTGGCTTAGAAGAAAATGCAAATGAGTATTTGAAAATGAGAATAATCGTTTGAAATTGGGATGAAATTATTCAGAAAATCAAGTATGCTATGGTACCTATAGTCATCAAAAATATAAAATAAAATGGTAAAATACTTCAAAGAAGATATTCGTATTCAAAGCACAAACATAATTTATTGAATGTCTAAAAGGTGCTAGGAGCTGTACTATATGCTTTCAGTTGCCTTCATAATAAATTAGCTTTCATAATTATGTGTGGGGTAGGTATCGTCATAAATGAAACCAAGAATTCAGAGAAAAGAAAAGTCAGATAACTTAAGAGGGCTAAATTTTGAAATTAATTTAGAGTGAAAATAGCCAAAGTTATGTAAAAGAAGAAATGGATTCCTGGATTTGGAGATATGATGACAACTTGAATAATTGGTTTACTTAAGCTAAATAATAAAGTCACATATTATACTGTCAGACTTCATTGATGAACTGTTCCTGAAGGAGGATAATCAAAATCCTTAGCCACAGCTCCGTCCTACTGAAAAAGCCTTCCATAATATGGAGATCACCTGCAATATTCCCTTTTTACTACATCCCTGCCAATATGTATTGGTTTTGGACTTTTTAAATGTGGCCATTCTTGCAGGAGTAAGGTGGTATCTCACTGTGTCTTTGATTTGCATTTCCCTGATGATTAGTGATGCTGAGCATTTTTTTTCATAGGTTTGTTAGCTGCTTATATATCTCCTTTTCAGAAATGTTCATTCATGTCTTTTGCCCACTGTTTGATGGGCTTTTTTTTTTTGTTTTTTTTTTTCTTGCTGATATGTTTGGGTTCCTTGTAGATTCTGGACTCTAGTCCCTTGTCAGATGCATGGTTTGTAAATATTTTCTCCTATTCTGTGGGTTGCCTGTTTACTCTGCTGATGATTTATTTTGCTGTGTGGAAGCCTTTTAGTTTAATCAGGTTCCATTTATTTTATCTTTGTTTCTATTGCATTCGCTTTTGGGGTCAGATATGGTTTGGCTGTGTCCCTACCTGTATTAGTCTGTTCTCACACTGCTATACATAACTACCTGAGACTGGGTAATTTATAAAGCAAAGAGGTTTAATTGACTCACAGTTCTGCATGGCTGGGGAGGCCTGAGGAAACTTACAATCATGGCAGAAAGTGAAGGAGAAGCAAGGCAAGTCTTACATGGTGGTAGGAGTAGAGAGAGAGAGAAATGGGGGAAGTACCACACTTTTAAAACATCATATCTCATGAGAATTCACTCATTATCCTAGAACAGCATGGGGGAAACCACTCCCACAATCCAATGACCTCCCACCAGGTCCCTCCTTCAACATGTGGGCATTACAATTCAAGATGAGATTTGGGTGGGGACATGGAGCCAAACCATAACACCACCGAAATCTCATGCTGAATTGTAAATTCCAATATTGGGGGAGAAACTCGGTAGGAGGTAATTGGATCATAGGGGCAGATTTTTCTCTTGCTGTTCTTGTGATAATGAGTTCTCATGATACCTTGCTTAAAATACCTTCCCCCTTTGCTTTCTGTCTCCTGCTGCCATGTGAAGAGGTGCTTGCTTCCTGTTTGCCCTTCTGCCATGATTATAATTTCCTGAGGCTTCTCCAGCCATGCCACCTGTACAGCCTATGGAACTGTGAACCAATTAAACCTCATATAAGTTCCCCAGTCTCAGGTAGTTCTTTATAGGAGTGTGAGAACAGACTAATAGAAAAATTGGTACCACAGAAGTGGGGCCTTGATATAAAGATACCTAAAAATGTGGAAGTGACTTTGGAACTGGGTAATGGCCAGAGGTTGGAAGAGTTTGTAGGAATCAGAAGAAGACAGGAAGATGAAGAAAAGTTTGGAACTTCCTAGAGACTTGTTGAATGGTTGTGACCCAAATGCTGAGAGTGATATGGACAGTGAAGTTCGGGCTGAGGTGGTCTCAAATGGAGATGAGGAACTTATTGGGAACTGGAGCAAAAATCACTCTTGCTATGCTTTAGCAAAGAGAATGGTGGCATTCTGCCTCTGCTCTAGAGATATGTGAAACTTTGAACTTGAGAGAGATGATTCGGGGTATCTGGCAGAAGAAATTTCTAAGCATCAAAGCATTCAAGAAGTGAACTGGTTGCTTCTAAAAGCCTATATTCATTTGCATGAACAAAGAAATGACCAGAAACTGGAGCTTATATTTAAATGGGATGCAGAGCATAAGGTGTGGAAAATTTGCAGCTCAACCAATGTGTTAGAAAAGAAAAAACCAATTTTCTGAGGAAGAATTCAGGGCTGCAGAAATTTGCATAAGTAAAGAGGAGCCTAATATTAATAGCCAAGACAATGGGCAAAATACCTCCAGGGCATTTCAGAGACCTTTCTAACAGCTCTTACCATGACAGGCCCAGAGACCTAGGAGGGAAAAAGTGGTTCTGTGGGCCAGGTCTAGGGCCCTGCTGCTCCATATAGCCTCAGAACATGGTGCTCTGTGTCCCAGTGACTTCAGCTCCAGCCATGGCTAAAAGGGACCAAGGTACAGCTTGGGCCATTGCTTCATAGGGTGTAAACCCCAGGCCTTGGCAGCTTCCATGTGATGTTGGGCCTGTGGGTATGCCGAAGACAAGAGTTAAGGCTTGGGAGTTTCCACCTAGATTTCAGAGGACGCTTGGGAATGCCCAGATGTCCAGGCAGAAGTATGCTGACAGGGCATAGCTCTCATGGTAAACCTCTACTAGAGGAGTGTGGAGGGGAAATGTGTGGTTGGAGTCCCCATGCAGAGTCCCCACTGGGGCACTTCCTAGTGGAGCTGTAAGAAGAGGGCCACCATTCGCCAGACTCCAGAATTGTAGAAGCACCAACACCTTGTACTGTGAGCCTGAAAAAATGCAGGCACTCAATTCCAGCCCATGAAAGCAGCGGTGAGGGCTATATCCTGCAGAATCATCAGGGTGGAGCTGTCCAAGGCCTTGGGAGCCCACTTCTTGCATCAGTGTGACCTGAATATGATACATGGAGTCAAAGAGGTTATTTTGGAAATTTAAGACTTAATGACTGCCCTGATGGGTTTTGAACATGCATGGGGCGTGTAGCCCCTTTGTTTTGGCTGATTTCTCTCTCTTTTGACAGGTCTATTTACCTAATGTTTGTACCTCCATTGTATCTTGGAAGTATCTTACCTGTTTTTTATTTTACAGACTCATAGCTGGAAGGAACTTGACTTGTCTCAGATGAGACTTTGGACTTGAACTTTTGAGTTAATGCTGGAATGAGTTAAGACTTTGGCATACTGTTAGGAAGGCATGATTGTATTTTTAATGTGAAAAACATGAGATTTGGGAGGGGACAGAGGCAGAATGATAAGTTTTGGCTCTGTGTCCCCACTCAAATCTCATGTTGAATTGTAATTCCTCATGTTGGGGGAAGGATCTGGTGGGAGGTGACTGGATCATAGGGCAATATTTCCCCCTTTCTCTTCTAATGATAGTAAGTGCTTATCAGATCTGATTGTTTAAAAGTGTTTAACACTTCCCCCCTTGCTCTCTCTCCTGCTGCCATGTGAAGAAGTACTTGCTTCCCATTAGTCTTTCTGCCATGATTTAAGTTTCCTGAGGCCTCCCCAGACCTGCCTCCTGTACAGCCTGTGTAACTGTGAGTCAATTAAACCTATTTTCTTTATAAATTACCTTAATTGCAGGTCATTCTTTAGAGCAGTGTGAGAACGATCTAATACAGGGTCTTAGTTATTAATTTCTTTACCTAAGCCAATGTCCAGGAGAGATTTTCCAATATTGTCTCCTAAAATTTTTATGGTTTCAGATCTTAGATTTAAAGTGTCTGATCCATCTTGAGTTGATTTTTATATAAAGTGAGAAATGGAGATCCAGTTTCATTCTACTTGTGACTTGCCAGTTCTCCCAGCACCATTTATTAAATAAGGTATCCTTTCCCCAATTTATGTTTTGTATGCTTTGTCAAAGATCAGTTTGCTGTAAGTATTCGGCTTTATTTCTGGGTTCTGGATTCTGTTCCATTGGTCAACATGCCTATTTTTATACCACTACCATGCTATTTTGGTAACTATAGTCTTGTAATATAATTTGAAGTCAAGTAATGTGATTTCTCTAGACTTGTTATTTTTGCTTAGTATTGCTTTTGATATGTGGGTTCCTTTTGGGTTCCACATGAATTCTGGAATTGCTTTTATCTCATTCTGTGAAGAATGATGATGGTATTTTGATAGTAATTCCATTAAATCTGTAGATTGCTTTAGGCAGTGTGGTCTTTTTTACAATATTGATTTTCCCCACCCATGAGCATGGGATGTGTTTTCATTTGTGTCCTCTATGATTTCGTTTGGCAGTGTTTTGTAGTTTTCCTTGTAGAGATCTTTCAACTCTTTGGTTAAGCATATTCCTAACTATTTTGTATTTTTTGCAGATACTGTTAAAAAGATAAACACAGAAAAGGCATTTTATAAAATCCAGTATGCCTTTATCAAAAACCCTCAACAAAATAAGCATAGAAGACACTTACCTCAAAGTAATAAAGGCCATATGTGACAAGCCCACAGCCAACATTATACTGAATGGGGACATGTTTAAAACACTCCCCCTGACAAGTAGAAAAACATAAATATGCCCACTTTCACCACTTTTATTCAACGTAGTACTGGAAGTCCTAGCCAGAGCAATCAGATAAGAGAAAGAAATAAAGAGCATCCAAATTGGACATGAGAAAGCGAAACTGTCGCTGTTCACCAATGATTGATCATGTACCTAGAAAACCCTAAAGACACATCCAAATAGCTCCTAGATCTGATAAATAAATTTAGTAAAGTCTCAGGATACAAAATCAATGTACCCAAATCAATAGCAGTGCTAACCACCAACAATGACCAAGCTGAGAATAAAATCAAGAATTCAATCCCTTTTACAATAGCTACAAAAAATATTAGCAATTAACAGTTTGTCATAGCACTCATTATTGCATAAAATTAAAGGATGTTATTCTTTTCTCCCAATTCTTCATCAAAAGAAAGTATTTCAGTTGTGATGGCAGAAATAAGTCATGGCAAGCTGAATGTAGAAAGTATATTATATTGTTGCTGCTGCAATTTTAAAGATTCTGGGGATATCTTTTCTTTCTAAGGTCAAGCTTCTATTAAAAACACACATATGCTAAAAAAGGATAACTCCATAAATACTGTCACTCAAAGCTAATATGAAGTACTATTAATATCACAACCAGATATTGTACTGCTACAACCACCTTACTTCTTTGGCCACTGACTATTTGTTTCAACTGAATGGAGCAGACACTTGCCGGAAAGGGATAAATTTAAAGTGCAGTTGCACTGTGCAAGTTCCATTTTATATGACTCTGTTGGGGATTAGTATTATTTACATTTTTAAATTCTATATTCTCTTTGCTATTCAGACAATGAGTCTGGTATACTCCAAGATATCAATCATAAAAGAGAATAGTCAAAAAGTTTCATGGTAACATCATAAGATTGAAATAAAGAGCATAATGAATAATCTTGAAGCTGCCAGGAGAGTCCATTAACAAGCACTTTCTCCATCCCTCAAGTCATCTAGTTCGTTAAAATGTTACTTTTTGTAAATAATATTGAATATACAGCCTCTATCTTTGAGTCAGAAGTTTTCATGGCCTTGTCTTTTTTCTTATACATCCAAAGTAGCAAAAGAATTAAAAACCTATTGCTAAATTCTAATCTCACTTCTTGTAATCCAATTGTAATCTAGTGCTATTTCCAGTCACATCATGATGAAAACTAACTGAAAAAACAGAGGAGTTTCCAGGATACTTCGATTTGTCACATTTCAAATGAAGATAGATGTGGATATATTCACTTTTTCTTCTGTGAAATATCTACTTGAAGAGATAATATTATAATTTTAAAAAGTAAGAAGGGAACAGCTACTTAAAAGAATCGATATTTGTACTTTAAAACTATGCAAATTAGCTGCTCTAAATGTGACCGATGAGTGGTCACATATATCAATGAAGATGTGAATGAATGATGAAACACACTGGATTTTGAACAGGTATTAAAAAGTCTTATTTCTTTGCTTGATTTCCTCAAAATCGTAAGGTATGAAGCAAGAACTGGTGAGTTATATAGATTATGGAGCCAAACAATGTGAAAAAAAAGAAGGTAGAGGAGGGTAAATTTACATTATTTTCTATTTCTTAAGTAGTCAAGGCTGAGAAGAGTTAGATCAAAAGACTGAACGAAACATTTAGGGTCAAGCAATGACATTATAGTGCAATAGTTAAGGGCACAATTAAAAGCACCAGCTTTAGAGCCAAATATTCTGGGTTCAAATTCAGGTTTTACCACACTAACTCTGTGACCATGGGGAAGTTATTTAACCTCCTGGATCATCTGTTTTCTTAATATAAAAATAGAGCTAAGAATAGGCTTTGTAGAGAATTGTAAGAATTAAGTTAAATAATGTATGCCCAATACCTAGCAGATTGCAAGTAGCCACTAATTGTATTATCATTATTTATTCTTCTTTATGGAGAGGTCCATAAAGCACCTTACTTTATTTTTTTAATACCCTAAAATCTTATTTCAGCCATATAATTACTTAATCCCTTCTGAGAGTAAATTTCCCCAAGAAACTTAAGAAGAAAACTTTTTCAACCACAACCAAATTAAAAGCATTCAATATCTTAGTCTTCACTAAGACTAACCCAACCTTCATTTCAGGGGTTTTTTTTGTTTGTTTTTTTGGGTTTTTTTGCCCATTTTCTCTTATTATTTCTTCAGTAAAAATGAAAAGCAATTATATTTATCAAAATCTTACAGGTCCTCTTGGAAATGGTTAAGTCACGGGAGGGTTCAATTAAGAAAAAAAACACAATAAAACCAAACAGCCTTCCCTCGTTCAATCCAAGAAGAGGAGCTTTCCCAGGATTTCTGCCTCTTGTGGAGTTTAAGGCCCATGCCTTGCCATTCTCTCAGCAGCAAGCTTCTCTATGGGGTATTTTAAATGTAAGAAGCAGAAGGGCTGTTATACCAACCGCTGTCATACAAATAAAACTTCAGCCATCCACATCATTGACACCAGCTGTTTCTGTTAAGAGAAAAAGTGTAATCATTTTTCTTGTAAGGATTCTTGCATGAATTCATGAATTTGATGTTGATTATGTCTCTGCTCAATCTAGTTGACCACAGTCATGACTACCAGAATTTTTAAGAAGTATGTAAAGTCAGTTCTCCTTCTTGTATAACTTGACCATCCTCCAGAATTGCTCACAGCCTGAGGCAGCCTGAAGATGTTTTACAAAAACTCTGTGAGTCAAAAAGTAATCAATCAAAACATATTTAAGAAGCATTATAATCGATATCAAAGGCAAAAGTAAAGGATGTACAGGATCTATGACTAGGTTATCAATAATAGTTGTTTGACCTTTTGTAAGTTAGCAAGCATATATACAACGTTATTGTGGTAAACAATCAGCCAACTCTAGAAAGCCATTTTATCCAATTACATATCTGAAAAGAAAATCTAAAAGAAATCTATATATACGAAAAGATAATCTAAAACAAAATGATCATGACATAAAAAAGTGTTTCCATGTTAAAATTGGTTTCCAGTTCCAAGTCGGTATGCCTGAGCCAGTGTCTTCCTTATGTCTCCTTCTTCCTTTACCTTCCAACAGGAGCTGAATAGCATTGCCCCAACACAGCAAAGGCTGAGATTTCAGAGACTTGAGGGCTATTGGGAGCTCAGAACATGGCATCAAGTCCCAAGGAAGAAAAACTATGAATCCTAGAACCTTGCTGTAATTATCATTTGGGGCCTGTCTCAAAAGTCTCTCTTGGTGTTATGGGCTGAGTCGTGTCCCTCTCCAGAATTCATATGTTGAAGTCCTAATCCCTAGTACCTCAGAATGTGATTAGATTTGGAGACAGGGTCTTTAATGAGATACTTAAGGCAAAGGGAGGTCATGTGGGTGGGGCCTAATCCAGTATGACTGGTGTCTCTGTAAGAAGAGGAATGAGGACAGAGACATGTACAGACCAAGGGACCATCATGTAAGGACACAGAAAGAAGGGATCCATCTTCAAGTCAAGAAAAGAGGCGTCAGGAGAAACCAAACCTGCCAACATCTTGATCTGGAACTTCCAGCTTCCAGAATTTTAAGAAAATAAATTTCTGTTGTTTAAGCCTCCCAATCTGTGGTTTTTGCTATGGCAGTGCTAGCAAACTAATACATCTGGCTACTTGTCACCTCTTGCTTTTCTTCTAAGGGCTCTAAAGACTAACAAGTTCCCACTGGTTGTTTCAAATAGAATTTCTCCCTTCCCTCAGTAGTAAAATGCAGTCCAGATCTTTCCTTAATGACTGCCCCTGGAGCAAGCACAGCCTTTTAAAAATGTGTTTATTACGAGTTTTGAGCAGTAGAAACAATAGGGAAAACTCATACCAAGTTTAAGGTTGTTTGCTTGCTACTCCTCTTAATTTAGTAATTCCCTGTGATAATAGGAATCCCTTATTTATACTGATAAACTTTCAAATTCCCATGGGGTATCTGCTGATTAATAAAATACAAAATTCCAAAAGACTATTATGTATTCAATAATGTGCTTAAATAATATTGAATATTTCAAATCATGGTAGTATGCATATTCAAGTAGTGTTATCCACTTTATAAGCTTGGGATACAAATATAGTAATAACTCTTTTTTTTCAATTTATCATCAAATTTCCATAGGCTTCTATTAGCAAAATTTCCATGAATCCTATTAGATAATACTGGGGCTTACTTGGAAAAAAATATATCATGTCCTTCTAAACACCAAGTGGAGAAAGAACTGTAAAATCCTACCAGTTCATGACCACTGCCATATTGGTGTTGAATGATTGCTATTGAACAATAATACCCTGTGGCACAAGGAACACGAATGTAGTGTGCAGTGATGCCTTTGTCATTCTCTTTCCTGTCAGCAACTCTACAGTTCCTCAAACAAGACTCCTAGTGTTACAGGAAGTCAGGGACCCCGAAAAGAGGGACAGATTGAAGCCATGGCAGAAGAACATAAATTGTGAAGATTTCATGGACATTTATTAGTTCCCCAAATTAATACTTTTATAATTTCTTACACCTGTCTTTACTGCAATCTCTGAACATAAATTGTGAAGATTTCACGGACACTTATCACTTCCCCAATCAATACCCTTGTGATTTCCTATGCCTGTCTTTACTTTAATCTCTTAATCCTATCATCTTTGTAAGCTGAGGAGGATGTATGTTACCTCAGGACCCTGTGATGATTGTGTTAACTGCACAAATTGTTTGTAGAGCATGTGTGTTTGAACAACATGAAATCTGGTCACCTTGAAAAAGGAACAGAATAACAGCAATGTTCAGGGAACAAGGAAGATAACCTTAAACTCTGACTGCCAGGGAGCTGAGTGGAACAGAGCGACATTTCTCTTCTTCCAAAAGCAAATAGGAGAAATACCGCTGAATTCTTTTTCTCAGCAAGGAACATCCCTGAGAAAGAGAATGCGCCCCTGAGGGTAGGCCTCTGAAATGGCTGCTTTGGGGGCGGCTGTCTTTTATGGTCGAAGATGAACGGATGAAATAAGCCCCAGTCTCCTGTAGTGCTCCCAGGCTTATTAGGACAAGGAAATTCCTGCCTAATAAATTTTGGTCAGACCGGTTGTCTGCTCTCAAATCCTGTCTCCTGATAAGATGTTATCAATAACAATGTGTGCCCAAAACTTCATTAGCAATTTTAATTTCACCCCGTCCTGTGGTCCTGTGATCTTGCCCTGCCTCCATTTACTTTGTGATATTTTATTACCTTGTGAAGCATGTGATCTCTATGACCCACACCCTGTTAGTACACTCCCTCCCTCTTTTGAAAATTGCTAATAAAAACTTGCTGGTTTTACGGCTCGGGGTTATCACAGAACCTGCCGACATGTGATGTTCCCCCGGACACCCAGCTTTAAAATTTCTCTCTTTTGTATTCTTTCTATTTCTCAGACAAGCCGACATATAGGGAAATAGAAAAAGAACCCACATTGAATATCGGGGGTGGGGTTTCCCCCAATAACTAGTACCTTCACTCATTCTTCTCCAAAGGGTGGCAGGGCCTGCAGGTATATCTTGGCTCGGACACATGCCACACTAGCTCTAATCTCCTACAAAAGCACCAGAATCTATACTGAGATGAGGTTGCCAGCCATTTAACTTATAGTGAGAGCCTCTCTAGGACTTTTGGCATCCTTTAGCACCAACTAGCGTTGTCCACCCAGGTAGGTTTCCATCACTCCTAATCTCAGAGATAGGAGGTTAGAATCTTACACCTATCCTTCACAAACAATATCGTGGCTTTTCTTCATCCTTCTCCCCAAAGACTAACTCTGAAAACCAAGAGGCCAGGGACCAAAATTGTTTCTCTTATAAGATTCCCCCAGCACAATGGCACTTTCTTGCCTAGCAACTGCTTAACTAAGAAGAATTACTCAAGTAAATCTTCCTATAATGAGAGAACTCTGCTGCAAGATGATTTGCAATTTCCATTTCTGTGTATAGAAGTGATTAACTGGTAATATATTGTTTCACCTACTGCAAACATACATTTGAAAAAGATACATGAAGAAATAATTTTATATCATATTATATATAAACAAACATAATGTACTGTGTATTGACAGATGTATTATTCAGGTTTCACTCACCACTTTGTGCACTTGTGCTATTCCCTGGTTGAGAACCACTAGCTTAGATCCTGTAAGTTAAAATGCAGGTGACAATGATAGACATTTGAGTTGGCACTTCAGAGGGAATCCTCAATCTGTATCTTTTGCATATTTGACTATAATAACAGGATGAGAGGGGTAAATACAAAAGGGATTTATGAAAATATAATGGGACTATGGGGCCAGCTACCAGGCAACCTTGGAGAAGGAGACTGGTGATAGTGTTGGGGGAAAAGAAAGGAATATTCACTGACCTTTAACAATCTCTGCCATATATTTTCCCATAATTTAGAAGACCTTCTAGTCTTAGAGAAGAGTAGGGTCACTCAAAAGCAGAGGAAAGGATTATAGAATATGAGGAAAATCCAGAAAGATGCTCCTTTGGCTCAGGAGTTACCACACTGAGTTGCCGTGGTGGGGTGGCCATTCCTTTATAATTTTGAGACTACCAGTGTGGTATCTGTACCCTGCCCCAAAGAGCTTTATCTTGTCAAATGAATAACACAAACACACATAGAAAAGAGGGGAATTAAGTGCTGTTCTCAGTTCTTATCAAAAGTGCAATAGAGAATAGAGTAGTGTGTTATGTCACTTTTCTCTCCTGCAATTTGCTATTTCCCTCAGGTATTTCTTCCCTTTGCGAGCTTCCCACTATTTTACAGAATAAGATGGCATTTTATCTGAAAGCATTTGGTAAATGTTCTTTGAGTCTAGGAGGCTGCAATTTAACAAATGGCTTCCTCACACAAACTATAAGTTTGATACAGAATGATTGACAGCAATGCCAACATTTGAAAAGCAGCTAAGAGCTTCAAAGCCTATAGTAGCTGAGGCCAGGACTGGAGTTTATCATCAGCCTTGGAGATTGTGGTTTATGTTGGCAACACAAAATATCTGTCATTTTAATACAGCTCTTACAAAGATTTTTAAACATGTCATTAAACAAACATACCAGAAGGATGGGCCCAGAATAGACCAGTTTTAAGATAACAATAGAATCAAAATACATTATCACCAGATAATAGTCTCCTACTGTTTGATAAAGGACTCAGCTTCTGAAGCCAAAACAAACACAGAGGCACAGCCAAGATGTTTGTTTTAGAAGTGGGAGACATTGATCTTATGACATGTTTCTATTACAATGGCTCTATTTCTATTGCACTCAGGGCAGGCTCTATGTAAAATTATGCTGTCTAATTTTGGAGGTGTTCAATGGAAGGAAAGTTACTGGTAGTTCACCTTAGCAAATTTATCCTTTGGGTGGTGTGCCCCTTCTCCCCTACGCACTATCCTTTCCCAGCACCCCCAAAACAGGATTTGAACTGTAGTAAGACAAAAACAAGAGGTCCCTGGGTCAATAAGTAGAGGGGATGTATGAGCAGTGGGGGGATGTTCAGGAGCAGGATTTTTTACTACAGTGTTTTGAAAACTAATGTGTAAAGTTGAAATCCTGTACCTATCTCTTCAGCAGAGCTCAGGATGTGCAAAGCTGAGATGCTATGCCTATCTCTTCAGCAGGACTCAGGACTTGCTTAGATATGCCATTAAAAGTGACTAAAGGCCATCTTCACTTCCACTGCGTCAGAAATTTATGTGTATTTACATTATTGAAAAGGTTTGTCCTGTGTCTTTGGGGTGTAGAGATGAGTATTAGGTTGGTGCAAAAGTAGTTGCAGTTTTTGCCAATAAAAGGAATGTAGGAATGAGGATTAGGTACGTACAAATGTAATTGTGGTTTCTGCCATCTTAAAAGGAATGGCAAAAAATACAATTACTTTTGTACCTACCTAACATAATGTCTGATTAAAACCTTGGGCACAAGAATCACTTTCTTGCTCTGCTATCAGAATAACTCTCTCCTCCTCTCTGACCTCCATGCTTTACTCAGTGTTATACTGTAGATGCCACTCTTTTCTTTCAATCAAACCTCAATGAACTCTGGTTCCTGCTCCAGCCAGGGTACACCTTTGTATTTTCCTAATTTGTGCAATCAGAGCCAATCTTAAGAGTGAGTAGGTAGAATTATTAAAGGAGTGATAGATGAATTAACCTGCTCAAAATCCCTCCCTCAGTCTAACATTTCCACTGCCTGTCAGGCCTTTGCACAAGTTTTATTCAATTCAACTATGTGACCAGCACTGGTCCTCCCAAATCATTTAGTCTTTCAACAGATATCAGGTAGCAAATATATTGTAAGCAATAACATGGGCTAAGCATTATGTAAGACAACAGTATTATGAAGATGGTTGAGGCAGAGACTCAGATATAAAGAACTACACCACCAAGATAGGGAGAGAGACAGACAGACAAATTTAAAACTATAATGCTGCAACACAACTCTCCCAAAGAGTACTGAATTACACTGAAGAAAAGTCCCTCGAATTGGAAATTAGATCTTAACAATGGTGATCTTGAAGAGTGCAATTTGAGGGGAGAAGATGAAAGCTAGATTTCATTAGCGTTGTAATGACTGGACAGTTAGTAGAAAAGACAATAAAATTTCCTATTGAAAAATTTGCTTGAAAATTGATAAACATTGGATGGTAGCTAATGGCATCTCCAGGGTCAAGGGAGCATTTGTTTATTTGCCTTGGAGATGGTGGAGCTGTGATCCTATTTATGAGCTGTGGTGAAAAAACTTTATGCCTTGACTCTCAGAGGACTTCTTTTTTTTTTTTTTTTTTTAAGTTTTTAAGTCAACTTTTGAAGTGAAAATACTACTGGGAAGAGTAGGCTCTTAGTAAAATCTGTCAGTTGTCAGTTAACACCTTAGCAGGGCACAGGATGCTAGGGGGTGCCAAGAGCAGGCAGGAGAACGCGGCTCCTGACGAGGTGGGAGAGCACCCAATATCCGCTTCTTCACAGTCGCATCTGGGAGTCAGCCAAAGAATCCCAGCTGGCCCTGCTTTGACAAACAATCCTCATTCTCCTTTAATAGACTGAAATATAGGAACACAAACAGGGCTCAAATTAATGCTTTTGCACATTGCTCTTCCTTGCTGAGATTCTTTTTTAAGTAAATGAGAATATAGATTATAGAAGCAAACCAAGGATTACATAAGTAGGTTTGAGTATCTCAAATGGTACCAAAACAATGCATATTTGTGAAAAGTTAAAATACAACAGGCAGAATAAAAACAGAGGCCACCTTTCTCCCCTCCCTACTCTGTATACTCCCACACAATGGCAATCTGGTCACCAACTTGGTGAGGGACTTTCTATATCTATACTGTGCATTTACACCCACGTGTAAATGTAACACACATATGTAATCTAGTTGTCGGGCACTGTTTTCCCTTCTCTAATATATATACATAGGCAGAAATGTGATTTGTGATATGCCCACCTAGCCTTAATAATAATAGCTAAGAGTTAGTAAGTACTCATTATATTACAGACACTGTACTAAGCACTTTATTATTTTTTAGTTTCACAAACAATAATTACCCAAGTGTATTTTCATAACTAGCCAAAAACCACAAATAAAGCAAAAGCTCCCATAATCAATTACCCTAATTCTCCTCTGACATGACCACTGTTGTCAGTTAGATGGATATCCTTCTAGACATGTTTAAATGCACATAAATACCTATGTGTACATGCAAAAACACAATAAGTTTGCTTTTTTATAATATTACCATAATGTAGATATTGTATAGAACTCACATTTTTTATTTTCGTCATGCAGATCTTTCCATTTCAAACTATGTTAATATAATTTATTATTTTTAACATTTGCATAGAAGGCATGCTAATCCATTCTGTGGTTTTATCACAGATTAGCCAGTCATTATTTCACTGGCGGTCATTGAGGTTGATTCCAGTTTTACACAGTAACAAAAAATAGCATAATGAAAAGCTCACATGGGCTCTTTGGACACATATGTTGGCATTTCCTTCAGTTAGTGAGAAGAGTGGTTGCAGGTCAAAGAACAGAGAAGACATTCACCTGGCATCCCTTCTTTGCTTCCCATTTGCAACAACCCTCATATTCCACTCAACCTCTTTTCGTCTGGGAATCAGATTCTAGTAGTAGAGCTTGTGAATTAAGGCAATGAATTAAGCCCATTTAATATCTCTGATAAGACTGATGGATTTAGAAGATGGTGCACACCTTAAATCTGTTCTAATCAAATGAAACTCAGGAATTTTGATAATAATTCTGAGATACTTAATCTTTTTTGCACATATATAAGAAAAATGCAGCCCTGGGAGATGTCAGATACCATCTGTATCAGTTTGCTAGGGCTGCCATTAACAAAGAACCACAAACTGGGTGGCTTAAACAACATAAATTTATTTTCTCACAGTTCCAGAGGCTAGAAACCAAGGTGTCAGCAGGATTAGTTTCTTCTAAGGAACATGAGGGGAGGACTTGTGCCAGGTCTTTTTCCTTATCTTAAAGATGACTATGTTCTCCCTGTGTCTTCACATCGTCTTCCCTCTGTGTGTATCTGTGTTCGAATTTCCTCATTTATTAATTATCCTTATAAGGTCACCAGTCATATTGGATTATGTCCCACCTTAAGGACCTCATTTTAATTTAATGTCCTCTTTAAAGACCCTATCTCCAAATACAGTTACGTTCTGAGGTCCTAGGTGTTAGGACTTCAACATATGACTCTTGAAGGGGACATAACTCAGCTCAGGGCATCATCTCCAGATCACAGGTGGAGGTAAGCATAGGAAAAAAGGGAGAACAGAGAATCAGCAGGAAACTGGGTGCTTGCTTATCAAGACTCACTTGAAGCTAATGTGTCTTTGCTGAATTTTTTTTCAATTGAATTTTTCAGTTGAGTCAATAAGTTGCTTGAATTGCATAAGCAAACTCACATAGGATATTTTTCTTATGACAAAGGAATCCAGGGAGTGCATAAGTTAAACTGTGATTAATACTATTCGGTTAAACTCCTAAAAAAGCAAACATGCTTTAAACATGCTTTCTCATCAACAGCATATAAAAGTGCTCGGTTCCTCATACTTTCATCAATAAGAATTATTTATAAATTTGCTTAAAAATTGGCCTCCTTATGAGTGAAAATCAAAATCTCATCAGTTTTTTATTTTATATTTTTCTGATTAGTAGGAGGCTGGGTAGCTTCTCCTCTGTTTACTGGTCGTTTCAATTCTTTTGTGAACTGCTAATTTACATCTTTGGTCAATAATTTCCTTTGGCTATTTAGTAATGTTTGTATTAACTTGTGGAGTCATATAGACAAGGCAAATATTTTCTCCTGTCCTGTCACTGTTTTAAAACTCTATTTATGGTGTTTTGTGTTATACAGAAGTTTTAAAATTTGGATTATTAGTTGGTTCAAATGCTCAGTCCTTTTCTTTGTGTGTCTAGGTTTTGAACCTTCTTTAGAAAGCTTGTCCCTATGCCAAAATTACGTAAGTGTTGTCTTTATAATTTCGTACATATAATACCTTTGTTCTTAGTTTACCTTATAATTAGATCGTTAGTATATTTGGAATATATTGTGAATATTATAATATAGAAAATATAATTTAATGGATAGTCAATTGTTGCTAAATCTTTTAGTAAATAATTTGTGTCTCTTGTGATTTGAATTATCTCATTTATCATGTATTACATTATCATATTTATAGGGCCTGTTTCTGAAAAATCAATCCTGTTCTAGTGATCTGTTGTGCTTATTTCTGTACCAAAATCACACTGTTTCAATTAAGGTAGCTGTATCACATAGAATAATATTATTGAAAATATAATAAGGTAACTTTGTAATACAACGTTTGAAATACAAATCTTGCTTTATTTTTCTTTTTAAACATTTCTTGGCTACTCTTCTCCATTTACTAGAAATCAGCTATTCTAGTTTCTCAAAAATCCCAATGATATAATTCCAGTTGCTTCCCAGAGCCATAGAAGTAAAAGGAGGTCACTTTTACCCTTGCAATGAAAAAGAGCCAGACTTCAAATTTGTGCTTTTTCTTGAACCCATTAGAGAGGTGAGACAAAACAATAATCAAACATCTCAGGGAAGATGAGGTTTGCAGGAAGAAAGGAGATGTGAGCTTTCACTTACCTGGCATAGACAGCGAACATGGTGCAAAAAGTTAAGCTGGAATAGCTGAAAAAAATAGTAAAAGCTGAGTGTGGGCTGGCAGGACAAAATGAAACCCATTGAGGGCCACACGTCTTGCAGGCTATCGCTTCATGGACCCCACGTGGTGCACTGACAGAAATGATTGGAAAGAGCTGAGAAGTGTGGGGATAACAGCTGCACAAGAGGAGCAAGAAACACTGCCCGATCCCCTCCCCTGGTTCCACTGAGGAACACAAGCCTTCATTAAAAACCATTGGAAAAAACCCACAGGGCACTGGGTTAGGACAAAAATATAGTTCACAAGAGAAAATAAATGATAAATGTGAACTTTCTAAAAATGAAAAATCTTTTATACCTGAAGGATCTTGTAAAAAGAATGAAATGACAAGCCATGGGCTAAGAATATATATACATATGCAAATTACATTTCTGAGAAAAGACTTAATGTCCAGAACATATAAAATCTCTAAAAATGCAATAATAAAAGCTGGAACATTCTAATAAAAATGGGCAGAATATCTGAAAAAACAATTCAGTAAAGATGATTACTAGATGACAACTAAGCACCACAATGAGATACCATCTCATACCAGTCAGAATGGCTATTACTAAAAATTCAAAAAATAACAGATGTTGGTGAGGTTGGGAAGAAAAGGGAACCCTTATACACTGTTGGTGGGAGTGTAAATCAGTTCAGCCATTGTGGAAGGCAGTGTGGCAATTCTCAAAGACTAAAGACAGAAATACCATTCAAGCCAGCAGTCTCATTACTGGGTATCTACCCAAAGGAATATAAATCATTTTATTATAAAGACACGTGCATGCATGTGTTCAGTGAAGCACTACTCACAATACCAAAGACATGGAATCAACCTAAATGCCCATCAAAGATAGATTGGGAAAATAAGATGTACATATACACCATGAAATATTATGCAGCCATAAAAAGAATGAAATCATGTCCTTTGAAGGGACAAGGATGGATAACGGCTAAAGGCCATTATCTTAGCAAACTAACAGTGAAACAGAAAACCAAATGCTGCATGTTTACATTCATAAGTGGAAGCTAAATGATGACAGCACATGAACACAGAGGGGAACAATACACACTGGGGCTTATTGGAGGGCAGAGGGTGGGATGAAGGAGAGATTTGGGAAAAAAAAACCAAAAACTAATGTGTACTCTGCTTAATACATGGGTGATGAAATAAGCTGTATGACAAACCCCCATGACACAAGTTTACTTATGTAACAAACCTGCACACATACTCCTGAACTTAAAAGTTAAAAAAAAATATTCTAAAAAGTTATTCAACATCATTAATAACTAGGGAAGTACAAATTAAAACTACAAAATGATACCACAACACACTTATTAGAATGCCTCCCCACCTCCAAAACTAAAACTGGCATTATTAAGCACTGACAAGAACATGGAGGAACTAGAATTTTCATAAGTTGCTGATGAGAATTCCAAATGCTACAGCCATTTTGAAATCAGAAGTATGGCAATTTCTTATGAAATGAAATATGCATCTAACCCACAGATCCAAAAAAAAAAAAAAAACTATACACAAATGTTTACAGAAACTTTATTCACAAACACTAAAAATTGGGGAAAAACAGACCTCTTTCAACTAATGAATACAAAAACTATGAAATAGCCATACAACGGAATATAATTTAGCAATAAAAAATAACAAACCATTGATTCACACAATATACATGAATCATAAATACATTTTACTAAGCGAAATAAGTCAGACCCAAAAGTCACATAGTGCATGATTCCATTTATATGACACACCAGAAAAGGCAAAAGTATAAGGGACAGAAAATGAATCAGTGGTTTGCCAGTCTCAGGGGTTTGGAAGAGATGTTGTCTACATAAGGGAATTTACGGGTAAATATGGTGGTAGATTCTGACATTTCCTAAAATCTATGAAACTATACACCATACAAAGGGTGAAACATATTGCATGTAAAAATTGTTTAAATAAATTTTCTGTGTATATTTGAGGTTTACAACATATTATGGGATACATATGGATAGTAAAACGGTTACTATAGTGATGCAAATTAACACATGCATCGTCTCACATAGTTACTTTTTGTGTGTGACCAAAAAAGCTACACTCTTATTTACAAAATAACAGAAATTTTAACAAAATTTGGGGATTTTAACAAAAATCCCCAGTATAATTTTATTAATGATAGTCCTCATTAGGGGATGTACATTAGATCTCTAGACTTGTTCGCCCTACCTATCTGCTACTTTATATCCTTTGACCTACATCTCTCCATTTCCTCTCTCCTCCCTGGCCCCTGGTAACCACTGTTTTATTCTCTATCTCTGCACATTTGACCTTTTTTTAAAGCTTCCATGTATAAGCAAGATAATGCAACCTTTTTCTGTGTCTGGCTTATTTCACTTTGCATAATGTCTTTCAGGTCCACCCATATTGTGGCAAATGGCAGGATCTCATTCTTTTTCAAGCCTGAACAATATTCCATTCTATTTCTATATTCCTGTATATTCATATATATATAATTCCATTATATTCCTATATATTCATATATAGGAATATTATATACATATATATTCCATTATATATAAATTTAAAAATGTGTATATATACATTCCACTATATATTAATATATATATTCCATTATATAATGGAATATGTATATGTACACATTTTCTTTTTCCATTCATCCATCTATGGACACTTAGGTTGTTTTTATAACTTGGCTATTGTGAATAATACTGCAGTGAACAGAGAAATGCAGATAGCTTTAAAAGGTAAAGATTTTATCTCCTTTGGGTATATGCTCAGAAGAGAGACTGCTGGATCATATGGTAGTTCTATTTTTAATTTCTTTAGGAATCCCCATATTGTTTTCCATAATGGTTGCTCCAATCTACATTCCTACTAGCAGTGTACTGGGTTCCCTTTTCTCCATATCTTTGCCGACATTTATTGTACCTTGTCTTTTGATAATAGTCATCCTAATGTGTGATATCTCATAGTCATTTTAATCTGCATTTTCTAGATAATTAGTAATATTTTACACTTTTCATATACCTATTAGCCTTTTTAATGTTTTATTTGAAAAAATGTTTGTTTAGGTTTCTAGCCCACTTTTCAATTGGGTTATTTGTTTTCTGCTATTAAATTTTAAGAGTTCTTTATAAATTTTGAATATAAACCCCTTATCAGATATGTGGTTTGCCAATATTTTTTCCCAGTTCATAGGTTACCTTTTCAATTTGTTGATTGTTTCCTTTGCTGTACAGGAGGTTTTGGTTTGGGGTGATCCCATTTATTAAGTTTTGCTTTTGTAGCATGGCTATTTGGTGTGGTATTCACAAAATTATTACCAACATCCAGTTTCAAGCATTTCCTCTGTGTTCTCTTCTAGGAGCGATTTCAGGTCTTATATTTAGATTTTTAAACTATTTTCAGTCGATTTTTTTTTTTTTTGGTCTGGTACAAGATAAGGATTCGGTTTCATTCTTTTGCATGTGGAAACCTAGTTTTCCCAGTACCATTTATTGAAGACACTATCCTTTCTCCATTGTGTCTTCTTAGCACCCTTGTCAAAAATTTGTTGACTACATGTGTTCATTTCTTGGCTCTCTATTCTGTTCCATTGGTCTATGTTTCTGTTTTTATAACACTACTATATTGCTTTGATTAATATAATTTTGTAATACAATTTTACATTAGGAAGTATAATACCTCCAACTTTGTTTTTCTTTCTCAGTATTGCTTTTGTGATTCAGAGTTGTATGTAGTTCCCTACAAACTTAAAAATTCTTTTTTCTATTTCTATGAAGAATGCCATTGAAATTTTGATAGGGATTATGTTAAATTGTATATTGCTTTAAGCAGCACAGATATTTTAAGAATATTAATTCTTCTGGTCTATAAACATTAAATGTCTTTCCATTTATTTTTGTCTTCTTTAATGCATATGAATTTTTAAAAAATTAAACCAGCCAACATATATATGTGGGAGGAAGAAAGATGAAATGTGAATTATGACAAATGATTCTATATTATAAATAAATCACATTATCATATTAAAGAGAATGGGAAGAAACAAGATGATTAAGCAACTTTGGAACAGTACTTTGGATACCATAAAGCTAAAGATGGAAAGTCCATACTCAAACACTATGCTGTAGTTGGGAAATTGTTTCTCACAAGGGTACAGGGTAAAAATTTTGGTTCTCCTTTGTTTTTATGCTTGACTTGAACAAATAAGTAAATGTACTGTGTATAAGGAGACATAGAGCAAGTAGCTACAATTAAGGAAATGAAGAAGACTAGAATGAATCCTGTGGGGCTAGAAAAATGACAGAGGTATCAATACAGACATGTGGTTACAAAAGACAGGTAGATAGATGATACACAGATAGAAAAATAAACATAAATAAGTCTATATACACCAATGTGTTTGTGTGTGTGTGTCCTAGCTCTGCCTAGTGACAGGAACTCAAAGTAGTGACATCTCAGTGGCAATTAGCATACCTAGTACCCAGTTCGTGGTTTCTAAACACTATTCTATAATAAAGGGAATCAGGGCCCATTGGAGAACTAGTTTATTTAAAAGCCAAGGGACATAAAATACAAGGCGAACCTGAAGCATCTTGTGGTGCCAGAAAGTATGGAAGTGCCCCTTAGAAAGAATGAATAAGATCTAGCATTTTACAGCAAACAGGGTGACTATAGTCAAGGATAACTTAATTGTACATTTAAAAATAATCAAAAGAGTGTAACTGGATTGTTTATAACACAAAGGATAAATGCTTGAGTGTACGGATACCCCATCTTCCACGATGTGGTTATTATGCATTGCATGCCTGTATCAAAACATCTCATGTACCCCATAAATACAAACACCATGTACCCACAAATTAAAAATAAAAATGTTTTCAAAAGGAAGAAATAAGAAGTGGTCAAAAGCAAAAGGATAGAAACTTATCAAAAAACTATAAAAGTCAACCTGAAAGCTCCTAATGGTCAACGATGGAACACCTTGAGCAACAAAATAAGTAATAGTAATATTGTATTATAATACAGACAATATAAATATCCATGACTCTATACTATACAGATAAAATGAAAATAAACAAATAAATAAATGTGGCAATTATTTCTTACAGAAGAATACCAATTAATAAACATAAAAAGAATGACAGAAACAGAAAATCACTGCTAGAACACAACAGCAAGCATAACTGCCAGCAAGATGTACCAATGGTTACTAAAATTAGTGGTTAAAAACTTAAGCAGAAACAAGCTAAATGTTTTGAGGGTGAAATAAATGAATCATATGATCATAATTTAATAATTTTAAGGAGTTTATTAGGTGATTTTTAAAAACAGTGTTTTTAGTGAATACTGTAAAGATTAATAAAAAACACTCAAGCACTGTTTTGATATTGTATTTGTCATTATGAAGGAGTAAATACTTATGTTAGAGTGCAGAATCCTGGCAGATGCCACCTTAATCAAGTGATCAAGTTTAATATCACCAGCATTACAAACCAACCTCATGCATAGCCTGGGATGATGCACTCCAGCATATCACCTCTGTGGGATCCGTCCCAGTAATGCATAACCTGCCACCTAATGAAGAGAAAACTTCAGACAGACCCAGACAGAGGGACAGTGTGCAAAACATGATCAGTACTCCTCAAAGGTGCCAAAGTTATGAAAGACAAGAGAAGAATGAGGTTCGCTCACCGACTGAAAGAGACTAAGGCAATACAACAACACAGTGTGATATTCTGGATTGAATTCTAAAAGAGAAAAATCAGTGAAACTTAAGAAGTTCTTTACTTAATAGTATTTACCAAGGTTAATTTCTTAGTTTTGATGAATGTTCTAAGGTTCTGTAAGACATTAAGAAGAAGCTGACTGAAATTTATATGGGGATTTTGTACTATTTTTGTAAATACTTCTATAAACTTGAAATGAACTCAATATAAAAAGTGAAATTAAAAAAGAAAGCACTGCCAGAAGGATGTTGATTGAAGCTAAGTTAAAACTACAGATTAATTTGAAAACTGATAGTTTTATGATAGTCAATCTTACATCTAGATATCACGTTTTTGTCCATTTACTCACGTTTCTGTTTTATCTTTTAATCAACTTATTTGATACCTTTAATAAACAACTTTTACTAAGCTCCTTCTTATATATCTTATAATTTTATTACTCATTAAAATTATATTTTTCTATCAGTTCCTAATTGGTAATTGCTCATTTATAGTCAAGCTATTTTCTTGTTGTTCATAGAACCAATAAGTGGGAATTTTGCTGAACTCTTTTATTAGAGTCTTAATGTTTTTCAATTATTTTGTCAGGATTTTCTATGTAAACAATCATAACATTGCAAATACTGACACTTTTGTTTTCTTTCTTCTAATATTCATGTTCTGTAAACTCATATTAGTTAGGTTCTATAGAACAAATTGGAACAATA
This sequence comes from Macaca nemestrina, assembly GCF_043159975.1. Lineage (NCBI taxonomy): Eukaryota > Metazoa > Chordata > Mammalia > Primates > Cercopithecidae > Macaca > Macaca nemestrina. The sequence goes on from NC_092135.1 coordinate 45,038,135, forward strand.
ACATTGATAGGCATTACTGTCTTATCCCTGACTTTACTGTGGATTGACTTAGGACAATTGAATGTTTTTTATTTTTCTTTTTTCTCTTTCATACCAATGAATTATAGAAATAATTTATTTTCTTTGTTTATTATGATTTTCACTTTTTAAAGCATATTTAGTGTATTTCCAATTACTATTAATATTATTTAATCTTCATCCTAAACAAAATAAAATTTTTAGCATGCTTTAATTTCTCATGTTCACCAATCCAACATCTTTATTTAGAAAAAGATTTCGAATGTTATTTCCAAATGTGGCTAGAGTATATGTTCAGTAATTCATTTAAAATTATTTTGTTGGTGATCTCTGAAATCTTATATTGTTGAGCATCTTTTGTTTGGCCTCTATTCTTAAATGGCATTTTAACAATACGAAAAAAAATCTGCACTCTAAATTATGTTTCCCAAGTGCTTTGAAGAAAATCTTTTCTTTTCCTTTTTTTTTTATTATTTTTTTTATTTTTTTATTTTTTGAGACAAGAGTCTCGCTCTGCAGCCCAGGCTGGAGAGCAGTGGCGCGATCTCGGCTCACTGCAAGCTCCGCCTCCCGGGTTCATGTCATTCTCTTGCCTCACCTCCTGAGTAGCTGGGACTACAGGCGCCCATCAACACGCCCAGCTAATTTTTTGTATTATTAGTAGAGACGGGGTTTCACTGTGTTAGCCAGGATGGTCTTGATCTCCTGACCTCATGATCCACCCCTGCCTTGGCCTCCCAAAGTGCTGGGATTACAGGTGTGAGCCACAGTGCCTGGACTTCTTTTCCTTTCTAATACCTGTGCTGCAGATGAGAAGTCTGATGCCAGTCTGAGGATTACTCTATACGACAAACTAGAATTTTCCCCTCTGAAGTTTTAGGATTTTCTATCATAGACCTTCTGAAATTTAGTTTTGTTTTCCTTGTTGACATTCAGATATCCCTCCAAATTGTTTTTCATTTTTTGTTATTATAAATTCTGGGATACATGTGCAGAAGGTGCAGGTGTGTTACATAGGTATACACATGCCATGGTGGTTTGCTGCACCCATCAACCCATCATCTACATTAGATATTTCTCCTAATGCTATCCCTCTCCTGGCCCCCCACCTCCCGACAGGCCCCAGTGTGTGATGTTCCCCTCCCTGTGACCATGTGTTCTCATTGTTCAACTGCCACTTATAAGTGAGAACATGCAGGTTTGGTTTTCTCTTCCTGTGTTCGTTTGCTGAGAATGATGGCTTCCAGCTTCATCCACGTCCCTGCAAAGGACATTAACTCATCCTTTTTTATGGCTGCATAGTATTCCATGGTGTATATGTGCCACATTTTCTTTATCCAGGCTATCATTGATGGGCATTTGGGTTGGTTCCAAGTCTGCTATTGTGAACAGCACTGCAATAAACATACATGTTCATGTCTCTTCATAGAATGATTTATAATCCTTTGGGCATATACCCCGCAATGAGATTGGTGGGTCAAATGGTATTTCTGGTTCTAGATCCTTGAGGAATCACCACACTGTCTTCCACAATCGTTGAACTAATTTACACTCCCACCAACAGTGTAAAAGTGTTCCTACTTCTCCACATCCTCTCCAGCATCTGTTGTTTCCTGACTTTTTAAAGACGGCCATTCTAACTGGCATGCGATGGTATCTCATTGTGGTTTTGATTTCCATTTCTTTAATGATCGGGGATGATTAGCTTTTTTTTCATATGTTTGTTGGCCGCATAAATGTCTTCTTTTGAGAAGTGTCTGTTTATGTCCTTTGCCCACTTTTTGATGGGGTTGTTTTATTCTTGTAAATTTGTTTAAGTTCCTTGTGGATTCTGAATATTAGCCCCTCGTCAGATGAATAGATTGCAAAAAATTTCTCCCATTCTGTAGGTTGCCTTTTTGCTCTGATGATAGTTTCTTTTGCTGTGCAGAAGCTCTTTAGTTTAATTAGATCCCATTTGTCAATTTTGGCTTTTGTTGCCATTGCTTTTGGTGTTTTAGTTATGAAGGCTTTGTCCATGCCTATGTGCTGAATGGTACTGCCTAGGTTTTCTTCTATGGTTTTCATGGTTTTAGGTCTTATGTTTAAGTCTTTAATCCATCTTGAGTTAATTTTTGTATAAGGTGTAAGGAAGGGATCCAGTTTCAGTTTTCCGCATATGGCTAGCCAGTTTTCACAGCTAAGGAATGTGTTCTTCCACTACGTTTTAAGTATTGCTTCTCCTCTATCTCTTCTGAAATTCTCTTTACAACAATAATGAAATTAACATATCTATTTTTATATCTCCTAATGTTTCTTTTGTATCTGTTATCTCTTTGACCTTTTTGTGGCATTCTAGAAGAATTCCTTCATTCTATTTTCATTTCATGGATTCATACTTTGGCTCTGTTCATTCTGGTATTCAGCTTACCTTCTACATGTTGTCTTAAATCAATTATTGTGTCTTTAAGATTGTTTCATGAATTCTGAGAACTTCCTTATTAGAGCAATTTGTTGTTATTGTTATTAGTTTTCTTGTTGGTTTTTAGTAAGCTTAATATATTTCCTCATGTCTCCAAAAATGTATGTAGCAGTAATAATTATATTTATGTTATTTTAACTATTTGTTCCCATTATCAATAGTTTTCCTTAATATTTTTATTTCTTTTTTGTTGTTGCCTGATTTTGTTTGTTGTTGCCTGAGTAGTGACAGTCTAGATTGATTCATAATCAAGGTTACAATGAAGGCCTAGATTGACTTATCCTAGAAAATTATATATATATATATATATATATATGTCTTAAGTCCAAGTGAAAAATATTTCTTTCATTAGGGGTAAATGAAGGTTCTGATTGGAAGAACCTGGGCTATGCAAATATCTGGAAAGTAAAAAGGAGTACATAAATTTAGCAGGTTTTCTTACCATGTATTGGTCATTTGTCATGTAAGTATCACTTTTTCTTTCCTCCTAGATGGTATAAGTCGGATAGAGAACTATCCTGGTTTGATAGCCTGAAGTACCCATTCCAGGAATCTCTTGCACCAGAACTGTCAAAGGTATCTGGCAAGTGAGGCAACTTGACACCCAACAAATAGTGGAGCCAGCTAATCCAAGAGGAAGGTATTAATAGAACTGTTCTACTGTCCAACTCTCTATGGCCTTCTCCTTTTCCCAGCCTCCACATTCTCTGACCTTAGATTACTTTAGAATTCTACTTAACTAAAGGCTTAAAGTTCATATACATTGCAGCTGATTTCATTTGCTGGTATATTACAGGAATGACTCATTTTTTTGATATAAGAATATCCCATCTGCTTTTATATGATGTTATAAAAATATTTATATTTATACGTGCCATTGTATTAAAATTTGGAGAGACAAGAGCTAATGTGTTAAGACAGCTACTTCAAACTGTACATCTTTTTTAATAGAGAAAATACAACATATTTTGTACTTCACTAACATGACCTTATATTCAGAAGACAGAACAAAAAGATTATGGCAGAGGGATAGGGAAAGATAGCACAAAATTACAGAACTATTGTTAGCACAAGGAAAGAGAATGGGATTTAGAGGAAAGAACTTAGAAATAATAATTCATAAATATTAAGAAACTCTAAAACTCACAAGGAGAAAGATAGCTAAAGAGAAAAATAGAAAAAAGCAAGGCATACACAGAAGAGAACATTGAAAAAGACACCTTCAGGAATAAATGGAAATTCAATGATAAAATGAACACTTATACACACACACTCACACATGCATGTGCATATATGTCATCTACATAGAGTAATTTAACAGCCCACCAGTCATTTCCAGGACAAGGTCAATTTTTTCTTCCCCCAATTCAGAGGTACCAAAAAGTTCAGTACTACTTTGTGTTTTACTTTTATTTTCCATGTTAAACACTATGAAACATTTTTTAACTTCATGTTGCCAACATGAAAGAAAATGCAAAAAGCAGCAGAATTTGTTTAAATTAACTAAAATAACACACTAATAGAGATAAGGAATTGCTGCGGTAATTGCCCTGTGGTATTTCCAGATGTTCACTGTGCATCCAACAGTGATTCATCCAACCCCCCACATACCGTCAACTGGTAATGATGGCAGCCAAGACCTGTCTGGAGCAGCCGTTGCAAAAATGCTGGCTGCAGCAGGGAGGAGCAGCCAGGAATGTGTGTTCCGCAGAGCCGGTGGGGGCCAGGAACAGGCAGGAGCCCTGTCCCCTATTGAATCAAGCAGCAGGAGCCCCATGCTCCCCAGCTCAACTTAAGCCACCTAGCCATAGCTGCCGACTGGGCATTCCTGGGCTCCTGGAGTCCCAGGAAGCCCCCAATTCCCCACAGGCTTAGAAGTGCCTGCTCCCGCTGCCTCGCCTCTCCCCACTCCTGGCACCCGCTCCAGGGTGAGAGAAAGCTGTGGCTGAGCTGGGTGTGTCAGGCACTGTCGTGACCCAGTTGTGTGTGTGTGCTCAGGCCAGTGCTGACATACCAGCGCCTTGCTGCCCCAGCCCCTTCTGGACACTGGGCACCAGACAAGCATGGGAGGGAGGCCAAAGGGGGTCTGAGGGTGGTTTGGCATAGGCCTGCAAGCACCCCTTGGCGCAAACAGCCTGAGTGCCAAGGACAGCATGTTGATGGCAGCAGTTGGCAAATAGACTCCTGGGCAGAAAGGGGTGGGTCCCAAGTGAAACCTCACCTTCAAGCCAGGCTGCCTATTCCAAATGGAGTCTGCAGTCTGGAGGGAGAACTCACAGTGCTTCTTCTGGGCCTGCTGATGGCTGTCCATGAGCCAATCATCATACACTTCCTCCCTTCTGAGCCCATAAAACCCCCAGATCCAGCCAGACTCAGATGTCAAGACTATCAGCTGTGGGAAGGAGTTATTTACTGCAGATCTCCTCTCTGCTGAGAGGTGGACACTCCTCGCCTGCCTAAGGAATGGAGCTACCCACTTCGGGTCTCCTGAAAGCTGTTCTGTTGCTCAGTGAAGCTCCTTTCTGCCTTGCTCACCCTCCAGTTGTCTGGATATCTCATTTTTCCTGGACACAGGCAGAGAACTGGGGACCCACCAAATAGAGGGACCGAAAGAGCTGTAACAAATAGGGCTGAAACATGCCCCACCCCCACTATGTTGCAGGTGATGAGAAGGAGAAAAGAGCTGTGGTCCTTTGGGGAACCCAGACCTAGGGGCTCACCGAGCCAGGGCTGTGACACCCTCTTTGCGGCTCTGTGGTTTCTGATGTCCCCAAGCTTCTGAGAATGACTACATTCCCCTCATCCAGATGTGGTTGCCCAGAGCAGAAGCTGCTTGCACTGCACCTGATCAAGCCATGGGCTTGCACGGAGACAGTGCTTGTGCTGACGCCTGGAGTTTCCCCCAATGCTGCAGCAGCCAGAGTGCCTGGATGTGCGCAGTGGCTGGACCCCAGACCCCACGCATGCTTGCTCATGCACCTCTCGATGCAACACAGCCAAAGGATGCAGAGGATGCTGTGCCTCTGATGGCTGCGTGGGTGTATGCCACTATCCCCAACAATACAACCAGACAACCCCAATGTTTTTGTGTGGCTGTGTTTTTATAATTTCTAGGAGGTGGGGGATTATTAAGTTGATTAATGACTGGTGACCTGGCCAGTATCAAAACTGAATAACAAACCAATTACTGGCCGCAGATGTACTTTTAGACAATATTGCCCATGGAAATTAGATAAGAGAAATAGGAGAAGATTAATGTAGAAAGTAGTTTTTGTCCTTGCTTGTCCTAGATATTCCAAAGGTAATCAAAATATAACATGGTCAGGAATCCAAAAAAGTAGAGTCACAACCTCAAAACAAAAACTGCCTTTCTTTCATATTTGGTGTTACAGCATCAAATTAGTTGTCTTAGTATGACAACAGCAAGTTGAGAATGTTTTACATATGAACAGTTAAAGGGAAAACTACTGCATCTCCTGGACTAAATGAATACACATTTCCATCTTTTGGCTACTGTGTTTCTCTTTTGCAATGAAAAAACAAAGTTGCATGTAAAAGAAAAACTAAAAATAGCTTACACAAGGTGTCAGTTTATCTCTTCCTCAAAAGAACTCTAGAGCTAGACAGTCCAAGACTAATTAACAGTTCTGTGGTCCATAGAGACACAGGCCCCTCTATTCTTCTGTCCAACCATCTCCAGGATGTGACTTCCAATATCATTGCAAGTCTAGGATAGTTGTTGGAGCTACATTTGTCATAGCCACTTCTAGGCTACAGGAATCAATTGCAGCTGGTATGTATGCAAAAGCTTGCCCTTGTTTTCTGCCTCCTTTTTACTTCCTGGAAGCCTACCAAATAATTTTCCTTTTTCATTTTAACCATCAATCTTAGTTATATGGTTACCCCTTCCTACAAGGTGGGCTGGGAGGCTTAGTCTAAAAGGCTTCATTGACATACCAAGGTACATTATGGTTTGCTTACTAAGAATGAAAGTAACTACTACAGTACCTGATCCAAAGGCTTTAAAAAATCAGGTTCATAACTGGTCTTACTTAGGTGGAGCAAGGCAACTTTACTTAAGCATCATCTCAGCATTTCAGGTGTGTTTGGCTTCCACAAAAAGGGAGATCATTCATACAGTAGACTCTTGATTTATTTAGCAAAGATTCCAATATCTGGTGCAAATGAGGAGACCAAAGAGCATGAAAAGATGAGGAATATCAGTGCCGCATCCTTTGATGGATATCACTGGGCCTAACAGAAGGGACATGGTGGCAGTGAGACTGTCTGTTCAGGATGTAGAAAGGCTTAATTTTGTGCTTTACCATAGTCTGTTTATATTTGGGCTTATATCCCTATTGAAGAAGAACTTATATAATCTATGTTTGCTATGCTTCCAGTTAAGAAGAGGCTTGTAGATGTGAGGCTCTGTTAATTATTGAACCAAATTTAAAAGTCCCTGGGGTTGCACTCTCTTGCGAGTAGGAGGAGGAAGAGTCATCATCCAATTGTCCCTGATCTCTTTCTCAGCCCTCAGTTAAGTTTCATTCTGAGAAGCATGTTTCCTGCAACAACCCAAATCCTGTTCCTGGCTTTAATGGTTTTGGGAGTAAGTAAAAAGAAGAGATAGATGTTTGATGTTAACCCTGCAAGGATTCTGCTCTTAACTCATCACTCAGTTAACCCAAGGATTCTCTGTATGAGCAGCACAGACCAAATTACTGACACCTATCTTGCCTTCTGACAGAATTTGATTAATATCTGATCCTAATGAAGTTCATATATTCATTTTTGTCTTTTTCCAAGGGTTTTCTTGGAATACAATATAAACTACCTGTTTATATCATATTTCTTTTTAAATTTTAAACATTTTTACTGATACATAATAATTGCATATATATTTATACATGCATACAATGTTTACTGACCAAATCAGGATAATTAAGATATCCATCATCTCAAATATTTAGAATTTCTTTGTGTTGAGAATATCCTAAACCCTCTCAACTAGTTATTTTGGAATTTATAAGTTATTGATAACAATGGTCACCCTACTGTGCTGTTGAACCCTAGAACTCATTCCTTCTATACAACTGTATATGTGTAGCCATTGCTCAACCTCTCTTCATCCTCCTTTTCCCCTACGCTTCCTAGCCTCTGGCAATTTTTACTCTCTACCTCCTTGAGATCCATTCTTTTAGCTCCCACATATGAGACAGAACTTGGGATATTTGTCTTTTTCTGTGTGTCTTATTTAATTTAACATAATGTCCTTCAGTCTCATCCATGTAGCTGCAAATGAAGGATTTTTTTATGGCTAATATTTCATTGTGCATACATACTGCATTTTTTCTTCATCCATTCATCGGTTGAATGGATGGAATCAACTTAGGTTGACTCCATATTTTGGCTATTGCAAATAGAGCTACAATAAACATGGAAGTGCAGATACATTGATTTCCTTTGTTTTGGATATATACACAGTAGTGAAATTGGTCATTCTATTTTTAATTTTATGAGGAACCTTCATACTGTTCTGCATGCTGGCTGTACTAATTTACATTCCCATCAACAGTGTACAAGAGTTACCCTTTCTCCACATCCTCACCAGCATCTGTTATTTTTTTGTTTTCTTGATAATAGCCATTTTAACTGGGGTGAGGTAATCTCTTATAGTGGTTTTGATCTGCACTTCCCTGACTATTGGTGTTGTTGAGCTTTTTCTCATATACTTGTCGGCTATTTATGTCTTTTTTTGAAAAACATCTATTTAGATCATTTGCTCACTTTTTATTATCTTATATTTTTCCTGTTGAGTTGTTTAGTTTCTTTACATATTCTGGTCATTAATCCCTTGTCAGATGGACTGTTTGAAAATATTTTCTCTCATTTTAAGGGTTTTCTTGACTCTGTTGATTGTTTCCTTTGCTGTGCAGAAGCTTTTTGCTTTATGTAACCTCATTTGTCTAATTTTACTTTTATTGTCTGTGCTTTTGAGGTCTTACCACAAAACATCTTTGTCCAGACAAATGTCCTGAATTTATCCAGTACTTTTTCTAGTAGTTTCATAGTTTAAGATCTTACATATAAGTATTTAACCCATTTTGCATTATTTTGTAATATGGTGATAGAATGGGTCTCGTTTCATTGTTCTGCATATGGATATCCAGTTTTCCCAGCATCATTTATTAAAGAGACTGTTCTTTCCCTAAAATATGCTCTTAGTATTTTTGGCAAAAAAAAAAAAAAAAAAGGAATTGGCCCTAAATGCAGGGTTTATTTTCTGCGTTCATTATTCTGTTCTACTGGTTAATGTATCTGTTTGTAGGCCAGTATCATTTACTTTGGTTACTATGGCTATGTAGTATATTTGAAGTCAAAGAGTATGAAGTCTCCAGCTTGGTTCTTTTTGATCAGAATTGCTTTGGCTCTTCAGAGTCTTTTGTGCCTTCACACAAATTTTAGGATTGTTTTTTTCTATTTCCATGAGGAATGTCATTGGTATTTTGACAGGAATGTCATTACATTTGTAGACTGCTTTGGGTACATTTTAACAATATTAATTTTTACAATCCATGAACATAAGATTTCTTTCCATTTTTTGTGTTCTCTTCAATTTCATTCATAACTGTCTTAAAGTTGATACTGTAGAGTTACTTCACTTCTTTGGTTAAATTTATTCCTAGTTTTTTTTCGTAACTATTGTAAATGGAATTGATATCTTGATTTCTTTTTCAGATTGTTTGCTGTTGGCCTATAGCAATGCTACTGATATTTGTATGTCAATTTTCTAATCTGCCACTATAGTGAATTTATCAGATCTAACTTTATTTGTTTTTGTTTTTGTTTGTTGGTGTAGTCTTTGGATTTTTCTAAATAAAAGAACATGGCATGGGCAAACAAGGACTTTTTTTCCTCTCCAATTTGGATTCCCTTTATTTCTTCCTCTTGCCTAATTACTCTGGTTAAAACTTCTAGTACTATGTTAATGAAAGTGGTAAAAATGAGAATGTTTATCTTGTTCCAGAACTTAGAAAGTTTTTAATTTTTTACTCTTCAGTATGATGTTAGCCATGGACTTTTTCATAGATGGTATTTATTGTTTTAAAGTATTTCCTCTATACCCAGTTTCTTATTTATCATGATGGAATGTTGGATTTTATCAAATGCTTTTTCTGTATCTCATGAGATGATCATATGGTTTTTGTCCTTCAGTTTGTTGATGTGGTGTATAATACTTTTTGATTTGTATATGTTGAACTATCCTTGTATTCCTGGGATAAATCCCACTTGATCCAGTGCCAATCATAACCTTGAAAGACACAATCCCACCTACCATAATTCTAAATGTTGAAATTCAAAAAGATAAAAATCCCTAAATGTCAAAATCCTGAATGTCTCAAATCCGTAACACCTGAAATCCTGAAAATCACAATCCCAGTGTGAAATCCTGAATTTTAAAAACCCTAAAGCCAAATTATGAGGACATGAGTAGTGTGTTTTGGTTGTATACAGGATAGTTGCATCATGTTAAGTGGAAACATTACTCTGTTGTTATCTTTATTTGCATCTGGTAAAAATGTCACATGAGTGGAATGACCATGTCATATGAACATAACAAAAACTCCAGTTAAAAAATACATCATTTGTCTACATTGACATTCCTTTCAGCTGGTAAAATTCCAGATTTTAATGAATTAAAGCTTCATTTGCCTGAGTAAGGCAGTGAAGTTACTAACTGGCTTGAAAACAATTATGTGCACAGTAAAATAAGAAGACACTTATGCAACAGTGTTGCCATTAGATCACTGGTATTATTTCCACCAAATTTGTGATTTCTATATGAATGCATGTGGAATGGATTTCTGCATACTCAAAACAACACAGATGCACAGCAAGCACAGAATATGGAAAATGTAATACGGAATCCTCGATCTGTTTACCTCAAATCATACAAAATTTTCAAAAAGGGCTGTCACATAAAAAATCAACGTGACCATATTCACCAGCCAAGGAGAGCCATACCATATATTTATACATTTTCTTTTGATCTATTTCTTTATGAATACAGTTCACCTGCTCATAACTGTTAGACCTGTGCAACTGTCATTAGTATACCTGAGTGTTTATGTTTGATAAAATATGTGTGTTATTCCTTATTTTATTGGGTTAAGTGACCTATGAATGTTCTGTGTTTTTATATTTTTCAAATATATTCCTATTTCAAATAAAATTCCTATTTAAAAATGTAAATAAATGTTTTAGAAATAAATTTTAAATTATTTCTTGCAGAATTATATTTTTTTGATTTCGATCTTTTGGGATTTTAACATGCAGTATCATGGTATTGGGTATTATGCCTATTGGGGTTATTACCCAAATCCCACTTGATTCTGGTGTATTTTCTTTTTGGTGTGTTGTGGAATTTGCCTTGCTAGTATTTTATTGAAGATTTTTGCATTTATGCTTTTCAGGACTATCGGCCTGTAATTTTCATTTTTGTTGCACCCTTGTCTGGTTTTCTAGTTTTATCCCATTGTGGTCTGAGAAGATACTTGATACTATTTTGATTCTTAGATATTTTTTGGAAACTTGTTTTGTGGCCTTACATGTAGTCTTTCCTGGTGAATGTTTCACAGGCTGATGAGAAGAATATATGTTCTGCAGCTGTTGGATAAAATGTTTTGCGTCTTTTAAGTCCATTTGGTCTATAATGCAGTTTAAGTCCAATGTTTCTTTGTTAATTTCCTATCTAGATAATCTGTCTAATGCTGAAAGTGGGGTGCTGAAATTCTCGACCATTATTTTATTGTGGTCTATCCCAGGCAGGATGCAAAGAACCCAACAGTGGGGGTGGTGGGCTGGGTGGGTAGGCCCTCAGGTTTCCAGATGGCACATGTGAGTGTCAGCAATGGCAACATTGGGTTCCAGGCCAGCTGACTCTTAGGTTTCCAGGTGGGGTGCATGGGTACTGGTGGGCCAGGTGGTCTGCTCCTTGGGTCCCCAGGTGGGACACTGGACATTAGCAGTGATGATGGGGAGTTGGTCCTCGAACACCAAGGCAGGCATGTGGGCCCCAGCAATATCAGCAGTCGGGTAGTCAGACCATTCCCTGGGCCCCTGGGAGGTGTGCACATGTGTCAGCAGTGTCCATGGTGGGGGGTGGGAGGCTGGGATAGTTGGGTGCTGGTATTATTTATGTAAGGTGAACAGGCCAACTCCAAGGTTTCCAGGTGAGGCATAGGAATGCATAATGGCCCAATTGCTGGAGGGGAGCAGAGTCAATGTATGTGATGGTGGCCCCAGGCACACTGCTTTTAGGTGCTGGTAAGTTCATACTTTGTTTCCCTATGTTGTGGAGGCCACCTCCCTGATGTGATGGACTATCTGATTCCCAGTGTGTAGAGTACTGCATGGGCTTGGGTGCCAGCAACATGGCCATGTCCTCAGATCCAGCAGGAACCACAATGCTGCAGTCCTCTGGGTGAATATGGGAGACACTGATGGGGCCCTGGGACATGGGGATACAGAAGATAATGAACTGTCAGGTAGGATATAATACAGTGATGGTTCCACTCTCAAAATGGTTCTGTGCCTCAGCAGCTTGGGTTCTATGGGATGGAGCCAGCATGAATTCCCTCTCTGGAATAATGCAATCTCATGAATTCCAGGCAGCTCCCCACACTAGGCTAAGGGTCTATGAGGGCAGAGGAGATTTCCTGTAGTTAGGAATGCAGATGTCCGTGATGAGAATACAAATTTCTGGGCATCTCTTACTTACTTATTCCCTGCAGTGGGGAGTCCCTAGTCCCTGCTGGTTCTGAGCCTATCCTGCCAGCTGTGTCACTTCACTCTCTATGCTGCCATCTCTAGTGTCCATGACTTTCAGCTCTACTGGAAACAAGAAAAAAATAGTAGAGAAAAATAGAAAAAAGTCAAATCAAATCAAGCTTTCATGCCTTAGAGAGTCCCTGTCACTGCTTGATTCCAGCATTTTCCTCTGATGCCTTATTCTATGTATGGTAATCTACTTTCTGTTTTGGTCCTTCTTTATTGAGAAGACAAGTGCTAGACTCGTTGAGTCAACCATCCTGATGACATCTCTGAAGTTCATATATAGAGAAATGAAGCCATTGCATAATGATGGGCGGATAAGGGTGTAATTTACAATACTAATGACCACCTCTGACAGGTTTTCAGTCCAGCAGCCTTTAGTCTTCTGAGATTTAAAATACAAATGGAAAGACTAAATGAGTAATGTAGAATAGTGACATGATAAATGATGAATTAAACATTAAAAGTTTTAACATATTAAAATAATCATATTAATGTTTAAATCAATATCAACCATTATTGTTTTTAAAAATATTGTTTTTCCAAGAGCTTAAAACTCTCATTGTGTTATAAATAATTTTTCACACCATCTCTGAGAGATAGGCATGCTCTTCCAATATTAATAGACCCTGGACTTTTCCTAAAGTTATTTTAGACAAATTAGATGAGACCCTTGATTATATCATTAACTAATAAACAATGTTAGGCAAGACACCTAGTATAAAGACAAAGAAGTAGAGCTATGCATTAATTGATCATTAGTTCTAAATGTGTATTACTCAGCTAGCTGTTTTGTAAATTTTAGTGTTAGTCCCTGAATGAATAGTTATAATGTTGTTTGTATCAGAGATTGGTATATGCTATCAACAAGATCTAACAAGACAAGCAAAGGTAAGAATGAGGAAAAAAGTCTAAAAGAATATATTTGCAAGATATGTAACAAAGGATTAACGGCAATAAAATATAAAGAATAACTACAAATTAAAAAGATACATTAACAATGTTAATCATTATAGCATTGTAGTAGTAAAAACTGGAAACAACCTAAATGTTTATTACTAGAAAATATATTTTAAAATGCAAAGAATGACACATTCATACGGTGTAAAATGTAGACAGCTATTAAGAGTTTGCATTTCTTTCTTTATTTCAATATTTGTTGATTACTTAATAAAATCCAGGAAATGGAAGGCGAAAATCACAGCTTTTAAACAAAGGTAGTACTTTATTAGTTTATTACTTATGTAATAGTTGGTGTGAGGCTTTGGAATAAATACTGTGAACTCTAGTTGGTTCATAAATGCTAATTTGATAAGCAGGCATAAGGGTATGAACTTGACCACAAAGTAAGGTACATAAGATACAGGGTTTTTCTTTAAGTTTCAGTGAGAAACTAATTTCTTCAGGTAAAAACTTGGCAAACAATGATTAATCTTCAAGAGGAAATTTTAAAAAAATGAAATCTTAAGAATCACCTACAGCATCCTCTGACAGTTGTTACAACAACAGCCAAAGAAAGACTTTTGCCCAACCACTCCCAATTACCAGCCCAGTTGCCACAGATTTTTATCCACCTGCCCCATCTCCTATTGTTCCTCACTTATTAAGAGGGCTTATTAAAAATGTTGACTGAAAGCACAATAAATTCAGAATTGTGATGAATTTGAAACTAATAAAAGAAAGAACTCTGTTGTTTGTCCTAATTGGTTTATAATCTGAAAGAGACCCTATAAATATATAAGGCAACTCTTCCCTACATTTAAATCAGTTTAATAAGCAAAGAGTGATTGTAATGCTGAAATTAGTGAAATGGTCCATCAGTTGTTTGTAAAAGTCACTTACCATATTGATGACAATATAGTCAAGTTCTCAAATCCAATAACAAGGGCCTTACTAGACTATGTCTACTCATCCTTTAGCATATACAGATGGTCCCCAACTTACAGCAGTTCAACTTACAATTTTTCAACTTTATGACAGTAAAAAAACAAAACACATTCAGTAAAAACTATTTTTGAGTACTGATACAACCATCCTCATTTTTCACCTTCAGTATAGTATCTAATAAGTGATTTGAGATATTCAACACTTTATTATAAAATAAACTCTATGTTAGATAATTTTGCCCAACTGTAGGCTGATATAAGGGTTCTGAGCATGTGTAACGTAGGTGAAGCTAAACTATGATGTTTGGCATGTTAGGTGTATTAAATGTATTTTTGAATTATGATATTTTCAATTTATGATGGATTTATTGGGGTGTAACTCCATTGAAAGTTGAGAAGCATCGGTACACATAGCTCTTTACTCATTATTTTTGGAAGCACAGTCATAAGCAACAGCCTTAGATGTCTATTTTTTTTCTCAGATTTTCCTTTCACAAACAGACTCAAAAGAAAGCTATGCCAAACCTTATTCTCTTGATTCTTCAATTTCCTGACTGGAAACTCCTGCTTCTGATATTAGTCTCACAGGCTACAGAACAACCATCAATCTTATTTTGATGACCATTTTAGACTCTATTCTGTGGAAAATTTATTTTCGCTCCCCAAGCCAACCAGAGGAAACCTGAGAGTGGACTCTGTGTTGCCTTTCTGTCAGAGCAGGGTCTACAGTCACACACACACCCCTAGCACCATAATATGGCCAACTCCCAACACAGTATCTCCACTTAGGGTGAAATTGTGACAGAATGCACAATTAAAATGTGACTTCCTTGGTAGTGGCTAGAAGGAGGAAAAAACTAAATATATATGGTCTAATTCATAAAAACTTCTTCAAAAATGTGCCATAATGAACTGGACAGGAGATCAAGGTCAAAATCCTGCTCTCACATACATCTTCCCCAGTTTCTGTGGATGTATACAACTTTATACAATCAGTAATTAAATCTGTGTCACCGCCCCACCATACCTCCAAATCTTCTCTCATTCTCTCTTAAAACTACTCCAATCAGCTCTTTGTTCTTTCAAAGATTTCCACATCCACCCCTGTTATCAAACATTTACTTTCAAGATCGCCAGTGAACTCTATGTTGTGAAGTCTAATGGTCAACTCTCAGTCTTCATATAGATCAGTAGCAGTGTATTAACCCAATTGATTACACTCATCTCTTTAATATACTTTTTGGATTTGGCTTCCAGGCTGCCAGAATCTTTTTTTTTCCCCCATCCTATTCCAGTAGCTACTCCTTTCCATTCTCTTTTGCTGTCTCCTCCCTTTTTCCCCAATTTCTAAGAGACGTGGCCCAAGGATCTGTTTTGGTTCTTTTCTCTTTTCTATGTATACTCTCAGGGCGATTTCTTTACCCAGGGTCTTGTGCTTTTCATTCAAAATTTCTTTCCTGAATTTCAGATTGCCTATTTGACGTGTATACTTGGATGTTTGATATACATCACAAACTTAACAAGCCCCAAGTGGAATTCCTGTCCTACCCCTCTAAATCTGCTTCCTCTAAGCCTTTCTCATCTCAGGTGTGGTAATTTTTTAATTTTACTTACTTAGGCCAACAAACTAAAGTCACTCTTGATTCCTTACTTTCTCTCCTTATCCACATTTATTCTGTCAGGAATTCCTGCTAGTGCTACCTTCAAAGTGTATCCAGTATCTGACAATTTCTTATCATCTCCACTGTTTCTACCTAGGTCTACATCACCACCATTTCACATGTAGGCTGCTGCTGTAGTCATCTAATTGACCTTGCTGATTTTGTTCTTGCCCCCAGCCTACCCCAGAGTGATCTATCTTCACCTAAGTCAGTTCTTGGTATCTTAAAGCAAATAATATAATCTATCTGAGGAACACATAAGTTATATAAAAATGAATTTAATAACATCTGACTCATTGAATTTATCTAAGGAATCAATGAGATGATAAAAACAATGATCACACTTAGCACATAGTATATACTTAATTATAGTAGCACGTGTAGGAGGTTAATTTTTATGTCATTTATGCAATCTGTTGTCTCCATGAATTAGAAGCTATTTGTTATTTTCCAGGTATTGGAGAATGCTATTGTGTTAACATATTTCATTCATATATATATATATATATATCTATATACATGTGTGTATATATATATATATATATATATATACATGTGTGTGTATATATATATATATACACACACACACACACACATATATATATATATATATATATATATACACACACACACCCCTAACCCTCAAGGTAACCATATTAGGAGACGGAGCTTTTGGGATGTGATTAGATCATGAGGGTAGAACCATTGTGATAGGGGTGTCCTTATAAAAGAAACCCCAAAGAGCTAGTTATTCCCTTCTGCCATGTGAGAACACAGCAAGAAGTTTCCTGCTTTAAACCAGGAAGTGAGCCATCACCAAATACTAAATATGCCAGTGACTTGATCTTGGACTTTCCAGTCTCCAAAACTTTTGGAAATAAATTTCTATTGTTTATAAGCTACTCAATTTATGGTATTTTGTTATAGCAGCCCAAACAAACAAAGACAAAGAATATAATGCAAAGTTCTCTATATTCACAAACACTAAGTTACTGTTTGAAGAAATCCTGGACCCCTGTGGGCACCATGAGCAGCTTAGAACCTGATTTACTGGGCCATAGGAATTGCCAAGATAAACTTTTTTTTTTAATGTCAAGAATACGTTACAATATGCCAAGGATTTCCATGAATTAAGGGAATTAAGGGAAATGTCAAACCTAACCTAACAGAGAAAATAATTGTTGGATAATCATGGCTGCTCTTTCTCTTTTGAATGTAGTCAACCCACCCATGCAACAGTAAGAATTATCCTGAGACTAGCTCCTGCAGTCAGCCCATGACCCTCTGTTGCAATGTCCTTGACTCTTTCTTCACCCTCATGGCCTTCGCCACACCAGTTTTATATATTATGCCCCAAATTTGTTTTTGTGACTTGTATGATTCCTCTTCTCAAATACCCCAATGACTTTCAGCACATCACATTGTCTTGTATCCAGCAAACCCACAGCTCTGGGTATAAGAAGTTTCTTTCCCAACCTCAGCTCTGCAGATACTAGTCTAACCCCTAGTCCTACTTGCCGGCAGGAGCATTCATCAGATGGTTCCCTTTAGGGTTCTAGAACTAAATACTACCAAGATAGTGATTACAATTTGATTAGTGCTCTTACCCAGAAGAGGAGAGGCCAGCCTGTTTTATACACATAACAATAATAATAATAACTAACACTTCCTTAGCACTTACTATGTTTGGTGCTTTACATATATGAACTCATTTAACCCATATAAGCACTCTATGGAGATGAGGAAATTGAGGTCCAGAGGGGTTAAGTACATTTCTTAGGTCACATATATAGTAAAGAGTGATGTTTCTAGAATTAGAACCTGAAAGATCCGCCTTAGCATTTGTGCTCTTAATCACTATACTGTGCCATACATAGCCTCATAAAAATAAGGTAGTTAGTAAAATAAATCATTTCACAACTAAAGTATTTGGTCTTATATATCAAGAAATTTATGGAGAGCCAATTAATTAATTCAGGGTTTGAAATGGCTAGAATTGATGCTCAAAACCGAATAATTACATTTCATAGTTGGGACACTAAAAATCAGTGGCCAAAACTTCGCAAAGCTGATGAGTAATGACATCAGTATCAATAAACACTTAAAGCAATTTATGACAAATTCAAATGGCAAGAAAGTTCTTTATTGTGGTACACAGGGCATATGGTAATACGTAGGTCCAAGTGTGAGAGACATCTGTGGGTATATCTGCTAAATCATTCAAACCAAATTGAGGTAAAGAGAGTGGGTAAATCCACATTTTACAAGGAGGCACTGGCATCAGCCATTATGGGATTCAGAAGCAATGCATCAACAAGGCTTTGCTGTTTCCCTAGATCGTTTGCCAATGGTGGTGTCTAATATTCACTGGGGACCAAGCCCTGGCTCAGTGTTTCTCTGAAAGTTCCTATCAATCAAAAGCACTATAGAAACCTGGGTAATGGTAAGAAAAAGGGCAGGCAAATCCGAGCTAAGACAGTACTCCTCAAGTGAAATTATATCACAAACTTCTACTTATTGATCTATCACCATACCATCTACTGTCCTCGCTGCTTTACTTCAATGTATTTAATCCTACAAGAAACATGCAAGGGAGATTTGATTATCTCTGTTACATGTGAGGAAATTCAGGCTCTTAAGGGACTTACTTAGCCAAGACTCCACAGTTAGTAAGTGTTGAAGTTTGGATCCAAACCCAGTTTTTACGACAGCAAAGCTCATGCTCTTAACCACAAAGCTATTGAGAAATAAATAATCATTGATAATTATGTACAATTCTTTTGCCTTATTTGTCTAGAATGCTGAGGCAAAGGAAGTCAAGAATTTCTCTTGTACAATATCCATATCATTGTCTCCATTCATGACCACTTGGCAATAACTGTGTACAATCTTTAAAAATAATCAACTCTTTTAATCTCCATTCCATTCCCTTTACTCTCCCATCTGTGATATATGCCATGTAGGGTAGGCAGACCCTGAGAAGGACTGACAGAATTAAAAATGCTTCCTGAAATGTCATTGACTTAAGCTACTGTGAGCTGCCTTTATGCGATCCTGGCTATAACAGATGTAGGCTCTGTGTTCTTTCATGCTATTGACATGTTTCCTAAGAGGCTAGAGAACAGGCAGATTGACTGGTCTAGCATAAGCAGACTTGGGGCAAAGGGAAGTCTTTGACCTTTAGGCAGTCTGTGACTTTATATTGACGTCATGCCTCCCACCCAAGTGCACCCCGAATAACACTTTCCCAGGCAAGGTACCGTGGGAAGAAACTAAGCTTTGATAGGTGGCATTGAGAAATGTCCTGAAAACTCTGTAGAGAGAAAATGGCCTCTCAGACTATTCCGGCATCTCCATGTAGCCGTCAGAACATGCGTGAGAGCCCAAGGCTATGACAAGCTTATTGTGCGGCTTGGAACAATTCCGTGATTGTGTGGGTATCACCCCCTTAAGATTCATATCACGGGCAGGATGTGAATGTGGCCCAAGCAGAGTTTGACAGCTGTTTTTGAGCTTTCTAAATCAGAGATAGAAACAGATATTATCTTCATAGCCTCCTTTTCACATTACATTTCCAAATAGGTGGATTGCCTTTCATGTTACACAACCAACCCCAACAAGTTACTCAGCCTCCCACCTCATGCAGGCCTGCCCAGCCCTGCCTTGCTGGTCACTGCCATCTTTCCATAACCATTTTCCAAGATACTAATAATCCTGTCAATACCCTGAAGACCTGATAGACCCGACATTGCTTTGAAGAATCATTAACAAAGGACAAATACCAGTTACAGGTTAACAGAAGAAGGAACTCAGGCTCTTGGAAATTGAACAACATTGTGTTTCAACAAACAGGAATTATCACAGTTGTCCTACAGGCCATCCACTCATTCAACAAATATTTGCTGAAGATCTCCATGAGCTGGGCCCAATACTACATGCCTGGGATACCACATTAAGCAATCACATTCCTGTTTCTTAGAGAGCTTGCAGTCTAGTGACTGTAGCAAACTTAAATAGAGTCAACCTCACCAGAATGCAATGAGAGTTAAACAAAGAAAACGACAGCCAACAAATAACTATCGACCCAGAAATAACAAGTGAGACACATGTATAGATTATTCCCTTCTCTAGGAGCTAAAGCACACAAGAAATATAAGCACTGGATGGGTTTACCAAACTCAAGAGCTAGTCAGCCTTCCTCTCTCTTCCGATAACCATGAGATTTACAACACATGAGTCCACTTCCCAGACAACAGGTTGTACCAAGGGGTGCACCTGACAGACAGACAACTTTGTATCCCATACTTAGGCTAGAAAGGAAAATAATGTTTTAGAAGGTATGACAGCCCTCCCCCTCAAGATATTATATAAGCTAAGCCAATACTCTCTCCCTGTTAGGAAATTTAACTAAGAAACTGGGAATAATTTGTTACTTGGTAGTGGAGCAGGAATGGAAACACCGCAAGAGAGTGTAACTATTAATACCGAGAGCGAGAATGAGTCCTGCGTGGTTTTTCTGAAATCCTGAAAGTGTTCTTAACCCAGAGTCTCAACCCCAGGTTTAAGTTTCTGTGAAGCCAGGTTGTCCCGCTGGTCCCACCTCTGGGTCCTCATGAAGTCATGTGGCTCCCTCATCATTAGTCTCAGCAAGTATCCTTTACTTCTGCTAGCCTGAGTTGTCTCTGCTCCTTATAATGAAGGAGGTTACTAGGTGGGCCTAAATGAAAAGAACATGTGCAGATGTCAAATTCAGTCAGTCAGAATTTAAAGCAAAAATGTATTAATTTTTCTGTGAAACCACACAAATATGAATTTTAAAAGTCAATAACCTCCAAATGAAATTTCCTCTGATACCACCACTTTCCCTCAAAAAAGCCAATATAGAGTGACCTCTGCACATTTCTCCAAACTCATAAAAACATATGCATACACAGTTATATACAAACATATAAGGTCTTTTTTGGTTTGTTTGTGGACACTTTTTTTCTAAGCATTTATAGTCATAATGTATTTGTTCAGAGCGCTTTCTGAGGCTATTCAGGGATGGTTTAATGCTGTGAGAGCTCAGAAAAAAAAAAAAAACTAGATTCTAATTCCAAATTGTCACCAGTTCCCCATGAAATTGCATAGAAATAAATTTAGCCCTTCCTAAATTAGGGTTCCCATCTTTTTATCAAAGACAAGAGGCAGTAGAGTAGCCTTGTCCTTGGTAATATGCTAAGTAAATTTTAAAAACTCTATCCTTGCCCTATAGATGCCAACACAGCAAAAAGTAATAATAAATTTAAATAAAATAAATAGTACTGAGCAATAACATGAGAGTGATAGCGCTATGCTCAAAGGAACATGACTAGAAAGTCATGCCTGGGGTACCACATTAAGCAACCCTCCCCACCTTCACACACTTGAAATGAAGAGACAGAGACAAATACATACCCAACATAAACTACCAGTAGGAGAAATCTTTCCTGGTCTTGGCTATAAATCTACATGTGACATGAGCAAATTGCTTAACATCTTGGCACTTAGATTGGTCATAAAATTCAATTCAGTACATTTTGATAACTACATGTCCCTCTGTGTTAGGTAATAAGTACTGAGAAGAAAAAGATTAGGTCAGAATTTCTGCGTTTAGATAGTTTGCAATCTCAATAACAACAGGGCAGCAATGTGAACAACAAAGCATAACAAAATACTCTCACAGCCAGTACTCTCACAGCCAAAGGGAAAAATGTGGAGCCCCAAAGGAAGAGAAACTACTTCTGCTCTGGGGCCTTGGAGTTGGGAAGGGTTTAATAGAGGAGGTTTCTGTTCAGCTTGAGTTTGGAAGTCATCTAATAGAGTAAGACAGTTGGATTGCAGAATCTGAGAGAACCCTTCCAGCTCTGACTGCCTTTGAGGTTATGTGACAAAGACGTGACATAGGTTATGCTTTCTTATCCCCACATACACAAAATCAGGATACAGGTATATAGGCAGCATTTTAAAATGGGTATAATATCTAATGAGCAGGATAAGCTCTGCTTGTGTTTTCTCTATAGCACATCAATCCCTTTCTCACATCTTCCTACCCCTTCACCTTTAAACTACAGTGACTACCCGAGACGAGTGGTAAGCTAAGCTTATCTTATGCTTCATGCAGCTTCCATTGCATTTTATCCTCTTGAATACTAATGGAGGAGAGGTGCTATTGAAGTAGAGTGTCCCATTATTAAGAACACAGATAATATAGTTAGGTTTGAGTTTGGGCTTTATTATTTACTGCCTACGTGCCTGTGAATATATTATCTAATCCTCAAACCATCAGTGATATCTGGGTTTTTTAAAATATAAAATTGGGATAAAATTTAAAGTACAGGATTAAATTAGACATTTTTTGTAAGTTTTTGGCTTCTGGAACATAAGTATGAATAAATGGTTGAGGTTATGATGATGATGATGGTGGTGATGATAACATTTTCACACACAATCTCATAGTTCTCCAAGATCCCCAGAAAAGCAGAGATAAATCTCAGTAGGTATAGCCCATGCCCCTTCCATTTTATGAATTCTATCCACCTTCTCAGCATCTAATTCCAGATTTTGCTAACCTATAACATCCACTCCTAGATTCTAATCTAGCCTTAAACAGAAGCTAAATCCTGATTATACTTTGCTTCACCACCTCAACTTCTCAGTCTTAATCCTATTCCCCACCAGCACTGCATACGGCTCATTCTGGATTTCTATTAGTTGATTCAGGGTTCTATCCTGAGCCCTTTCTTTTCCTGGATCCCTGACCCTAACCTAGATCGTCTCTGATTCAGTTTCAGTCCTTTCTCCTCTGACACCTTCCTAACCAACACCCATTCACTTGTGTTTCTGTTCTGCCTCCTTACTTGTTCCTGTTAGCCTGCAGATGTTAGTCTTTAAGACCTTCAGGATCCCCAGTAATAGTAACTCTGAAAGTGAAAGTCTAAAGCTTATTTTTTTTTGTCTCTGACTATAATTATTTCCCTAGGATCTAGTTCCTTATGTGGGCTCCCTAGAAGTTGCTGATAATCCCACAGGAAAACCAATGAGAAAGGAGAAATTTGATCACAGTGGTGAATCAGTACATTCAACCTCCAAAGTAATGGGACTCTAATCAGCCCTCTGAACGTGAATGCCAATTTCATATTTTCAAAGATACTTTTGCTGTGTCTTTAGCTCATTTCCATATCAAAAACACGAAGTCTTTTTTAATCCTACTGACCACAAAAATAATTTTTGAATTGATAGTCATCTCTTGAGTAACATGTATACGTACACACACAAATAATGTGTGTATATACATACACACACATACACGTAAGTATATATACACACATATTTGTGTGTATATGTATATGTGTGTATATATAATTTACATATGTAATGTATATATAGTTTACATACATTATTTATATATGTATGTAGTATTTAATTACACATACTATACTTAAGTATTATCATATATTTATTATATATTATTTATATATTCATATTATATTATTGACATATATCTATATTAAACTATGTAAAAATGACATATTAATAGCAATGTCTTAAAAACAAATTAATAACAAAAATATACAAAACTTCACCATGAACTCAACTTTTCGTCTGAACAGCAGTCTCAGAAATGTTTAAGAAAAAATTTAGAAACCTGAATAACAGACATACATATGTAACAAAACTACAACATCAAAATAGTGCCCAGCTTTCAAACCACCTTGTATTTTCACGCTGCTGAAGTGCATACTGACTGTTCCTGGGAAGTAGAGTATCATCAAGGCAAAAATCTAGAAAAGTATGTGTTCTACTTATAGTTTTGTGGCAAGGAGTCTTACATTTAGTTCTTGATTTTCCTTTCCCTCACTGAACCCCACCCCAGCTTCTTTCAGGGTCCATCATTATACTTGCAGATTTTCTTGCCAAGACCTTTTTTTAAGTTCTCAAGAACATAAAAGTTGTTAAAAGTTGGCACACACAGTTTTATACTCCCAAGATAGGAATCATATGAAGGTGCCAGAAAAAAAAGAAAGAAAATTTAAGATACTTCCTCTGGGCAACATGAACTTGGCCTGGTTCTCC
This sequence comes from Macaca nemestrina, assembly GCF_043159975.1. Lineage (NCBI taxonomy): Eukaryota > Metazoa > Chordata > Mammalia > Primates > Cercopithecidae > Macaca > Macaca nemestrina. Next base: position 45,062,089 of record NC_092135.1, read on the forward strand.
TTATTGGGTCTGACTCATAGAATTATCTCTCTCAACTCTTCGAGAATGCCTATTGAGAAATGGGTGTGTAAGAAATAGTTATCAAACAGGAGGTGCAGCTAGCTTATTTCTGTGATCCACCAAGATAAGCCTATGCCTTCGTTTCTGCCCTTGACAAGCCTTGTTCCAAATGTGGTTGAAAGGGTTTACATTGTGTAATTTATGTAAATCTACCCACTTAAGCAATAAGAGTCAATGAGAGTGAAACACATCTAGGGGCAAAAGAGAGAAACTATTGTAATACTTATATAAGTAATCTATTCAAATTGTAATCATTGTAATTATAGCCATTTCCTTAGTAGAAAATAAATACCACTATTTGCTGAGTCACTATTTACTGAGTCACTAGAATCATTTGCTTGTTTGATCAACCAAGTTTTCTTGTACACAAGCTAACAGTGAAACTCTCAGTCCCATGTAAAACTTTTCTAAGTAACAGTTTTTTTGAGGTGTAAATCACATACCATAAAATTCACACCTTTACAGTGTAAAATTAAGCACCTTTAGTACATTCAGAGTAGTGCAACCATCGCCACTAAGTGATTTAGACTATCTCATCACTACAGTCTCCATACCTCTTCCCCCAATCCTATTACAATCATTAATCTATTATCTATTTTTGTTATTACAGACATTTGATATACATGGAATTATACAATATATGGACTTCTATGCCTAGCTTATTTCACATAGCAAAATGCTTTCAAGGTGTATCCTTGTCATATCATATATTAGTAATTCATCCAATTTTTGGCTGAGTAATATTCCATTGTACAGATATACCACATTTTGTTTATTCTTTTATCAGTCGATGAACATTTGAATTGTTTTTATTGTTTTGCTGTTATGAATAATGATGCTATGAACATTCATGCAAAGGTTTTATATGGACATATGTTTTCAATATTCTTGATCTGATAACCAGAACTAAGTTTAACATTTCAAGGGGCTGCCAAAGTATTTTAAAATGTGACTGCACTATTTTATGATTCTACCAATAATGTATGCAGCCTCCAATTACTCCATGTCTTCACCAACACTAGTGGTTATCTGTCTTTTTTATTTTAGCCATCCTAGTAGGTATACACTAGTATCTCAATGTGATTTTGATTTGCATTTCTCTTATGACTAATGATATTGACCATCATTTCATTTGATTTTCTGTCTAGTTGTTTTTGCCATTACTGAAAGTAACATTAAAAAAAAAAAATGTCTCTAGCAATTACTGTAGGATGATCTCTTTTTTTCTCCTATTCTGTCAGGTTTTCCTTCATGCATTTTGAGGCTCTCTTCTTAGGTGCATCGATGTTTGTAATTGCTATTTTTTCAAGTGAGTTGACATTTTTATTATAAAATGTCCTTTCTTATCTCAAGTAATTTTTTCTCATACATTTTATTTTGTCTGATTATTGGTATAACCACTCCACATCTTTGCATGGCATATCTTTTTTCCATTCTTTTACATTCAACCTATTTGTATCTTTAAAGTGTATATCTCTTATAGACAGTACTTAGTTAGATAATGTGTTTTTATTTCTTCTACTAATCTTTGACTTCTGATTGCACTGTTTAATTTATTTACATTTAACATAATTACTAATAAGCTAAGATTGGTACTTCTCATTTTTCTGTTTTTCTGTGTTTTACCTTTTTTATTCCATTTCTCTATTATTGCCTTCTTTCATGCTACATAGGTGTTTTCTAGTGTACAAGTTTAACTTTTATGTCACTTCCTTTACTCTATTTTTGAGTTATTTTCCCAGTGGTTGCCCGGAGGATTATCACTAACATCTTAATTTATAACAACCTAGTTCAGATTAATGCCAACTTAATTTCAAAGAACATATATACAATATAACTAAAATATATAAAATATAATTTCAAATGTAAAATCTTTATGACTATATAGCTTCAATTTCCCCCCTTCTTTGTGCTATTATTATACATATTCAATCTGTGTTCATTATGAGCTCATCAACAGAACTTTATTGCTTTACGTAATAGTCTCTTAAATTAGGTTGGAGAAAAGGATTACAAACAAAAATACATTTATACTTTCTTTTATATGTACATATTTACTTTGACCAGTGTTCTTTGTTTCTTCATGTGAATTTGAGCTACTGCTTTATATCCTTTCATTTTAGCCTAAAAGATTCCTCTTAGTATTTCCTATAGGTCAGGTCTGCTAGGGAGTAATTCTTTTAGTTTTTGTTTATCTGGAATATGTTAATTTCTTTCTTTCTTTTTTTTTTTTTTTTTTAAGATGGAGTCTCGCTCTGTCACCCAGGCTGGAATGCAGTGGTGTGATCTCTGCTCACTGCAAACTCTGCCTCCCAGGTTCAAAGTATTTTTCCTGCCTCAGCCTCCCAAGTAGCTGGGACTACAGGTGCATGCCACCATACCCAGCTAATTTTTTGTATTTTTAATAGAGATGGGGTTTCACTATGTTAGCCAGGATGGTCTCCATCTCCTGACCTCGTGATCTGCCCACCTAGGCCTCCCAAAGTGCTAGGATTAATTACAGGCATGAGCTACCTACCATGCCTGGTCGAATTTTTTTTATAGTTTTTAAAATTATAGTTTTGCTGGATATAAAATTTGCTGGATAGTCTTGCTGGCCACCACTCTTTTTTCTTTTAGCACTCTAAATATATCATCCTACTGCCTCCTGGTTTTACAATTTCTCATGAAAAATTATCCGTCATCATCGAGAGTCCCTTGTATGTGATAAGCCACTTCTCTCTTGATGCTTTCAAGAGTCCCTATTTATCTCTGTCTTTTGACAGTTTGATTATAATGTGTCTTAGTGTAGATTCTTTGAATTATCCTAGTTAGAGTTTGTTGAGCTCTGGGGATGTATAGATTGTTTTTTTCATCCAATTTTGGAAATTTTCCAGTTCTAATCACTGTTGAGCCCTTCCAAAGGCTTTACTTTTCTTTCACTTATCATATTACTATTTTACTCAGAATTTCTGTGTTTTTTTTTTTTTTTTTTTTTTTTTTTTTTTTTTTTGAGACGGAGTCTCTCTCTGTCACCCAGGCTGGAGTGCAGTGGCTGGATCTCGGCTCACTGCAAGTTCCGCCTCCTGGGTTTACGCCATTCTCCTGCCTCAGCCTCCCATGTAGCTGGGACTACAGGCGCCTGCCACCTCGCCCGGCTAGTTTTTTTGTATTTTTTTAGTAGAGACGGGGTTTCACCGTGTTAGCCAGGATGGTCTCAATCTCCTGACCTCATGATTCGCCTGTCTCGGCCTCCCAAAGTGCTGGGATTACAGGCTTGAGCCACTGTGCCTGGCCAGAATTTCTGTTTTTAAAATAATTACTACTTTTTAAATGATATTCTCTATTTGATAAGACACTATCTTATACTTTCCTTTAGCTATTTAGCAATGGTTTTCTTCAGTTCTTTGAACATATTTAAATAGTTACTTCAAATTATTTTTCTATTTAGTCTAATGTCTAAACTTCCTCAGGGGAATTTTCTATTGACTGTTTTTTCTGTTTATGGGTCACGATTTCCTCTTCTTTATATGTATCAGACTTTTTTTTTGAAAATTGGACATTATAAATAGTAATGTTGTGGAAATTTCTCCTTAGTCCAGCTAAAAATGGGTTCCTTGTCACATGACCAGGCTCATAGACACATAGAAGGGTGAGAAAAATGGAACTTATTGGGCAGAAAGGAAAAAAAAAAGTCAGCAAAGTGAGAGAGGTTCCTCTTACCAGGTTCCCGTCTCACAGATTGAATCTCAGGTTACCATCAAGAAACAATAGGAGCTAGGCTTCTCCTCCCTACAAATGATGCAAACTTGCTGAGACTACACCCATTTGCACTCCTTCCAGAGCACAGGCTGGTTGGAGAGTCTCCGGGGACATCTTTATATTTGACTGTCTCAGTAATAACATACCAGGTCTGGAAATTTAGCCGAGTCATCCAGGATTTTTTTATTGATACAGTTTGTTGTTGCTGCAATTATTGTTTTTTTCTGCTGCTGTTGCTGATGTTTGTTTGTTAAATGACATTACTGAACTAATTATTTAAAGTCTATAACCTTTATTGTATGTGGGCACTGAAGTCTCTTTTATAGCTTAATGATCTGCTGTGATTGAATAGAAAGATTCTTAAATGACTTAAACCAGTAAGTCTCCCAATCTTTACTGAGGAGCTCTTTGTGTTTGTGTTGAGGCAACTTCAATGTTCCAGCAGATAGTTTATACATCTTCCTTAGGCTTCACTTCCTATTTATACAAAGCCTCAACATCAACCAGATGTAAGAGAATAGGGGCGTTCCTGGACATGTGCACAAGCCTATACATGTATGTTTCCTTCTAAGTTCTCAGAAACGTGTGCTAGTTTTTCAAAGCTTCCTATGGGCATCTCATTCCCCAGTCTTTTCTTTTATGTTTTTTGATCTGCTTCCTGTTTGTCCCAACTATTATTGCCAGCTTCTGCAGCTTACATGTTAAACAACTGACACTGATTTTATTGATAAATGCTCCTGAGGAAAAGCTGTTTGATCGAGTAAGCCCTGAAGCAATGCAAATAAAGACAAATTCTGCAAGTGGTGGTTTCCAGGGAACTCCCATACATGTCAAATAATGAAAATTCTCTGGGAATGAAAACTTTGGGTAGTCCAGACTCATTCTGTCCTTTCTCGTGACTGTTAGGTTGCTGTTTTTCATGACTATAGTGATTGCAAGGCTGTTAGATTTTAAGATTACCATGAAACTGAGGAGAGAGCTAATGCACTAGGGAAGATTAAAACCACAAAACTTAGGAAAACCAATGTCAACAAGATAGAAGAATAGGAGGCCCTTGGCCCTCTTTCCCCTTGAAAACACTGACTTAACAACAATAAGTATATTGTTGTCCTTAGACCAAATAGCCTTTGTGAGAAAACAAGAAACCAGTTAAGACGTTGCAGCAGTCCAGGCTAGCACTAAGTCAATAGAACTGCATTAAAACAGGTAAAAAGGATTCCCAGGCAAGATGGCCAAATAGGAAGAGGTCTTGTCTGCAGCTCCCAGCAAGACTGATGTAGAAAGCGGCTGATTTCTGCATTTCCAACCTAGGTACCCGATTCATCTCATTGGGACTGGTTAGACAGTGGGTGCAGCCCATGGAGGGCAAGGAGAAGCAGGATGAGGCATTGCCTCATCCAGGAAGTGCAAGAGGTTGGGGAACTCCCTCTCCTAGCCAAGGGAAGCCATGAGGGACTGTGCCATGAGGAACAGTGTGCTGCAGCCCAGATACTACGCTTTTCTTTGCAACCCATGGACCAGGAAATTCCTTCAGGTGCCTACACCATCAGGGCCCTGAGTTTCAAGCACAAAACAAGGTGGTCATTTGAGTAGACAGTGAGCTAGCTGCAGGAATTTTTTTTTTTTTTTTTTTTTTTTTGCACTCCAGTGACATCTGGAATGCCAGCAAGAAAGAATCATTTACTCCCCTGGAAAGAGGGCTGAAGCCAGGGAGCCAAGTGGTCATGCTCAGCTGATCCCACCTCCACGGAGCCCAACAAGTTAAGATCCACTGTCTTGGAATTCTCGCTGCCAGTACAGCAGTTTAAAGTCAACCTGGGATGCCCGAGCTTGGTTGGGGGAAGGGTGTTCACCATTACTGAGGCTTGAGTAGGCAGTTTTCCCATCACAGTGTAAACAAAGCAGCTGGGAAGTTGGGACTAGGCAGAGTCCACCACTGTGTTGTAAAGCCACTGTAGCCAAACTGCCTCTAGATTCCTCCTCTCTTGACAGAGCATCTCTGAAAGAAAGGCAGCAGCCCCAGTCATGGACTTACAGATAAAACTCCCATCTCCCTGGGACAGAGCAGCTGGGGGAAGCGGTAGCTCTGGGGGCAGCTTCTGCAGACTTAAACATTTCTGCCTGCTGGCTCTGAGTTAACAGATGCCTCATATAGGAGAGCTCTAGCTGGTATCTGGTGGGTGCCCCTCTGGGAGGAAGCTTCCAGAGGAAGGAGCAGGCAGCAATCTTTCTGTTCTGCAGCCTCTACTGGTGATACCCAGGCAAGCAGGGTCTGGAGTGGACCTCCAGCAAACTCCAGCAGACCTGCAGAAGAGGGGCCTGACTGTTAGAAGGAAAACTAACAAACAGAAACCAATAGCATCAATATCCAAAAAAAAGGACAACCACACAAAAACCCCATCCAAACATCACCAACAGCAAAGACCAAAGGTACAGAAATCCATGAAGGTGAGAAAAAAACAGAGTAAAAAGGCTGAAAATTCCCAAAACCAGAATGCCTCTTCTCCTCCAAAGGATCACAACTCCTCGCCAGCGAGGGAACAAAACTGGAAGGAGAATGAGTTTGATGAATTGAGAGAAGTAGGCTTCAGAAGGTGGGTAATAACAAACTCCTCCAAGCTAAAGGACCATGTTCTAACCCAATGCAAGGAAGCTAAGAACCTTGATAAAAGGTTACAGGAACTGCTAACTAAAATAACCAGTTTAGAGAAGAACATAAATGACCTGATGGAACTCAAAAACACAACAAGAGAACTCTGTGAAGCATACACAAGTATCAATAGCCCAATTGATCAAGTGGAAGAAAGGCTATCAGAGATTGAAGATCAACTTAAGGAAATACAGTGTGAAGATAAGATTAGAGAAAACAGAATGAAAAGGAATGAACAAAGCCACCAAGAAATCTGGAACTATGTGAAAAGACCAAACCTACATTTGATTGGTGTACCTGAAAGTGATGGGGATAATGGAACCAAGGTGGAAAACACACTTCAGGATGTTATCCAGGAGAATGTCCCCAGCCTAGCAAGACAAGCCAACATTCAAATTCAAGAAATACAGAAGCCACCACAAAGATACTCCTCAAGAAGAGCAACCCCAAGCACATAATCGTCAGATTCACTAAGGTTCAAATGAAGGAAAAAATGTTAAGAGCATCCAGAGAGTAAGGCCGGGTTACCCACAAAGGAAAGTCCATAAGACTAATAGAGGATCTCTCTGCAGAAACCCTACAAGCCAAAAGAGAGTGGGTACCAATATTCAACGTTCTTAAAGAAAGGAATTTTCAACCCAGAATTATATATCCAGCCAAACTTAGCAAAGGAGAAATAAAATCCCTTACAGACAAGCAAATGCTAAGGGATTTTGTCACCACCAGGCCTGCCTTACAAGAGCCCCTGAAGGAAGCACTAAATTTGGAAAGGAAAAACTGGTATTAGCCACTGCAAAAACATAACAAAATGTAAAGACCAATGACACTATGAAGAAACTGCATCAACTAATGGGCAAAATAACCAGCTAGCATCATAATGACAGGATCAAACTCACACATAATAATATTAACCTTAAATGTAAATGGGCTAAATGCCCCAATTAAAAGACACAGACTGGTGGCAAATTGGATAAAGAGTCAAGACCCATCAGTGTGCTGTATTCAGGAGACCCATCTTATGTGCAAAGACATACATAGGCTCAAAATAAAGGGATGGAGGAAGATCTAACAAGCAAATGGAAAGCAAAAAAAAAGCAGGGATTGCAATCCTAGTCTCTGATAAAACAGACTTTAAACCAACAAAGATGAAAAAAGACAAAGAAGGGCATTACATAATGGTAAAGGGATCAAGAAGAAGAGCTAACTATCCTAAATATATATACACCCAATACAGGAGCACCCAGTTTCATAAAGCAAGTTCTTAGAGATCCACAAAGAGACTTAGACTTCCACACAATAATAGTGAGAGACTTTAACACTCCACTGTCAATATAACACAGATCAACGAGACAGAAATTTAACAAGGATATTCAGGACTTGAACTCAGCTCTGGAACAAGTGGACCTAATAGACATTTTCAGAACTCTGCACCCCAAATCAAGATAATATACGTTCTTCTCAGTACCACATAGCACTTATTCTAAAATCAACCACATAATTAGAAGTAAAACACTCCTCAGCAAATGGAAAAGAATGGAAATTATAACAGTCTCACAGACCACAGTGCAATCAAATTAGAACTCAGGATTAAGAAACTCACTCAAAACTGCACAACTACTTGGAAACTGAACAACCTGCTCCTGAATGACTACTAGGTATATAATGAAATAAAGGCAGAAACAAAGAAGTTATTTAAAACCAATGAGAACAACAACATTCAGATGCAATGTACCAGAATCTCTGTGACACAGCAAAAGCAGTGTTTAGAGGAAAATTTATAGCAGTAAATGCCCACAGGAGAAAGTGGGAAAGATCTAAAATCAACACCCTAAAACATAATTAAAAGAACTAGAGAAGCAAAAGCTAATAAATTAAAAGCTAGCAGAAGAAATAAATAAGATCAGAGCAGAACTGTAGGAGATAGAGACACAAAAAAAAACATTCAAAAAAAATCAAGGAATCCAGGAGCTGGATTTTGAAAACATTAACAAAATAGATAGACCACTAGCCAGACTAATAAAGAAGAAAAGAGAGAAGAATAAAATAGACACAATAAAAAATGATAAAGGAGATATCACCACTGATCCCACAGAAATACCAACTACCGTCAGAGAATACTATAAACACCTCTACACAAATAAACTAGAAAATCTAGAAGAAATGGATAAACTCCTGGACACGTACACCCTCCCAAGACTAAACCAGGAAGAAATCAAATCCCTGAATAGACCAATAATGAGTTTTGAAATTGAGGCAGTAATTAATAGCCTACCAATCAAAAAAAGCCCAGGACCAGATGGATTTATAGCTGAATTCTACCACAGGTACAAGGAGGAGATGTTGCCATTGCTTCTAAAACTATTCCAAACAATAGAAAATGAGGGACTCCTCCCTAACTCACTTTATGAGGCCAGTATCATCCTGATAACAAAACCTGCAAAGACACAACAAAAAAAGAAACTTTCAGGCCAATATCCCTAATGAACATCGATGCAAAAATCCTCCAGCAACAAACCGAATCCAGCAACACATTAAAAAGTTTATCGCCCACGATCAAGTTGGCTTCATCCCTGGGATGTGAGGCTGTTTCAACATATGCAAATCAATAAATGTAATCAATCACATAAACAGAACCAATAAAAAAACTACCTGATAATCTCAATAGATGCAGAAAAGGCCTTCGACAAAATTCAACACCTCTTCATGCTAAAAACACTCAATAAACTAGGTATTGATGGAACGAACTCAAAATAATAAATCTATTTATGACAAATCCACAGTGAATATCACACTGAATGGGCAAAAGCTGGAAGCATTCCCTTTGAATATCGGCACAAAAAAATGATGCCCTCTCTCGCCACTCCTATTCAACATAGTATTGGAAGTTCAGGCCAGGGCAATCAGGCAAGAGAAAGAAATAAAGTGCATTCACACAGGAAGAGAGGAAGTCAAATTGACTCAGTTTGCAGATGATATGATTGTATATTTAGAAACCCCCATCATCTCAGCCCCCAAACTCCTTAAGCTGATAAGAAACTTCAGCAAAGTCTCAGGATACAAAATCAATGTGCAAAAATCGCAAGCATTCCTATACACCAATAATAGACAAATAGAGATCCAAGTCATAAGTAAACTCCCATTCACAATTGCTACAAAGAGAATAAAACACCTAGGAATGCAACTTACAAGGGATGTGAAGGATCTCTTCAAGGAGAACTACAAACCACTGCTCAGTGAAATAAAAGAGGACACAAACAAATAGAAAAGTATTCCATACTCATGGATAGGAAGAATCAATATTGTGAAAATGGCCATACTGCCCAAAGTAATTTATAGATTTGGTGCTATCCCCATCAAGTTACCATTGACTTTCTTCACAGAATTAGAAAAAAACTGCTTTAAATTTCATATGCAACCAAAAAACATCCCGTATAAAAGCCAAGACAATCCTAAGCAAAAAGAACAAAGTTGGAGGCATCGCTCTACCTGACTTCAAACTATACTACAAGGCCACAGTAACCAAAACAACATGATACTGGTACCAAAACAGATATCTAGACCAATGGAAGAGAACAGAGCCTTCAGAAATAACATTACACATCTAAAACCATTTGATATTTGACAAACCTGACAAAAACAAGCAATGGGGAAAGGATTCCCTATTTAATAAATAGTGTTGGGAAAACTGGCTAGCCATATGCAGAAAACTGAAACTGGACCCGTTCCGTACACCTTATACGAAAATTAACTCAAGATGGATTAAAAATTTAAATGTAAGACCTAAAACCATAAAAACCCTAGAAGAAAACATAGGCAATACCATTTAGGACATAGGCATGAGCAAAGACTTCACGACTAAAACACTAAAAGCAATGGCAACAAAAGCCAAAATTGACAAATGGGATTTAATTATACTAAAGAGCTTCTGTACAGCAAAAGAAATTATAATCAGAGTGAACAGGCAATCTACAGAATGGGAGAAAATTTTTGCAATCTATCCATCTGACCAAGGTCTAATATCCAGAATCTACAAGGAACTTAACAAATTTATAAGAAAAAAACAAACAACCCCATCAAAAAGTTGGCAAAGTATATGAACAGACACTTCTCAAAAGAAGACATTTATGTGGCCAAGAAACATATGAAAAAAAGCTCATCATCACTGGTCATTAGAGAAATGCAAATCAAAACCACAATGAGATACCATCTCATGCCAGTTAGAATGGTGATCATTGAAAAGTCAGGAAACAACAGATGCTGGAGAGGATGTGGAGAAATAGGAATGCTTTTACACTGTTGGTGGGAGTGTAAATCAGTTCAACTATTGTGGAAGACACTGTGGTGATTCCTCACGGATCCAGAGCTAGAAATACCATTTGACCCAGCAATCCCATTACTGGGTATATACCCAAAGGATTATAAATCATTCTACTATAAACACACATGCACGTGTATGTTTACTGCAGCACTGTTCACAATAACAAAGACTTGGAACCAACCCAAATGTCCATCAATGATAGACTGAGTAAAGAAAATGTGACACATATACACTATGGAACACTATACAACCATAAAAAAGATGAGTTCATGTCCTTTGCAGGGACATGGATGATGCTGAAAGCCATCACTCTCAGCAAACTAACACAGGAACAGAAAACCAAACACCACATGTTCTCTCTCAATAGTGGGAGTTGAACAATGAGAACATATCAGCACAGGGAGGGGACTATCACACACTGGGACCTATCAGGGGGTAGGGGACAAGGGGAGGCATAGCATTAAGAGAAATACCTAATGTAGATGATGGTTTGATGGGTGCAGCAAACCACGACACATGTATACCTATGTAACAAACCTGCAAGTTCCGCACATGTATCCCAGAACTTAAAGTGTAATAATTTAAAAAGGAGCATATAAAAAGAAAAGCGGTACACGTATAATATAGACAAACATAGAATCCTGCAGTTTTGTAATGTTGATGCATAAATTACTTCTAATTCTGGTATAGTATTTAAGAGAAATTAAAACTATAAATTTATTTTAATGGATACACAGTATAAAAAGATATAATTTGCAAAATCAATAACATAAAATGTTTGGGGAGCAGAGATCTAAACAAATAGAGTGTTTACATGCAATTCAAGTTAAATTAAATATAAAATATAAAAATATAAAATTAAAAAATATAAAAAGAAAAGTTATAGTCCCGTCCCTAGCAAGTGGAGTGTACTACTATTAGGAGAAAACTCCCAACTCACAGCTTCTAACTTGGGAAGGAAAGAGAAGAAAAAATTGTGTACCAACAATTTTGGTTTTCAGGGAATGGACAAAGGAATAGTTTCTGTCTCGCCTGACTGAGAGCACTGATAGGAACCAGCATAGTTTGAATGTCTGGAGACTACTGAGAATAATGGCCAGTGCAGCAACTTGTTGCAGCTTTAGAGAGACAATGTTACTGCACAAAGACAACAGAAGGAGCAAGAGATTTTATAGCGCTTAAAAATAAATAGGAACAAAACCTTTTAGTTGGGGATTACATGCTCAAGCCCAGAAAAGATACATCCCCAGAAAAGGTTTCAGATGCCCCTAGCATATCTAGCTAGGCTGATTGGCGATGGTCTTCCCCTGTAAAAAGACAGTAAAAACTAAGGTGACTTTTTCCAAATGTCCAAATTTTAACACATAATTTTAAATTATACACAGAAACAAGAGAAACATGGTTCAGTTAAAGGAAAAAAATAAAACTACAAAAACTTAACCCAAAGAAATGAAGAGCTACATGCTTCCTAAAAGAAAAATCTTAAATAATTGTCATAAAGATGTTCAGTGAGCTAAAAGAGAACACACAAAACTAAACAAAATCAGAAAAGTGACGCAAGAACAAAATAAAAATATCAACAAAATGACAGAAACTATTTTTAAAAACAAATTCTAGAGCTTAAGAATATAGGTGAGTTGAACATTTTAATAGAGGGGTTCAACAGCAGATTTGATCAAGCAGAAAAAGGTAACAGCGAACTGGAAGACAGATCATTTGAAATAATTGAGGCAGAGGAGCAAATAGAAAAAAAAAATAAACAAAAGTGAAGAAAGCCTAAGGCATTTGTGGGATACAATTACGCACACCAACATATACATTATGAAAATTTCAGAAGGACAGGCAAGAGCTAACAGGACAAAGAGGCCAGTAAAGAAATAATGGCCAAATACTTCCCAAATTTGGTGAAGAAAATGAACCTTCACATTTAAGAGGCTTAATGAACTCAAACTAATTAAACCCAAGAAGCTTGTATTAAGACACACTGTAATCAAGCTGTCAAAAGTCACAAAAAATGAATCTTCAAAGCAACAACAGAAAAGCAACTTGTCACATTTCATGATAATTCCGTAAGATTAGCAGATTTCTTAGCAGAAACCTTACAGTCCAGAAGAGAGTGAGATGATATATTCAAAATGCTGGAAAACAAAACAAAAGAAAAAGCCAAACAAAAATGCTACATCAGACAAAACTCTTTCAAAAATGATGGGGAAATTTAGACTTTCCCAGATAAACAGAAGCCTTGGGAGTTCATTACCACTAGATCTGCACTCCAAAAAAATGCTAGTGAAAGCTCCTCAAGTTGAAAGAAAAGGACACTGATAGCAACATAAAAGCATATGAAAATACAAAGTGCTCTGGTACATGTGTGACATAGACAAACATAGAATCCTATAGTTTTGTAATGTTGATGCATAAATTACTTCTAATTCTGGTATAGTATTTAAAAGGGAAATTAAAACTATAAATTTATTTTAATGGATACACAGTATAAAAAGATTTAATTTGCAAAATCAATAATATAAAATGTTTGGGGGCAGAGATTTAAAAAAGTAGTATTTACACGCAATTCAAGTTAAGTCAACACCAGTTTAAAACAGATTGTTGTATGTTTAAGATGTTTTATGTAATCCCCATAAAAACCACACAGAAAATACCTGTAAAAGATACACAAAAGGAAATGAGAAAGAAGTCAATCCATGAATCCCAAAGTTAGCAGAAGGAAGGAAATAAAAATGATTAGAGAAGAAACAATTGAAATTAAGAATTTCAAAGAATTAAAATACAAAGTCAATGAAATTAAGAATTGGTTTCTTGAAAAGATGAAATAAGTTGACAAATCTTCATGTAGATTAACTAAGAAGAAAGAATACCCAAATAACTAAAATCAGAAATAAAAAAGAGATATTACAACTATTGCCAAAGAAATAAAGAGGATTATAAGATATTGCTATGAATAATTATATGCCAACAAATTAGAAATATGTAATCTACCAAGACTGAATTATGAAAAAAAGAAAATCTGAATCAACCAATTATCAGTAGGAGATTGAGTGAGTAATCAAAAACCTCCCACAAATGACAAAAAAAGCCCAGGCCAGATGATTTCACTGAGGAATTCTTCCACACACTTAAGGAAGAATTAAACACAATCTTTCTCAAGCTCTTCAAACAAAAATTGAGCAGGAAGGAACATTTATAAGCTCATTTTGTAAAACAAGCATCATCCTGTTACTAAAGCCACAAAAAATACTACAAGAAAACTGCACACCAATATTTCTGATGAATATTGATGTGAAAATCCTCAACAAAATACCAACAAACCAAATTACAAATTAAAATGATTATACATTATGACCAAGTAGGATTATATAACATGACCAAGTAGGATTTATTCCTGGAATGCAAAGATAGTTTGACAGATGAAAATCAATGGGATGAAAGGAAAAAAAATCACAAGATTATCACAATTTATACAGAAAAAAAGCATTTGACAAAATTCAATAATATTTTATTATAAAATACCCGACAAACTAGGAGTAGAAGGAAATCACCTCAATATAATGAAGACCATATATTAAAACCCTACAGCTAACATCATACTCAATAGTAAAAAATGGGAAGCTTTTTCTCTAAGATCAGAAACAATGCAATAATGCCCATTGTCATCATTTGTATTTATCATAATACTGGAAGTCCTACTCACAGCAATTAGGTAAGAAAACAAAATAAAAGTCATCCAAATTGGAAAGGAGGGAATAAAATGATGTGTTCTCAGATGACATAACTTTTTATAAAAAACCTGAAAGATTCTACAAAAAGACTATTAGAATTAACAAATTCAATAAAGTTGCAGGCTACAAAATTGACATGCAAAATTCAGCTGCTTTTTATGCTATAACAATGAACAATCTGAAAGGAAAATTAAGAAAACAATCCCATTTACAATAGCATCAAAACGAATAAAATACTTAGAAAAAAACCTTAACCAAGGGGACAAAAGATTGTACCCCGAAAACTACAAAACATTGCTGAAAGAAATTAAAGACGACACAAATAAATACACATCTGTGCTTATGAAGTAGAATAATTAGTATTGTTAAACTACTTATTCAACTCAAAGTGATTTACAAATCCAATGAAATGCCTATCAAAATTGCAATGTATTTTTTGCAGGAAAAAAAAAGAAATACTAAAATTCATATGGAGTCTAAAGGAACCCTAAATAGAGAAAACAATCTTCCAAATAATAAAATTGGGGGTTTCACACTCTCTAATTTCAAAACTTATTATGAAGTTGCAGTAACTGAAGTAGCATGGTCCTGGCATAAAGGCAGACATACAGACCAATGAAACAAAATAGAGAGTGCAGAAATAAACTCCCATGCATATGGTTAAATGACCTTTGAAAGAGTACCAAGATCATACAATGGGCAAAGGACAGTCTCTTTAACAAATGATGTTGAAAAAACTAAGTATCTGAATGCAAAAGAATGAAGTTGGACCCTTATCTTGCACCACACATAAAAAATAACTCAAGACAAAATAAAAGCCTAAACAAAGATCTAAAACTATAAAACTCTTATAAAAATTCCAAGGGAAAAACTTCATGACATTGGATTTGGAATGATTTTGTTTGGATATGACACCAAAATCACAGGAAATAAAAGCAAATTCAGACAAATGGGACTACATTAAATTTAAAAACATTTGTGCACCAGAGGAAACAATCAATAGAATAAAAAGGCAGCCTATGGAGTGGGAGAAAATGTTTCTGAATATGTATCTCATAAGAAGTTAATATCCAGAACACATAAAAACTTCTACAACTCAACAACAACACCACCAAACATGATTTTAAAATGGGCAAAGAACCTGAATGCACATTTCTTCAAAGAAGATATACAAATGCCCAATGAACATATGAAAAGATGCTCAACATCACTAATCATTAAAAAAATTGAAATCAAAACTATGTGAAATATCACTTCATACACATAAGGATGGCACTATCAAATAAACAAAAACAAAGGAAAAGAACAACTTTTTTTAAACAGTAAAAAGAAACTTTGGTAATAATATGGAAAAAAATGGATAATTTGTGAACTGTTGGTGGTAATAGCATGTCCACAGTAAGAAACAATATAGTAGATCCTCGAAAAATTAAAAACAAGTTACCATATGATACAGCAATCCCACTTCTAGGTATATAACCAAAAGAATTGAAAGTAGGATCCTGAAGAGGTATTTGCAGCACTATTCACAAAAGCTAAGATGTAAAAACAACCCTGATGTCCATGAAGGAAAGAATGAATAAAGAAAAAGTTTTATATACCTAAAATGGTACATAAAA
Organism: Macaca nemestrina; assembly: GCF_043159975.1. Lineage (NCBI taxonomy): Eukaryota > Metazoa > Chordata > Mammalia > Primates > Cercopithecidae > Macaca > Macaca nemestrina. The sequence continues at coordinate 45,078,211 of NC_092135.1, forward strand.
AAGAAGTAAATATTGCCACCTTCTACAACATGGAAAAACCTTGAGGACACTATGCAAAATGCAATAAACCAGTCACAAAATGCAAAACTATATGATTTCCTTAAATGAGATATCTGAAGTAGTTAATTTTATAAAGACAGAAAGTAGAATGGCAGTTGTCAGGGTCAGGAGAGGCAGGAAGTAGTTTTTTAATGGGTAAAGATTTTCAGTTTTGCAGGAGATTTATTCCACAACAATGTAACATAGCACTACTGTATTGTACATAGCTAAAATAATAAATTTTATGTGTTTTTACCATAATTTAATAAATAAACAAATCTCTACCAAACTCAATGTTTTTATCAAGATTTATCTAGTTTTCTTGAATAAACTCTCTGTAGATTGTTTTAAGCCTTTGGTTAATTTCAAAAGCTACAAAAATGTTGATTTTGACTACTTTGCCATGCTCTTTTTGCTTTTATAGAGAAGTGAATTTTTGGAGGCTTTTACCTCACCATTCTAGATGTCTGACCTTCCCAACTTGAATCTTAAAAGATCACAGCCTTCGGTAATTTGGCTCAAAAATCCTATTCATATCTTAATCCCATAAGTAGCTAAGTAATGCCCTATATATCCTGTTTTTGATGGTGTTCCTTAAATTAAAACTACACTATACTGTTCTAAGCACTGACACGGGTAACACAGTTGAATAGATACAACAGGAAAGATCTATTTGAGTTTGCACAAGTCAGTCTCAGATTTTGCAATCATAAAATGCTTATTGTAATATTTGCTTCTTTCCAATAGCAGCCCCATACTTTCTATTTAGAGGGGCAGTGGAGAATTTACTGGTTGGATCTAGAGAACTATGGAATCTGCCTTGAAATCATGTTTTCATAGGTAACACAATGCTATTTATTTAGATTGTATGTCTATTTGTGGTGACTTGGGGAGGAGCTTTGACTAGAGACTTTATTTGCTTTACAAACGCACTGTTTTTTTTGTTGTTTGTTTTATTTATTTATTTATTTATTTATTATACTTTAACTTCTAGGGTACATGTGCACAACGTGCAGGTTTGTTACATACGTATAGTTGTGCCATGTTGGTGTGCTGCACCCATCAACTTGTCAGCACCCATCAACTCGTCATTTACATCAGGTATAACTCCCAATGCCATCCCTACCCCTTACCCCTGCACATAATAGGCCCTGGTGTATGCTGTTCCCCTTCCAGAGACCAAGTGATCTCAGGGTTCAATTCCCACCTATGAGTGAGAACATGCGGTGCTTGGTTTTCTGTTCTTGTGATAGTTTGCTGAGAATGATGGTTTCCAGCTTCATCCATGTCCCTATAAAGGACACGAACTCATCCTTTTATATGGCTGCATAGTATTCCATGGTGTATATGTGCCACATTTTCTTAATCCAGTCTGTCACTGATGGACATTTGGGTTGATTCCAAGTCTTTGCTATTGTGAATAGTGCCGCAATAAACATACGTGTGCATGTGTCTTTATAACAGCATGATTTAGAATTCTTTGCGTATATACCCAGTATTGGGATGGCTGGGTCATATGGTATTTCTAGTTCTAGATCCTTGAGGAATTGCCATACTGTTTTCCACAATGGTTGAACCAGTTTACAGTCCCACCAACAGTGTAAAAGTGTTCCTATTTCTCCACATCCTCTCCAGCACCTGTTGTTACCTGACTTTTCAATGATTGCCATTCTAACTGGTGTGAGATGGTATCTCATTGTGGTTTTGATTTGCATTTCTCTGATGGCCAGTGATGACGAGCATTATTTCATGTGCCTGTTGGCTGTATGCATGTCTTCTTTTGAGAAATGTCTATTCATATCCTTTGCCCACTTTTTCATGGGGTTGCTTGTTTTTTTATCATAAATTTGTTTGAGTTCGTTGTAGGTTCTGGATATTAGCCCTTTGTCAGATGAGTAGATTGTAAAAATTTTCTCCCATTCTGTAGGTTGCCTGTGCACTCTGATGGTAGTTTCTTTTGCTGTGCAGAAGCTCCTAAGTTTAATTAGACCCCATTTGTCAATTATGGCTTTTGTTGCCATTGCTTTTGGTGTTTTAGACATGAAGTCCTTGCCCATGCCTATGTCCTGAATGGTATTACCTAGGTTTCCTTCTAGGGTTTTTATGGTTTTAGCTCTAACATTTAAGTCTCTAATCCATCTTGAATTAATTTTCATATAAGCAGTAAGGAAAGGATCCAGTTTCAGCTTTCTACTTATGACTAGCCAATTTTCCCAGCACCATTTATTAAATAGGGAATCCTTTCCCCATTTCTTGTTTCTCTCAGGTTTGTCAAAGATCAGATGGCTGTAGATGTGTGGTATTATTTCTGAGGTCTCTGTTCTGTTCCATTGGTCTATATCTCTGTTTTGGTACCAGTACCATGCTGTTTTGGTTACTGTAGCCTTGTAGTACAGTTTAAAATCAGGTAGCGTGATGCCTCCAGCTTTGTTCTTTTGACTTAGGATTGTCTTGGCAATGTGGGCTCTTTTTTGTTTCCATATGAACTTTAAAGCAGTTTTTTCCAATTCTGTGAAGAAACTCATTGGTGGTTTAATGGGGATGGCATTGAATCTATAAATTACCTTGGGCAGTATGGCCATTTTCACAATATTGATTCTTCCTATCCATGAGCATGGTATGTTCTTCCATTTGTTTGTGTCCTCTTTTATTTCATTGAACAGTGGTTTGTAGTTCTCCTTGAAGAGGTCCTTTACATCCCTTGTAAGTTGGATTCCTAGGTATTTTATTCTCTTTGAGGCAATTATAAATGGAAGTTCATTAATGATTTGGCTCTCTGTTTGTCTGTTACTGTTGTATAAGAATGCTTGTGATTTTTGCACATTAATTTTGTATCCTGAGACTTTGCTGAAGTTGCTTATCAGCTTAAGGAGATTTGGGGCTGAGATGATGGGGTTTTCTAAATATACAATCATGTCATCTGCAAACAGGGACAATTTGACTTCTTCTTTTCCTAATTGAATACCCTTGATTTCTTTCTCTTGCCTGATTGCCCTGGCCAGAACTTCCAACACTATGTTGAATAGGAGTGGTGAGAGAGGGCATCCCTGTCTTGTGCCAGTTTTCAAAGGGAATGCTTCTAGTTTTTGCCCATTCAGTATGATATTGGCTGTGGGTTTGTCATAAATAGCTCTTATTATTTTGAGATACGTTCCATCAATACCGAATTTATTGAGAGTTTGTAGCATGAAGGGCTGCTGAATTTTGTCAAAGGCCTTTTCTGCATCTATTGAGATAACCATGTGGTTTTGGTCTTTGGTTCTGTTTATATTCTGGATTACATTTATTGATTTGCGTATGTTGAACCAGCCTTGCATCCCAGGGATGAAGCCCAATTGATCATGGTGGATAAGCTTTTTGGTGTGTTGCTGGATTCGGTTTGCAGTATTTTATTGAGGATTTTTGCATCGATGTTCATCAGGGATATTGGTCTAAAATTCTCTTTTTTTGTTGTGTCTCTGCCAGGCTTTGGTATCAGGATGATGTTGGCCTCATAAAACGAGTTAGGGAGGATTCCCTCTTTTTCTATTGATTGGAATAGTTTCAGAAGGAATGGTACCATCTCCTCCTTGTACCTCTGGTAGAATTTGGCTGTGAATCCATCTGGTCCTGGACTTTTTTTCGTTGGTAGGCTATTAATTATTGCCTCAATTTCAGAGCCTGCTATTGGTCTATTCAGGGATTCAACTTCTTCCTGGTTTAGTCTTGGAAGAGTGTAAGTGTCCAGGCAATTATCCATTTCTTCGAGGTTTTCTGGTTTATTTGCATAGAGGTGTTTATAGTATTCTCTGATGATAGTTTGTATTTCTGTGGGGTCGGTGGTGATATCCCCTTTATCTTTTTTTATTGCGTCTGTTTGATTCTTCTCTCTTTTCTTCTTTATTAGTCTTGCTAGCGGTCTATCAATTTTGTTGATCTTTTCAAAAAACAAGCTCCTGGATTCATTGATTTTTTGGAGGGTTTTTTGTGTCTCTACCTCCTTCAGTTCTGCTCTGATCTTAGTTATTTCTTGCCTTCTGCTAGCTTTTGAATGTGTTTGCTCTTGCTTCTCTAGTTCTTTTAATTGTGATGTTAGGGTGTCAATTTTAGATCTTTCCTGCTTCCTCTTGTGGGCATTTAGTGCTATAAATTTCCCTCTACACACTGCTTTAAATGTGTCCCAGAGATTCTGGTATGTTGTATCTTTGTTCTCATTGGTTTCAAAGAACATCTTTATTTCTGCCTTCATTTCTTTATGTACCCAGTAGTCATTCAGGAGCAGGTTGTTCAGTTTCCATGTAGTTGAGCAGTTTTGATTGATTTTCTTAGTCCTGAGTTCTAGTTTGATTGCACGTGGTCTGAGAGACAGTTTGTTATAATTTCTGTTCTTGTACATTTGCTGAGGAGTGCTTTACTTCCAACTATGTGGTCATTTCGAATAAGTGCGATGTGGTGCTGAGAAGAATGTATATTCTGTTGATTTCGGGTGGAGAGTTCTGTAGACGTCTATTAGGTCTGCTTGCTGCAGAGATGAGTTCAATTCCTGGATATCCTTGTTAACTTTCTGTCTCGCTGATCTGTCTAATGTTGGCAGTAGGGTGTTGAAGTCTCCCATTATTATTGCATGGGAGTCTAAGTCTCTTTGTAAGTCTCTAAGGACTTGCTTTATGAATCTGGGTGCTCCTGTATTGGATGCATATATATTTCGGATAGTTAGCTCTTCCTGTTGAATTGATCCCTTTACCATTATGTAATGGCCTTCTTTGTCTCTTTTGATCTTTGATGGTTTAAAGTCTGTTTTATCAGAGGCTAGTGTTGCAACCCCTGCTTTTTTTTGTTCTCCATTTGCTTGGTAAATCTTCCTCCATCCCTTTATTTTGAGCCTATGTGTGTCTCTGCATGTGAGATGGGTCTCCTGAATACAGCAAACTGATGGGTCTTGACTCTTTATCCAATTTGCCAGTCTGTGTCTTTTAATTGGAGCATTTAGTCCATTTACATTTAAGGTTAACATTGTTATGTGTGAACTTGATCCTGCCATTATGATATTAGCTGGTTATTTTGCTCGCTAGGTGATGCAGTTTCTTCCTAGCATCGATAGTCTTTACATTTTGGCATGTTTCTGCAATGGCTGGTACCGGTTGTTCCTTTCCATGTTTAGTGCTTCCTTCAGGATCTCTTGTAGGGCAGGCCTGGTGGTGACAAAATCTCTAAGCATTTGCTTGTCTGTAAAGGATTTTATTTCTCCTTCACTGATGAAACTTAGTTTGGCTGGATATGAAATTCTGGGTTTAAAATTCTTTTCTTTAAGAATGTTGAATATTGGCCCCCACTCTCTTCTGGCTTGGAGAGTTTCTGCTGAGAGATCTGCTGTTAGTCTGATGGGCTTCCCTTTATGGGTAACCTGACCTTTCTCTCTGGCTGCCCTTAACATTTTTTTCCTTCATTTCAACTTTGGTGAATCTGGCAATTATGTGTCTTGGAGTTGCTCTTCTCGAGGAGTATCTTTTTGGCATTCTCTGTATTTCCTGAATTTGAATGTTGGCCTGCCTTTCTAGGTTGGGGAAGTTCTCCTGGATGATATCCTGAAGAGTGTTTTCTAACTTGGTTCCATTTTCCCCCTCACTTTCAGGCATACCAATCAGACGTAGATTTGGTCTTTTCATGTAATCCCATATTTCTTGGAGGCTTTGTTCATTTCTTTTTCCTTTTGTTTCTCTGGACTTCTCTTCTCGCTTCATTTAATTCATTTGATCTTCAATCATTGATACTTTCTTCCAGTTGATGGAGTCGGTTACTGAAGTTTGTGCATTTGTCACATATTTCTTGTGTCATGGTTTTTAACTCTGTCAGTTCATTTATGGCCTTCTCTGCATTGATTATTCTAGCTATCCATTCTTCCATTCTTTTTTCAAGATTTTTAGTTTCTTTGCGCTGGTTACATAGTTCCCCCTTTAGCTCTGAGAAGTTTGATCGACTGAAGCCTTCTTCTCTCAACTCGTCAAAGTCATTCTCCATCCAGCTTTGATCCATTGCCGGCAATGAGCTGCGTTCCTTTGGAGGGGGAGATGCACTCTGAGGTTTTGAATTTCCAGCTTTTCTGCCCTGCTTTTTCCCCATCTTTGTGGTTTTATCTGCCTTTGGTCTTTGATGCTGGTGACATACTGATTGGGATTTGGTGTGGGTGTCCTTTCTGTTTGTTAGTTTTCCTTCTAACAGTCAGGACACTCAGCTGTAGGTCTGTTGGAGATTGCTTGAGGTCCACTCCAACCCTGTTTGCCTGGGTATCAGTAGCAGAGGCTGCAGAAGATAGAATATTGCTGAACAGAGAGTGTTGCTGTCTGATTCTTGCCCTGGAAGCTTCATCTCAGGGGCGTACCCCGTCATGTGAGGTGTGAGGTATTGGTCTGCACCTAGTGGGAGATGTCTCCCAGTTAGGCTACTCAGGGTTCAGGGACCCACTTCAGCAGGCAGTCTGTCCCTTCTCAGATCTCAACCTCCGTGCTGGGAGATCCATTGCTCTCTTCAAAGCTGTCAGACAGGGTCATTAACATCTGCAGAGGTTTCTGCCACTTTTTTTTTTTTTTTTTTTTGCTATTCCCTGTCCCCAGAGGTGGAGTCTACAGAGACAGGCAGGCCTCCTTGAGCTGCAGTGGGCTCCACCCAGTTCCAGCTTCCCAGTGGCTTTGTTTACCTACTTAAGTCTCAGCAATGGCGGGCGCCCATCCCCCAGCCTCGCTGTTACCTTGCAGTTAGATCTCAGACTGCTGTGCTGGCAATGAGGGAGGCTCCGTGAGCGTGGGACCCTCCCAGCCAGGGTGGGATATAATCCACTGTTGTGCCATTTGCTAAGACCCTTGGTAAAGCGCAGTATTAGGGTGGGAGTTAACCAATTTTCCAGGTGTTGTGTGTCTCAGTTTCTAAAGGGATTCCCTTTCCCCTTGCACTTCCCAGGTGAGGTGATGCCTCGCCCTGCTTCAGCTCTCGCAGATGGGGCTGCACCAGCTGACCAGCACCAATTGTCTGGCACTCCCCAGTGAGATGAACCCAGTACCTCAGTTGAAAATGCAGAAATCACCCATCTTCTGTGTCACTCGCGCTGGGAGGTGGAGGCTGGAGCTGTTCCTATTCGGCCATCTTGCTCGCGAGCAAATGCACTGTTTTATTGAGAATGCCAGTTTATTGAGAGTCTTTGTATGAGGGCCATTGAGGATCCCTAACCATACACCCTTAAGCACAGCTGCTGCTTCCCTTTTTCTTACCTTATTACTGTAAGGAAGAAGGAGGGAGCATATGCTATTTTAAAATTATTAAACTACACAAAGTGTAGCTGGAGACTATAATTATGTAATGACTTTGGCAGCTCCCACTAAGTGTGACATCTGAGACTAAACATTCTCTGCTACAAGGGCAGGGGCTAACTGAAGACCATGTTGTGCTTCTTATGTAGATTGCTTCTGAGAAAAAACAATTTTCCCACGACTCACCTCTTGTGTGCTGACTTACCTTTAACAAGTCAGTAGACAGATGTCTTAGCACATAGTTTCCTAAATATCATATTGATTGATGTTACTATGTTAATTAGCTGAGCAGTCTGCCTTACAAAAGACCTACATGAGTATTCATGTTCAATCAGTTAAAAAAAATTAACTTTTCCTTTTGCCTATTATTCAGAAAATGAAAGAGTGGGTCACTTGTCATACATGAAAAAACATTAAGCAAGATAAGGGAGTGATAACTAATGCTGAAGTTATATACAAAGGCTTTTTTTTTTTTTCATGCCTTTTTCCATTATTCCAAAAGATTCCGATGACCCACTAAGGAATCAGTATGGTTTCATGATTAATCCTAAAAGAAAAATGTGACTATATTCCACAACTTAGCTGAGAAAAGTGCCCACAGTGCCTAAGCCAGGTAAAAGGTTTTGATGATTGGGGAAGTGGTTGAATTGTTCCTTTAATCTAGATTCAATGCAACAAATCTCTCAAGTTCAGTATTATGCGGGTGTGGAAAAGTTATTTTGGGGGGTTAATAATTCAATATTGCCTTATTCTGTGGTTTCGAATTTCCATTAGCAAATGATTTCCTTTAATAAATCTTTTATGATTAGAACTAGCTACTCTGATGTCTTCCTAATTGCCGACCTCACCATTGTTTATTTATATAAGACTCTTTTGCCCTTGTTTCTTGTTGAACACAAGTCAGTTATTTGCTGTGCCTCAGTGTCTGTGATAAGAAAGGCCAAATCTGCTGCACATCCATTTTTAGGATTTAGAACAGTGTGTGCTTTTACTGAGTGTCTAGAGCAAGTCAATGACCCAATCACATTGAGATCTTACTGTGTTTTGTTATTTTAAAAACATTTTCACCTCCACTATTTTGTTTGATTAGATTCTAAGCAATGCCAATACTGTAGAATCCCTTGGCTAGTTGTAATAAATTACTAAGGTCGTTGGCATCAGTTATCTGGCCTTATAAGAGATTCCCAGATTTATTTTAGGGAATAACTCCCTTTTTATTCTTCACCCTTCTGATTTAAGTGTGACAAGATCACATCCTAGTTTCCAGAGAAGATACTTGACTCAGGTTTGTCCAATCAATGCATTCTATACCCCAGCCACAGTATTAATTTTCACGGATGGTATATAATAGTAGTAAATCTCATATGCTTGGCACATGCATTAAATGTATTTAATACTTCTAACAAGCCTACAAAGTAGGAATTACTATTATCTTTAATATGCAGATAAGGAAACTGAGGCACAGAGTATAAATTTCCTGGAAGAGATCAAATAGCTAGTGAGCTATTTGATAGCTCAGTATGAGTCAGAATGCAAACCTAGGCAGTCCACATCAGTCTGTGCTCTCACCAGGGTACTTAGAGTCTAGTTTTTTGCTGGAATCAACAGAAAGGAAGTGCTGCAAGAGTAAGTTGAGGCAGGAGCTGCTTGACACCATCAAATAGAAAGGCCTGCCTGAGAAAATGTCATCATAAAGGAAAGCATATAGAAGAACAGGCTGAGTTCTGATGACATTGATTAAGGCCTTGGATTTAGTGGTTTCTAAAGCTTTTAACCTGGGATTTGGCAGTTTTGTTAGCTAATATATTTTTCTTTTCTTCTTAACTTGCAATGGCAAGCCTAAAGAAAATGACGTTGAAAGCAAACTTTAAATTAAATTTGCACAAGCAGTTATCATCACTGCCCTCAGAAGAATCATTATAAAACTGACAAGTGTTGAAAGGATTAGTAATATGCACTTTAATTCCATAAATATTTATTTAGGTGAGGGGACTAGGACCTGGGAGATTCATGCTTTTTATATTATGCATTAGGTAGAACAAAACTAATCTTGTTAAGAATTGGTGGGGGCAGGGGGACAGTGAGTATCTTGGCAATCACAAACAAAATGGCCACCATCCTTAGAAAGGAAAAACTAAAAATAAATAAATAAATAAATAAATAAATAAATAACACTTTGTTTCCCCCTGCCACTCCTAATGATGAGTAAATCTCAAAAAGTGGGTATTGAATTGTCAGAAAGATTTCAGAGTCGAAAGAAACACTGTAAGTTTCTTGTATAATATGAGATTCTGTATTCCCGTCCTTGATGTAACAGCTAGATTCCTGTCTGCAAAGATCCTATCGTGTAGAAATACGAGCTCCTTCTGCTTCAGCCTTAGATGATCTCTGTCCACCCTCGGAGAGGGCAAATGAGTGACCCCAACCCCTAACAGAAGTGGTTAGAAACAACCTTAATATTATCAGGTAATTCATCCTGCCATGCTGCCCAGCAATGCCCCTCGGGACCTGCTCCTTGAAAGTGCCCCTCTTGTAGTCAGCTTGTCTGATATGCTTGTGCTGCCAGAGAGGGTGCCCCAAAAGGCACTTAAGGGATTTGAAGGGTATATGGTTACAGAATCAGTTTCATATATGAAGAATTTGTATCTGCTATTATGTCAGTGTTTGAAGAGTGAAAAAAGCACTCAATATACTTGCATTTATGAAAACTAGAGATAGGCTGCCTCCCCACTCTCCAACCCAATCTTAAGCAATTTATGTAGTATTAATGTCTACAACCTGCTTTCTGACTTCATTTATCACTTTACTTTTTTTTTTTCCCCCTTTCTGATTGGACAATTACATCTAGACTAGTTATAACAGCCAGCACAGCACCAGGTCCTCTAATTTATGTGTTAATGTGGTGTTCTGGAAGCTTGATGTTAAAATGATGAATATCACCTGGGAAGAAGATTGGAAGAGAGCAAAAGAACTGGCAAGTTGCCTTGTGGAAATAGCTTTCGACTTTATCAAACCGTGGGGTAACATGTCAGATTATATTATGTACAATTAATTATTAATGCAGTCTGGGCCTTATTTTGAAAAGTGCAAACATGCACTTCCAATAATTTCCTTCCCATGGAAAATCTGTTGTGTCCCTCAAATTGAGCAGCAAAATGTCCCTCACAAAATACCTTAAGGCTTCCATTTCTCCAGATTTAGCATGCATCTGAGACAAGAAAGCTTTCACAAGCCTCCTTGCCATGGACAAAACAGAGATGTGTTTTTGCTTAATTAAAATTCTTTTTTGGCAACAGATGTCCTTGCAAAAATAGCTCAGAGTGCGGTGAAGCATTTTTATGGGCTGGAGTTCAGCAATGAGGAGCCCGTCATCTGCCTTCTCTGCTCTGAGAGCAACACAAGAGACCAGGTGGCTGGTCACAGTTTGAAAAGTGAACAAATGTATTTATTCATTCTGAGCAATTTGCAACCCACTGGGAGAGCAGGAGCCCTGTCCCAGCCCCTAGTTTTTGAGAGCTAGGACTGTGAGAGAAGGGGGCTGTTTAATTGCTTTGCACAGTTTCTCTCACTAAAGCAATTAGCACCCAGAGGAAAGTCCAGGAGAAGAACACAGCCAGGCCTCACACACATATGGTGGCCTGAAATCAGCCTGCATACTGTCCCAGGCACACAGATGATTCAATCAGTGATTCAGGCAGAGACCACGATGCTCCGCTTCCTGGGTTTGCTGCTGCTGAAATGTTATCTTCCTATTCTTGAGCTTCTAATCCATTGAGGAACTAGTGTACAGAGGGTGGGAGCTCATCAACTTCACACCTCGCTAACGCTACTGGAACAACAACAACAACAAAACCTTAATAGGCTTGAGAACTGAAAGAAGAGAAGTTTTCTTCTAATCTGTACTCAAGACTAAAGTGACTGCTAAATGGACGGAGAAATCAAATAAACCAACCGAGGTCACCTGGCTAATTATCTGAATACAATTAGAACCTGGATCTTAAAATAAATCAGGCAAGATAACACATACTTAAAAAAAAAAAAAAAAAAAAAGCACTTGCTAAGGCTTGTGTGGGTAGGACACATGGCTGTCATATATGACAAGATTCAGTGAAAATTACGTGAATTTTTGTTGTCATTGTTGTTGTTTTTAATCTAACTACAAGGCTAGATTACAGCAAAGGCATTCTGTTTATTTTTAGTATATTCTGTCAATGACTGAACCAGATAATGCAATAGAGCATAATTCATTAATTAACTAAGATAATCACACAGTTATATTTGTTAGTAAATTTTCCTGATAACTGAAGCCCTTCTCTTAAAGATTTAAGGTTTTCTAAAATATTTAACCACTTTCCTTGGAAATAATTTTAAAATATACATGTCTCTTTATTGTTATTCAAGGTTCAGAGAACACTTATGGTTCACAAAGGGATACATTAACAAATTATTCTCTTCTTCCTTTTGTACAAATTGTATGCATTCATGTTCCCTTTGTGGCTAAGCTACTTTTTTATATTGAAAGAATAATTTTTAAAGTCTTACTTCTTTGCATGGGGACGGTACATCTGAGTGATTCATTCTAAAAATCTAAGGAGGTAGACAGGGTTACTGAACAGAATTATCCATATATTCATTTAACAACAATTTAGTGATCATCTACCCTGTCAAATACTCTTCCAGGAGCTGGGATTCAACAGTGAACAAAACAAAGTTCTGGGCACCTGGAATTTGCATCTGAATGGGGCAGATAGCCAACCTAGCATTAAATTCATATGCAGTATCATTTCAGATAGGGCTGAGTGCTACAAAGAAAAACAAAGAAGAAAAGGGGAGGTGGTCAAAGAAGGCCTGTGACAGCTGAAAGTGATCTGAATGAAAAGAGGGAGGAGAAAGCCACAAAAATACCAAAGGAGAACTCCAGGTGGGAGTTTTGGTTGAGAAACAATTCTCTGTGTTGTTTCTACATGTGAGAACTTTGCTGGGAAGGACCTTTTAAAAGATGTTTGCATACCAAACAGCTTTGAAAGCTAAAACAGTATCTCCCTCTGGGTTAAAGGGCAGATTTGTTTCTTGACCAAGGTAATAAATGATCACCTCTTTCTGTGGGTCAAAGGTCAGGCAGGTTTGTTGTCAACAACTTTAAAAGATTGGAGTTTTCTAAACTCAAAGCTCGAAAGCTGGAACATCAACAAGGTGTGTACAGCATCTACTTAGGCTGGAACACCAACAAAGTGTTGTACAGCATCTACTTAGGCTGCCTTTGCAACACCTTCATGGAACTGGGAGACAGAGGAACCGATGCAAACAAGAAAGTCATGCTGCCTTCTGTGCCAGAAATAAGTAACCATCTAGATCTATTTCAACTCATGGGAAAAAAGGAACTTCAAGAAGGAGGGAATGATTAACTGGTTCAAAGCCTGAGTATGAGTAAATGAGGACTGAGAATTGGCTGTTTGATTTATCAACCTCGAGGGTCATGTCAAATAAGAACTGTTCCTGAGGGCAAAATTATAGAGAAGATGAAAAGAGGTAAGAGAGATATTGAGTATAGCAAACTCCTTCAAGAATTTTCCTGTACACCAAGCAGAGGAAATGGGTACTCACTGGAAAGGTATATGGGAATCAAGAGAGGGGTTTTGTCTTGTTGTTTTGTTTTGATATAAGAGACAGTATAATATGTTTGTATGTTGGGAAATAATGTAGTGGGGGAGGAATTTAATGATGCAGGAAAGAAATGGCATCCCTGGAGGAGCAAAGTTCTCAAGCAGCTAAAAAGGAATGAGCTTCATCATGACACCTGCAGTGCTAACCTCACATCAGAGTGTAGGCAATTGATTCACTATAACAGGAGAGGAGGCTGAATCTATAGCACAGGTGCAAGTAATGTGCAAAATTTGGTAATGAGTGGATAGAGAAGTTTTCTTCTGATTGCTTCTATTTTCTCAGTGACTGGAGTGAGAATGAAGTCATCAGTCCAGAATGAAGAGAGTGGAAGGGCTATTGGAAGCTGAGGAGAGAGATGATGGGGTGAAATAGTCACCTAGGAAAGTGAAAGAAGGCATTGATTGGAAAAAAAAGTAGTATTGCAAGATGACACCAGAAAGTGTCTACATTTCTGCACCAGTGGTCTTTAAGATATTAAATGATATTAAAAAGTCACTCTATGGGTGGGAAGCGGTGGGAAGGGGGATGATTCCATGGCCAATTAAATTGGAACATACTTAGCATCAAAAACTGATCAGGTGTCTTTACTAAAGAAGATTTCAGAGCCCTTAATATGTTATGTAAATGATGACTTTCCCAAAAGGGTGACAGTATTCAAGGTTTCCTAAATGCATTTCATTGTGGAATATTAGTAGGGTTTTACAAAACATGTCTTAGAAAATGTTGTGTTAAATCACCGACGTCCAGCTATATTTGTCTGGGTTAAATTGACCACTATTCCTCTGGAGTAGAACTAGAAACATCAGGCATGGTTCATCAGAGAACTGGGTTCTAAAAGTAGTAATTGACACATTTAATAAAACACTCTAGTCATTGTGAGACACAGCATGACCTGGAGACCCCATGACTTCCAAGGCAGATCACTAGTTGAGTTTCCAGAAATGTGACCATAGGGTAGTCTGAAGTCCAGAGGAGGAATCTTTAGACCAGAGAGAAAACAGCCTTTTTACCCTGAGTGTTCACTGAGGGTTGGAAGAGATGTCTACAAAAATGATTATGGAATAGCTTGGAACCCTCAGACACAAGCCTTCAGCACCCAGGCAGGTAGAAAGTGATTCTGCACTTCAAGAGCCTTGAGGGGGCAAGCACAAGGGCTCAAGCTCAGGAGCAAGGTAAGTAAATAGGTTTTATTAGGAATAGAGTGTTTCACTGGGCTTAGTAGCAGTTCTATTCTGATTCTACTTTGAGTTAAAGTCTATGTAGCTTATGCTAGCACATCTAAAATAAAATTCTAGCTATGTTATTAAAAGTTTTCAGTACTATGTAGGAAGGGCATTCTGAAAAGGCTGGCTAGAATTAAAATAAAATTTTAATTTGTTCAAGTAGTGTAACTTCTATTTTGCCTATTTTTGTCATTATCCCTCTTAAGCTTTGTCTTAGGAATTAGAAATGAGTGTACGTGTGCACATACACACACACACACACACACCCCATGTCTAAAAAATGAGAATACTTGCATTCAGAGGAACAACAGGACAAGGTCAGTCAAAAGACTCTCACTCCTCATCCAGGCTTGGAGTGAGTGAAAGTAACCGAAAGAAAAGGGGTTAGGGGTCACTGCCATAGAAAAGAAAGGAAAGATTCCTATGGAAAGAAAGAAAGGAACGTATAATGAGACATGCTCTTGTCTAACCCTGAAATGTTGGGGCTCAACAAGAGGTGCCAAAGATTTCTGCAAATGAAAAAGTAAGTTGATATTTACTCCTCTGCAAAATACTTCTTGGACTCAGCACTGCAGAGGTGGCCTTTTCAAAGCCTCTTCCATTTTTCTGATGCCACACAACCTTTGCTGTGTCTTTTGTAATGTTCTTAACACAAGGGTTGCAAATGCAAATGACCTCAAAGACTAGGCATGTAATGTACATAAGGAAAGCTGGGCCTCCTATTAGAGTGGTGAGGGCCGTGAAACTGGAAAGGCATTACATTCAAATCATTTAAGAGCATTGTAATTGGGCCTGCAAGCCGACAGTTTAAGACTCTGCTTGAAAGCATGCCCACCTCCTTTTGGAAAGTGGGATGCGCAGGCTGCTAAGAAGTCATCTTTGTCACCACACCTGTCCAATGTGCTGCTTCCAATGTGCTGCCTTATGTTGTACATGATTGTCTAGAAGAAAACATCATCTTTCTTTGCAAAGAAAGTACAGAGGTTTTATGATGACTTTTTAACATTTATTTCTAAGTTTACAATTGTATTCTAAATGCTTCATTGCCAAATATCTTATTTCCAAATAAAAGATGGAAGATGTGTGACTGCAAATAATAGTATATTTCAAATCGTTCATGAATGTAAGATTATTATATATGATAGTTCTTATATGATATATGAAATGTAGTATGACATTATAAATGCATGTGTATGCATTTCGTATTCATTTAACATATATAATATTGTATAATACATGATCATATATGTGTGTATATATACATATACATGGCTGACTGGCATTAGAGAAAGTCCTTTGTATTATTTTAGGAAAGCAAGAATAAAATGAGATAGAAGAAAAGAAAGCAAAGGAAAGTAAAGAAAAATTATTTTGAGAAAGACGGTGCATTCCTTTAATAGTAATTTCTAATACTGTACATTCACATAATTGTCATCACTGTTTCACTCACTTTATATAACCTATAAAAGAAAAGCTAATCTATAAACATAAATCACACACTAGAGGACCATAAGCCAAATCCAGTTTATAAGATTTGGTTCACATTTCTTAAAAGAAGTTTGATTTAGCAAACTCCATTTTGAATTGGGACATTTCACACAGACATTCATGTTTTCCCTCCTCTCTTTTGACAGAACATGTGCTCTACAGCTCAGCTCACTTCAGTCATCATCAGAGCTGCCACACCCATTTACATTACGTACCTGATCCTGTTTGGCATTTGATTTTATGGACCCTCTATTTACATCCAGTACAGTACACAGGGATCTATCTGTTTTCAACAACATACATCTGGTGGATGAAGTCCAGAGAGTGGTGCAGGGGCAGAGACGCCTTTTCAAAATAAGGCATGAAAAATTTAAACCAACAAATATAAACCTATAAAATATTCAGGGCATTAGAAGATCCTGTCTCCTGTCTGGAGGGCAAGGGATCATTTTTAAATGAGAAAGGCATCCTTGAAGAATGCATGCTGGTCTAGATCTAGGCCATGTGGCCAAACAAGGGGCTTCCAAGGAATTCTACCTTAAGCTTAAAAGTGTTGAGAGTTGAATGAAGTTTAACCCCCTTCTGTAGTCAGATTCCAGGTTCTTTTCTGCAAGTGCTATATGGTTTCTTACAATGTCAAAGAATCCCTGGTCACAAAATAGTCCAGAAATATGTCACTGAGCCCTGGTAGGGGATCAAGTTTCCTTGAAAAATGGGTTCTAACTTTTAGTTTCAGATTCTTCTGTGCAGCTGGAACATCAGAATACTATATTGTAGGGGAGAAGGTAGAAAGACTGGAACATACCATTTTATTTCTTCCCAACACTGTCTTATGAAATTGAAAAATCTACCCTGGAACATGTTGTCCAAATCAAGGGTACATTAGAAATTGACCCCCAAAAAATACTTTCTATAAGAGCTTTTTAAAAAATACCTTAATTTATCCCCATTTCCAATTATTTTACATTTAAATTATTTAGGAATGCCAAGGTTACGAGAGATTTAACACACAATTAAGTTTCAGGGTGAAGGTGGGAATAAACAGAAAGAGAAGAGACTATTCAGAGGAAATAATCTTCTAAATTAAAAAATGTTAAAAGACAGGGACAATGATATGGTTCCTGAATAGGGGAAGACAGAATTGAGGAAAGTAATAAATTTTGTGAAAATATTATAAAAGGATTCATTTAACAGGGAAGCGTTTACTAGTATGGTAGCCCAGTCCAACATATAACTAAAATAAAAATTCTGCTTTATGGTATGTTTTGAAAGGCATAAAGGAGCCCTGAACACTAAATTAACTTTCACAAGAACTGCAGTAATGAAAAACGCCATGAATACTGTCACACTGATTGGCTAAAGGGTGCAGAAGGCTTCTTTCAAAAGAAGTGGGGGGATAAAACCTTAACTAATGTGTACTCATTTTCATTTGTGTGAAACTCTGTGACCTTGGATATGTCACAGAATCTCTCTGGGTCTCTGTTTCTCATTTCTAAAGTGTATTGGTCTATTTTCATGCTGCAGATAAAGACATACCCAAGACTGAGCAGTTTACAAAAGAAAGAGGTTTGTTTGTTTGTTTGTTTGTTTTTTAAGATGGAGTCTCGCTCTGTCGCCCAGGCTGGAGTGCAGTGGCTGGCGCTCTCTAGGCTCACTGCAAGCTCCACCTCCCAGATTCACACCATTCTCCTGCCTCAGCCTCCTAAGTAGCTGGGACTACAGGCACCCGCCACCACACCCATGTTAGCCAGGATGGTCTCGATCTCCTGACTTCATGATCCACCCACCTTGGCCTCCCAAAGTGCTGGGATTACAGGCATGACCCACCATGCCCGGCCAAAAGAGGTTTAATTGGACTTACAGTTCCACATGACAGGAGAAGCCTCACAATCATGGTGGAAGGCAAGAAAGAGCAAGTCACATCTTACATGGATGGTAGCAGGCAAAGAGAGAGAGCTTGTGCAGAGGAACTCTGCTTAAAACCATCATATTTCCTGAGACTTATTCACTATCACAAGAACAGCACGGGAAAGACTTGCTCCCATGAGTCAGTTATGTCCCACCGGGTACCTCCAACAACACATGGGATTTCAAGATGAGATATGGGTGAGGACACAGCCAACCATATTATTCCACCACTGGCCCTCCCAAATCTCACATCCTCACATTTCAAAACCAATCATCCCTTCCCAACAGTCCCCCAAAGTCTTAATCAGTTCAGCATTAACTCAAAAGTCCACAATCCAAAGTCTCACCTGAGACAAGGCAAGTCCCTTTCAATTATGAGCCTAAAATCAAAAGCAGGTTAGTTACTTCCTAGATACAGTGGGAGGGGGTAGAGTACAGGCATTGGGTAAACACAGCCATTCCAAATGGGAGAAATTGGCCAAAACAAAGAGGCTACAGTCCCCATACAAGTCTCAAATCCAGTGGTGACAGTCAAATCTTAGAGTTCCAAAATGTTCTCCTTCAACTCCACGTCTCACACCCAGGTCACGCTGATATAAGAGGTGGGTTCCAATGGTCTTGAGCAGCTCTACCTCTGTGGCTTTGTGGAGTAGAGTTTCCTCTCAGCTGTTTTCATGGGCTGGTGTTGAGTGTCTGCAGCTTTTCCAGTGCAAGCTGTCAGTGGATCTACCATTCTGGGGTCTGGGAGGACAGTGGCCCTCTTATCCCAGCTCCACCAAGTGGTGCCTCAGTAGGGACTCTCTTTGTGGGCTCCAACCTGACATTTTCCTTCTGCACTGCCCTATCAGAGGATCTCTGTGAGAAGCCCTCCCTGTAGCAAACTTCTGCCTAGAAATCCAGCTATTTCCATACATCCTCTGAAATCTAGATGGAGGTTCCCAAACCTCAATTCTTGACTTCTGTGAACCCATAGGCTCAACACCACATGGAAGTTGCCAAGGCTTGGGGCATCCACTCTCTGAAGCAGTAGCCCATGCTGTACCTTGGCCCCTTTTAGCCATGGCTGGAGTGGCTGGGAAACAGAGCACCAAGTCTCTAGGCTACACACAGCACAAGGACCCTGGGCCCAACCCATGAAACCATTTTTTCTTCCTAGGTCTCTGGGCTTGTGATGGGAGGGGTGCTGTGAAGACCTTTGACATGCCCTGGTGACATTTTTCCCTTGTCTTGGGGATTAACATTTGGCTCCTTGTTACTTATGCAAATTTCTGCAGCCAGCCTAAATTTCTCCTCAGAAAATGGGATTTTCTTTTCTGTCACATTTTCAGGCTGCAAATTTTCCAAACTTTTATGCTTTGCTTTTCTTATAAAACTGAATGCCTTTAACAGCATCAGAATCTTTGTTGTTGGGGGTCAGATATGTGCTTTAACAAGCCCCCCAGTTGATTTTTATGCATGGAAGTTAGAGAAGCACTGTTTTAGGGGACATGAGAGGAGAATAAGAAATAAAAAGGACAAAATGCACAAACCCAATAAAGAGGCATTTTCACTGTAGTCTATTCTTATTTTTAAAATAGATAAAAGCTAAAACACAAGTGAGATTATTGGAATAAATCAATGGAAATATACTCATTTAGGTGATGTGAAATATATATAATATTAGTGTTGTTTAAAACAGATAACATATATACACTTGTATATAACATATATACACTTATATATATGTTATCTGTTTTAAACACTAATATATATATATTTTCTTTACATTTTGCTTACATGGATATATAATTATATATAATTATAAATATATAATTATACTGAAGAATATAGGGGTAAAGTGAAAAATCTTTTCTATATTTCTGTCCAAATCCCAATACCCACCCAGAGAAGTAACCATCATTAAGAGCTTGATGCATCCTTCTAGATTTTCTATGCATTTCCTTTCTTATGTGTCGATATACTTACACAGGAACTTTAAAAATAATAAAGAGGATTATGCTATATGTTACAGTTTTGTGATTTTCTTTTGGTCCTTTCCCTCTCACACACACTCTCTCTCCATGCAGATACATGCGTTTGTATCTGAATAAATATATATATATTATCTGATATGTTTTCATGTCAGTACACATAGATCTACTTTATTGTTCTTAAAGTTTCACTATATTTTCTTTTGACTTATAAACCCTTATTAACTTAAACAGTTATGATTGATGACTGTTTAGGATGTTTCTCTGCTCTAGTAAAGAATGCTGTAATGAACATATGTGTGTGTATATATTTGAAGGTATATGTTGAGTATTTCTGAATGATATATCTGAGGAAATTGCTGGATCAAAGAGTTTATGTACATTTATTACTATATTATCTATCATGTCTTAAATTACACTTTCACCAACTATGGCCCCCAACATTTCTCTCAGTCCTTTTGGGAATCCCAGAGGCAGGCTGGGAGACATTACCATGGTCATTATACAGAAGGCACTGAGATTTAAAGAGGTTAAGGAAGTTAAAACAAGTCACTGACCCTGCACTTATCCCTGATACAGATTTAAAAGGTTGCATATCAGATTCTGATTTATGATAAGGCAGCACCAACACTTCAGTTTTCACTTTGCCAGGACTTCTTCAACTCCATGATAACACCTGCTTACTATTCCTGAAAAATCCTTGGGTGTGAATGTTCACATCAACAGTCCATCCCAGTTCAGAAATCAGCTTCTAATTCCTTAGTCTGCCCAACTTGCACAGCAACACTGTGACCTGCATGTGTTATCTCAACATCAAAGATGAGAGAACTGAGTGAATCCCAAGGAGCCAAAACAGCCTCCACTTGGCTGAAACCGGCAGAGCTGGAGCACATGGTCTACATTTCAGTCTAGCAAATTTTCCACTACACTCTACTGATTTAGCTCTCACCAAAAAATAAGGAAGGAAATCTGAAGTTAAATTTCAAGGGTTTAGAATTTCATTCCTGTATGGGCCACGTTTAGCTACACAACATTCAGGGGCAGTCTCCTCACATAGGTTTTGAAATTTCCCATGGACGTATTTCAGGCAAAATCTAAACTACTATAATCATGATTAGAATCACCTCCCTCCTTGAAATTAAGCCAGGTGGGAGGTGACTGTGAATCACTTAGGCCCTCTGTTTCTCTGTCTATAATTCCCCAGAGTCACTCCCAAAGCCCCATTTCTAAGCAGGCCTTCAGAAACCCACTGCATTCATTCTCACAGATTTCTTAGGTGTTACATTAGTCAGGGTTCTCCAGGGAAACAAAACCAATGAGAGTGTGTGTGTGTGTGTGTGTGTGTGTGTGTGTGTGTGTGTGTATGTGTGTATCTGTGTGTGTGTGTATCTGTGTGTGTAAAGATATTTATTATAAGGAACTGACTAATGTGATTATGGAGGCTGAGAAATCCCAAGATGTGCAACCAACAGATTGGAGACCCAGAAGAGCTGGTGGTGTAAGTTTCAGTTCAAAAGTTGGCGAAATCAAGCCCTAAGAAGAGCCAATGTTTCCATTTGAGCCTGAAGGAAGGAAAAGACTGATATTCCAGCTCAAGGCAGTAAGTCAGGGAAAGTTCCCTTTTATTCACAGAAGGTTCAGCCTTTTTATTCTATTCAGGCTTTCAACTGATTGCATGAGGCCAATCCATATTAGGGAGGGTAATCTCCTTTACTGAAACTGATGATTCCAGTGTTAATTTTACCCAGAAAACATCCTCACAGACACACCCAAAATGATGTTTGACAAAATATCTGAGCACCTCATGGCTCAGTCAAGTTGATACAAAAATTAACAATCACAAGTGAAATCACCTTTGATTCATTCTGTAAAAATTCCCAAGTTTTGGCAGTTCCAAGATTGGCCAGGAAGCAAGAAAACAAGGGAGAAGTTCTTCCATTCATCTATCTAACTCTAATTAAGTCATAAGGTTGGAGGAAAAACTTCCTCCTACTAACTTCCACTATAACTATGCAGGTACAGAGCAAAAAATACCCAGGATGCATTTATGACAGCATATACAATAATATACAGGTGAACACAGATAAAAACACAAAATGACAGAGTTATAGAATTCCAGACACAATAGAGGCCTCAGAGTTCACTTGGATCAACCCACTTATTCTTCATATAGATATGTAAAAACACCACAGACACATAATGATTCATAGACAGGAAGACACAAGCACATGAGCATGCAAGAGGCAGAACACATTCAGATGGGCAGTGATGCACAGTTTTGCAGCAGCCCTCCTTTTACTCTGCAAAATATCAATTATCTGATCACATACTCTGATTTCTTCTCACTTTTGCTTCTTATTTATTAGGATTTTATCCTGAAGTGAATCCAACCATATCCCATTCTTAATATAGCCTCCTCAAACTTCCTTTTCTTGCATTCCTCCTATGGAGGCCAGTTCAGTACCTATGCAGGGTACCAGTCCAATTGTGGACAGCATAATGACTAGGAAAGTCTGAGTACTGACCTAAAATTATTGCTGTTCTCTGGGCTTTAACAGATAGGGGAGAAAATGCTTGAAAGACAGGGTGTGTATAAGAACCACAGTTCTAAAAGAATTGATACCAGAGTTAACTATAGCAAATAATACATAGATACATAATAAAGTACTTGATGATTCAGAATCAGTACAATAACCCACTGGAATGAATTCAAAGTGTATCTATGTTACTAATTGGACTCCCTCTTCTATCTCAAGAATATCAGTAACCTCTTCCAAGCATTCCCAGACTCACAAACCTGCCAATAAATCTGTCTTCTTTCAGTCAATCCCAACCCACTTCCATGTCTCTACAGCCGCTTTTGAAAACACTATTTCCCCTAGAATTGCTTCCTTTCCCTAAAATTCAAATGCTAAATGGGTTGGCAGGTTGTACTAATTTAATTTAGTTCAACATATAAAAACAAAGGAACTGTTTATTTATCAATCATCATAAACCTTGAAACAAAGTATTTAATTGTGTTCTTCAGGATCAGCCTGTGTGATATAAAATGTTGCAAAGACGACATGAGGGGAATTAAAGAGGCTGGCCCATTTTCCAAGGGTCATACTGAGTTGGAACCAGAGTTCATAGCCTGTTTTGTCAGTCTTTCAATTTTTAAAAATTTAACAAAAATAAAGAAGGTATTTAAAAATATTCCAGGTTCTAGTTCTTTTGTGATCAAAGCCAGATCCCAATCAACCAACAGAGATGCATATACATACAAATGGCTTTTAAAACCATGGGAACAATATTACCTAGGAAAGGATGTAAGCATTAGTGGGCTAAGAGGGCAGGTATGGGCAACTCAATAATGAACTTAGATTTTATGGGATTATGTAATTTACAGGGCCTTCTTCAAGGAAAATAATAAAAATTTATAACATAAAATTGGACACATTAAAATGATAAATTAATAGCAATAAATTACAGGTGTAAAAATGAGGATAAATACCACCAACATCACATAATGCAGGAAAATTGATTAATATTTGGAAGTCTTAACTGCCTGATCCACTTTCAAATAGTTTTCTCCCTATTTTTTCCTGCATATTTCAATTATTTTTCATACAACAAAGATTTTATAATATTATTTTCCACTGGGAGAATAGAAAGGTAATCTGGTCTTTCTTCTAGCATTTTTCTCCTCTATACTACCAATATTTACCCAGTGTTGGGGCCATAGACACATTTATGTCACGATGCTACCTTTGGCCCTGTGACCTCACGTCCTAGCAGCAGGCGAGTTGCCCAATGGGATGTTTGGCAAAAGCCTCATTAACATGACATGATTATATGTATCGCATACATGTAACCCACTAAATCCAAAGGAAAGATATCCTCCACCCAAACTCCCTGTGACTGGATTCCCAAAATGCTTGCAGACAATCTAACACCACTGAACATTGTGGCAAGAGGGATGGGGAAGCTGGAGTGAAAAAATGACTGTTGCTTTAACCCTTGCGGTTAAAATATTTTACTTTTGCAAATTTTGCTAAAACATGTGACCATGTTAGCCCTTTCTTGGGGTTTTGGAAGAGGTCCATGCAACGGAGGGGTCCTAAAACTTATGCTTTTATCAGCTTCACAGCCAACCTGCCTCTGGGTCAGGAATCTATAAAGGAGAATGGGGAAGAGAGTCATCAGGGGCATTGGAGAAAAATCAAGAAAGTGGGATATCTTAGAAACCCAAGAGAAGAGGGTATTTCTAAAAGAGCATGAGAAACTATGTTAAATTTTTCTAATAAGTTAAATAATATAAAAAGAAAAATATCAATGGATTTTACAACGTGGAGGTTATTATTGATTTTAACATAGCTATTTAAGTGGAATAGTAGGGGTGCAAACAAAATTAGACATAGTTATGAAGTGTATGGATGGTAAGACATTAGAAACAGAATTTTATTTAGGTGCTATTAGAAGAAGACTTCCTTCCCATGTTTTGGAAACGTCTGAACCTTTGATTATGCCATCATAGGGGTAACTCCTTGGTTTTCTCATCTACTATACCAAAATTATCTCTTTACATGTTTCACCCTTTGATTGACAGCTTCTTACAATTAGGAACAAAGCTTTACATCTTGTATCTTCAATGCCTACGTTGAAGATACAGTGGAAGATACTGAGTAAATATTTATCAAATGAATGAATGCCTTTTAGATATAGTTTAGTCTACCTCTTGCTCTCTAGAAATTTTTTATGTCCACCCTATTTAAAGAAAAACATTCATTCCTTGAAAGAGGACTAAATAGGACTTTACATCTTTGGTTATTTTTCTCCCAAGAGAGAAAGAGGTAGAGAAACAGAGAGAGAGAGAGAGAGAGAGAGAGAGAGAGACAGAGACAGAGACAGAGAGACAGAGAGACAGAGAGACAGATGGAGAGGTATTTTTAAAATCATTCTTAAGAAATTCAGTCTAATTTAATCCAACTAACAGTTATTGAACTCTAACTACTTCATCAACCTAGACTCAAAATGAAAAAAATATCGTCCAGAATAAAGGTCAAAAAGTTTAATTTAACTTGGTAAATAATAAGATAGATGCCCAGGATCCCAGGAAGCAGGGAAGAGGTGGGGTGTGAAGGAGGCTCCCTGGGAAAGATAGAAGCCTGAGTTGAAATTAAGAAGGTGGAAAATCTATCACAAGAACAGAAAACCAAACACCGCATGTTCTCACTCATAGGTGGGAACTGAACAATGAGATCACTTGGACTCAGGAAGGGGAACATCACACACAGGGGCCTGTCATGGGGAGGGGGGAGGGGGGAGGGATTGCATTGGGAGTTATACCTGATGTAAACGACAAGTTGATGGGTGCAGCACACCAACATGGCACAAGTATACATATGTAACAAACCTGCACGTTATGCACATGTACCCTACAACTTAAAGTATAATAATAATAAATAAATTTAAAAAAAAAAAAGAAGGTGGAAATTATCCAGGCGAAGTAAACTGAAATTTCATTCCTGGAAAATTGTGCATGTGTCAGGAGTGCAAGAAATTTGGTAACACGAGAGTCAAGAAAAAGCAAGATGTATCTGAAAACGCTTAGGGGCCAGTTTTGAACTACACTGCAAGGGACGCAAAGAAACTTGATTATTAGTTTGGGTAAATTCCGGTTAAAGTTAGAATTACATAGGAAGCAGAAATTTGGCTTGCAAGCCTATCTTGAAAACTAGAATACATCTACTCATTTACTAGGAAACTTGCCTCCTATACTGAGTTCCCAAAGAATGAAAAGATTCTTTGCTTCCTTCTTAGGACTTCACCTGTCCAAGTAACCCCTGCCATGCGCTGCCCCACAGTCCTGAAAAGTTCTGGAAGTAAATCTCACTGCAGCTGCAGTACAGTCACAGTGTGTCTGCTGACTACTCGGGAGTGAAAACAAATAGCAGCCATGTGCTGGCCACACATTCCAATGGGGATCCTGCCATCTGTCTTTGTGTTCATACAGCCATTCAGATTTCCAGTTCATACCAGCTCGATGCCACTTCCAAGCAGAACTTGGAACAGTTAGAACAGAGAGCAAGTTCATGGACAGCATCAAGTTTTGCACAGGATTTAGCACACTCACACAGAAGCAGCAATGTGAGGGCAACATTACAGTAATATTTGTGATAATGATAATAACAACTTGCCAAGATAACAAGTGGAGTAGATGGTAGTGGAGCCGGTGGTGTGGAGCAGGAACAGAGCTTGCCTATATTACCAAGCCACACATACTGCATATTGGGGAAGCCAAAAAATGTTTCGCCATGGGCACAAACCTACTCCCAGCGAACTGCATTAATGCGTTAATTAATCCGTCTTGCAGTGCTCTGAAGAAGGTATTTGATTATTATCCCTGTTAGTGGTTGAATTGTGTTCCCCCAAAACATATGTAGAAGTCCTAATTCCTGCCACCAGTGAATGTGATCATATTTGCAAATAGGGCATTTGCAAATGTATTCAAGTTAAGATAAGCCAGATCTTAATCTGGTATGACCAGTGGCCTTACAAAAAGAGGGAATTTGGACACACACAGGATGAATGCTATGAGAAGACAGAGGCAGAGATTGGAGCGATTCATCTACAAACCAAGGATTACCTAGGAATGCCAGCAGTCATCAGAAGTGAGGAAAGAGGCATGGGACAGAGTTTCCCTTAGACTCCTTAAAAGGAACCACCTCCATTGACACCTTGATTTCAGACATCTAGCTTCTAGAACTGTGGGAAAATAAATGTCTGTTTTTCTAAGCCACTCAGTTTGTGGTACTTTGTCACAGCAGTCATGGGTAGTCAACATATCCCTGAAACAAATAGGAAAATGATATCTACAGAGGCTAAGTGCCTGGCATAAGTCATGGATAATGAAAGAGCAAGGTTTGGAATCCAGCTCTGTCTGACTACAGGAGCCAGCTACCCCCCTGCTGACAATGTGACCTTCTCATGGGGTACTGTTTACATAACAAGAGGTATTTAGAATAACAGTACCCTTCTTTAAATACTTGTGTTTTTGTTCTGTTGTGTTTTGTTTACCACCTAAAATATCTAATATGGGTCTAGGGGCAGATTCCTTGGTGCAAAGACAATGGGAACGATTATTGAGAATATTCTCATATTCTGAAGATGGGACAATGTTTTTAATACTTGTTCTAAGAACAAGCATTGACACTTCTAACACTGACAAGGTTTTTAATTCTTGTTATTATTTATTATTATTGATACTTAATAACCTCCCTATATTCTTAAAAAGAATAATCCTTAGTTTTGAGGATTTTTGCTGAGCATAATTACACATAGCTATAAATACTATGCTGTCAACATCCAGTGAGTAGCAACTGGAAATTAACCTTAAACAGTGTGTTCTCTCCTATGGATGAACATGTTATCGAAAAGGGGTTCTGATCCAGACCTCGAGAGATGGTTGTTGGATCTCACGCAATAAATAATTCAGGGTGAGTCTACAGAGTAAACTGAAAGCAAGTTTATTCAGAAAGTAAAGGAATAAAAGAATGGATACTTCATAGGGCTGCTGGTTGCCCATTTTTATGGTTATTTCTTGATTATATGCTAAACAAGGGGTATATTATTCATGCTGTTTCTTTTAGAACACACAGGGTAACTTCCTGATGTTGCCATGGCACTTGTAAACTGTCATGGCGCTGGTGGGAGTGGAACAGTGAGGACAACTAGAGGTCACTCTTGTCGCCATCTTCGTTTTGGTGGGTTTGGGCTGGCTTCTTTACTGCAAACTGTTTTACCAGCAAGCTCTTTGTGACCTGTATCTTGTGCCGACCTCCTGTCTCAATCTGTGACCTAGAATGCCTAACAGTCTGGGAATGCAGCCCAGTAGGGCTCAGCCTTATTTTGCCCAGTCCCTATTCAAGATGATGTTACTCTGGTTCAAATGTCTCCAACATATCCCCCCTCCCTTTTACAATAGAACCCTTAATCCTAAGGGTTGCAGAGGGACAAAGATCCATCTTCTGTAACTTCTTCATTCTGAATAGGGGTGATGATATTCCTGCCTAACTATTAGGATCTCTTGTATTTGGTGTAGAGAGGATCTCAGTCAGAAAGAGTCAGTATGTCAAGGGCTATTCATAACACTGAGTTCCAACAAAAGGTGGTATCTGGAAGATTAATAACTGTTCAGTTTTAGAAAACATATAATAAGCTTATCCTGCATTCATACACAAAGAGTGCAATAGCAATATATTCCATAACACTAAAGCAAAATAAGCAAAATTATCCCAAGTATACTAAATTAGAGAGTTTTCGATGAATTGGCAACTATTGGAACCAAGCCGATATGGGGTTGCTAGTTGATTCCAACGTGTCCAGAATTAGAATATTGACCCAGGTTTTGACATTACTCATCCCTCTTCTTTCTTCTGAACTGTAGTCAGAGATCACTGGTTGCTTCACGGAAATAAGCAGCGTTAGTCTAAATTGCAGGAAAAAACCTGAAAAACCACTGAGACTAGAATAACAAGGGTACCATAGTTCTTAAAACATAATGTTTCTTTTTTTCTCTCTACAGTTTCCCATTTTCACTAAAAACAAATCACGGTAAACTGATTTGCTTTATTATACTTGGCTTATTTGCATAAAGTGTAGCAGGAATAATTATTTTCCACGTACGCTCTTATTAAATTGGCTTTGATGGAACTCTGTTCCACAGAGAGAATCTCAGATAAGACTTTTTTAGGGCTGATCCCTGCTATGGGTTTGTGCCCTAAAATTCCTATGAGTTGGGTAAATGTCTCTCCTCTTAAGGTCCCAGGATAACTTGGGGCTCCTGGGACTGTCACAAAGTGACATTCTTTACTTACCAGAGGTCAGGAACTATACACAGGAACTGTGTAGACAAGGTATGAGGCCAGTTTTCCAAGGGGCTTTTATTGGCTCTATAAGTCAAGTTTGATTCCTTAAAGGAAAGCATGCCATTCCAGTCAAAGCCTCACTAAAATAACCAGTTTCTCCAATTGTGTTTTGTTGCAAAAGAAAACAGATTCTTATTGCACTTATGCAAATAACTATATTGTATGAGTTAAGAATGCTCACAAGTAGTTTCCATATTTTGGAGAAATCAGGTAGAGAGAAACAAATATGCTCCAAATTTTTTTTCACAGGAGTATACTTTACTCAACTGTTAAAAGCTGTAAATAGCTCACAAGAAAAGTTTCCTTGACTCTGAAAAACAAAACAAAGAATCAGAAACATTTTAAGCAAAAACTCAAAAACATTTTACTTAACAATTATAACTATTAAAAACATACACTAAGTCATATTAGGATTACAGGAGTTTCCCATAATTTTGAAACATATACCAATAACAAATTTATACAAACACAGCCCAAAGAAATCCAAACACCATTTCATATTTGACAGTGCTTCCTGAATGATTTTTATACCAAAGAAGGCAAATTTCACCTTTATATTAGTGTACTATTAATGTTAAACCCAATTCTTAATACAACCTTATAGACAAATCTATCCAATTTAATTAGTATGATCATAAGGTAAGATTTTCATACCTTTTATAACCCTTTACAATTTTTTGTTTAAGAGTGAATCAGTGCTCTAAGCTCTGTTGTGCTTTTATTCCAATGTTCAGTCTATGGAAAAACTGAATACTCCTTTAACTTTAGCCAATATGTTCACACACAGAATTTTTTTATATGATTAATTTTTATAGACCTTTCACAAGTTGCTCACACCTTCAGCTTTACCCTGACTTAAAACAATCCTTCGACACTTTAGGAAGAAAAATCTATATTCCCATGACTTCTTATAATCTTTTACCAAAAACACATTTCACTTTTCTTATACACCTTGCATGTAAAACTGTTTTTTATTTCCCAAAGGTTTCTAAAGTAATATAAACTAAGAGGCATTACAGTTTTTACTTTTCTGATAAAGTATTTGATTTAGGCTTATTATTATTAAACCAATTAATTAAAGTTCTTTCATATATAAGCATCACACACATAATACATATAAATAAATAGACAGAAGATAAACCAGCCAGGAATTGAACTCTGAACCTAGGCCACGACTGTGACGGCAGAAACCAAGAGAAAGTACTGCAACATGGTTACAAGGTCAAGCTCCCAAGGACGTGAAATGAGATGAGAAGGAACTTTATCCAGTTGTTGTTTTTTTTTTTTTTTTTTTCAGGGGCCTACAGAAAAGTTTGTAACTGACCAGTTTGCTGGGCCATCTTAAACTGCAGGCTGATAGGGTCCTAGGCCTTCATTCTATCCTGAGGTACCCCTCTTTGTGACAAAACAATACAGAAAGACACACAAAGCACACTAAATTCACTACAGTTGAACATCAGCCTCACAAATACTTTTTCCCATTAATCAAAACTTTACACAGGAGATAAACAGTGATTTTTACCATTCATTCAAATGGTTTACACAGACAGAGAGAAATAGACCAGTAGTCTGACTGGCAAAAAATTCTTACTCTTTTGCCAGCATGCCAGGATTCTGGGTTCCCTCTCCCTGAGCAGCCCTAGTGACCCAGCTGCCTGCACCACAGCCCTGGGACCAAGCCACAATACAAAGGAAAATTATCTTTTTCTGTTCTGGCCAGAGTAAAATACATGTGACAAAACATAGAGTTTAGTCCCTCTGCTTAGCACCCAACATCAATAATAATAAGCCTTCCATCAAACTGGCAAGGCTCAAACACACCCCCGATTGGACCCCATCATCATTAATCCAACCTCCCAGCAGGAGTTTCAACATGTGGTCTCTGGGCACGATGATAGCTCTGAGCAATAGAAAAGATAGGGAAGGGAAAGTAGAAAGAGAAAAGCATTGCCTGCAGCAGGGTGGAGAAGGTGAGCAGCTCAGGGAAGCCAGAGAAAGATCCACCCATTGCAGTGACACTGAAAAGTCCAGGCGGTCATTTGTCAGTTGCAAAGGGATCTTGTACAGCAGTCCCATCAGCTCTCAGGTTTCCCTCTTTAAGGAGAGAAAAAAGCTCCCCACATCCCATAATCCCATACATGCCCAATTCTGTCACCCACAGCCGTCAGCAGAGAGTGCAAGGTAGATAATCCAAAGAGAATAGCAGTTAACATCCCATAATGCCAAACCCATTCTTAGCTGAGAGGATCTTTACTCAGAAGGGCCGCTAATCCCCTAAATCTTAGGAAGGACTCTAACCTCTAGAGACTTTAACTACCCTAAGTTGGGTCTCTAACCCAATCTCATCCTTTACCTGGGTATATGCACCCCACTTACCCAAGTCAGCCAATTGGTGCATGCAGATGATTTTCCTCTGGGTCAGGGGGTCTCTTCAGTATTGTCCCTTCTGTGGTTCACCAGAAAGATGTTATCAGATCCCACTACTTGCCCAAAGTTAGCCTTTGGGTCGGGGATTTCCTCACTATTGTCCTTCCCACGGTTGCCAGAAAGATGTTACCAGAAAGGGATTCTGATCCAGATTCCAAGAGGTGTTCTTGGATCTCATGCAAGAAATAATTCAGGGCAAGTTCATAGAGTAAAGTGAAAGCAAGTTTATTGAGAAAGTAAAGGAATAAAAGATCGGCTGTTCCATAGACACAGAAGCCCTGAGGGCTGCTAGTTGCCAATTTTTATGGTTATTTCTTGAATATATGCTAAACAAGGGGTGTATTATCAGGCCATTTCTTTTAGAACGCATCGGGTAACTTCCTGATGTTGCCATGGCACTTGTAAACTGTCATGGTGCTGATGGGAGTGTAACGGTGAGGATGACCAGAGGTCACTCTTGTCGCCATCTTGGTTTTGGTGGGTTTTGACTGGCTTCTTCACTGCAAGCTGTTTTATCAGCAAGGTCTTTATGACCTGTATCTTGTGCCAACCTCCTATCTCAATCTGTGACTTAGAATGCCTAACAGTCTGGGAATGCAGCCCAGTAGGTCTCAGCCTTATTTTACCCAGTTCCTATTCAAGATGGTGTTACTCTGGTTTAAATGCCTCTGAAAAACACATCCCTTTCCAATGCATTGTCCAAATTTTGTTAATTATCTTTAGTGGAGTCCATACAGGCACATTAAAAAGAAATTATTTAGGCAGATAGTTAGGGTAAGGATATCCTCAGTAAGGTTTTCCTTTTAATGAAAAACAGCCCCAAAATCATTTCTTTTTAAAGAAAGAGCAGCCTGTAAAATTGAGCTGCAGACATAGATAAGCAAGCTGGAAGCTTCCACGGGTGAATGCTGGCCACTTTGCCAACAGGAAAAGGCTACCTGGGGGCCAGGAATGTTCAACATGGAGGCTTCGTCTTTCCTTTTCTTTGTCAACAACATTTATGGCAAGGCACAGAAAACATGGCCTAGGCCAGGAAGAGACCCCACCTACATAATAAAAGATGAGTTTGTGCTGGCAGGCCTCTTTGTGCAATTTGTAAATGGCACAGCTGGTTCAAGCAATCTTTGGGTCCTATGTAAATCAGACACTGCCTCCTCAAGCCAGTCTATAAAACCCAAGCATTCTGCCGCCAGCCAGAAGACCCACTCAGGACACCCTCTCTTCAGGAGAGAGAGCTATTCTCTTTTCTCTTTCTTTTGTCTATTGAACCTCTGCTCTCAAACTCACTCCTTGTGTATGTCCATATCCTTGATTTTCTTGGTATGTGGCACCAAACCTCAGGTATTAACCCAGACAACAATGCCACTTCAGTTCTACACTCTATTTGGCTTTTATCTCTCTAAGGTCATAAATTGGACTTGGGAACAAAGTTCTGTCCAAGCTGTGTCTTGAACTATTACCTACCAATGTTCCTTCCTCCAATGTGGTTGCAAAGTGCTTGCTTCTGGTCTCCTACCTGGGTCAGAAATGGCCTTTGTCTGTGTCCAACTGGTCTGTTGTGTTGTTCTTGTGGTTCCACCACACGCTCTCTTCTTTTGGGAGGGACAGGAATAGGGTTTGGGGAACTCCACTGTTGGAAAGAGTCTCCTTTGTAAGGATCTGAACTGAAACAGTTCTCTCACTGCATTGCAGCCAGATCACTTTGCTGTCCCACCATTAAACATTCTCCTGAAAATAATGGTTCAGGGTGTGTGTTTGTTTAATCACTTGATGCTCACTAGAATGCTACAAATGCTTCACCTCTAATCACAGTTCCTAATAGTGCTCATCATGATTGCACACCACAATGAAAATTGAAGAGTCAGTTCCTCCTTTCTGAAGGTTCAGATACTTAGAATTCTAACATAGAGGCATGGTGTTAAATACTTTGTTTATTCTCACAGTTGTTCCTTCCCTAACTGTTAGAAAAAGAAGATAGAACAGCAGATGGGCTACTAAACCCATAACAATACTGTTTGAAATTCTTGTTGTTTCTATTTCACACAAATTGGAATTTAATGAAAACATTTAAATATAAAATGTGTACAAATAGAAGAACCTTGGGAAAAGCTTTTCCATGAGGAAAATGAAAAATACAGTGAAAAGAAAGAGTCTCAAGACCTTTGGCAGAAACTAAGGGTAGAGATATCTTTAAGTAATTAAGCTATGTGTTAGTTGTGGCTCTCCAATACCAGCAATAGTCTTTGATATGGTTTGAGTGTTCGTCTCCTATAAAATTTATGTTGAAATTTAGAATCCACTTTGGCAGTATTGAGAGGTAGGGCTTTAAGAGGTGAATTGATTAATCTATTCATGAATTAAAGGACTAATGAGTTACTGGATTAATGAGTTACTGTGAGAGTTGGACTGGTGGCTTCAGAAGTAGTGGGAGGGAAACCTGAGCTAGCACACTCAGCCCCCTCACCAGGTGATGTCCCATAATGACTCAAGACTTCACAGTAGCCGCCAGCAAGAAGGCTCTTACCAGATGCGGCCCCTTAGCCTAGGATTTCTCAGCCTTCATAACTGTCAGAAATAAATTTCTTTTCTTTATAAACTACCCAGTTTCAGGTATTGTTATAAGCAACGCAAAATAGACTAATATAGTCCTAATATTTTATTTTATTGGATGAAACGTTTTTCTACATTGCTGAAATCATGGATTATAGGAAGCTAGGACTTTTAAGATGCCAAACATATATCCAATTACGTATTCTTTCCAAATATAAAACTTTGTAAATGAGTGTGTATGTGCGTGTGCTGTATGTGTATATGTGTTGGTGAGTGTGAGGGTATATGTATGTGATGTTTGCTGCAAAGCTGCCAACTCTCATTCTTTCAGAATGAGGTGCTTCCATTTATTGTCTCAATTTCAATCTGCCTGGGGCCTAAAATAAAGAGAGTCACAATTGATTTCAGTTGGATATTTAGAAACTCATTCAGATTCTTTCTGAGTCAATTAGATGATCAGAAGTTGGCAGCTCAGTAAATTTCCTGCTGGGAACTAGATTGCAAGGGGGAAAAAAAAACACAAAGATATTATGTGCAATTGTTCATCAAGAATCAAGAGTCATGGATGAGACCATAATTGAAACACCTGTTCTTATATTTGCTGGGGCCCATTTTGAGTACAAAGATGAAGAAAATATATCCATACTATATTGGTGACAGAATAAGGAATATATATTTGGTCTCTGCCCTCATTGCAGACACAGAGCTTCTAAAATCCTTGAAATTTCCTGACTGATAGTATCTTTTGTTATAATATTTGGTCTTAGTCCTGATTCCTGACACAAGAGCTTCTAAGAACCTTCAAATCTCTGTAGCGATGTGTCTTTTTGCATGCTAATGAGATGACTGGTGGCTGTATTTCCTAGATACCTTTAGGATGGGGCTAGTCACCAGATAGAGCAAGGCATGACTAAAGGATTGGAATGTTCAGCCCCACTTCTGACTTCTGGGGAGAGAAGAGCAGCTAGAGATTGACTTAATTATCAATATCCAATGATTTAATCAATCATACCTACGTAATGAAGTCTCCATGAAAACTCTAAGCAGCAGGGTTTAAAGAGCTCCTGGGTTAGTAAACACGTCTATGTGCCAGGAGGGTGGCACACCCTCAGCTCCACAAAGACAGAGCTCTGATGTTAAGGATGTTTTCAGACTTCATCTATGTACTTGTTCACTGTTCACCTGCATCCTTTGTAATTTCCTTTATAATAAACTAATACACACAAGTAAATGTTTCCCTGAGTTTTGTGAGCTGTTATAGCAAATTACTGAACCCAAGTTGGGAGTTGTGGGAACTCTTAATTTGCAGCCAATAAGTCAGAAGTACAGGTGACAACCTGGGACCTGTGATTGGCATCTGAAGTGGGGAGTAGTCTTGTGGCGTTAGGCCCTTTACTAGGAGGGTCTGCACTAGCTTTGAGTAGTTAGTGACAGAATCAAATTATAAGACATACTGTTGGTGTCCAGAGAGTTAGAGAATTGAATGGTGTGGGGAAAAGACCCATATATTTTGTGTCAGAAATATAGGTATAGAAGCATAGTTGGTTTGTTTTGTGCTAAATTATCCATAGATTTTTTTTTTTTTTTTTGGTCTTTTATAGTGGGCATCAGTGAAAGCAGTGTGTCTATCACAGTAGTCTTTGTTTTTTTCTTTATTTCTTTTTTTTTTGTTTTTGAGATGGAGTCTCACTGTGTCACCCAGGCTGCAGTGCAGTGGCACAATCTCAGCTCACTGCAAGCTCCGCCTCTGGGGTTCAAACGATTCTCCTGCCTCAGCCTCCCGAGTAGCTGGGATTACAAGCACGTGCCACCACACCCAACTAATTTTTGTATTTTTAGTAGAGATGCGGTTTCACCATGTTGGCCAGGTTGGTCTCAAACTCCTGACCTCAGGTGATCCACTTGCCTCGGCCTCCCAAAGTGTGGGGATTACAGGTGTGAGCCACCACGCCAGACCTTCAGTAGTCATTATTTTATGAGACACATGGTGAGACAGATTTAATCTGAAGTCAACAATGACTTGGGCTCCCTTTCTTGCTCTTGCATTATATTGAGAGGGTAAAAGGTCCTAAATAAGGTTTTAAAGCTATTCAGAAGCACTGGCAAATATGAGTTGACACCATATTCCAATATCTGATAATCAACAAGAGATAAATTCTAAACAATTTTAAATAATTCCATTATCTCCCCAGAAATGGCCTTGTCTGTGGGAATAATACTAGAATGCCTATTGTTCTCTTATAAAACTAGTAGTCAATCATTATTGTTTCAGTAGCTACCAAGAAAATTAAGTTTTTCAATTAGATTATTATTTTAAGTAAAGAAAAACTCTACCTGATTATTTAAAGCTGGGGTCAGCAAACTTTTCTATAAGAGTCAGATATTTTTAGACTTTACAGTATCTGTGGCAACTACTCAATTTGTCACTGTATTGTAAAAGCACCTATATACATGTAATGGATGAATGTGGTTGTGTTCTAATAAAACCATACCGATGAAGACTAGCATTTGAATTTTACATAATTTTCACGTCATAAAGTATTATTTTTATTTTTTTAATGTAAAAATCATTCTTAGCAATAGGTTATAAAAAAACAGACAGGATTTGGGCCCATGGACCATAGTTTGCTATCCACTGAACTAAACAATTAACACTGATTTGAAATACATCTCACTAAATATCAATATTCTATTTTGCCTAATGCTCAGCGCTAAATGTCATAGGGATGAAAGGCCATGGCAGTTAGAAAAAAACAACACTGCTTTGTGTGCCAGAAAGCATTACAATTCCTTTCACTGCATTCCTCCAAATCACAGAATTTATTGACTATCCCCTTGTCCATGACTGAAGGATCTAAGGAAGGAAATTAATACCTCAATTATTTGACAGGGCCAAGGAGAGATATTTTCTGACTAACAAAATATTTTAATCAACTAAAGGTTATTCAACTTATGCATGAAGTCATTATTTGGGATGCAAGGACATGTAGAAGTCTCCTGAACATAAGAAGAACAATTTTATCAGCCACAAATTTTCCATCTAGAAATCTAATTGTGGAACATTCTAATAACACACACTTTAAAGACTCAATAACTAAAAAGGCTAAAAAGGCTATATTAAGAACATATTCTATGTAAATATATAATATAAATATATAAAATACATAAACATAATATAAATAGAATCTGTTTCAAATTTCTCTTCAAACAATAGTTAGCAGAAGTTTCTGATATTCACAGAATGTAAAAGGTGTTTTTATAATTGAATCTGATTTAAAATGCAAAAAACTAAAAGTGACTGAAAAAACCATGGGACATGTCAGAAGAATTTCAATGTTGTAAAAATTAAAGAGTTTTTGCTAGAATACTTTAATGTGCGAAGTTGTCTCTGCTGTTAACTAACAAATCCAAAATGTAACATATTTTTTCTCTTAAATGAGGGGAGATAATATGGAAAAAAAAAAGAGAGAGAGAAAGAGAACATTGCTTTTATTACAGTAAGTGAACAGGGAGCAGATGTTTAGCACCCATGACACAGCAGGCTTCCCTAGTTGAGATGTTATTTTAACTGTCTGTCCTAGATGTGAGGAAGCTAAACAGTTATATCTTGGGTATTATATTATATTTCATAACATAAAACATAATACATATTACATACATACATATTAAACATAATATATGTTGGTTCTGTTTCTCTGGAGGATTCTAACTAATATACAGAAAATGTTTTGGAGCTTTGTAATGGAAAAGCCATTTTAATCTCAGATTTCAGCAAGGAAAAAATGTTCTGAAGTAAACAATGAAATCTTCTTGTCACCACCACCACCATTACCATAGTCCATCAAATGCTATTCATGGCAGATTCAGCTGCAAGACCCTGATAGCAATTACAGAGAATTTAAAACAAACAAGCAAGGACCAAGCAAAATCTATGTTGTTAGAGAAAAGAGAACCTAAGGAATATCCCCCAAATACTTTGAATAAATTTTAGGTGTATTGATTAAGGCCAGGAAAGGAAAACAAATGGCACACTCAAATGAGATAGTTGAGGAAATTTTAATAAAGGGGCTATTTATTATAACATAGGAAGAGCTTAGAAAAAGCCAGAAGGGAAGTGAAATGTCTCAGGGTTCACATCCACTATCACAAACTCCAGGCCAGAGGGAGCATGGTAGGAATCAGTCACTAGAACTTGGAGAAAGAATTTCAAGGTGTTGTAACCACCCAGTGGGTTCACCTTGCCCACTGCCTAGACAGAGCCAATCTAGCCAGACAGAGGCAATGCAATGGAGAAACAGTAATTCATGCAGAGTCTGTGCAGGAGACTGGAGTTTTATTGTTACTCAAATCAGTCTCCCCGAGCATTGAGGAATCAGAATTTTTAAAGATAATTTGGTGGGCAGGAATTTGGGAAGTGGAGAGTGTTGATTGGTGAAATCATAGCAGGTCGAAGTGAGGTTTTCTTGCTATCTTCTGTTCCTGGGTGGATGGCAGAACTGGATAAGCCAGATTACCACTCTGGGTGGCGTCAGCCGATCCATCCAATGGAGGGTCTGCAAAATATCTCAAGCACTGATCTTAGGTTTTAGAATAGTGATGTTATCCCCAGGAGCAATTTGGGGAGTTTCAGACTCTTGCAGCCAGAGGCTGCATGACTCTTAAACCATATATTTTTAATCTTGGAGCTAATTTGTTAGTCCTACAAAGACTGACTGGTCCCCAGGCTAGAAGGGTATCTTTTGGGGAAAAGGCTATCATCAATTTTGTTTCAGAGTCAAACCATAAACTGAATTCCTTCTCAAGGTTAGTTCAGCCTATTCCCAGGAATGAACAAGGGCAGTTTAAAGGTCAGAAGCAAGATGGGGGCCATTAGGTTTGATCTCTTTCACTTTTATAATTTCCTCAGTTACAATTTTTGCAAAGGCGGTTTCACTACTTTCACATTTTCTTGATTGTCTACTTTCCTTGCTAAGAGCTTTTCCTATTAATTGTTCTGAGCCTAAAATTTTCTCTTTGAGATTTCTCTTTGTGGTTTGTCTCTTCTGATTTGCTTCCTTATGTGTCTTTCAGTTTAAGGACATGGAGGGAATACTTATAAATATGCGATCTCTGATATCTTGGAAATAACTTCCTTTTATTCACTTGCATATGTCTCCATTTTCTAAATCTAAGGTCCCTATGACCCTTGTGGTATATCTGTGCATTTCAAAATATGTGTTTATCAATTTGTATTCAAATACCTCAAATATTTTACATCTCTGTACCATGGAATTTCCAGAGAAATTTTCATTTGGCACTTGGGAAATCATTCCATTGTACATAGAATAGCTGCTAGTGTCTTTCATTTGCCCCTGTAGATGCACCCTTCCTTCATCCTTCTCTATCCTGCACTTGCTCCAGAGGCTAATCCACATGGACTAAAGTAAACAGTTCTCTTGTCTACTAGTTTCTGGTTGGGTTTGTCCAATGGGGAGACCCAGGAGATTGGAGAGGAGGAATGTGAACTTGGTGTATCTATTCTGCAGCACCCTGTCTGTCCGTGTGCTGTAGGTTGGCCCTATCCCTCTGTCAAAGGCCCCAGCGCCTAGCATGCAGCCCATCCTGAAACCATCTTTGCAAAAATTGTAACTGAGGAAATTATAAAACTGAAAGAGATCACACCTAGCAGATTCCATCTTGCTTCTGACCTTTAAGCTGTCCTTGTTCATTCCTGGGTATAGGCTGAAGTATCTTTGAGAAGGAATTCAGTTTATGGTTTGACTCTGAAAGGAAATTGGTACTAACCCTTTCCCAGAAAGACACCCTTCTTGCCTGGGGACCAGTCGGCCTTTGTAGGACTAACAAATTAGCTACAAGATTAAAAATTACAGTTTAGGGGTCATGCTGCCTCTGGCTGCAAGAGTATGAAGCTCCCCAGACTATTCACATCACTATTGTAAAATTAAGTTCAGTGCTGGAGATAACTTGCAGACCCTACAATGGATGGATCAGCTGACACCACCCAGAGTGGTAATCTGGCTCAACCAGTTCTGCGATTCCACCCAGGAACAGAAGAGAGCAAGAACACCTCACTTTGACTCCTTACGATCCCATCTCCAACCTGACCAATCAGCACTCTCCACTTCCTCAATCACTACCCACCAAATTATCTTTAAAAACTTTGATCCCTGAATGCTCCAGGAGACTGATTTGCGTACTAATAAACTCTGGTCTCCTGCACAGCCAGCTCTGCATGAATTACTCTTTTTCCATTGTCATTCCCCTCTCTTGATAAATCAGCTCTATCTAGACAGTAGCGAGTGATCCCATTGGGCAGTTACAGTAGTATCACAAAAGATGAAGGAAAGGTGGGTCAGAGTGAAGAAATACAACCTTTTCAAAGTAACAGAGGAAAACCAAAAAAAGACCCAAAAAATTAAAGGCCATCATATTTGGAGAATTGTAAATTTTAGAATTAGGGAGATAATACTAAATGCTCATTCTTTGCATCCATATACTTAACTAAATGGATACATTTTTTTTTGCCCAAAAGCATTATTATTTTCATAACTAAAACCAAAAAGCATAACCACCAACAACAAAAGGTCTTGAACTGTAATTTCAATGCCATGATTTCAGGATGCCTATTTTCTTTAATTGGAGTCTGTAGGCCATTCGGGCACACATGGCAGAGCTCCTAGCACAAGAGAGGGCTTCAACAGGTGTTTGCTGAATTCATCTCAGAAACAAAAGTAGCCACAGATGAAGTAAACAACTATCTGAGAAGCTGAATAGTGAAGGAAAAGTCAGATGAAAGGCCTAATGGGACCAAGAACTCTAACTCGGAACTAAGTTGCCACAAAGAAGAAAATTGTTTTTACGTTACAAAATTTGCTTATAATAGGGTACTTGTTTTGCCTGCCATTGCCTTGCCAGTAGTCAGTGAGTAACTATTAGACTGCATAAGACATATTGCAATACTAATGAATGACAGAGGAAAGGAAGTCAGGCAGTCTGTAGGATTGGGCTCTTTGGCAAATAACTTAGTGGCGCAAATCACAGAGCTGCCATAACCCAAGTGTACTTCAGCCCTGTGTAAGTACCCAAGAGGATTGAATTTAAAGGCTGAGTGAGGCATTGGTGGTTCTCAGCAAACAGCAATATTTGGAGGTAATGGAGCCATGGTAATGGGTAGTCTTTCCCAGTTAAAATATATCACCATTTGCCAGCTGATTGTCATGGGAGCATCCCACATGGAATGGTTTGCAATATTTGAGCAGGGTCTGGGCCTGAAACTAGGGAAGGCCTATGGTCTAAGTGACAGAACGAAGAACAATGTACTTGGTCGCACATATTAGGGCAGGCCCTAGTTATCTATTAGACACAGTGCCTAGGAGCTATGATACTTTTAAGAGTCCATAAATTTTTTTATTTTTATTTTTTTTTTATTTTTTTTTCAGGAACAAAAGTATTTAATTAAGAATGAGAAAAGA
The DNA here is from genome assembly GCF_043159975.1 of Macaca nemestrina. Taxonomy (NCBI): domain Eukaryota; kingdom Metazoa; phylum Chordata; class Mammalia; order Primates; family Cercopithecidae; genus Macaca; species Macaca nemestrina. Next base: position 45,119,141 of record NC_092135.1, read on the forward strand.
AAACACAACAATTAACAATTAAAAATTCTCACAAATACCACAAGTATCTCCAAATCAAGACAAATAATATTTTAATTTTATTATTTACCTATCTACCACACTACTAGGATACCTTTTTTTGTCCTTTTTAAACTGCATACTTTTTGATTGTTTTCGTATGACAATGATTTATAACATTTTCTATGGAAGGTGGGATATAGGTTGATAATTTAATCTTTTTTTTTACATGGTAATCAAAATATGATTTTTTGACATGACTGATTTTTTAAAGAAATGTTTCAACTTCACAACTCATTATTTATATGCTGTATAGTTATTTAAGGCTGTTGACAAATTTATATGCATTTTTCTTTTATTTTTATTTTTTAAATTAGAAAGAAAAATGCATATAAAAGTAAAAAATATGTCATAATGAATCCAGTCTGAATTGTATTTGTCTTTATATAAATATTGTTGTAAGAAAAAATTTCAACATTTTTTATGAAGGAAGGAGCATATAAAGGCAAAAATGTATAGGATCCAAAAAAGTCCTTTGTGGTCCAGGAAGAGGTTAGAGAGAAAAGGCTGGAGTTCAGTGACCATGAGGAAACACGGGGCTTACCCCAGCATACTGGATCCCAGCTTTTTGTATGTAAACTCTCAATTCCACCTTTTCAACCTTGGAATTGGCTACAGATAAAGTGGTACAAAACCACCAACCATTTGGTACTTGAGGAAGCAAAGGCTTTGATCTAGATTCTAGATATCCTCAGGGAGGAGGATATCCCGAGCACAACAATTTAAATTCATGAATCTGACAAGACACAGGTTTGTGTAATCACCAACCACTAGTCTTGTTTACAGACCAAATGCTGGTCTTCACAAGTCTCTCTACCCACTTGAGCTGATTTCTAAGAGTCAAAGGTAATAGTAAAATCTAGAACTTGATTTCTCCCACATCTCTGGTTTTTAAAAGTGAGAGCAGTTCTGGGGCAGAAGGTGAGATAGGGAAATAACAATGGAGAAAGATTAAAGGAGAAGAAAGTTTTCTTGCTGAAAGATTTACATTTTTTTTTTAAATTTGCTCCCTGAACCTGTTCCCATCAATGAAAATATAAGAGGGAGCAAATGAGGCAGCATTAGCCTTATCAATCATAAGGCTATCAATAAAAACCTATCACCAAGAAGCCTCCTCTGTTCTCCGTGTGTGGGGGAGAAAGCATTCTGACTGCTCTGGAAACATACGAAGGGGCAATATAATCCTCATCACCAGAATCACTTTTCATCCCAGTGTGCACTCAGAATGCACAGAGCTCCATGTGAGAAATGAGGATGTGACAGTCACTCAAGCCAAAGGAAGATCATTTTACAACAGACACCTGCACCGAGGCTAGAATGGAGATTTCACGACCATTTTTAGCCGCCTGGTAGCCTTTTGAATGGAGAACCCAAGTACCCAAATTTAATGGTTTGGTGGCGTGTGTCATTCACAGGAATAGTGGTCACTGAAACCAAAGGAAATTGTTTCTTTAATAAAACCTATGTTTCAAAGTGTTCTAATTAAATTACCAAATATATCGTCAAGTAAGTTTCATATCAAAACTATGTATGTGTGTGCTTTTGTTAGAATAAAGTATAAAACCCAAAGAAGTAGAATTAGTTTTTATTCCCTCTGAAAAGTTTATAACACAACAAATATCTAAGCTTTTTAACATTCAAAGCTTTATAGGATCTCACTAAGACACCCAAACGTGTCTATATTTCTGGACTTTCTACTGTCTTTCCACCTGACAGCATCAGACTGTCTAGAAATCTAGCTGAAATTCCCTTCAGATGGTCAGTGTTACAAAAGTAAATGCTGTGTGACCTTCAGACAGCAGAATAACAATCCAACTTGTCAGGGTGGCAGCTGATCCGTCAATGATGTTTTTACTCAATGAAAAGCCCCTAGTGTAATTAAACATTTTCTAGGGCAGAGCAGAGCCATGAGTCATCCTGCTAGAAACAATATCAAAGAGGATGGCAGAGAATGCCACTTACCAGGATCTTGTCACTCAGAGTAAGACTATATTTAGATAAGTTAAAGCTGAGACCTGAACTGTGTTTGATGACAGATCCATGAGCACAACTGGACTACCGTTTACTTGAAATGCAGAATGGATAGCATTGCACTGACTCTGGGCAAAAAACAACTCAGCACTAAGCATTCCAAGTCATCAGAACCTGTCCTTCAAACCTGTTTGCTGAACTTAGCTTGGAAACTTCAAACCAAGTAACTCAATGTTTCAAGAGTCCTAAGATAAAAGTGATCTGGGGTTGGCCTATCTTTGGACGTTACAAAATTCTGGGGCTAAAACTAGAAGAAGAAAAAAGAGTCTTAACAAGCCTTTAACAATTGCATGTAGGTCATTAATAACTACCTAATGATAATTGCATATTTTACAATTTTACTTGAAGATAGTTAACTGTAAATAACAGAGAATATATAATGGGACACTCTTTGAAGAAAGCAGCTAGAAATCAAAATTAAATCTGTTCATCTGAACGTACTTGATCTACTAAAATGCACAAAACTTTTACTGATATCAGCCATATCTATAGAATAGAAAAGAATAGATTTAAAGTTTAATAATTCAAAATGCTACATAAGATTTGAAAGAATCAAAAAAAAGATTAATATACATTATAAATATATACATAAATATTTGTATTTTGCAAAACAATATCAAATAAAATTGTAAAATACATCAAATTATAACATTTTAAATAAACATAGTGATGCTCTTAATGTCAATTTGTACATGCTTTTATCTATATAAATAATTCACCATTTAAAGCTACATGGATAAAACACACAGATGTATATTTTACAAAAGAGGACATACAAATGGCTGGTAAATTTTTTATAAACAAATATATGCAAATGAAAATGAGAATTCAAATGCCATTTGTTGATGTCAAATGGTCAGAATTTCTAAAGAAAAATCATATTCAATCAGGGTTACAATAACTTTGGTGGGAGTGTAAGTTAGAGCCAGATTTCTAGCAACAACTTGATTACAGTTATTAGAAGCTTGAAAAAATATTCTCATCACACAATGGATTTTAGGAGTTTATTTAGAGATTTTTGGTAAGGAAGCACAACTATTCATATATTTCTCATTAAAGAATGGTCATCCTCTTCAACTTCCTGGGGAATGCTATTAAGATTAATGAGAGAATAAGGAAATACTGACTCAGCTCCTCAGATCAGCAGAATACTAGAAATAATTTGGGAGATGGAAGCTAAAGCTTGATCATGGATACAACCTCTTTTGGATTCAGTTCATTCTCCTCAGAACCAACTTCTAGGAAATAACCAGATTACTCACCCATAGATTTATTTGCAAAAGTATTGATTACACTGTAATTTATAATTGGAAAGAAAAAATAAAATTGGAATAAACTTCCACCCATATTAATATGCATCTTATCTATTAAAACTATTTTTAAAGATAGAATGTTAAGTAAAAGTAAAATATCTTGATAAAAGTGTATGATTTTTACAATATAGCAGTAAATCTAGACAAGAAAACTCTAAAATATTTATGATGACCTCTGAATTGTAGAAATAAGGATTTTTAAATTGTTTTACAATAAATATTTATTTTAATAATAAAGTCAGACATGTCCGTTTAGTTAAAGTACCTTTTGCAAATTGTAACTACAGCATCCAAATTTCATTTGGCAAAAATTATTGACTTATTGCCAATTTATTATAATAACAAAAGTGTAGTCTTCCTTCAAATAACATTGTAAAGGCCTCAGATTTTCATAAAATCTTTTCTACATTCTTTTCAAAATAAATCTAAGGTGCCTAATTACTCTGTGCTTCACTGAGTTTCCTGCTTTGTAACATGGAAAATTTGTCAATAAAATGGACCTCTTCATGCATTTGTAAATTCTATATCATATCTGCCCTAGGTGTTACAAATGACCTGTAACAGTGGGCAAAAAAATAAGAGCCAGAAAATGCTATTTTCACTACTGGCTTCCTATGGATTTGTACTACCTAATGTTCTTTGAAGAGTTTTGGACCACCTCTAAATAACAGCTGTGAGGGGGAACTGCAGTACTCCAATCCTTGTTTTTGGCAGTAAGTATTTGTTTTTAATGTGAAAGCAAACAACGAAAGAAAACCTTTTCCATCTGCTTTTACCAGAAAGAAAGTCAAATGGAAGTCACACTATCCTCAGCAAATAGCACTTGACTTTAGTGCACAAACACATCCTTCACTTATAGACACAGCCTCCTAAAGTGTTAGGTCAACATTACAATGATAAACTGTCAAGGGCTAGGTGCTTAGGGAGATTTTAGGCAATGTTGAGTAGGGATCTCCTACAGTCTCAGTTTGGGGCTCCCTGTCTATAGAGTTGAATCTTTAGGTGGAGATTCTAAAGTATCAATCTCATTTCTTGCTAACGCAAGCATGTTGAAGGAATAGTCTCCTTCCTCAATCTGCTTGTACATTAGAGATCAATCCATATTTACTTTTGTGAACTTGTGAATATTTATTTTACAAACAGCAAGAGTCCAAGCCACTGCCAGGTCCATAAACTATTATACAGGGCACATGAAAGTGATAATGAGAGTTACTACATGCATCAGTATGTAAAGCAGCAAGCACAGCTGCTAATTAAAACTGACTTGGGAAATTGGATTAAGATGGCAAATATAGCCAATGTATTTATCTCTAAGTCCCAACTCAAATCTCCACAAATGAAGAAAACAAGTCCCTTTTCCTAAATTGTAAATTTATTATAGCACTGGAAACCATGAGAGAGTTAAATTTATGTCAAAAATTTTAAGAAATCTCTCCCAAATAGAAAGCAATTGGAATAAATATGCACAGAAAAAGAACTGCCACAAAAGGTAGAAGGGGCTTCAAAGTTGTTCCACACTCAGAAAGCTGAGGCAACAATCAGAGTGGTCTGTTATGTTAGAAACATTTGAAGAAATTTAGCAGATTAACCAATTGCTCCCTGCCCCCAATACCACACACACACACACACACACACACACACACACACACACACACACACACACGTATGCACAGAAGCAACAACAGAGATCTTTGAAATGCTGCAGCATTGAGTATGTGAATATGGTGCAAAGAGGCTGTGTAGAATGTCCAGTGTCATGAGGAAAAGAGAGTGTCAATGTTTAGGAAATAAACTAGTATAATCCACCAACAGCATGTTTACCATTGTCCTACAATTATGTAGTCTATAGTAAATGGAGTCACATCTACAGACAGATGCATTAGGAGTTACTGATTCAAATATGACATCTGATCAAGAATTGTGAAACATTTTAAGAAAACCAACTCCGTGAAATAAAAGGGCTAAGAATGAGAACAATTAACTGAGGAAACAACAAACAGGAGAACCCAAAATAACATTTTTAAAATTGAAGTATAATTTATATAAATAAATGTCTAGGTATTAACAGTTTAGTTTGATAAATGTTGATAAGTGTGTACATTTGTGTGACTAACACTCCAAAACAAAATTTAAAACATTTATATCACTCCAGAAAGTTCTCTCTTGCTTGTTCACTCAATTTCTCCATCATAGGCACCAAGTTTCTGATCTCAATCACCGCAGAATAATTTCATCTGTTCTTCATTTCATATAAATGAAATAATAAATATATATTCTTTCAATCAACCTAGTGCCTTTGTGTCTATGTTGTATACATAATTAGCTTGTACATTTTTAGTTAACAAATAGTATTCTACCATGTAATTATGATACATATTATTGACCCATTCTCCTGTTGAAGAATGTTTGGCTTATTGTCAGTTCAAGCCTATTATGAATAGAGCACCTATAAACATTCTTGTACAAGTATTTTTGGGTAAGAATGGAATTGCTATCACAAAGGGTAGATGAAAGTTTAACCCTGTAAAAAAAAAAAAAAAAAAGCCAAACAGTTCTCAAAAGTGTTTGTACCATTTGACACTCTCAAGAAGTAATGTATTAGATTTCTGTTTGCCCTACATCCTAACGAACATTTGGTGTTGTCAGTCATTTTTATTTTAACCATTCTAGTGGGTATCATGTGGCTTAAATTTGCATTTATATGATGAGCGATGGTGTTGAGCACATTTTCATAAGCTTATCAGAGATTCTTATATCTTCTTTTGTAAAATGTTTGTCCAAGTGTAATTTCCATTTACTAATTGCATTGTTTGTCTTTTTATTGTCAATTTTTGGAGACCTTTTGTATATTCTAGATATAAGCCCTTGTACCTTGGTCAACAGTCAATCAACTGTACATAAGTCCATTTCTGGACTCTACCTGTTTATCCAAGTAGGCAATTATCACAGTCTTTATGACTGTGGCTTTATTGTAGGTAGAGAAAATCTAGAAAACAGTTAATGTAAAGTTTGCTATTGTAATCTTTTTTCCAAGATTGTTTTGTGTAGTCTAGATTCTCTACATTTCTGTATATATTTGAAAATTAATTGTTAATTTCCAGGGAGAAAAGCCTATCAAGATTTTAAGTGAGCTTGCTTTGAATCTCAAGATTAATTTCAACAGAATGGATATCTTAGTAATATTAAATCTTTGAATCCACAAACATGGCATATATCTCTATTTATTTGTTATTTTCTTTAATGTCTCCAATCAGTGTTTCATAATTTCCAAACCCCATACCTTTCATTCTACTTATTACTCTGTATTCAGTGTGTTGCACTGCTATTGTAAATGTTATTTTAGTTTAACTTACCAATTTTTCATTGCTTGTATATAGAACTAAAATTTTCTTATATTAACTTCTATATTGCAATCATGTTAGATTCAGTTATTAGTAATAGTACTTTTTTGGTTACTTCTTTTGGATTTTCTATGTAAACAAAAATGTTGTCCATAAATAACAGCAGTTTACTTCTTTCTAATTTGGGGGCATTTTCTTTCTTTTTCTTGCCTTGTTGTGGCTAGAATTTTTAATTTAATGTTAAACAGAAGCAGTGAAAGAATATATTCTTGTTTTGATCCCAATTTAGGGGACAAAATTTACTGTTTCATTATTAAAACTAAAACCACGGGAAAGATTTTTAAATAGATGTTCTTTATCAGATTTGGGATGTTTCCTTCTATTTTTCATTTGCTGAGTCTTAATGTTATGAAAGAGTGCTGAATTTGGTAAAATTCTTTCTGGATCTATTGAGATAAACAATGCTCCTGATTTATTCCAATAGTGTGGCAAATTACATTGACTGACTTTTTAAAAAATGTTAAACCAACTTTGCATTCTCCAAGCAACACTTACTTGGGCGTAATGTATCATTCATTTATATATTGCTGGATTCAGTTTGCCAATATTTTGTTAAGCATTTTTGCATCTATAATCATGAGAGATACTAGACTTAAATTTTCTTTTTTAATAATAGCCTTATCAGGTTCTAGTATTACAGTAGTGCTGATCTCATAAATTAAGGTGGGAAGTACTCCCACCTAGTCTATTTTCTGACAAAATTTGTATAAAGCCTACATTATATATTTCCTAAATATTTGATAGAATTAAAACATAAACACATCTGGTCCTGAGGTTTTCTCTGTAGGAAGATTTTGAGTTACTAATTGAATCTCTTTAATACATATTAAACTCTTTAGATTTTCTATTTCTTCTTGATTCATTTGTAATAAGTTGTAGAGTCTGTAGTGATGTCTCTCTTTTTTTCTTATATGGGTATTTTCTGTTTTGTTCTGGTCATTCTTGCCACAGGTTTATCAACTTTACTAATGTCTATAAAGAACCAGACAAGCAATGGCTAGGACTTCTAATTCAATGTTAAATAGAAGTAGTGAAGTGTGCTCATCCATTTATATTTCATGCATTTCTGCTTTTATTTTTGATATTTTCTTTCTTCTACTTACTTTGGGTTAAATTTCCTCTTATTTTCTAGAGTCCTAGGTCAGCATTTACGTTGTTAATTTTAGACCTTTCTTCTTTTAGAATATGTACATTTAAACCTATAAATGCCAAACCTATAAATATTTCTCTAAGTAATGGTTTCATAGTAGCAGCATCTACACAGTTTTATGTGTTGTATTTTCATTATAATTAATTTTGAAATATTTTAAAATATTTTTTATTTTCCTTATAATTTCTTCTTTAATCTGTGGATTATTTGAATGTATCTTTGCTAAATTGAAAATATTTGGAGTTTTCAGATAACTCACCATTTATCGATTTCTAACTTAATTTCATATTGGTCAAGGAATAACTACATATGATTTTAATACTTTGATACATATTGTAACTCATTTTATTATTCAGCATATATTCTATCTTAGTGAATGTTGCATATGCCATACCGATGAATAAGTACTCTGAAATTGGGGTACTGTGTTCTAGAAAATAGCAACAAAGTCAAGTCAATTGAAATAGTTTATAGGGTATAAGCTAACTTTTTTGTAACTACTTATTTCAATAATTACTAATAGTGCTAAATATCTCATTATTTTTGTGGATTTTTCTATCTGTAGCTTTTTATCAAGTTCTGCTACCTGAATGTTAAACCTCTGTTACCAGTAGGTACATACACATTTAAGATGGTTACGTCTGCTTAATAATTTGACCTTTTAATGAAATTCTAATCTTTACTTCTAAGACTCTTCACGTTAAGATTACATTTGTTTAAGCTTCCTTATTTGTAATGAGTATATAGCATAACTTTTCAAATCCTCTACTTTTAACATGGAGGTATCTTTATATATAAAGAGTATATGCTATTCATAGCATAGAGTTGCTCTTGTTTTCAAAAATTCAACAATGTTTGTCTTATTTACATGTGATGTTTAATTCTCATATACTTAACATAATACTGCTAACTTAATGCCTTTCATTATTATATATGCTTTCTATTTGTCTTATCCAGTATTTATTCTGTCGTTCCTCTTTTTTCCCCTTATTACAGGCAGATCAGCATTTTTAACATTCAATTTTATGTCCTCAATTGACTTTAAAGCTGTAATACTCTGTATTACTTTTTCAGTGTTCCTTTAGAGATTACAATATATACTTTATCTTTTTACATTCTTCCTTCAAGTAATATAATTCTTAAAGAAATGTAAAAACATTATAGCATTATAAGTGAATTGATTTTTCCTCCCAAATTTAAGTTTGTTTTGTCATATGTTTTACCAATGCTATAGTCTCTAAGATACATTATTTTTTGCCTTAATTAGTAAATGATAATTTAAGTAAATTAAAAGTATGCAGACATAAAAAACAATAGTATTTAAAAGATATTTTATATATACCCACATATTTACCATTTCTATGCTTTTTATTTCTTCCCGCAAGTGTAGTCTTCCATCTTACATCATTTCCCTGTAGCTAGAAAAACTTTCTTTACCATTTCATGTGGAGAAAATCTGTTGAAAATTTTCTTTCAGCTTCTGTCTGTCTGAAAAATCTACTTATCCCATCTTCATTTTTGAAGGATATTTTTACTGAATCTAGAATTTTGTGCTGACAATTATTTTTTAACACTTTAAAGATTCTATTTCATTTTCTTCTGGTCTCCATTGCTTGTGATAAGAAGCCAGCTGTCACTGGTATCATTTTGCTTTTTCTTCTCTAGTTGCTCTTTAATTTTTCCTTTTATGTTTGGATTTTAGGAGTTTGACTATAATGGGCCTATGTATGACTTCCTTTGTATTTCTCATGTTTGGGATTTACTAAACTTCTTGAATCTGTGGGTTGATCTTTATTAATTGTGGAAAAATCACAGCCATTACATCTTAAAATATTTCTTCTGCCATTATTGAACTTCTCCTCTTTTAAAACTCTAGGTACAAATTTTAGATGCTTTTTTCCTTTTATTTTTTTCTATTTTATGTTTATTTAAAATTTTGTAGTGACTTATCTTCAAATTCACTAATTGTTTCCTCTATTGTACCCAGTCTGCTATTAAGACCATCAAGGTGTGATTCATTTCTGATGTGTATATGTATTTCAATTTTTATTTCTCTAATGAAATTACCCATTTCTTCTGAAATGATGTCTAACTTCTTCACTAGATCTTAATGCATGTACTCATAGTTTCTTAATGTTTCCATCTGTTAATTAATTAATGTTTCCATCTGATAGTTAATTACACTATCTGGTCCATCTCTGGACATGCTACTTTTAACTATTTTCTCTCTTTCATGGGTCACATTTTCCTGCTTCTTTGTGTGCCTCATAACTTTTCATTGTATACAAGGCATTTTGTGATTAAAAAATAAAGCAGAGTAGAGATTAAAGAAATAAGATTTACTTCTGGTAAAGAGCATACCTCTTCTTCTGTCAGGCATTAGTAACAAGAGCTGTGTCAACCTAATCTGTAGTTGAGCTGACTCTCAATCTAGGTTTTGCTGAGTTTACGTAGTCTTAGTTAACCATCTTAGTTAACCATTAGATTCAAATGTTTTGAAATAATTATCAGGACTTCTCATTCATCAGGACTCCATAGACAAAGACACATCCACAGAATGACAGAAGAGGCACAACTGAAGAAGAAATAAGTGAGTGGAACGATTAATAGTTGTGCTATATTCCCAGAATGTAACACATAGAAAGATAAAGGAAGTATGAGGGGAAGGTTCAGAGAAACGGATCATAAACTCTTAAATTTATTTTATTATTATATTGAGTTGTAGACAAAGGTCTGAGTGACAAAGCGAGACCCTGTCTCAAAAAAGAAAGAAAAAGGTAGTAGATGGTACGTGTTTAAGCAGCCATTCACAAACTTCAACATGTATCAAAAGCATTGGAGGAGCCTGCTAATGTACAGATTGCTAGGCCCTACCCCCTGAGTTTCTGATTCACAAAGTCTGAGGTAGAGCCACAGAACTGCATTTTGATATGTTTCCATGTAATGCTAATGTTGCTGGTCTTAAAACTTCATTTTGTAATCTACTGTGTCTGAAGAAAAGGTTAAGGCAAATATAAACTAAGAAGATGACTGTGATTTAGAAAACAGCATTAAGACAAGAGAGATAAAATCCTTGCTCTTATAGAACCTATCTCCTAATCATAGGAGGTAATAGACATTTAAACCAATAAAACATAATTTTTGATAATTGAAAATTAGTAAGTACTTATGGACATAAAAAGAGTGTGTATAGAGGGTAACTGAGATGGACAGAGACAACAGATAGTGTGGAAAAGGAATCATTTTTCTGGAGTGTGATGAGAGCTGAGATGTTAAGAATAAGAAGGTGTTAAACTTCTGAAGTTCCCAAGAAAGAATGGTCCGAGAAAACAGCAAGTCAAAGACACTGAGATGAGAAGAATCTTAATGTA